>NC_140990.1:242219903-242819903 GCF_052327205.1 Somniosus microcephalus
ACTCGCGCTCTCTCCTCTCTCTTTCCCCCCCCACTCGCTCTCTCTTCCAACAACATGCCCTCGAAAAAGTCTCTCTCCCCGTCTCTCTCTCTCTCTCTCTTCTCTCCCCCATCTCTCTCTCTCTCCCCCCCAGTGCTCTCCCTCTCTCTCTCCCTCAGTCGCTCTTCTCTCTCCCCCCTCAGTCTCTCTCTCTCTCCCCCCTCAGTCTCTCTCCTCTATCTCCCCAGTCTCTCCTCTCTCTCTCTCCACATCTCTCTCTCTCTCTCACCCATCAGTCGCTCTCTCTCTCCCCCTCAGTCGCTCTCTTCTCTATCTCCCCATCTCTCTCTCCAGTCTCTCTCTCTCAACTCCCAATCTCTCTCTCACACTCCCAGCTCTCTCTCTCACACTCCCAATCTCTCTCTCTCACACTCCCAATCTCTCCTCATCCCAATCTCTCTCTCTCTCTCTCTATCTCCACATCTCTCTCTCTCTCTCTCTCACTCCCAATCCTCTCTCCTCTCTATCTCCTCATTCTCTCTCTCCCCAGTCTCTCTCTCACCCAATCCTCTCTCTCACTCCCAGTCTCTCTCTCTCTCACTCAACCACACCTCTCTCCACTACCCTCTCCATCACTCCTCACACTCCCAATCTCTCACTCACTCCCAATCTCTCTCTCACACCTCCCAATCTCTCTCTCTCACACTCCAAATCTCTCTCTCTCACACCCCAATCTCTCTCACACACTCCCAATCTCTCTCACACACACTCCCAACTCCTCTCTCTCTCCTCTCTCACACACTCCCAATCTCTCTCTCTCTCCCAAGCTCTCTCTCACACTCCCAGTCTCTCTCTCTCACACTCCCAATCTCTCTTTCGCACACGCCCAGTCTCTCTCTCTCTCACATTCCCAATCTCTCTCTCTCACACTCCACATCTCTCTCTCACACTCCCAATCTCTCTCTCACTCCAATCTCTCTCTCACTCCCAATCTCTCACTCCCAATCCCAATCTCTCTCTCACTCCCAATCTCTCTCTCACTCCCCAATCTCTCTCTCTCTCACTCCCAATCTCTCTCTCTCTCACACTCCTCACTCTCTCTCTCTCACACTCCCAATCTCTCTCTCTCACACACCCAATCTCTCTCTCTCACACGCCCAGTCTCTCTCTCTCACACTTCCCAATCTCTCTCTCTCTCTCCCAATCTCTCTCTCACTCCCAATCTCTCTCTCTCTCACTCCCAATCTCTCTCACACTCCCAATCTCTCTCTCTCTCACACTCCCAATCTCTCTCTCCTTCCCTCTCTCTCTCTCTCAATACAATACAATACAAATCGCTTTATTGCATGATAAGGTACATCTTATGTTGCCAAAGCATCAAAATACATTTATGGTTGAACACATAAACGCGGTTCCATTCATACAGTGTATAAACAGGTATATCCCTGAGTTTATAAATATACATTCGCCTTGTTTTATATACTCTTGTCTTAGTTTACTGGTTGTCCCTCTGTTCATGGCAAGCTGTAACATAGTGTGCCGCCAGTGTTACACAGCTTCTCTCCTCCCCCAGTAGGAATGGGAGTTTTGGTTGTCAGTCAGATTTCTGAATTCAGGGCATATTTGTGAGAATTTTTGGTAGAAATTCTCTCTGATGCCCGATATTTTCCACAGGCTGTGAGGAAGTGCATCTCTCTCTCTCCTTCCCTCTTGTTCTCCTTCCCTCTCTCTCCTTCCGCCTCTCTCTCCTTCCATCTCTCTCTTTCCTTCCATCTCTCTCTCTCTCTCCTTCCCCCTCTGTCTCCTTCCCCCCCTCTCTCTCTTCTCTCTTCCCTCTCTCTCTCTCTCCTTCCCTCTCTCTCTCATTCCTCTCTCTCATTCCCCTCTCTCTCTCTCTCTCCTTCCCTCTCTCTCTCTCTCTTCCTTCCCTCTCTCTCTTCCCCCAGTCGCTCCCTCTCTCTCTTCCAACAACAACATGCCCTCGGAGAAAGCCTCGGCACCGCCGGCTCCCCCAGCTAGTATGATATAAACTATAACAGTATTATTGCTTGACAATTATGAGCTTTAAAACACAAGTGTAAAACGTTCAGAATTTAAGATATAACCACTTTCTAAGTTATAGACAACATTTTCACTCGTATTTCACTAATTTCAAATGTAACAAAACTAAAATTTATCAAAGAAAATGTACAAATACACGACTTTTTTTCCCCCAGTAGCGCAAACAACTTTTGTGAATTCTCAAAAATCATAAGGGGTCTGCAAAATTAAAAAGAATCATTACTCATGTGTAAATAAGATCGGAAATTAAAATCAGCATTTTCCCACTTCAGTTATTCTTCTACCGATATTCTGCGGAGTTCAATAGCCCATCATAAAAAGTGCAAGTACAACCTATATACATAGTAACACTTTCGGCATTGATGCATCTAGCCTATCCTTCAAAACCCCCCCGACTGTGATTGTGGAAGTAATAGTCCTTTATCTCCTTTTGTATTAAGTCTTCTTACAAACCTGCCATGATTTCAGATGGCTACTTTGTTGTCTATCCCAGGTGAATGAAGCTGTTATGTGGGACAGCTTCAAATGTCTTCCTGAAATCCAGGCAGATAACCACCACTGTCTCACTCTTATCCACCAGATCTGCAACCTCCTCAAAAAAAAATCCGGTCAATTGGTCAGATAGAACTTGCCCTCCTGAAACCAGGCCCAGAATCAGACTCAGGTGGTCCTTGTGCAATTCATCATCACATTTTCAAACACTTTCCCAACAATCAAGGCAAGGTGCACAGGTGTAGAATTTGAGTTACGCCGTGTTTTTTTTTAATGGGGTCATATTTGTTACTTTCCAATCTTTTAGGATGTTAATCAATTCCAATGAGCTTGGAAGATATCAGTGAAGAATTCTACAATGTCCTCAGCCAACTCCACCAGCGACCTTGCACGGAAATTATCAGGGTCTGAAGCCTTGTTTACCCTCAGCTTCCTAAATCGTTCTGCTATACCTTCCCTTGTGATACTAAGAGATTTCAGTCTGCTCTCTGTGCTCTTGTTCTTCTTTCAACTCGGGCATCTTTTCTACTCCCCTTTCAATAGTAAAAAGAGTCACAACATAGTGAAAAAGTAATTCCACCACTTTCATTCCTCAGATGCCACCTCCCCACTGTACCCTTCTCCTGGTCCTGATATATTTAAAATACTTTGTTATTGTCCTTTATATTGTCCACTATGTTCCTCTCCTATTCCCTCTTTGCATCTTATCAGTTTCTTTGCTTGATTTTATGGCTCTCCCCATCCTATTTCTTCCCTGTACATCTCAGAATTCTATATGCCTTTTCTTTTCCGTAATGCCTTCAATTACTTCCTTTTTTAATCTATGTTGGTGTTATTCACCTGTTTGGTCCTCGATTTGTTTCTGGGGTAAACAGGCTCCACAGTGTAAAAAGTATCTGCTTTAGGCACTAACATTTTCCCTCCATATCCTTCCCTTTAAATAGTTTTTCTCATTTTATTCCTTTCATGCACCATTTCATTTCCTCAAAGCTTGCTCTTCTGAAATCCAATTTCTTAATAGTTTTTATTATCTATTCTGTCCTCATGTCAAACTTAAAATTAACAACTTTGATGACTAGACCTTAAATATTTCCTTACTTCAACATTGCTTTATTATTCCTTCTTGATTAGTTAGAGTTAAATCCAATATTGTCTTCCTTGTTGAGTTCCCTCACCTGCTGTTTAAGAAAATATTCTTGAAGTACTTTAGAAACATGGAGGATAGGAGCAGGAGTAGGCCATTCGGCCCCTCGAGCCCACTCTGCCATTTAATGAGATCATGGCTGATCATCCAAATTCAGTACCCTGTCCCTGCTTTCTCCCCATATCCCTTGATCCCTTTAGCCTCAAGAAATATATCCAACTCCTTCTTGAATATATTTAATGAATTGGTCTTAACTGCCCTGTGTGGCAGAGAATTCCACAGGTTCACCACTTTCTGGGTGAAGAAATTCCTCCTCCTCTCGGTCCGAAATGGCTTACCCCTTATCCTTAGACTGTGACCCCTGGTTCTGGACTCCCCCGCCATCGGGAACATCCTTCCTGCATCTAGTCTGTCTAGTCCTGTTAGAATTTTATAAGTTTCAATGAGATCCCTTCTCATTCTTCTAAACTCCAGCGAATATAAGCCTAATCGACCCAATCTCTCATATGTCATTCCTGCCATCCCAGGTATCAGTCTGGTGAATCTTCGCTGCACTCTCTCCATGGCAAGAACATCCTTCCTCAGATAAGGCAACCAAAACTGCACACAATACTCAAGGTGTGGTCTCACCAAGGCCCTGTACAACTGCAGCAAGACACCCTTGCTCCTGTACTCGAATCCTCTCGCTATGAAGGCCAACGTACCATTTGCCTTCTTAACCACCTGCTGCACCTGCATGCTTACCTTCAGCGACTGGTGCATAAGGACACCCAGGTCTCGTTGCACTTCCCCTTTTCCCAATCTATTTCCGTTCAGATAATAATCTGTCTTCCTGTTTTTGCCACCGAAGTGGATAACCTCGCATTTATCCACATTATACTGCATTTGCCAAGCATCTGCCCAATCACCCAACCTGTCCAAATCACACTGGAGTTTCTCTGCATCCTCCTCACAGCACACACGCCCACCCAGCTTTGTGTCGTCTGCAAACTTGGAGCTATTGATGGGCAGGATTTTCATTGGGCCGTGGAGGCGGGATTGAAGGCATGCGGGGGGTTAAAATTGCAAAAACCGGCGTGCGGGCCCAACCCCGCCTCCAAGCAATTTTCATTAATTCGTGTCTAATGGTCCCGTCTCTGTTCCGCCTCTAAGAGGCGGGATAGGCCGTTAAGGCCCTTTACAAGCACTAAATTGCCTCTATAATGCCATTTTGAAAGGCCTTTGCGATTTTAACCCTTTTCCCACGTGAAACACGCCAGTTCTGAAACACGACGGTGAAACCTGGCGGGAGCACAATTAGATTGCTGACCATCAGCTGCAGCTCAACCATTAAAGAGGAGATTTGATCAGCCATCATTTGCAGCTGTCAGGACTTTGTAGTCTCAGGTCTGGGGGAACTTTTAGAAGGCAAAACCACAGCTGTGGAAGTTTGGAGCCTGACACCCATCTCCAGTGTGACCTCCTGGGAAACATCTCTCGCCACCTTCACTGAGCGCTTCCTCAACTGAGGCATATACCAGAAGCATGGGAGCCATTTATTTCCTTCCTTTCTGGACATTAGATGAGGACGAAGACCAGCCGCGGCACCAGCAGAACCAGGAACAACAGCAGCAGCATCAACAGAAGCGCCAAGCTGCTGCTCACCCACCTGAAGCTGCACAGGTCAGAAGGGGCCAGCACATGGAAGCCCGTTGGCGCAGGAGATACCCCCCAAACAGGGTCTACAGACACAGGGTCAGCTACCTCAACATGTCTGAGCAGCAGTGCCAAAGGTGGCTCCAACTTTCGCAAGAGGTAGTGGGTGACATCTGCGCAATGCTGCAACAAGACCTGCAGGCCAGAGGACCAGGTGGACACCCCTTACCAGTGGCCATCAAAGTCACCACCGCACTCAACTTTTTTGCCTCAGGCTCATTCCAGGGATCAGCAGCAAACATCAGCAGCATCTCCCAGGCGGCCGCACACACTTGCATCATGCAGGTAACTGATGCCCTCTTTGCCTTCGCGCACAATCACATCCATTTCACCAAGGATCAAGCAAGTGTCACAGCGCATGTGGTTGGATTAGCTAATCTGGCAGGCTTTCCAAGGGTGCAGGGCGTCGGTGACTGCACACGTGGCCCTTAAGGCACCCCATCGCAATCCAGGTATTTTTGTCAACCGCACGGGCTTCCACTCCCTTAACGTTCAGCTGGTGTGTGACCACAAGAAGGAAATTTTGCATGTTTGTGCCAAGTACCCTGGCAGTTGCCATCACTCCTCATACTGCGCCAGTCTAGTGTGCCTCCGCTATTCAGTCCGCCAGACCAACTTAACGGATGGCTACTTGGAGACAAGAGCTAGCCCCTGAAGACGTGGCTAATGACGCCGTTGAGGAGCCCATCCAAAGAAGCTGAGGAGAGCTACAACTCCAGCCACATGTCCACCAGAGCCATAATCGAGCAAACCATTGGTTTGCTGAAGATGCGCTTCAGGTGCCTGGATAGATCAGGTGGAGCCCTGCAGTACTCAGCAGCCAGGGTCTCCAGAATTGTCGTGGTTTGCTGTGCACTCCACAACATGGTGTGGAGATGCCGGTGTTGGACTGGGGTGGACAAATGTAAGAAATCACACAACACCAGGTTATAATCCAACAGCTTTATTTGAAATCACAAGCTTTCGGAGCGCTGCTCCTTCGTCAGGTGAAGTGGAGAAATGCATAAAAACACAGCTCATCTCTGACTATATAAGCTGTGTTTTTATGCATCTCTCCACTTCACCTGACGAAGGAGCAGCGCTCCGAAAGCTTGTGATTTCAAATAAAGCTGTTGGACTATAACCTGGTGTTGTGTGATTTCTTACACTTCACAACATGGCGCAGCATCGTGGCTTGCAGATTCCTGAGAACCAAGAGGCTAGTCACATATCCTCCTCAGATGAGGAGGAGGAGGTGGAGGAGGAGGAGAGCGAAAAAGAACATCTTGCAGAGGCCCATCAACCAGCAACATTGCTGCCCGGGATGCAAGGAACGCACTCATCTTGGCCAGATTTTCTTAGCCTAGCCAATCAAGCACTTTTGCCTCACAGCTTCTTACCTGAGCATTGTGGTAAACCACTTTTATCGTTCACTATCGTTACAGTATGGTTATCACTGTTTATATCGTTACACTATGGTTATCACTGTTTACACTGTTGTATCGCTACACAAGGTCACCTCTTGTCACGCTGTTATACCTGGGCTGACCACAGCTGACTCCGCCCCATGGCTCCGCCTGCTTGCCCAGGTATAAAGGTGGTCGACTGGCTGGTATTCCTCCTTGTTGGATCCGATCACCCACGAGGGTGGGCTCTGTTATTTAGCCAATAAAAACCTATAGTTACTAACTTAACTCGTCGCTTTTCATGAACTGAATTGATAGGTATATCAAGCATCGACAATGGCCAAGGACCAGCGGATTCCTAGCAATTTGACCACCATACTGACAATTGCAAGTAATCCTAAGCCCTCAATGTGAAAGTCCCATTCGCGAAATGACACACGCCACAACTACAGCAGTAGCCATCAGATTTTTTATTTACATTATTCATCTGATGGCTTTTTCATAGAAAACATCAAATTTCACCCAAGTGACTACCCTTGTGACTATCTGTGCAGTATGTTTCTCTTACACGTGCTCCTACTTGGTGCTTCCCCTGTGGCTTCAGCAGATGTGGAGGCCCCTTGCTCACTTTCCTGCTGCTCCTGTCTCGACACCTTTGGCGGGCGTCCTCTGGGGTTGCGAACCTGTGAGGGCTCGGCAACAGTCTGCTGCTCCTGCGGCTGTGCAGGGGTTGAAACGCCGATCTCAGATGGGTGTGGACTCTGGTGGGGCTCTGACCGAGGGCTCTGCAGTGGCGTGGAAGTGTGAGTGCTTGGAGAGGAGCCCCCACTTCTTACATAGACTAGGACTTAGTGGGGACAATTTGTGTGCATGAGGAAGTACTAGAGATCATGCAATCTTTAAATGTTTGCCATTGCCTATCCACCATCAACCCTTTAAGTAACATTCCCCAATCCATCCTAGCCAGCTCGTGCCTCATACCATCTTAGTTTCCTTTATTTAAATTCAGGACCCTAGTCTCTGAGTCAACTACCTCACTCTCCATTTTAATGAAGAATTCTATCCTATTATGATCGCTCCTCCCCAAGGGGCCTCGCACAACAAGATTGCTAATTAATCCTTTTTCATTACATAATACCCAGTCTAAGATGGCCTGATCTCTAGTACTTTAATAAACTTCCTCATGCACACAAATTGTCCCCACTGTAAGTCCTAGTCTATGTAAGAAAGATTAAAATTCCCCATGATTACAAGCAAGATCTTGGCACTTTTTCCAATGACCTCATCTCCCTCCTACCTGCGATGGACTGTTACATATACCTATTACTACCTTTTCCCCTTTCTATCTTACAGATGCACCCAAAAAGACTGTACCAATAACTGAGCTCCCTAATTTCAGCAATTCTCAATTCCTTCAAACTGCTTAATGTCATAGCACATTAGATGTACTAGCATAATCACAGAATCACAGAAACCCCACAGTGCAGATAGAGGCCATTTCGGCCCATCGAGCCTGCACCGACACATATCCCACCCGATCCCCGTAACCCCTACACCAACACATATCCCACCCTACCTCCGTAACCCCACACATTTTAATCCCCCTAACACTAAGGGTCAATTTATCATAGCCAATCAACCTAACCTGCACATCTTTGGACTGTGGGAGGAAACCGGAGCACCCGGAGGAAACCCACGCAAACACGGGGAGAATGTGCAAACTCCACACAGACAGTCACCCGAGGCCGGATTCGAACCCGGGTCCCTGGCGCTGTGAGGCAACAATAATGTGCCACTGGTCCATCAAAATGGGATTGAAACTCATCATTATACGAATCCTAGGGCTTAAAAGCGTAATTGTTTGAAAATATGTAAATTTGATTCTGTTCTCAATGCCATCATAAATCACAGTAAATCTGTGAATGAATTGGCCATCATTAAACACTATTCATCAGCAAAACTCCATCAATACCTAAAGGTCACCCATCTTTTTAAGTACAATAAAACAAATTTTAAAAAGCAACAAGAGGCTACTAAGTAAATCTGAATGGTTAGCTAGTAGTATGAAGGGTTACTGCTTTGATCAGATCGTGCAACATTATTACTCACATCAATTGGCGTCTTGGAGTACTTTAGCATTCCATTATCAAGGACAAAGAAGCGCTGCAACAAGACAAACTTCGATTAATAGATTAACATATAATTTGTAAACTTGACTGTAACTACACTTGTAAGGACTAAAAGTCCAAAAGAATCAATTTGATGGTAGTAAAACATTTACACAATGTCCTGCATGTCCAAGTGTTTGAGGAAAAAACACTACCCTTTTGACATTTATTTTCATATATATTTCATAACTGTTCTATAAATTAATTCAAAATGACAATAAAGGGGACAACTCACTAATTTCAAAATCTACAAATCAACTGTAAATAATTTTAGACTAGAATTTGAAGGGGACTCTTGAGAATGTATTTTCCCCAAGTAGGGTGCTATGGTTTCTAATTTACATCAATGACGATTCAGAAATTCAACATAATCTGTCAAATTTGCAGATGATATCAAACTAGTAGGGGCTGTTAATTTCTGAACTATAAAATGAGTTGAACAAAATATCTAAGTGGGTGTAACAATGGAAGAAGATGTTTAATATGGACAAGTGTAAAGTACTGCACAAAGAAAGAAAACATGGGCAACATATGGTAGTTCAAGAATGCTGCTGAAATAGCTAAGGATGAAGTTGAAAAGGACCTAGGGGTCTTATTAGACGCGATGCTCAACATTTCCAATTTTTGAAGAGCAGCAATCAATAAAGCTAATAAAAAGCTGAAATGCATAACAAAAACAGTATAAGCCAGGGAAAGTCATGCTCAATCTGTGTAGTCCTCTATTCAGACAGCACCTTGAGTAATGTGTTCAGTTTTGATCACAGATATGAAGGAGGCATTCAAACCAAGATGGTAGTTCAGAGAAGAGACACAAGGCTAATTCTTAGTGTCAAAGGACTGAGTGATGAAGAAAATTAAGAGAAACTTGGGCTTTTCAGCCTTGAAAGTAGGCAAGTGATAGGTGATCTAGTGGTAGCATAGATCCAGAAAACTAGTTCAAATTAAACTGCAAGAAGGCAAGGGAACAAGGTCTAAACTAATAAAAGGCAAATTTAGGACTAGTAAATGATCAACAGATGGAATGGACTGGCAGGTGGAGTAGTGGAGATGAAAATCATGGAATCAATTAAGAAACAGTTGCATGCCATGGTGGGAGGACTGTAGGGTCTTTCTAGATGGAGGGTCTAAGATGGGCAAAATGTTTTTTCTTTATCTTGTGATGTTATAACAGAGGGAGGAGAGGAGGAATATAAATGCGGAAAACACACTTTAAAGAAATTTAAAACTAAAGTTTCGATAGCTGAAGCATTTGACAAAAACTGCAAATTGATTTGAACACAGCTATTTATTTGAATGAGGTGACTAAAATCATCTCTGAGGCACCTATTATTACATCTTAGTATAGAATAAACCAAAACAAAAACACTGAACAGTTATATACAAGCCCTTTTCTTAATATTGTCTTTGTATTGTACATAATCACTTTCTTTACTGCACTTTCAACTAATTTTGCTGATGCTTCTCCTATTCATTTTTATATTTTTCCACTTTGTCAATTTTCAAACAGGGAAGTGTAGTGAGGCCACATTTGATTAGGAGTAGGGCTTAAATTAAACACCAGGGACAATGGAGCAAAAGGGAGGCCGTTGGGAAAAAAGTTCAGCTAAAATAGCTTTTTACACCAGAACACTTCCAACAAACCTGGGCATAATGCAGCATTCGGATTATATAAAACCTATTTTCCTGACGCTGTAATATTATTTGTAAAATCAGCTCTCAATTGTATAACACGTCAGTCCCTATGAGCAGAATATTTGCTGAGATGACATGGCAATTACAAATAGTGTAAATCTACATAGACTGGAGTAGGGACATTAATCATAATGCAAGAATCTGTTCAAACCAAAGTAATTTGTAATCTCAGGCATCAATGACCAATAAATTTGCCTGGCTTGAGAATGAATTTATCTGATGCTTACCTTATGCCAACCTTTTAAGGGCCATTTTCTTTTTTTCAACATGAACCCCTCATGTTTATCTGGTTTCTGGACATTGGTCTGCCCGATTTTTAATCCTTCAATGATTTCCCAGTTGTCACCATCCTGTAAGTTTTGACAAAAACAGTTATTCTTCAATAAAGCTATTTTTAAAAATAAACTGTTATAGTTGAGAAAGCACTCAATACTATATTCGTGGTTTTGCCAAAATGTTGTCAATTGCTTTCACTAGCTTATTTACATAGAACTTGAAATGGAACAAGAGGAAGTAGAGTACATGTTGTTCAATTTATGGAACGGTTGTAAACATATTTAAGAAATTAACTGCATTTTGTTTACTATTTATCATCACTTTCCCTTATCCTTCATATTAAACTATTTATGGGTTGATTTTAACTCCCGGGTAGAAACACATCCTAGTAAGCTGCCAGCCCATCTGGGAGTGGCAGTGGGGAGACCCATACGATTTTAATAACAACAATTTGTATTTATATAGCGCCTTTAATGTAGCAAAACATCCCAAAGTGCTTCACAGGAACGTCAAACAAAATTTGACACTGAGCAATGCAAGGAGATATTAGGACAGGAGACCAAAAGCTTGGTCAAAATGGTAGGTTTCAAGGAGTGTCTTAAAGGAAAAGAGAGAGGTAGAGAAGCGGCGAGGTTTAGGGAGGGAATTCCAGAGCTTAGGACCTTGGCAGCTGAAGGCACTGCCAGCAACCGTGGAATGATGAAAATCGAGGATGCGCAAGAGGCCAGAATTGGAGGAGAGCAAATATCTCAGAGAATTGTAGGGCTGGAGGAGATGACAGAGATAGGGAGGGACGTGGCCATCGAGGGATTCGAAAACAAGGATCAGAATTTTAAAATGGAGGTGTTGCCAGACCGGGTGCCAATGTAGGTCTGCGAGCACAAGGGTGATGGGTGAACGGGACTTGGTGCGAGTTGGGATATGGGTAGCAGAGCTTTAGATGAGATCAAGTTTAAAGAAGGTGCAAGGTGTGAGGCCTGCCAGGAGAACATTGGAATAGTCAAGTCTAGAGGTAACAAAGACATGGATGAAGATTTCAGCAGATGAGCTGAGGCGGGGCGGTTACGGGCGATGTTACGGAGGTGGAAATAGGCGGTCTTGCTAATGGAGAGGATATGTGGTTGGAAGCCCA
Source organism: Somniosus microcephalus (assembly GCF_052327205.1). Taxonomy (NCBI): domain Eukaryota; kingdom Metazoa; phylum Chordata; class Chondrichthyes; order Squaliformes; family Somniosidae; genus Somniosus; species Somniosus microcephalus. The sequence goes on from NC_140990.1 coordinate 242,231,928, forward strand.
GCTCAGGGTCAAATAGAACAACAACATTGTGAACAGTCTGGTTCGGCCTCAGACAGTGGCCAGACCTCATTAATATTCTGCAGGATAGACTCCTGACAGAACCTGACGGGAATGACGAGGAGTCCGGTGGCCGAGAGTAGCATTTTGAGGGAACGGTCCCCCAGCATAAGATAAGTGGTCGGAGGGAGTCACGAGGCTATTGCGGTCAGGGGATGGGGAGGCCCAAGGCGTCCTCCTGGGGCCTGGCGGAGCACTCCTGCTCCTCTTGGCCAACAAGAAAATGACAAAAGAAAATTGGGGGAAAAAAAATATTTTGCTTTGCAACTTCTGGCCCTGGCTTCTGTTCCCGCCAGATTTGGTATAGTGTGGAAGCCATTAGGCTTTCCCCACACATGCCTGGGTTTAATATTGCAGTCGAGTCCCAATAACAGCGGGACTTGATCTGCATATTTAAATAAGGACCCCGTCAGCTCTAGGCTGGTGTCCTTGGCACCTGCAATTTAAAACTGCAACTGGCAGGATTGGGGCAGGACGCCATAGGGCAAGTACCCTGCTCCATTTTAACTGCCCCCTGCCCGGTTCCCATCAACTAGGGTAGGGGTTAAAATGCTCTCATTAATGTTGGAACAAACAGCTACATTACCTAACTACAAGAAAAATCCTTTCCGAAATAAAGCCCTGAAAATCAAAGTTTTATGAAAGGATCCTAAAAATAGATCTTCAAAATCTACTTCGCTATTCAAGAATGTCCAAAAAAATTACAAAACAGAAATTATAATACTCTTTGTTCCTTTTTTGTTCCTGGTAATCTTTGTCAGAGAGGAAGCATGAATGAATAAATATATGGAGGGTGTGTTTCAAGTGGGCTTTTTGAAATAGCATTTTATTTGAGCCAATCACACCCCAGATACAAAATTTAACTATACACATATATGCATTGATAAGACAGCTCATTATTTTGAAATTCCTCAAAGCACTTCAGACAATCAATTACTTTTGGACTGCAGGGACTGGTAAGTAGGTAATCCCAGTATATTCCACAAACAGTAGCGAGATGTATTACAAGTTGGTGTTTTTTTTGATAATCATTAAGGGAGGAATGTGTGCCATTCAATCTTTAACATCCCTTTAAACAGGTGACAGGACCTTGGTTTAACAAAGGGCAGTACCTCAGGCAAGAGTACTGCACTGATGTGTCATCCAAACTTTGCATTCAAGTCTTGGTATAGGGCTTGAATTCACAACCTTCTGAGTCAGAGGTGAGAGCTTTACCAACTGAATCAAGATGACATACTGTGGAGGGTTTTTAATGGCCAGAAACGCAGTCTAATAAGTTACTGACCTTGTACATATGTACTGCAAGGTTAACGACAAAATCATTACAAGGCAACTTCACAGCAAAATCACCATCATAAATAAAGGGATTATAACTACTATAAGCCCACTAACTCCCACAGCTACCTTGATTATAATTCCTTCCACTCCGCTTCCTGTAGGGACTCTATTTCATTCTCGCTTTTTCTCTGTCTCCGTCGCATCTGTTCTGACGGTGCCACCTTCCACACCAGTGCTTCAGATATGTCTTCCTTTTTGCTCAACCAAGGATTCCCCACTACCATGGTCGACCGGGTCCTCAGCCGTGTCCGTCCCATTTCCCATACTTCTTCCCTCACCCCTTCCCCTCCCTCCCAGAATCACAATAGGATTCCCCCTGCCCTCACCTTCTACACTACCAGTCTTCACATTCAACAGATCATCCTCCGCCACCTCCAGCGCAAACTCCACCACCAAACAGGTCCTCCCCTCCCCTTTCAGCGTTTCAAAGGGACTGTTCACTCTGCGACACTCTGGTCCACTCTTCAATTACCCCCAATACCCCTTCCCAATACACCTTCCCATGCAAGTGAAGAAGCTGCAACACCTGCCCTTTCACCTGCTCCCTTCCCACCTTTCAGGGCCCCAAACACTCCTTCCAGGTGAAACAACATTTTTCTTGTGCTTCCTTCAATTTAGTACACTGTATTTGCTGCTCATGATGCGGTCTCCTCTACACTGGGGAGACCAAACACAGATTGGGTGATCGCTTTGCTGAACACCTCCGATCAGTCCGCGAGCGTGACCCTGAGCTTCTGGTCGCCTGTCATTTTAATTCTCCACCCCACTCCCACTCTGACCTCAGCCTCAAACTGTTCCAATGATGCTCAACAGAAGCTCAAGGAACAGCACCTCATCTTTTAATTAGGCACTTTACAGCCTTCCAGACTCAATACGGAGTTCAACAATTTCAGATCATAACCACTGCTCCTATTTTTCAGACAGCAGGTGCTGTTGCCATTTACAACTCCTCTAGACCAATCTTTTGTTTCTTCACTTGTCCTATTACCACCCCCTTTGCCTTGCACCATCATTTAATCACTCCTGCCTTCCACCCTATCGCAGACCTTCCCTTTTGTTCTTTCCTTCCATCTCCCACTTTCCCTGCCTTGGTACTTGCTTAAAACCAGTTACATCTCCAACTTTTGCCAGTTCTGACGAAAGGTCGTTGACCTGAAAGGTTAACTTGGTTTTTCTCTCCACAGGTGCTGAGTACTTCCAGCATTTTCTGTTTTTATTTCAGATTTTCAGCATCCGCAGTATTTTGCTTTTGTTATAAATGAAGGCCAAGGTAGTATTTGTAAGCATCCTATAATAGTAGTTACATGGTATTTTGGATGTGCAGTGTATTGTATTTTATCTACCTATTTATTTTACAGCCAACATAGCAAACAAATGGAGCTATTCACGACTGATTTCCATCACATAGTATAAAGTACAACACTGGCACCAACACAGGCATGGTATGGGAACACCACCTGTAGATTTTACAATTTTGACAAGTTACATAGGCAATTTAGAAAAAAATTGCAATCAGTAATATAATCTGTTAGCAGTGACCAATTACATCAAAAGTAACCACCATATTGCAGAGAAATAATGCAACAGCGGTTCCTACTGCAGTCCCTGGATGCAGAGACAAGGTTAGTTACAAAAGAGCTGACTGGCTGCTTGTTTAGCAGTTATAAGGCATTTCACTGACCTTGGTGTGTAATGCACTTTCAAATTTTGACAGTTAACTGCTGCTAAAGAAAAAGATTCTCTCAACAGTGAAGTGGCAAGCTTGCTGTCCCAATGGATTAAGGGTCACACCACATGGTGGGTTACTGATCTCAGGCATGACACTGTGGGAGGTGCTGGATGCACGTGGAGGTCCCAAACACAGGAGGATATCGTGAAGAGCTGCAGAACGTGAGCTGTGTTTTTGTTTAAAGGTATTCTAAAGAGGTAGCATCTCCCAGAAGGACCCTAATGAGCTCTAAGGAAAGGGTGTTTTAATGGGGTGGGGGTGGGGGCAGGGGGGGATTGTGATGCTGTTAACCAACTTCTTCATATATTGTCGACATGAAGTATTTAGAGAGAGACTGTCTTCACTGGAACATGCAACAAAATAATGTTATTCAAGTCACAAACACACAATCCGTGCTGCTTCCACACAACATTGTGATAAAAACTGCTCAAGCTCTTGCACGCTGTTCTCTCCCAACAAAAAGATAACCATCTTCCTTTAAACGAGCCGACTTGCATCAGAATGCAGAGTTCAGAACAAAGCTGTGTTTCACTAATATAAAAAGCTCATAGCTAAATTTAATTTTATGAAATGTGTCGGAAATGTTTCTGCTTTGTATTTATCTCCTTTCCCTGTACATTGCTGAATAATGACTACCTGGGTGGGAATTACAGTCGACAATCCTTAATTCAAAGTCGATTCATTCAAATTGCCTGATAATTCAAAACTTTATACTGCTAAATTCCCCATTTTTTGTTATTTACATTACGTAATTCAAGTTATTGATCATTCAAATTATCAATCAGAAAACTTAATTATCAGGAGTAGACTGTAATTTGCCAAAAGTCCTGTTACTTTCTTAAACTCCATTTAAATATATTCTTCCTTCATTTGTTTTAGGTTCGCCTTCTCTTCCCTCCCCTCTCCTCATATCATATCATTCAGCAGCCTCAAGCTAAACGGATGATCAGACTGCTCGTAGATTGCTGCAATGTTGCTCTTGCTACTGGAAACTGGGCACGGGTAACTCAGGATGACTAATTGATTGTTCTTCCCTGCCTATGTGGAAGTACTTGGTTTGGATGGCCCCTCCATTCAGTGGCACAGTTGAGATCAAGAATACAGCATGTAAAGAATTGAAAAACTTGAAGCATGGACTACTGCACCATAGCATAGTATGTTGACGCCAGCTTCAACCCTTATTATGTTAACAGGCAGACTCATACACCTTCAGACTAGTTAAATTATTTTGGATTTCAGAACAGTTCTTAATAGAAAATCCTATAATCCATATTTTCAAGACTGAGGAAATTGGAGACTCTAACGAGTCCCATTAATCAGCTGGTGCAACATCCAAACGATAAACTGGAAGCAATAAAATATAAACTTCCCACTTGCATTGCCTCATCATGCAAAGCTGTATTTTTCTCATGTAGCAAAAAAGTACATGTGTTAACAGTTGTGCAATCCCAGCAAAAAGTACTACTGGATTACATAAATTACATTTTTTATTGCTACTCTGAGTTTGCTCCCATCAAAACATGGGTTGGTTGAATTTTTTTTTTAAACTGCTGTCCATGTGTTGAGGCCAATGCTTGGACCAGTGCTGAGGCAGGATGGAAGGGAAATGCTTACAATATGTTCTAGAGAATGTCTACAAAATTATAGTGGTGTGCTTCATGCACAATTGTGCCATGGACAGAGGCCTTACCATAAACTTGGATGAGCAACTACAAGCCATGGAAGACCAGGAGAACCCACAGTGCAGCAAACCAGCTGCTACAGGCAGGACGACAGGTGCTTGACTGCCTCATTATTCTAGTGAGGAATTGGACACTATTACTTTCTACTGGGCATATTTACAACCATAGAGCTGCTAGCTGTTTTACCAGTTACTATTAAACAACAGCTCCATTTGCTTTTTGCCAACTGACTCTCTAAGCTCTATTAAACATAAATTGATTTACTGTGTGTCGCGAGTGTGTGCAGTGTGCATGTTTAATGTGTTTATCTGGTCCATTCAGCCCTTACAAGTCAGGAGCTCCTGCTTGTGCCTTACTTTAAATGCTCCCCGAGCTGAAGGGGAAGCAGCGATGAGTGGTTGCTCAGCCAACTGGCAAGCCACGTGAGATTCAGAACGTCTGCTACTTGTAGCTATTCCAGCTATATCTGCATTAACACTGCTGTCGAGACTCTAATCCATGCTTTTATCACCTTGAGGGCAAGGCTCAATTTCTCGAATGCTCTCCCTGCTTATACCTCCATAAATTGTAACTAATTCAGAATGCCTGCATTCTTATCCACTCAAAGTCCCACATTTCCATCAGTCAGCTTCTTGCTCGGTTCCACTGGCTCCCTGTGCCTTCCATAAAAATGTCAAAGTCCTCAACTTTTTCAAATGCCCCCAAGACCTTGTTCTACTCTACCTAAGTGACTTCCTGCAGCCATATATTCCTGCTCACTCCCTTTGTTCCTCTGTTATTGGTCTACTCCTCGTTCCCATCCACTAATTGCCACCATCGGTGGCCATTCTTTCTTCCACCATTCCCCACCCTCTGGAATTTCCTTCCTAAGCTCTCCACCTTGCTTCCTTTTCTCCTGCTTTTAAATTCCTTTGCAAAACATGTTCTTCACTTACTCTTCTGGCCTCATACCCCAAGACCATTTACCTGTTCTTCCCTCGCACTGTTAATACACACTGTAAAGCATTCGGAGACTCTATGTAAATGAAAGTTTTTGTTTTGTTGAGTCTCCTTTGCTACAGTCACTCTGTGATCACTCCTTTCTGAAGCGGCATCTGCAGTCACTTGTGCAGAGTTGCATGGTGGTACAAACCTGCTACTGATTTGAGAGTAAGTCAACTACTTCTATGATATTCCAGATACACCACTACTGAAGGTCATCTGCTTACCATGCCCACTGTCTCCGTCTTAGCATAGAACTTAAGGTATTCGTGAGCTGTGTGAAACGTTGCCTCATGATTGTCTGTAACCATCTCTCCAAGTGAATTGAAGCCAGCTGTGGTCACATCTTGGAGTTTGAACACTAAACCTTCTACAGTAACAGTGGGAGCAGTTATGAGGGGTTTACCTATGGTGTATGGTCTGTGTTAAATGACAGTGTCTACAAGGACAGTCAGAACCTAGTTAGTAAACTTTGCTTTCTGACAAGGCCATTGAGCCATTACTCAAAATTACTGCACAATTCACAGCTGCGTTAACAAGCTTTGTACATTTATCCTGTTTAAGTGGCTTTTAAACTGCTTGGGAAGTGTTGAAGGATTACAGTTGCTAAATCAAACGTGGAACTCGCTACCACAGGGAGTGGTTGAAGTGAATAGTATCGATGCATTTAAAGGGAGAAGGGAATAGAGGGTTACACTGATAGATTTAGATGAGGAAAGACAGGAGGAGGCTCAAGTGGAGCATAAACGCCGGCATGGATTGGTTGGGCTGAATGGCCTGTTTCTGTGCCGTATATCCTATGTAATCCTATGTATATAATCTCTGCTCCTTAACATTAGTGAATTCCTACTGGACCATACATCATATTGTAAAACTGCCCACTCACCATTTTGTTGGCATATACCCAAATTTCTTGATCGGATTTTTCCTATTTTTAAACTAGAGTTTTTCTAATTTATTACTTTTTATTACTTTGTCCATTTCTCTTTCTAGGGTTCTTTCTCTCACTTTGGTTTCTACAGCATCTGATTTCTTCCTCTTCCTTTGTCTCCTTCTGGATGTAAAAATGTAATTTTCCTTATGGCATGGAGTCTACTTTTGTCTGCACTGAATGTTCCTTTAAACCATTTTCCTCCCATGTGATCACTATGATCCTTATTAATAATGTAAATAAAACGACACGGCCATCAGCATACTAACTTTTCCTTTCGAAAGACATCTTCACTTGGCCATAAATCAGAAAAAAGGATTATGTCTGTAAACAGTGCAGCATTTTGGATCGATCAAACTGTGCACACAAGTTGCTTAAATTGGACATTTTTTTAAATCAGTAGGCTCAGAGACATGAGAAAATATTGCAGTTCCTTAGTTCATTCTGCACATAAAGCCATTATTCAACCTAGACTGAAAAAATGAATTTGTTCATAAATGTCATAATTCACATGGATTCCCCAATTTCATTCTGCATACACAGATGTTTAGAAACATTGGCCCATATTTTCCGATGCTTACGGGTGTATAAGGGCTGTGTACACACCCGTACAAACATTGGAAATGCCGGTTTCAGGCATGCGAAGCGCATGCGCTGAAAACTGGCATTTCCGATCGGTCAAGAATGCTCTTGACAGATCGGACGCCTGCCCTGGAGAGGGGCCTCTACGGGGGGGGGGAAGGAAAGAGGTCCGCTTTCTGCAGAACCTCCGCACGCAGAAAACCCTTAGAAATCTTACACCTGGTAAAAGCAGGCATAAGGCCTGCTTTTACCAGCATAAGAGTTGAAAAGAAGTTATTAAAAAAAAAAATTCCCCACACACATTTAGAATTTAGTTTATTTTTAGCCCCATAAAAAACTTTAATGACCTTTTACAAGAAAATAAATTTTTGTTTCAAATATTTAATTTATTGTAATTTTAACTCCTTTTAAAAATGTGATTAAAAAAAAAAATTATTTAATGTTTTACTGTGTTTTTGGGCTGCTCTCCATTCATACATTTGATAGGTCTATCTGTCAAAAGTATGAAGGGGGATTCCCTTCTCCTACTGGCTGGCCTGCCCACGTGGTCACAGGGACGCTTGCAAACTGCACGCGCCTCTGGGATACGTGGCCCCTGCGCATTTCGAGTTTGGAGAGGCCCAGGAACGGAAGCGTCCGGACCTCGGGAGACCTCGGGTAAGTTTGTAGATTTTTTTCCGATAGGAGGCATCCGCACGCAGGGAGCCTCCGATCAGAAATTACGGGCCAATGTCTAAAGCAGTACTTAAAAGGAGGACAGTTATTAAAAGTGCTTCCTTCTTCAGAGAAGGGGACTATGTCCCTCAAAATTTAAACAGCACAAGTTGAGAAGACTAAATTTATGCAATCCAAATGAACAGAAATTTTCAAGCGTATGAAATTGCAAAGGCTTAGCAAAACACTATAAATCTTGCAAGAAGTTAATAATGTCCAAGTATATCTTTAAATTTCTAATCCTAGCCTTTTACTCACTCAAGATCAACAGGTCATGTTTCAGTGAAGTGAAGCAGTTTTGTTCAATTAGCAACTGTAAATCTAGGCTGAATGGGTGGACCTATCCAACCTTATGGTGTTTGCTAACTTGTCAATGATAATCCTACTCCCAAATTACTTCCCAATAGATTTTTTCATCTATATCCATCATTGCTGTAGTGTGTTTAATGAGAGCTCATGTACTGTTATCTACAGTGAACAAAATGTAGTCCCTGCGAATCTAAATTAAGCTGACTGGATACACAAGCATTTTTACAAGAAAAATGTTTAAATTGGTTTAAGCTACTGCTGTATTTTAACTGAATATTTTAAGAACTCAATTTTAATTGACCTCGCACAGCTAAATTGTAAAATGTAACTTACTGTTCTTTCACTTTCTACAGAATACATTTTCATTGTATTTAATACATTTGGCCTTTAACTCAACTTAAATATTTTGAATCAAGTATTCACATTCCCTTCTTTAAATCAAGTATTTTTAAACCCCAGAAGACCACCACTACTGTGCTTCTACAGCATCTGATTCATCTCTCTTTCTTTGTCTCCTTCTGGATGTAAAAATGTCATTTTCCTTATGGCAGCGAGTCTACTTTTATCTGTCCTAAATATTACTCTAATCATAGAAATCATAGAATCATAGAAAGTTACAGCAAGGAAGGAGGCCATTTCGGCCCATTGTGTCCGCACTGGCCAACAAAGAGCTATCCAGCCTAATCCCACTTCCCAGCTCTTGGTCCGTAGCCCTGCAGGTTACAGCATCCCAACTGCACGTCCAAGTACTTTTTAAATGTGGTTAGGGTTCCTGCCTCTAACACCCTTTCAGGCAGTGAGTTCCAGACCCCCCACAACCCTCTGGGTGAAGAAATTTCCCCTCAAATCACCTCTAAACCTTCCACCAATTACTTTAAATCTGTGCCCCCTGGTTTTTGACCCCTCTGCTAAGGGAAATAGGTCCTTTCTATCCACTTTATCTATGCCCCTCATAATTTATACACCTCAATAAGGTCTCCCCTCAGCCTTCTCTGTTCCAAGGAAAACAGACCCAGCCTATCCAGTCTTTCCTCATAGCTAAGATTCTCTACTCCTGACAACATCCTTGTAAATCTCCTCTGTACCCTCTCTAGTGCAATCACATCTTTCCTGCAATGTGGTGACCAGAACTGCACACAGTACTCTAGCTGAGGCCTAACTAATGAAGCATAACCCCCATGCTCTTGTATTCTATGCCACAGCTAATAAAGGCAAGCATTCCATATGCCATCTTAACCACCTTATCTACCTGGCCTGCTACCTTCAGGGATCTGTGGACATGTACTCCAAGGTCCCTTTGTTCCTCTACGCTACTCAGTGCCCTACCATTTAATGTGTATTCCCTTTCTTTGTTAGCCCTCCCCAAATGCATTACCTCACATTTCTCCGGATTGAATTCCATTTGCCACTGTTCTACCCACCTGACCAATTTATTGATATCTTCCTGCAGTCTACAGCTTCCTTCTTCAGTATCAACCACACAGCCGATTTTAGTATCATCTGCAAACTTCTTAATCATACCCCCTATATTCAAGTCAAGATCATTGATATATACCACAAAAAGCAAGGGACCCAGTACTGAGCCCTGTGGAACCCCACTGGAAACAGCCTTCCAGTCACAAAAGCACCCATCAATCATTACCCTCTGCTTCCTGTCTCCAAGTCAGTTTTGAATCCAACTTGACACTTTGCCCTGGATCCCATGAGTCTTTAACTTAGTGACCAGTCTGCCATGTGGAACCTTATCAAAAGCCTTGCTAAAGTCCATATACACTGCATCAAACGCACTACCCTCATCTACCCTCCTCGTTACCTCCTCAAAAAATTCAATCAAGTTTGTCAGACATGACCTTCCCTTAACAAATCTGTGCCGACTATCCTTGATTAATCCGTGTCTTTCTAAATGAAGATTTATCCTGTCCTTCAGAATTCTTTCCAATAATTTTCCCACCACCGAGGTTAGGCTGACTGGTCTGTAATTACTCAGTCTATCCTTTTCTCCCTTTTTAAACAAGGGTACCACATTAGCAGTCCTCCATTACCACACCTGAAGCCAGAGAGGATTGAAAAATGATGGTCAGGGCCTCTGCTATTTCCTCTTTTGCTTCGCTTAACAGCCTGGGATATATTTCATCCGGGCCTGGGGATTTATCTGCTTTTAAAGCTGCTAAACCCCTTAATACTTTCTCTCTCACTATGTTTATTTCATCTAATATTTCACACTCCTCCCCCCCGATAGCAATGTCTGCTTCGCCCCTCTCCTTTGTGAAAACAGAACCAAAGTATTCATTAAGAACCCTACCGACGTCTCCCCACACTGATTACCCTCATGATCTCCAATAGGCCCTACCCTTTCTTTAGTTATCCTCTTATTTTTAATATATTTATAAAATCCTTTTTTCCTCCCATTTATGATTGCAATGATCCTCATTAATGTAAATAAAATAACATGGCCATCAATATACTAACTTTTCCCTTCTAAAGACTTCTTCACCTGGCCATAAATCAGAAAATGGAATTTAACCATTTCCCACACCAGCCTGCTTCTCCAACTAAGATTGCTCAAGTTAGTGCCAAATTGCAGGCTGCTATCCAAAACATATTTCACATAAGCCCCATAGGAACATTAGAAACAAGATTAGCCCATTCAGCCACTCGAGTCTGCTTCGCCATTCAATTAGATCATGACTGATCTGTGCCTCAATTCCATTTACCAGCCTTAGCTTCATTTCCCTTGATACCCTTAACCAACAAAAATCTATTAATCTCCATCTTAAAATTGTCCCACAATCCACAACCTTTTGGGCGAGAGTATTCCAGATTTCCATTACCCTTTGCATGAAAAGATGCTTTCTGATTTCCCTCCTAAATGGTCTAGCTATATTTTTAAAGAGTTCAACAATTTCAGATCATAACCTTGGCCCCTATTACAATTTTACTTTTTTTTTCTACCCCTTTGTTTTGGGTCTTCCCTCCCCCCCACAACTTTCCTTTTTTTCTCTCTCCCACATGGCAGCTGTGTCTCATCCTGCCAGTACACTTCACACCTAATCCTAGCCGTCTTGTCTCCACTTGTCCTATTACCATCTCGTCTGGTTTTGATTACCTCTTAATGTCTCTGTTACTTCTTTTGTTCTATCGCAGCCCTGCCTTTGATCTATTTTATTTCCTTTCCAGTTTTGAAAAAAGGGTTTCAACCCGAAACGTCAACTCTAATTTCTCTCCACGGATGTTGCCTGGCCTGCTGAGTTTTTCCAGCATTTTCTGTTATTTTTTAAAGATTATGTTCCCTCGTTCTTGATTCCCCCATCAGAGGAAATAGTTTCTCTATGAATCCTATCAAAACCTTAAACACCTCAATCAGATCACTCCTCAGTCTTTAATGCTCAAGGGAATACAAGCCAGATTCATGCAAACCACTCTCATAATTTCACCCTCTAAGGCCTGGTATCATTCTGGTGAATTTGCGCTGAACCCCCTTCAAGGCCAATATATCCTTCCTGAGGTGTGGTGCCCAAAACTGAATGCAGAAGTCCAGATGGGATCTGACCAAGACCCTATACACTGAAGCATCACTTCTTCTGCTTTGTATTCCAGCCCCCTTGTGGGAAAGGCCAACATTATTAGCCTTTTTGAACCTATGAGCTTTTAGTGATTAGTGTACTTGGATTCCCAAATCTATTTGCTCCTTTACAGTTCCTAGTTTCTCACCAATTAGAAAATACTCGGATTTATGTTTCTTGGGTCCAAAGTGGATGACCTCACACTTGCCCACATTGAATTCCATTTCCCATAGCTTTGCTCACTCACTTAATTTGTCTCTGTCCCCATGCAACCTCCTGCTCCTATCTGCACTATTTATTGTCTCTCCTAATACAAGTGTCATCTGCAAACTTGGATATACAACACTCTATTCCTTCATCAAGTTATTAATAAACATGGTGAAAAGAGCAGATCCCTGTGGAATAACACTTCTCACATCCTGCATTAGAGTACATGCCCTTTATACCCACTCTCTGTCTTCTACCTCCCAACCAATTTCCAACCCAATTCAAAAGGCTAACTCCAAGTCCGTGCACACTCTATTTTTGCTAATAATATCTTTCCAGCTAGCAAAGTATAGGTTACTTCAGCCAATTAGTTTAGATTCAAACCCAAGTCTAAGGGAGTTTGAAACTAACCAGCTGCATCCCCCAGTATCATTTTCAGATTTTTTAGAAACCAATTTATAATACACCACCCAAAACAAAAAGGGATTAATTTTGAAACTACTGCCAGCTGTTTTAAATTAGAGGTCGGGTGTGTAATCGATAAATTCAAATTGTAGAACATGACCTTTACAGGGAAAGTTTAACTGGACAAAAATGGGGTTGAATATACAAGGAAAAACACAAAATACAAATCAGCATCTAAGGAAAGGGGCAATATAAATATTAAATTCACAAGCTCCTCTTGCATAATATATTAAAATATACTTCATATAAGGGCCTAAAAATTTCAAATATGTATTTCACATTTCCTGGCTATTATTTCATACAAGTAAAGACCTATTTGCAATGTTGCCATTTTGCCCCCATAAAGCATAACAGACACCAATTTGTATGTTTCAACCTAATTTGGTTTCCAGTAGTTTCTCATTTTATATTATGTGGCATCATGTACAAGTTTCAGGTACCATATAGAATTGAACAAAAATTAAAGTTTAACAACATTTAAAATACCAGAACTATTCTGTGAAACTAGTAACTGAGCAACTGTAGTTGATTAAATAGATATGCTGTTAATAGCTCAACAAGAATTTGCATTTATACAGCACCTTTAACATCGTAAAACGTCCCTAGGCACTTCACAAAAGCGTAATCAGACAATAATTGACAATGAGCCAAAGACATTAGAACAAGTGGCCAAAAGCTTGGTCAAAGAGGTAGGTTTTAAGTAAACTGTATCAATAATATAAAAATTACAATCATACACTTAGGCCTAGAAATTCAGTGGGCTGCGCCACCCGTTAGCGCCTAAAGAGGGCACTTAGTGGGTTTAACGCCAGTGGCCACGCCTCCCGCTAAATTTAGCGGGACGCTAATGGCGGCGCTAGCCGTTAGCGCTGCGCCGCTACCGATGATGTCATCGGTGTGCGCAGCACCCCGCTACCACCCCGATCGCAAAATTTGGTAGCGCCCCCTGCTTTAACGCCGGTTGCAATTTGCGACCGGTTCAAGGGAGCCTACCTGCGACGGTAGAGGCGCGGAGGGGCCATTATTTTTGCTGGCCGCCTGCCAGCACCTCTTTGCGCTGCCGTCCCCGGCCTCCTGAGACCGCCCCCCCCACGTTGTGCCGGCTGTGTCCAAGGAACCCGGCACTTCTCAGTGCCGGGCTCTTTTGCCGGCACTCGCGATCACCGATCGCGCTGCAGCAGGCCCCTCCCCTTAAGAAGGGGAGGAAGGCCTGCAGTACCGCAGTGTGCCGTGCCGCAGTGTGTGGCGTTGCGGCACTTTGCGCTGCGATTTTCAGTTGCAGCGCCCCAAGAGGAATGCGGGGCGCCTCGAGTAGCGCTGCGCTTCCGTCTGGGGCGCTGAAACTGAATTTCCGGCGGGCGTTTGTGACTCCTTCCGGGGCGGTGCTTCCAGCGCCCTGGCGAGGGCGCCAGTGAATTTCTAGGCCTTAGTTTCTAAGGGATCAGATGTCTCTTTAAAATTCAGTTGTTTTCAAAGATAAACTAAACTAATATTGACCATTCTGGCCTTTTGTTGACAGTGGTCATGTGTGTACACAATTTCCCCCAAACAAATCAGCAGAATTTGGTCCAGTCCAAATGCAGGAATGTTCCTGGTCAGCTTTCAACAGTTTCTGCATGGTTGCTTTTCAAAATGATGGGAAGAAAAGCTAAATGACAATTTCAAGTTTTATTCAGGTAACATTTATAACAATTATTGTTGTTGGAAAATTTATATTGATATATTTGCAAGTTGTTGAGTGTATTTTAAAGCAGAGTATGTATGCATTTGAAAATTAAGACAGTGAATAAGAAAAAGAAGAAAAAAAATCAGCCACACTCCCATCCTTTCTCCTTTAAAGATCTCTCTTAAAACACTCTAGATAGATATAGATATATAGATATATAGATATCCCCACTTTGACTGCAACTTAAAAAATATATATATTTTGCCAGTCGCACTCCCCTCCTGCCCCATTCCGGAATCCAGCCCCCTCCCCTCCTTCAGAGCCCAGCTCCCCTTCTGCTCTTTTCCTATCTCCATCCCATTTGCACCATTTAAGCCTCCTCCCTGCTCGCTTCTTGCTTCCAATTCCAAACCAATATCAGCACAAAGCTACAGAAAGATGGCAGCACAGATAGGATCATAAAAAAGGTGCTTTCCTGTTTCTTCCATTAATTTATTGATTCACTGGTGTGCCCTGTGCCTGTTGCTTTATTATATTGGTGGTCCACACTGCTTTATATATTTATTAGTTCACTGGTGTCCGCTGCTCTATGAAATTATTAATTCACAGCTGTGGCGGTTATATTAATTTATTGATTTGTTGTTATGCTTATTAATTTATTGGTATGCCTGCTATTCTATTAAATCTTCATTTACAGGTGCCTGCTGCCCATTAATTTGTGGATAATGTTGTTGTGCTTGCTGGTCTATGAACTTATTAATTCGCTGGTGCCCACCTCTATTAATTTGCTGGTGTCTGTTGCTCTATGAATTTATTTATTTAGTGGTGGCCAGTCCTCTATTAATTTATTAATTCATTGTTTCCTGTTCAGCTGTACTGCAATGTACAGTGTTGTGAGTGGTCATCCGTGTGGTTTGTGTGGGTTGAGTTTTCCATTTGCAATTATATATTGTTAAGCAGAATCAATAACACATTTTGTTGTAATTTATATTCACCAGTTTATTCTGGTAATTGCTAATCTTGGTATTATTATAGTGGCAGCTTCTGTTGTCCATTTTTAGGGTGTATTATCACACTGTTCGGGAACATGAAGATAAAATATTTAAAGACTGTACAGGTGTCGACTCTCCATGTGAAATGCTAGGAGACATTGACTAGTATCACATTTTTAAAACATTTAGCTGATGGACACCAAATCACAAGTGCTTGGCAGTGGGTTTTCAACAGTGAAGCAGAGCTCATTGTATTGCCTGAAAAGCTATACAATTGCTAGTGTCTGCAGATCCTGTTACAGTAAAGTTATACTGACAAGTTTGCCTTGTTGCAAAGCCATTTCAGGTGTATAACATGAAAATATGCTAAATAGTCTCTTTCTTGCTATAAGCTTCTATGGTCCTAAGGTAGCATAACTCAGGAGTCAGGTCAGGGATCTGACTCCCAAGCAAGAGTTGTGAAACCACCTGTTGTGCATTGCCAGATAAAGAAGATTCTTCAATCTATTTGATCTCATCCCTCCAGAATTCTAACCTTATCGTCTTGCCATTAGAGCATCTAATGGTTTCTTAATTAAGTCCAGGGTTCTGGCCTCAACCACTCTTCTTAGCAACCCATTCCACTTGTTCATTAGAACAGAAAATGCTGGAAAATACTCAGGTCATCGACCTGAAGCGTTAACTCTGTTTCTCTCTCCACAGATGCTGCCTGACCTGCTGAGTATTTCCAGCATTTTCTGTTTTTTTTCCAGATTTCCAGCACCCATAGTATTTTGCTTTTCCACTTGTTCATCACTTTTGTATAAAGAAATATTCTTCATGATAGATATCTAAATAGAGATTCAAATAACAGGAAAAAGGAGGTTTATGACAAATGTCAGGTACAGAATATAGTAGAAAACCAGGCAGAAATTGAAAAAGGACACAAGAGGAGCGAAGAGTATGAGAAAAGATTAGCGGGCAACATAAAAGGGAACCCAAAAATCTTTTATAAACATATAAAAAGTAAAAGGATAATTAATGGAATGGTGGGGCTGATTAGGGACAAAAAAGGAAATCTTCTGGAGGCAGAGGGCATGACTGAGGTACTGAATGAGTGCTTTGCACCTGTCTTCCCAAAAGGAGGATGAAGTGAATGTTGCAGTAGAGGAGGGAGTAGAGATATTGGATAGGATAGAAATAGATAGAAAGAAGGTGCTAAATAGGTTGGTATTACTCAAAAGTTAACCCAGTCCAGATGGGATGCATCCTAGGTTGATGAGGGGAGGGGAGGTAAGGATGGCAATAGCAGAAACTCTGACCACAATCTTTCAATCCTCCTTGAATATGGGAGTGGTGCCAAAGGACTGGAGGATTGCAAATGTTACACCCCTGTTCAAAAAAGGGGAAAGGAATAAACCTGGTAACAGCAGGCCAATCAGTCTCACATCAGTGGTGGGGAAACCACAAGATCATTAACAAGGACAAATTTAATTCTCACTTGGAGAAGCATGGGTTAATAAGGGACAGCCAGCACGGATTTGTTAAAGGCAAATCATGTCTAACTAACCTGATTGAGTTCTTTGATGAAGTAACAAAGAGTGTTAATGAAGGTAGTGCAGTAGATATTGTATATATGGACTTTCAAAAGGCATTTGATAAAGTTCCACATAACAGATTTATTTGGAAAATAGATGCACATGGGATTAAAGGGACAATGGTAACTTGGGTATGTAATTGGCTGAGGGATAGGAGGCAGAGAGTAGTGGTGAATGGATGTTTTTCTGACTAGAGAGATGTATGCAGTGGGGTCCCCCAGGGATCAGTATTAGGACCATTGCTTTACTTGTTACATATAAAAAAGACCTGGACTTGGGTATAGGGAGTACAATTTTGAAGTTCGCGGATGATACAAAACTTGGCGAAGTAGAAAATAGTGAGCAGGATAGTAGCAGACTTCAGGAGGATATAGACAGACTGGTGAATGAGCAAACCTATGGCAGATGCAATTTCATGTGGATAAGTGTGAAGTGATGCACTTTCGGAGGAATAACATGGAAAGGCAGCATAAACCAAATGGTACTATTTTGAGGGGGGTGCAAGAGCAGAGGGACCTGGGGGTGCATAATCACAAATCTTTTAAGGCGGCAGGACAAGCTGATAAGGCAGTTAAAAAAGTGTATGGGATACTTGGCTTTGTAAATAGGAGCATTGAATACAAAAACAAGGAAGTCATGCTAAACCTTTACAAATCACTGGATAGGTCTCGGCCGGAGTACTGTCTACAATTCCGGGCACACACTTTAGGAAGGATGGCAAGGCCTTGGAGAGTGTACAGAGAAGATTTATCAGGACGATACCAAGGATGAGGGACTTCAGTTATGTGGAGAGATTGGAGAAGCAGAGATTGTTCTCCTTAGAGCAGAGAAGGTTTAGAGGAGATCAATTAGAGGTATTCAAAATTATGAGGGGTTTGGAGAGAACAACTAGGGAGAAACTGTTTCCTCTGGCGAGTGAGTTGGTAACCGGAGGTCATAGATTTAAATTAACTGGCAAAAGAACTAGAGGGGAAATAAGGAGAACTTTTTTCAAACAGACGGTTGTTAAGATCTGGAACACTCTACCAAAAGGGTGGTTGGTAGAAGCAGATCCATTGGAACTTTCAAAAGGCAATTGGACATGTATTTGAAGAGGACTAATTTGCAGGGTTATGGGGAAAAGGCTGGGGTGTGGGATTAAATTGGACAGCTCGTTCAGAGAGTCGGCACAGGCACGACAGAGCGAATGGCCTCCTTCCGTGCTGTAAGATCCTATGATTCTATGTCTATCTAATCATTTGCCCTTCATATCCCTGAACCAATGCCCTCATGCCCGGCATCTCAAATACTGTTTCAGTTTCATTTACTCTTTTCCTGCAAGTACGTTATACACCTCTAAACGACTTTGAGGCATCCCTTTGAAGCTCAGTCACCAGACCAAGTTATACTGCTGACTGTCCCTCATAGTCGGCAGACATCAGTCCAAGATCAGTAGCTGTAATAAAGCTGCAACTTTAGTTGTTAAAAACTGATTTAAAAAAAAAACACAACTGTTATCAGAATATCACACTTAAGAATTTCAACGGCAAAGTATTAAACTAATCTAACTCAGTTTCAAACAGTAAGTTCAGCATTCTGAAAAAGTATTTTGTACAACTACATAATCTTAGTACAAATTAGCATGTTCAACATGTTCCAATTATTCCTAGCTACAAAATTCCCTCTTCAATTCTTTTCCCAATGAAAGACTTCCATTGACATGAATTTATTTAATCAAAATTAATGCCCATTACACTTCATAGCACATGCTCAAGCTTAACCAAGAGTCAATTCCATGAATACCTGAAAATTCAAGCATTTTCAGAAAAGTATTCCAAAACCTGAAATACCAACAGGAGTATAACCAGCAGCAGGTTTTTTTGTTGCCTTACCGGTCTACTCTCTCTTTGAGAGGATGAAGAAGAAGACGCACTCCTATGAGTGGGAGTCGATATTTTGTGAGCGGGTGACATGTTTTTCTCTTCAGTGCTCATGGTTACTGATGGTGGTTTGCCGTGAGCAGTAGTAGTTGCACTATGACCTTCACTTAAACTTTGAAATTGTCACTTGACTTCAGTACTTTAACTAACATTATTCCAATCAGCACGGCAGCAACAACATTGGGAAATCTCGGAGTGGGTGCTACTTTTTGTTTACCAGCTCAACCTAAAAGAGAAAAAAATAAAATGTATCAAATTAAACAGACATTTGTATAGACAGAGCAATTTTTTTCAAACCATGAAATAAGTTAGAGGTTGTATTCAACAGAAGAACCATGCAATGAAATCTTGATATAGTTAAATACTATAATATAAAGCAGAGATTAATTTCAAAATCTAAACTACACTCCATGTGCTATATGAAAGGTCTGGGAAACAAGGTTACAGAAGAAAATAACTATCTTTAAAAAAAAAAAAATCAACTTCATTGCCTCTACGGAGACGCTAAATAAGTTTTCACTCCCCAGTAGATCGCTTCAGTGACATTAACTACAGGGAGCATCTTCATGCATCCTGAAGCAACTCCATTGCAAACATCTGGAGTGAGTTACTACTTCAATCTGGCCCAAAGAGCTGCTCTGGAGCTGGCTTGCCTCAACCTTGCTGTCGGCTGAGAAACCTTACATTCTCAACACCTTTCGGCTGGTTCCCTTTGCTAATTGTAATTCATCAGTTCTGGGATCTATCCCATAACAGATGACATCAAAGTAATTCAGGTCAGGGAGATAGTCGCCATGGTGGTGATAAAACTGACATTCAAAGAATTTTCTGGCAAAGTAGTTGTTTTCTTCTATATAAATTGCAAGTACTTTAAACCAAAACTACTCCGGAGACTTTCCTCCTCCATTAAGCAAATAGCCAAAAGCAGTGTTCAAGTTACAATATTTTTAAACCAATGCTTCAATTGTCATGATGCTATCTAAACTTCTAGAGACTTAATTTTCTATTTCTCTGCTGATGCCTGTCTACGTAACTGACTTATAACCAGGTTCAAACAATATGAAGGTCATTAACAGCATGACTGTTGTAAATCTGAAATAAGCGGTGACTGAATCACTATCGATAGATACAGACAGATGACAGCAGGCTTACAAACATGGCTTGCCTTCAGCACTAGGATGGCCAACTCAATAACTCTGCTGTTGAGAAGAAATTGACTACAATTTGTCTACCCATCTCAACACAATGAACATTACAAATATTCTTCTGTTACAAAAATTCAGCTCCTTTGCTTGGTAATAAAATGTGCACTGAGGCAAAAATGTGGTGAAGGTGGCTGGAATACCTGGAAGAATAGGAATCCTCAATGTAGTTCAGACCTACTCATCATTGGTAGCAACTTCAATGTTTTATAATGCCTGTATCTGCCCAGTGCCAAGACCAGAATTTTTGGGACATTTGGGTCATTGGTACCGAAGGGCAATTTCTACACATATTTCTGTACTCCCAGGAACCACCAGCTTCAATGTTTTGTAATATCAGTTCTCTTTACAGATGGCTTCAGCAGGATCCTGCAGTTGGTCACCTAATTTATGCACTGCATATAGTATACAATATGTGGTATCTTAAGAGTACAATCAATAAATGGCACTTAAATAAAGATTCTGAAATTTGTCCTCTAGCTAGCTTTTCTTGAAATCATTTTTAAACTTTTCAACATAAATTACTAAAAGCTGAAGAAAATCATTCTATCAGTACAGTGACTAAATGGTATCAATTCTGGGAAATGAGGTACACTGCATATGCTCAGGCTGCACAATTCAAATTCAACTCAGCATCACAGCTCTGGGCAAAAATAAGGCTTTTTTTTGGAGAGGTTGAGGCTTTCAAGTAAAGATTTTACTGGAGGCATTAAAAGACACAAAAGACAATTCAAAGGATAGGTTTCTTTATATTGTGAAATATGTATTTTTTTAATTTGGTTTTGTTTGAACCCTATTAAACATTAAAAATTCCAATTACAAGAGATACAATGGCACATAAAACATTTTCAAAAAAGGATTTTAAGGGATTGATGAAAACCCAGTGGCCAGATAGCACAGTGAGGAGTTTACATCAGAAACATCTATCATAAATGTGGATAGTTAGAATTTATAATGGAAAAAGTTGACACAAAAAGGGGACAACAACGAGCTGTCGAGTTGTGCAAGAAGTGTGCGCAAACACAAGATTATTATTAAGAAATAAATCGACGTGTTTTGTGCACAATTATTTTAAGGAGCAATGTTTTTACATAAAGTGGTAATGTGTTATTGCTAACAAATGATGCAGTAATGCTACTTATCTGCAGCACTGCATCATCTGCATGTGACATCATAATCATGAAAATAATGCACATCTCTTCTGGCTTTCCTCCCTTCCCAAACACTCTTCATAATGACAATAACCTTTTAACAAAGATATCTGTAATGAGCAGAGAAGTTATTGAGACTGCTTTTTTGGATGTGGAGGGGAGAACGAATGAGGAGTGGAGAAGGGGAAAAAGTGGAGTAGGGATCAAGTGTTGCAATAACTGTAATCCCATTACAAATATAAAACATCTCCAAAACATGGTATTTTCTAAAAAGTTAATATTCCTATAACACAGTAAAATATTCTAACCTCTTAAGAAATTGGCATTACAATACCATGACACAATTGCTCCCTATAAACATAAATTCTCGATGTTTTCACAGCAGTCTGTAAATGATCAAGTTCCATATTCTATTCCGGGTCTGTGAAGCAAGTGCTCACTGCAGTTCAGGTTTCCAAAAGTGATGCCAATTCTGCTAGTGCTTCCTAAATTTCATTAGTCAGTTGATAACTTCAGATAAGTATTAGAAATATCAGAAATGCATGAATCATTCATTATATGTACTCCATTAACTTTCTTGAAATAAGCTCAGCAGTGGTACCGACTAAGCATCACCTAAAATAATTTGTTAATGAGACTGTGCAACTGTTTTCAAACCACAAATAAAAACAAAATAAAAACTCGTTAGGCAGATACGCGTGACAAAGTAACTACGTGCCTATTTTGGCTTTCACAGAATGGAAAGCATCCAGGCCACAGCCGCAGATTCTCTGCTTAACATTTGTTTCTGACAGAGAGAATTACAACTGTAGAATGTTGAGGATACAGCACCACCTCAGCAATGAATACACTACTTACTGATCTCCCTTTTCCACGAGGTCATTGAATGTGGCATTTAATACTATACCATCAAAGACGATTCTGTTACTGTACTGTTATCTTGCTCTGCTCAGCACTGGACAAAGCTGAGTCATCGGCAATCCATCAGTAAGGAGGCCCTAACAAATGCTGATACAGCACAGCTCACTTACCAATCCATAAAACAAGTGTATCCTTGAATACCACTTCATTTTATCATCAAGTAACAAGTATTCACAAAAGGTGTTTAAAATGTTCTTATTAAATGCCTATAAGACCGCTATTTAAAATTGCAGATTGACTATTTATACTTATATACTCAATTATATCACTAGTTTATGGTTTTGTTTTTAAAAATGTATCCCCCCCATAGACATTCTAAAACCAAATAAACCATGACAAATAGAGCTTCTTTACACAAGGGGAAAACGAGCTATTTCAAAATGGAATCTAATATAATCCTTCAGAACTTCAAATTTTTGTTCTCTCCTCACTTAATCCCTGGATGAAATGTTAACCAGGCATGTTTGCTTGAATTATATTAGATGTTTATTAGAATATCTTCATTTTTTAAATACAAATCGTGTGTTTCCTGGATATGCACTGCTAGTCTCAACAGATAAAGCCTTTTGGTTTGAACCATTTAGAAATACTTCCAAGCAGGACATTTACCCACTAAGTCACCGGAGCAGCTCAGTACTGTATTGTGCGAGCAGTTTACTGAAAATTATAAAGTATCCCAGCACCTTAAGCAACAATAATCCTCCTTTATACTGATGATGTACTCATACCAAACTGAAGAAATATCTTGCACACAACAAAATAGAATTTCTCCAGTACATCAGAATGCTAAAATGTTGCAGTCATCAACATTGTACCAAGGAATTGAAAATAAGAGGATGCAGTCTCGGCCTGTAATTAGCAGGGTAATCGCAATAGGACCTCAATTGCTGCTATTTAAATCAAACCTGCTGTTCCTATTAAGTAATTATTCTATTTTGATGGCTTACATGCACATACACCTGCTTTCCCGTTCAACAGGCAGTCCAGTCTTTGCAAATGCTGTTAAATAAACGTTAGTCTTACTCCAGAGTGCAGAATTAAATAGGGCCAACAGCAAAGTCATTGGGATCTTTTTTCAGCTGCTACAATTGCAGAGGGATCATAAGGAATACATCAATGATTGTAGCTCAACCTACAGCTCTCCATAGAGGGGGAGACATAGGAAGCAATGGAGACACAAGAATGTCACAGAAAGGCATCCTCGGGCTCAGCAGCTCTTAATTGATTTTGAAAAGGTAGCAGGAACTAATCAGAATTTGAGAAGTGTAGTAAAAGGGTAGTCAAAGGAATAGTGGGGCCGATTAGGGACCAAAAAAAGATATTCGTGTGGAGACAGAGGGCATGGTTGAGTTACTAAATGAGTACTTTGCATCTAGAGAAGAGGAAGCTGCCAAAGTAGCATTAAAGGAGATGATAGCAGTGATATTGGATAGGATATAAATAAAGAGGTACTTAAAAGATTAGCAGTCCTCAAAGTAGAAAAGTCACCCGGTCCAGATGGAATGCATAAGAATTAGGAGCAGGAGTAGGCCATACGGCCCCTCGAGCCTGCTCCGCCATTCAATAAGATAATGGCTGAACTTTGACCTCAACTCCACTTTCCTGACGTATTCCCGTATCCCTCGATTCCTTTAGTGCCCAAAAAATCTATTGCTCTCAGCCTTGACTATACACAACGACTGAGCATGAACAGCCCTCTGGGGTAGACGATTCCAAAGATTCACAACCCTCCAAGGTGAAAAAAATTCTCATCATCTCAGTCCTAAATGGCCGACCCCTTATCCTGAGACTATGACCCCTAGTTCTAGACTCTCCAGCCAGGGGAAGCAGCCTCTCAGCAATTACCCTATCAAGTCCTCTAAGAATTTTATACATTTCAATGAAATCACCTCCCATTCTTCTAAACGCCAGAAAATATAGGGTAGGTTACTGAGGGAAGCAAGGGTGGAAATTGAGGAGGATCTGGCCGTAATCTTCCAATCCTCTTTGGATATGGGTGTGGTGCCAGAGGACTGGATAACTGCAAATGTTACACCCCTGTTTCGAAAAGGGGAGAGGAATAAACCCCGCAACTACAGGCCAGTCAGCCTAACATCGGTGGTGGTACTCCCACAGTGCTGTTAGGTAGGGAGTTCCAGGACTTTGACCCAATGACAATGAAGGAACTGCGATATATTTCCAAGTCAGGATGGTGTGTGACTTGGAGGGGAATTTGCAGGTGATGGTGTTCCCGTGCAGCTGCTGCCCTTGTCCTTCTAGGTGGCAGAGGTCACAGGTTTGGGAGGTGCTGTCGAAGAAGCCTTGGCAAGTTTCTGTAGTGCATCTTGTAGATGGTGCACAGCGCAGCCACGGTGCACCAGTAGTGGAGGGAGTGAATGTTTAAGGTGGTGAATGGGGTGCCAATGAAGCGGGCTGCTTTGTTATGGATGGTGTCGAGCTTCTTGAGTGTTGTTGGAGCTGCACTTATCCAGGCAAGTGGAGAATATTCCATCACACTCCTGACTTGTGCCTTGTAGATGGTGGAAAGGCTTTGGGGAGTCAGGAGGTGCGTCACTCACTGAAGAGCCTCTGACCTGCTCTTATAGCCACAGTATTTATGTGGCTGGTCCAGTTAAGTTTCTGGTAAATGGTGACCCCCAGGATGTTGGCGGTGGGGAGTTCGACACTGGTAATGCTGTTGAATGTCAAGGTGAAGTGGGTCAACTCTCTTTCTCGTTGGAGATGGTCATTGCCTGGCACTTAAGTGGCAAGTAACATTCGCGCCAAACATCAGCCCAAGCCTGAATGTTGTCCAGGTCTTGCTGCATGCGGGCACGGACTGTTTCATTATCTGAGGAGCTGCAAATGGAACTGAACACTGTGCAATCATCAGCAAACATCCCCACCTCTGACCTAATGATGGAGGGAAGGTCATTGATGAAGTAGCTGAAGATGGTTAGCCCTAGGACACTGCCCCGAGGAACTCCTGCAGCGATGTCCTGGGGCTGAGATGATTGGCCTCCAACAACCACAACCATCTTCCTTTGTGATAGGTATGACTCCAGCCAGTGGAGAGTTTCCCCCCCCGATTCCCATTGACTTCAATTTTACTAGATGCCACACTTGGTCAACCACTTGGACTAGTTGGATAGCTCTACCAAAAAGCCGGAACAATGGGCTGAATAACCTCCTTCTGTGCTGTATGAATCTATGAATACAATCACATTACAAATAGTAAGCAATAAGTGATGTATTACATGCACATAATAAACATTAGAATACAGCAGGCAATCATGCTGGATTGCACTAAGTTATTAATGAATACTAAAAATAAATAGACATTCCATCTAGCCTAAACTTAATGACTAATATAATATACTGCATTACCCAGGCTCCACATCAGAGGTGTGATCACACATTGCTACCAGTTTCTAAAAGCCATAAACAAAGGTATTCAACTAATTAAAAAGAAATTGAAACCAAAATTTAACATTACAGTCTAAACATGGAAGTAAACTGCTAGAAATGTGAGGGGTAAAAGTGCTGACAATGGTCACCATCTGTTTCAGTTGCTTCATTTTATAATTAGCTTTCTATTCATCATAAGATCTGGCAGAAGTTGCTATCAACAAAGGGGATACTTAAAACCGGTGAGTCAAAAACACCAATTATCCACTATTAATGTGATGTGCTTGACTCAGACATCTGACAGTGGTTTGTTTGTCCTTTGTTAAGCAAGCTGCTAATTTTTTCTGCTCTGTGACACTTTCACAGACAGTGGATTAATTAGAATTTACACTTTAATTTTAGATGGACAACTATATCAAGCCATTTTAAAGGATGAAGCACCCTGCAAATTTTAGCATTCTCGATTTGCCTAAATTAATTTAAAAAAAAATAATTTTAATCACTAGTTAATTTGAAGGTTATGTCACCAAACATTTTTCACTGTACAGGATTTGGTCCAAAAACAATAAACTCCTCAAAAGTAATAAAATAAAAACTCTCCTTCAATACAGCAACCGATTGCAAACACGTCTATTAATAGTTAACAGTCAAAAAAAAAGAACCTTTGGGAGTGGCTGCATGTGATCTTCACAGACGGTTGATCTGATAATGCCGAGGGGGCAAAGGACTTATTGCACAGTGTGTGCTCATATATGCTGCATGTAGTCACACCTAGTGGGCAAATTAGAATTATACTTCAGCTGGAATCTCACAACTCTGCACTGATCCTATTCAAAATGAATTCCGAGCTGAATAACTTCACAAACCAACAACGAATCTTGCGAAATTCCACGGTTGATTCTGTAAAATATCTGCACCAGTCCTCCAAAACACCGTCAAAGTCAACAGAAACAGCACTACAAGGACTGATCATTAGTCGGACAGAAGATGGATTAAAGCTCAGCTATCATCTCAAGAAACAGAACATCTTAGAATTCAACAATTTTATAATTGTATATCAGCAAAACTAAGCAATAGGTTGGCCAGTGTGCTGGGCATTAAACAATAAATAGGTGAAGGTTAGTTCTTAATGAAAATGAGACAAATGCAGATCACCTTTCGGTCATTATAATGCCAACTTGCTTATGAGCCTCATCTCTCCTGATTCAGTTGCAGTTTCAGTCATCTTTTGCATAAGCTCAGCATAGTGGCAATTTCGCAGAGCTTGTATTTGCTCCCATGTATTTTGTAGGCTTTCGATACACTGCTAACAATTTTTCATCAACTGTTGTATATCTTACAATTTGAACTCCTTAGATAGGCCATACCAGTGAACAGCAATACCTGCAATTATAATTTCCTTGGCATAAAGAATATATACATACTTGGAAACTGCAGAAACGTTTGAGCAATGTGAGGTAATTTTAGTTTGTTTTTGGAAATTTATGTTTATTAAAGACAGCATAAATTGGCTAACTTGCAGAGCACTAAATTTTCTATTTTGGTACTCTTGGCGAATGGTGAGAGTGCACATCAGGAAATTATGCACTCCCAGCCTGTAGTTTTCCATCCATTAATTTTAAGCAGAAAATTTATGCTTAAATGCCTTATAGCAGGAACATAAAAAGAGGAACAGACAGATGAGGGAAAATAACGGAGGAAGGTTCTCGAGGGCCCAAAAGAGGCAGTTAACATGTCGGGGGAGGAGACTGACTGAAGGGGTTGGGTCTAATAGTACAGGTGGAACCAACAGAAGTTTAGGTCTCATGATCCTCGGCCCTCCTCCCCCACAAGATTCTTAAAAGATGCTCCCTTAGTGCCGTCAGATTGCAGTGAGCTCCAATACTGCCAGAATCTGCCCACCTCCAATGCGCTCAACCCAGTTCTACTGGACTCCAGGAACCCGCTCCCCAGATATCCACCCCCTTCCACTGCTCAGAAATCCCCAGATAACTTTCTCACACTCCCTGATCCCACAACTGCCCCAATGCACCCAGACCCTGAGACCCCCTCCTCAATGCCCCAATCATCTTTTCTCCCAGTAATCCCAGGACTTCCCCTGGTATTCGTAGTTAGTGTCTGTCTCGGTCCCTCTCTCTTTCAACTAGCACCAAATAAACTGGGAAGAGGTGGGTAAAGGGGAAAAGGGAATGGAGTTTATACAATGTGGTCAGGACTCCTTTCTTACCCAGTATGTAAGAAGTCCAACAAGAGAGGAATTACTGCTGGATCTAGTAATGTGAAATGAACCAAAGTAGATAGGAACAGGAGTAGGCCATTCAACCCCTTGAGCCTGTCCCGCCATTCAATTACAGCATGGCTGATCTGTATCTAAACTCCATCTACCCGCCTTGGTTCCGTAACCCTTAATACCTTTGCTTAACAAAAAACTATCAATCTTGGTTTTGAAATTTTCAATTGACCTAGCCTCAAAAGCTTTTTGAGGGAAGAGTTTTCCAGATTTCCACTACCGTGTGTGTGAAGAAGTGCTTTCTGACATCACCCCTGAACAGCCTAGCTCTAATGTTAAGGTTACACCACCTTGTTCTGGACTCTCCCACCACAGGAAATAGTTTTGCTCTATCTACCCGATAAAATCCTTTCATCATCTTAAGCACTTCAATTAGATCACCCCGTAATCTTCTATATTCAAGGGAATACAAACCTAGTTTATATAAATTGTCCTCATAATTTAACCCTTTAACCCCGGTAGCATTCTGGTGACTCTGCACTGCACCCACTCGAAGGCCAATATATCCTTCCTGAGGTGCAGTGCTCAGAATTGAATGCAGTACTTCAGATGGGGTCTAACCAGAGCTCACTATATAAATATAGTGAAAACTGAGGCCTCAGTACAGATTTTTGGGGGACACAAGTAATCGCATCCTGCTAATGTAAGTACATACCTATTATCTCTACTCTCTGTCTCCTACCTCCTAACCAATTCCCTATCCATGCAAATAGGTTTCCTCAAATTCCATGCGCTCTCTTTTTTGTTAACAGTCTCTTATGTGGAACCTTGTTGAATGCCTTCTGGAAGTACATATAAATAGACACTCCCTTATCTACCAGGTGAGTTACCACCTCAAAAATTTCAATTACATTCGTTAGACATAACTTAGCCTTTACAAATCCATGCTGGCTCTCTCTGTCCCTAATAATAGGTTGTAGTAACTACCCAACAACTGACATTAGATTAATAGGCCAATAATTTCCTAATTTAGCTCTCTTGCCCTTCGTAAATAGTGGAGTGACATTGGAAATTTTCCAATCCAAGGGGACAATTCCAGAATCAAGTGTGCTTTGGAAGATCATGACTAACACATCAACAATTTTCTCATCCTACTTCTTTTAATACCCTGGGGTGGAAACCGTAGGGTCCTGGAGATTTGTCTATCTTTTACTTATATTGAATCTAGTTTGTTCCTTCCCGTGATTTATTTTTAGTTTTCTTTGTGGGTCTGGTGCTTTATCCTCATCCTCTACTGTGAAGATCAATACAAAGTAGCTATTTGGTAAATCAGCCATTTGCTGATTTTCAATTACAATATCACCTGCGTCTGTCATTAAGGGGCCCACTCATAGAGCCACCCTTTTGCTCTTGTAAAAACCTTTAGTGTTGTCCTAGATATCCCTAGCAAGCTAAATGAAGTAAACATAGGGGAACATCTAGGCAATAGTGATCAAAACTTAATAAAGGTATAAAATAATGATTGTCTTACTTATGTCTCTCTCAAAGGCCAAAGTAATAGATTGGAAAAAAGCTCATTTTGAGGGGATGAGAATGGAACTAGAGAAGGTAAACTGGAAAAAAAAGTTGACAGAGACAGAACAGCAGTGGGCAATATTAAAAAAGGTGATCAAGAGAGTTTAAGAGAATTACATTCTGCTAAAAAAACAATAACTACCAACAATGAAATACCATGGATGAATAAAGAGATAAGGGTAAAATTGAAATTAAAGAAAAAGGCATACACTAAGTACATAGACAACAAGGAGAGGATGGAAGGAAGGAAGCCTTGGGTTTATATAGCACCATTCACGACTTCAGGATGTTCCAAAGCGCTTTACAGCCAATGAAGTACTTTTGAAGTGTAGTCACTGTTATAATGTAAGAAACGTGGCAGTCAATTTGTGCACAGCAAGCTGCTACAAACAGCAATGTGATAATCACCAGATAATCTGTTCTGTTTTTAGTGATGTTGATTGAGGAATAAATATTAGCCAGGACACCGGGGATAACTCCTCTGCTCTTCTTCAAAATAGTGCCATGGGATCTTTTACGTCCACCCGAGAGCAGACTGGGCCTCAGTTTATCGTCTCATCCAAAAAACAGCACCTCTGACAGTGCAACACTCCCTCAGTACTGCACTGGAGTGTCAGCCTAGATTTATCTGCTCAAGCCTCGGGAGTGAGACTTGAACCCACAACCTTCTGACTCAGAGGAGAGAGTGCTACCAACTGAGCCACAGCTAACAAAAGGGAATATGAAGAGGTCAGGAAAGAAGTCAAAGAAACAATTAGGAAATCAGAGGAGAACTACAAAATTAAATTATCAATGAATATAAAAAGAAATAGACACATAAATAACAAAAGATAAATCAGGATAGCGATCGGACCACTAAGAGATGCACAAAATAAACTCTCAGGTATGGACAGCAAAATGGCAGAAATATTGAATAATTACTTTGTCTCAGTATTTACCAGGGAGACCAACATGGTGGGCATGACATTAGAAGAAGAGATAAAAAAAGACAGTGATATTGAAGATAGAAAAGGGGGGGGTGGGGGGAGATAATTGATAAACTAATCAAACTTAGAGAGGATAAGACTCCTGATGGAATGCATTTGTGTATATTAAAAGTTAGGGAAAAGGTAGCAGAGACACCATTACATATATATAATTCATTAGAAAAGGGAATAGTGCCAGAGGACTGGCGGACTGCTAATGTGATTCCTATATTTAAGAATGGAGATAGAACAAGTCCAGGGAAGCAGAAACCAGTTTGCTTAACATCAGTGGTAGGAAATATAATGGAAGCTTTACTCAAAGATGTAATAGAAAAACATCTAGAAACTGAAAATACAAAGTAGTCAGCACATATTTCAAAAGGGAAGGTTATGCTTGACCAATCTTATTGAATTATTTTGAAGAAATAACAGAGTGTAGAAGATGTAATATATTTGGATTTCCAAAAAGTCTTTGATAAAGGTAGAACTCATGACTAAGGTCAGAGCATGTGGAGTCAAGGGGCATGTAGCAGAATGGATAGCAAGTTGGCTATAAAACTGAACACAGAGTAGGGGTTAAGGGTAGTTACTCATATTGGCAAAAGATGGGAAGTGGTGTTCCACAAGGATCAGTGCTGGGACCACTATTGTTCACAATTTACATAATCGATTTAGACTCTGAATTGGCAGTACAATTTCAAAATTTGCAGATGACACCAAATTGGGGGTATAATTAATACTGAGAAATACTGCGACAAAATACAAGAAAACATTAATAAACTTGCCGAATGGGCCTGTAATTGGCAAATACATTTCAATCTAGGTAAGAGTGAGGGGGTGCATTTTGGTAGGAAGAATAGGAAGGCCACATGCTCCTTGGAAAATGGTAGAATTATTTAAATGGTCATGGTATCCCAGCATTCTTTCCCTTAGCATTTTTAGTGTTAAAGCAAATGTGGGAGAAAGGGAAACTTGAAACTTGTCTCTATGTATGAACAACAAACAGTTTGGAAATGCAAATACAAAGAATGATGAACACCCAGGTCGAGAAAAAGTTTCATACCCTGATAAGAGAAGAGTTGCCAAAACACCACATACCACAGTAAAAGATAAAGATTAGCCTACGCACCGAGGCGCAGGCCAAAAAGGTTAGAAGCGGGGGAAACACCTAAAAACGTGGCCTTAGAAAATATGCAACTATGTAGTATGGAGGCAGAGCCCAAGGTTGTATTATAGTATAAGAATAGAACCTGCCTCCCTCCGTTTTTGGGGTGGTCGGGGGCCACGCTGCCAAGTGGTGGGCCGGCAGGGCTGGAGCTTGTCGCTCCATGCCTGGGAACTGGGCTGTGTCCCCTCTTGGGAGTCGGAGCACTCTCAGGGTCAGTCGGAAGCCCAGAGTCACGCAGGCAGCCTAGACAACCGAAAGTGATCACTTCGGGCAATATACTGCAGAACAGTTATATAAAACCTAATACTGTTGTTAGTCAATGTAATATATTTAGTTGTTATTAAAAACCACTCGGGTGTGAATCATGAGCGGAGTTAGTGTCGCCGGACCTTTCGTTGTGACGGTAACCATGGGGAAATCCACTAATAGAAAATAAGAGTCTACATGAGGCAGAGGAGCAAAGGGACCTAGTGGTACAGATAAACAAATCATTAAAAGTAGCAACACAGGTTAACAAGGCCATCAAAAAGCAAACAAAACGCTGATGTTCATTTCTAAAGGGATAGAATTGAAAAGAGAGGTTATGTTAAACTTTGGTTAGACCACACTTGGAGAATTGTGCACAGCTC
Source organism: Somniosus microcephalus (assembly GCF_052327205.1). Classification (NCBI taxonomy): domain Eukaryota; kingdom Metazoa; phylum Chordata; class Chondrichthyes; order Squaliformes; family Somniosidae; genus Somniosus; species Somniosus microcephalus. The sequence continues at coordinate 242,263,868 of NC_140990.1, forward strand.
TGGTCTACATATTATAAAAATAATATAGAGGCACTAGAGAAGTTACAAAAAAGGTTTACTGGAATGATATTAGAACTGAAAGGAAAGATTTAACAGGCTGGAGAAGAGAAGGCTGAGTGGTGACCTGCTAGAGGTCTTTACCATTATTAAAGGATTTGATAGGGTAGGCATAGATGTTTCCACTAGTGGGTGAGACCAAAACTAGGGGCCATAAATATATAACAAGGAGGGTAGATGAGGGTAGTGCATTTGATGTAGTGTATATGGACTTTAGCAAGGCTTTTGATAAGGTTCCACATGGCAGACTGGTCACAAAGTTAAAAGCCCATGGGATCCAGGGCAAATGTCAAGTTGGATTCAAAACTGGCTCGGAGATAGGAAGCAGAGGGTAATGATTGATGGGTGTTTTTGTGACTGGAAGGCTGTTTCCAGTGGGGTTCCGCAGGGCTCAGCACTAGGTCCCTTGCTTTTTGTGGTATATATCAAATGATCTTGACTTGAATATAGGGGGTATGATTAAGAAGTTTGCAGATGATACTAAAATCGGCTGTGTGGTTGATACCGAAGAAGGAAGCTGTTGACTGTAGGAAGATATCAATAAATTGGTCAGGTGAGCAGAACAGTGGCAAATGGAATTCAATCCGGAGAAGAGAGTGAGGTAATACACTTGGGGAGGGCTAACAAGGAACAGGAATACACATTGGGCCAGAAATTCCAGAACGGGGCTTGCAGCGCGTGCAAGCCCCGTATTTGCACTTACCCCGCGCTCCTGCCGATCAGCTCCAGGGACGCCTGCACTTGCAGAAACTGAAAGAAGAATCCCGGGCAGCGTAGGACGTCACGCCGCCCAGGAGTGCAGCCAGCGCGGAGCCAGGAGCGTGCAGTGTAAGTGAGACACGCCCCTTAAGGTCTCATTGTAGCAGGACACGCCCCCAATCGCTCCAAGCAGCTGCACAGGACTTTGGAGTTACAAAGCTGCAGGGAAGGTAAGTTATCTGCTATTTTATGAATGTTTTGTGAACTTTTTAAAAATTTTAAAAACGTGTAAATGATTTTGATGACTCTTACATAGTTTTAAAGATAATTGAAGCTATTTAAGCAATTTTTAAAGCCTTGAAAACATTCTATTAATTCTTTGCAGTTAATTAGCAAAGTGAAATGGCTGGAATTAGCACAATTAACGTGATTAAAAGAACTCAGAACTTCACCGATGATGACCTCAGCAATCTCCTCAACGAGGTGGAGGCGAGGCGCCTGCGCATCATTGGGAATGAGCAGTCGAGAGCTCCGCGAAAAGGTCAGACGGCAGCGTTGTCGGAAGTTGCAGAAGCTGTCAGCGCGACCTCCACCATTCCACGTACAGCGGAACAATGCCGCAAGAAGTTCAGTGACACGCTCCGATCTGTCAGGGTTTGTGCAGTTATAACTAAAGTGTACTGTAACATTGCTTAGAATTTAAGTTAGCCAGATCTATAAAGGCTTTCTTTTACAGCAGTCAATTTACTTCTTGGTAAAGTCACCTGAGGTAGCAATAAAACTTTATGGCTTTGGGGCCATCTGAAGGATACCTAATGTTCTGTTATCTTGATTGCATTGCTTGGAGCTGTAAAACTTCAATCAAAAATGTAAAGAAACACCCAGCCCAGTCTTCAAAGCCTTTGCTGTCCATGTCAGAAATGCAGCTGTGTGATTCTCTTATTTATGCTGCAATTTCAGAGTAAAACTGCTCACAACTCCAGGGAACGCACACTCACAGGCGGTGGTGTTGCTATGCTGAGGGTTTTGACTGAACATGAGGAACGGGTCCAGCAGATGTACGAATTTGCTAGCAATCGCCCCGTGGATGCATCTGAAACAGACATTTCTGATCCTCAATGTGAGTTGGCCTGGGCAGGCAGACACCAAATGGACACTTCAGTGCAGGTGGGAGTAGCAGAGGCACAGCAGCACCTACAAGATGACCAGCAAGATATTGCAGGTTTCAGGCAGTTGCTGAGCTCTCTCACCGAGAAGGAAGTAGATGATAGAGACCATTTCAGGCAGGGAATGGAGAATGTTGGCATTACACTAAATCAGATATCATCGCAGTTTGGGGTGCTTAATGATAATTATCTTAAGATATCATTGCAGTTGGATAATTCTCTTACTCAGATATCCTCACAGTTGGTGATACTTAATGAAACCATGATTGCAATGCTTAATTCGCTTGTATCTAACACTACTGGCATAACGCTGATTCCAGCACAAATGCCCTACCCAGGTCACAGTGCAGAGCCACTTTGGTCCCAGGAGCCAGCAGCTGCGCCAGTCATGATGCAGGGCAGCGTAGAAATGCCTCGGCAACAACCCTTTCCTCAAGCCGCTGCTGAAGAGCAGGATCAATCTGACAGGGCCATTGCAAATAGATCTGGAGGGCTCCAGTCACGGGTACTGAAAAGGCGCAGGAAACGTTAGAGTGTCACTTTCAGCTCACTCACTCTGCCACCTTCAACCCTCAGTCACACAGGCCAGTTGGCAAATCGTTAAATTGTTATATTTTTCACTTTATTTAAATGTTAAATGTTTTATTACATATGTAAATTCAAGTGTTTCTTTATGAAGGAAAGGATAGGTAACCTTATCGTTTCATCAGTACATCCAGTAAGCAATGTTGAAAGAATTTTAAAATTTATTTAGCTTCAAAAACTTTTACAACAAATGTTACAAAATTGTAAAATAGCTAGTTTGCACTTTGAAAGTCTGTATTGCAGTAAGAAAGTAAAAATTACTGTAAAATGTTTACACTTTATTTTGTGGTGTGGAGATGCCGGAGTTGGACTGGGGTGGACAAATGCAAGAAATCACACAACACCAGGTTATAGTCCAACAGCTTTATTTGAAATCACAAGCTTTCGGAGCGCTGCTCCTTCTTCAGGTGAAGTGGAGAAATGCATAAAGACACAGCTTATATAGTCAGAGAATCATGTCAGATGTTTACAGGTAACCTTTCCAACTGCCATTTATCACACCTCGGCAGAGAGATAATCACAGCAGTCAAAGGTGTGAATGGTGTACAAACAGGTCAGTCAGGAAAACATTACATCAAAGAACAATGAGGTGGGGTCACAAGGGGTCAAATATTGCAGATGCTGGGGTCTGTATGAAAAACATTTTTTTTGGCTGGAAATCACAGCAGGTCCAGCCGCATCTGTGTAGAGAGAACAAGCCAATGTCGACTCGAGTCTGGATGACCCTGCATCAGGTGGGGTTACATGTAGCGTGACATGAACCCAAGATCTCGGTTAAGGCCGTCCTCATGGGTGCGGAACTTGGCTATCAGTTTCTGCTCGACGATTTTGCGTTGTCGTGTGTCTCGAAGGCCACCTTGGAGAATGCTTACCCGAAGATCGGAGGCTGAATGTCCTTGACTGCTGAAGTGTTCCCCGACTGGGAGGGAACACTCCTGCCTGGTGATTGTTGCGCGGTGTCCGTTCATCCGATGCGGCTGGACCTGCTGTGATTTCCAGCCAAAAAAAATGTTTTTTGTCTTTTTTTCTTTTTCATACAGACCCCAGCATCTGCAATGTTTGACCCCTTGTGACCCCACCTCATTGTTCTTTGATGTAATGTTTCCCTGACTGACCTGTTTGTACACCATTCACACCTTTGACTGCTGTGATTATCTCTCTGCCGAGGTGTGATAAATGGCAGTTGGAAAGGTTACCTGTAAACATCTGACATGATTCTCTGACTATATAAGCTGTGTCTTTATGCATTTCTCCACTTCACCTGAAGAAGGAGCAGCGCTCCGAAAGCTTGTGATTTCAAATAAAGCTGTTGGACTATAACCTGGTGGTGTGATTTCTTACTTTATTTTGTAGCAGTCACCATTTTGCACATGTTTAAAAACGTTGAAAGAGGTAGTTAGCATCTTTATTTTTGTTATATCACTAAGAATCAAACACAAATAGTTAAACCTGTTTACAAAGTGATTTAAAAACTGGTAACATTGCATTAAGTAGGTCATTAACATCCTTGAAGGAAGAAAGACAAGTAAAGACGAATTATTTCCAATAACACTTCCTCACTGTTCCTGTCCATAACTTTTCTTGAACGTTCATAACTATTACTTAAAATTTACAAGTTATTCACTTTATACATTGAAACTGAATCTGAAAAGTTTTTCATTATGCAATAAAAGGTCAATGTTGCACTTTAATATGTCTCTGCTTCTGTCTTTGCCTTGCGGGGGGAGGGGTAGGTACAGGGCATAACTACCGCGTGAAGGTGTTGGCTACCAGCAGTTTGCGAGCAGCCTTACATTCGGCGGCACTTGGTTCCTCTCCATGAGGCCTGGCAGCATGCACATTGCCATCGCCTTCATCCTCCGCTTCAACAGGCAGCTGATCCTCATTGTTAAGGGTCAGTCCTTTCTGCAGGGCAAGTCGTGCTATTGTTAAATTTTTCATTTTACTGACATGTAAAATGTTGGCCCAGTAATTCCCTTCCAAAGGCGGGAGTACGGTCGGGGTACTTACGCATCTGGCCGGATGAAATGCCGGTTTTCAGCATGCACAGTGCATGTGGGGAAAACCGGCATTTCCTGTCCTCTGAACAAAGGGGTTCAGAGTCAGAACGCGTGCGACGTATAATTCGCCGCTTTCATTAATGCTTTCAGTGAGGTCAAGTCATCACAACTTACACATGAAAAAAAGCATGGGTACAGTTGCTCCAGAGGCTGCGGAGGAAGATATTTCTTATCGTGGAGCTTCTGAAAGTATGTATGTCTGTTTATATTCCTTTGCGTGTTATGTATATATTCCTTTACTTATGTGTATGAATGTATTATTATGACTTTCAGAGAAAGTAACTTATTGGAAAATCATAATTAAAAACATACATTCATACACATTAGTAAAGGAATATAAAACATACATACATATACGTAAAGGAATATATGTGGACAGACATACATAACTCATTCTCACATTCCATTCACACAGCCACAATTGCTCCTTCTACCTACCGTTCTGAAAACCCTTTTTAAAAAAAAAAAATTTAAACTTTAAAACTTACTTAAAATTTCTTAAAATAACTTCCCTCCCTTTCCCAAACACAATTATTGCATTTCAAAAGCTCCACGATAAAATATATCTTCCTCCGCAGCCAATGAACAACTTTACACTTGCTTTTTTCAAGTGTAACTTCTAAGGACTTAACCTCACTGAATCCATCAGTGAAATCCACAAAGTTCACTGCGCAAGCGCTGCCTGTGCAGTCGCACGCGCTGTGAATAGACCTCGGGTCTGGAAATGCCGGCGTTCCCCGCATGCGCTGTTCCTGCTGAACGCCGGCATTTCCAACGGCCAGAAGCGTGAGTACCCCGACCGTACTCACGCTTCTGGCCTGGAATTTCTGGCCCATTAAATGGTAGGACACTGAGTAGTGTAGAGGAACAAAGGGACCTTGGAGTGCATGTCCACAGATCCCTGAAGGTAGCAGGGCAAGTAGATAAGGTGGTTAAGAAGGCATACGGAATGCTTGCCTTTATTAGCCGTGGCATAGAATACAAGAGCAGGGGGGTTATGCTTCAACTGTTAAAACACTAGTCAAGCCTCAGCTAGAGTACTGCATGCAGTTCTCGTCACCACATTACAGGAAAGATGTGATTGCACTAGAGAGGGTACAGAGGAGATTTACAAGGATGTTGCCGGGAGTAGAGAATCTTAGCTATGAGGAAAGACTGGATAGGCTGGGTCTGTTTTCCTTGGAACAGAGGAGGCTGAGAGGAGACCTTAGAGGTGTATAAAATTATGAGGGGCATAGATAAAGTGGATAGAAAGGACCTATTTCCCTTAGCAGAGGGATCAAAAACCAGGGGGCACAGATTTAAAGTAATTGGTGGAAGGTTTAGAGGGGATTTGAGGGGAAATTTCTTCACCCAGAGGATTGTGGGGGTCTGGAACTCACTGCCTGAAAGGGTGGTAGAGGCAGGAACCCTAACCACATTTAAAAAGTACTTGGATGTGCACTTGGGATGCTCTAACCTGCAGGGCTAACGGACCAAGAGCTGGGAAGTGGGATTAGGCTGGATAGCTCTTTGTTGGCCGGCACGGACATGATGGGCCGAAATGGCCTCCTTCTGTGCTGTAACTTTCTATGATTCTATAAGATAGATAGTCACTAATAAATCCAATAGGGAATTCAGGAGAAATTTCTTTACCTAGAGAATTATAGAATCGTTACAGCACAGTAGGAGGCCATTCGACCCGTCGAGCCCGTGCCAGCTCTCTGCAAGAGCACGTCAGCTAATCCCACACCCCCGCCGTTTCCTCATAGCCCTGCAAAATTTTTTCCTTCAGGTACTTATCCAATTCCCTTTTAAAAGCCACGATTGAATCTGCCTCCACCACCCTTTCAGTGTCAGCTGTGGCTCAGTTGGTAGCACACTCGCCTCTGAGTCAGAAGGTTGTGGGTTCAAGTTCCACTCCAGGGACTTGAGCATATAAAGCTAGGCTGACACTTCAGTGCAGTGCTGAGGGAGTGCTACACTGTCGGAGATGCTGTCTTTCGGATGAGACGTTAAACCAAGGCCCCTTCTGCTCTCAGGTGGACGTAAAAGATCTCATGGCACTATTTCGGTGTCCTGGCCAATATTTCTCCCTTAACCAACATAGCAAAAACAGATTATCTGGGCATTTTCATATTGCTGTATGTGGGAGCTTGCTGTGCACAAATTGGCTGCTGTGTTTCCCACATTACAACAGTGACTCCACTTCAAAAGTACTTCATTGGTTGTAAAGCGCTTTGAAGCGTCCGGTGGTCGTGAAAGGCGCTATATAAATGCAAGTCTTCCTTCCTTTCAAGCAGTGCATTCCAGATCATAATCACTTGCTGCGTAAAAAGGTTTTCCCTCATGTCGCCTTTGGATCTTCTGCCAATCACCTTAAATCTGTGTCCTCTGGTTCTCGACCCTTCTGCCAATGGGAACAGTTTCTCTCTATCTACTCTGTCTAGACCCCTCATGATTTTGAGCACCTCTATCAAATTTCCTCTCAACCTTCTCTGCTCTAAGGAGAACAACCCCAGCCTCTTTAGTTTATCCACGTAACGGAAGTCCCTCATCCCTGGAATCATTCTTGTAAATCTTTTCTGCACCCTCTCTAAAGCCTTCACATCCTTCCTAAAGTGTGGTGCCCAGAATTGGACACAATACTCCAGTTGTAGCCAAACAAGTGCTTTATAAAGAACATAACATAAGAACATAAGAAATAGGAGCAGGAGTAGGCCAATCGGCCCCTCGAGCCTGCTCCACCATTCAATAAGATCATGGCTGATCTGATCCTAACCTCAAATCTTCTATCACTCTCCATCCCACCCGAACCCATGTGATCTCCCAGGAGAGGCGAAAAACCAGATAAAAAACCCAATGGCCAATTTGGGAGAAAAAATCTGGGAAATTCCTCTCCGACCCATCTAGGTGATCGAAACTCATCCAGGAGATCACTCTGTCCCTATATTTTCATAATTTACTTGCTTTTGTACTCTATACCTCTATTTATGAAGCCAAGGATCCCGTATACTTTTTTATAACCGCTTTCTCAGCCTGCCCTGCCACCTTCAACGATTTGTGCACATATACCCCCAGGTCTCTCTGTTCCTGCACCCCCTTTAAAATTGTACCCTTTAGATTATATTGCCTCTCCTCATTCTTCCTACAAAAATGTATCACTTTGCACTTTTCTGCATTAAATTTCATCTGTCTCGTGTCCGCCCATTCCACCAGCCTGTCTATGCCCTCTTGAAGTCCCTATCACTATCCTCCTCACTGTTCACGAGACTTCCAAATTTTGTGTCATCTGCAAATTTTGAAGCAGTGCCCTGTACACCCACATCCAAGTCATTAATATATATCAAGAAAAGCAGTGGTCCTAGTACTGACCCCTGAGAATGGTTAGAATATGGAACTCATTATCATAGAGTAGTTGAGGCAAATAGCATGGATGCATTTAAGGGGAAGCTAGATAAACGCATGAGGGAGAGAGAAATAGAAGGATATGTTGGCAGGGTTAGATGAAGTAGGGTGGGACTAGGCTCGTGTGGAGCATAAACACCGGCATGGACCAGTTGTGCCGAATGTCCTGTTTCGGTGCTGTAGATTCTATGTAATACTATGTAAATAAAATACTATGTACACAAAATGAGGTAGACAGACTTTCTAAAATAGTATACACAGAAATGGAGTTTGCATGTATCCAGATTGCATACAAATAAATTCTGAATTTAAGAATAATTCAAAATTTGTTGAGTTAGATGACAACTCTAAATCTTCCATTTGTTGTCAATAATTTCTGCAATAGTCTGGCCACTTCACTTGTTGAACTGGCTGTATGGAGTTCCTGTTTATTCAGCAGCGTAATAGAGACGCAGGATCTTGACTCTTAAAAGTGCAAATTACAGTTATCACTTTACACGCTTACAGTAGTATTGAGTAATTCCTCTACAGCCCACTCCAGAAATGTGGAGCAGAGGTCTGCTGTGTGTTCAGACAGGAGTTCTCAGACCTTTAAATCCCAGTGCACAGACAGACAAATGGTGCATGATGTGAGGTTTCCAGGCTGGAATTTTCTGTTGCCTACAAACAAGTGACGCACAGAATCACTCTCAGGCCCTTGTCAACACTGGAGTCATCCCAGTAAGAAATCCATTTACTGAGCTGATAAGTGAGAATAGTAGCACAATTACTAATGCTGCAATCATCTCTGGCACTCATCTACAAACATGGTGACTTCTGAACATACCAGATGCCAATGTAAAAAATATTTAAATATCTAATCAATTAGTATCAACAATAATTTAATTGTGCCCTGTATGGTTTAGATAAAATGTAATGCAATTTCATCATATTCTATAAAAAAAACCATAGAGGAAACTCTTTTTTATCCGGCGCCGACGGGACCGGCGTGGTGCCGGTTGATCAAAAAGTCCGGATTACAGAGAGGTATACTTACCAAGGTACGAGAGCCCCATACACGGCCACAGGTGCAGGAGCCCCGGTTACACGGCACTTGTGCAGGAGTCCGGGTTACACGGCCACAGATCCAGGCGTCCCTGTTGCACGGCCACAGGTGCAGGAACCCCAGTTACACGTCCACTAATATATAGTAAAACTTAGCTGAACCTACTCCTGAATTTTGCCGGTTAAGAGAGATTTCCGGATATTTAGGTGCCAGTTGAAAGAGTTTCCTGTACTGTACATACAAAAAAAGTGTCACATTGCTTCTATACAAAACTACTAATTTACAAGTAAAAAGCAAAATGCTGAAGATTCTGGAAGCCTAAAATAAAAACTGAAAATTCAAGAATGTTTCAGGTGTAGACCCTGCTTCAAAACTGGAAAATAATAGAGACAGTCAGTCAGTCATATTCAAAGGGGGAGGGGAATATTTATACATATAAAAAGCACAGACAAACTTGGAGAAGATTCATGAGCGGATCTTTTTGGTCAAATAATGGACAGAAGCATTAAGATATTAAGGAAAACAATGGAAATGCAATTAACTAGGGAAGTGCAAGAAAATGGGAGAGATTGACAACATGGAAAACCTGGGGGCCAGATATGAAATTAAAACAGATTTGAAAATGAGGATATAACTGAAGTAAATTGTCAGAGATGACCAAAGAGGAGATAACATTGGGTCAGGACAATGCACGTCACAAGAGTGGGAATGGGAGGGGGAGTTAACGTGGCGATCACCAGCTAGCTTAGGGTTGCACTTGAAGAAAGAAGAAAAAGAAAAAAAAGAAAGAGAGAAAGAGAAAGAGAGAGATTGATTTGCATTTCTACAGTGCCTTTCACGACCTCAGGACGTCCCAAAGTGCTTTACAATTAAATACTTTTTGAAGTGTAGTCACTGTTGTAATGTAGGAAACATGGCAGCCAATTTGCACACAGCAAGCTCCCACAAAAACCAATGTGATAATGACCAGATAATCTGTTTTAGTGATGTTGATTGAAGGATAAATATGGCCAGGAAACCAGGGCTAACTCCTGCTCTTCTTCGAAATAGTGCCATGGGATTTTTACGTCCACATGAGAGAACAGACGAGGCCTCGGTTTTACGTCTCATCCAATGGTGCAGTACTTCCCTCAGTACAGCACTGGCGTGTCAGCCTAAATTTCTGGAGTGGGACTTGAACCCACAATCTTCTGACTCCGAGCTGAGGGTGCTAACAACTGAGCCACAGCTGCTCAGCAAAGCAGTCACCTAATTTGCATGTGGTTTCCCAATGTAGAGGAGGCCACACCGTGAGCAGCTACTAGATTAGAGGGAGTGTATGTAAATTGGTGTCTTGCACAGAAGTCGTCTTTGGGGCCTGGCAACTGTGTGGGAAGTGGTGAGTGGGCAAGGGTTGCCTTTCCTGCAATTGTACGGGAAGGTGCTGGGGAAATGTAGCTGGAGGTAAGAGTGGTGGCAGAGTGAACCAGAAGGAATGATTCCTCTAGAAAGCAGAGAATGGAGGAGAGGAAAACGGAAGATGCTGCAGAGAGAGACCAGGTGGCAGTTCACAGTGTTGTCAAGTGAACTGTACGTCACCTTGAAAAAGATGAGCTATTAAGGAATTAGAAAAGGCCTTCCTGCCTCACCAGCATGACTGAATTTTTTGAGGCAGTTACACAGATGGTGGGAAGCGAATAGAGCGTTAGTAGGTACATCTAGGAAAATTAAATATAAAACTATAAGTACAATCCACCTTTTGCACAAGGCCTTGGACTGGCTCCATCTAGAATACTGTGTCCAGTTTTGGTCCCCTCCTGTGGGGGATATTCAGGCCCTGAAACTAGTGCAGAGGAGGGCCATTCAATTGATAGCTTGTTTAAGAGCCCTAGTTATCAGAGCAGGCTGAGAGAGCTGGGTTTTTATATTCTGGGAAAGTAGACTTCAAGGTCTTGAAAATACTGAAGGGATTAGATTCTGCCCACGGATAGGGTTATTTGAGGTAGATAGGCAGGAGAAAACTGGCTAGCATCTGTATAGGGTAAAAAAGCAGAGTTAGGCACTACTTTTTGTAGAGTCGTTGACCTCTGGAGTAAGTTGCCAGCACATGCAGTGAGTAGGGATTCACTGAAAGCATTTAAAAATAAGCTGGACAAGTTCCTGCGAGGGGAAGTCGAGTTATAGAAGGTAGATGGGTTAGCGGGTACTACTGATATCAATCACCGTGGTCTACGAAGCTTTCTTGATTGCCCTTGGGATCGAAGAGGAATTTCCCAAAGTCTATTTTCCCTAAATTGACCCAAGGTTTATTCACTTTTTTTAATAGCTCTTCCAAGAGATTTGGGGGGGGGGGGGCGGAGGGGGACATGAGATTAATGGTGTGTGTAGGCTTCAAAAGTCGAGGTGAAACACACTTGATGGACCAACAGGTGTTTTTCTGTCCTACTTTTTGCCTGTTTGTATGTGGGTGCAAGGAAAATGATTAATAAACCAAACATTTACACTTAATCATTAGCATGGATTGCAAGCATCTCATACTATTGTCTCTTTAAACTGCATTGATTGTGATCTTTGGTCTGGGATATCTGCTAGAAACTTCGCCATATCTTCAGTTAAGTTCTGAATAGATCACCTAGACTCACAATGAGAATTGTAACTGATGTGCCTCAATAAATCCGAGACTCGATGTTAGCGAAACAAAACAAGGCTTTTATTGACTTAGAAGGTAACACACAGAGGAGAATGTATCTTCCATCCAGAGGTCTGCCGTACTGGATGTGCTGCAGGCTGGGCCAGCTTACATAGGAGCCAGGTATGGGCGGAGCCCTACACGCAGTACAATACAATGGAAATGAAACTGAAACCAACCACAGTCACAGGAAGAGAAATACTGATGAGTGATGAATGGAATGTTTCATCACAGTAACTCAGAAAGGAATCGCAATGCCACAAATGACATTACACAAGGAGATCTACAAATAACTTTCATTTAAAAGTGTTGCAAATTATTGGACGTGGAAGATGATATTTAATCCCTTATGGACTGATTCTATCTTTATGGTTTTCATTGTTTTAAGTATTGCACTTTGTTTTTTGCTGCATCTTACTATTTCTGTACATTATTTCATATTAATTTACCTGTTAGTTTTAACATGTATGCACTGTTCAGTTAATGTGGTATTTATCGCTTTTCAAAGAAGACAGGAGAACGTGCTAGGCATCCCACGTGTTCTCTGTTCCACTGTACCGTATTAAGGGGCACTCTCTCCCACTCATAGCCTGCAGAATGGCCCAGGTTTTCGTCCATAGGAGACTCGATCTACCTATGGAAACTGCTTCTCTGCTCTGAGCACAAGATAAAAGTATTGAGAAAGCCTGAACTGTAGTGTATGTATCCGTCTACCTTTAAGAAAACCATTGTATGTAACCGTTCACCTTTAAGAGAACTATTTTAGGTGTGGCACTACTTTGTTGGCTTCTGTATACTGTAATACCGACGGTGACCACACCGGTATATAAGTGCTGTGTCAGGATTTATTTGGCAGATTCGCCCTGACCTTCGAATAGTAAAGTCCTGTTTTAAGTTACTCTGGTAGTCTGTGTATTAATTAACTAAACAACTCACAGACTTTACAGTGGCGACGAGTCCGATCGTACCCTGCGGCAACAATACTTCCGAAGCAGTTAACGAGCGTCGAGAAGAGGCAACCGCCCTCGTCATTCTGCTGGGAGAAAACTCGAGTCTGCAGAGCTGGAAAGGAGGAAGAATTCAGAGACAAAAGACTTCCATCAGCAACAGGCACTGACTGTCCCTTCTGCCACGGTGAGGAGTGAGCCGATCACCACGAGAAGCAAGCCGGCCACGGTGACTGTGAGTAAGGGAAAAGTAAAAAGAATAACCGGAGGATAAGGGCGGTGCACTCGACCACGGTCGAGGGGGAAAGGAGCCGGACAGAAGTCGGGCCCAGAGGCGCTGAGACTGGGGCAGCGTGGAGCAAGGAAGCCGCGGTACAGACAGGCTGGGGACGCAACGGCGTCGTGAGACAGCTAGACCGCGACCGGCGAAAAAGGCCGGGCAGCGACCGAAGCCAGAAAGCGCTGCGACCGGGAGCGTAGGCGCGGGAAGATATAAAAACTCAGCCGCAGCCGGGGAGGGAAGCACCGGACTGCGAGAGGGCTGGGAGGCGCGATTGGGAGCCGAGTGAGCGGGAGAGGCAGAGCCGACCAAGGGGGAACTGAGCGAGAGCCAGTCCAGCGGCTGAAACTGTTCTCCGTCAACGGGGTGTACCCAGCGCCGGTAGAGCCGAGCGAGCGGGAGAGAGACAGAGCCCGAGCAAGGGGAACCGAGCGAGAGCCAGCCCAGCGGCTGAAACTGTTCACCGTCAACGGGGTGTACCCAGCGCCGGTTGCCCTGCCGAGAAAAGGGAAAGCCCTGAAGCCGACGCGCAGGCTGTGAACCTGAAAGCCAGCGGCCGTCGCCCGTGGGGAAAGTGTACCCCTCCCGCTAGGGAAGAAACGCGGGAAGCCGCCATTAGGCGGGGAAGAAGACAGAAGCGGGAAACCGCCATTGAAGTGGGCGGGGAGAGAAGATAAGCGCGGGAAACCGCCATTTTCGCGGGAACCGCCATCTTGGAAAAAAAAATAAAAAAAATAAAAGAAAATTTAAAGAAATAATTCGTGGTGTTATCAGGAAGAGAGGAAGATGCCTAAGCGTGGTAACATCAACGATTTTAATTCCGAGGTAGAAGACTGGGCCACGTATGTGGAACGCATTGAGATCTATTGTGAGGCCAATAAAATAGAAGAAGATGACAAAGCTATAACCTTGCTAAACTCGATGGGCGCGAAGACATACGGGCTCTTGAAGCATCTACTAGCACCAGCTAAACCGGCGGATCAGACTTTCGATGATATTGTGACTGTTCTGAAGGATCACTTGAACCCCATACCGTTGATGTTGGCGGAACGATTCAAATTCTATGTGAGAACGCAAAGGAAAGACGAAAGCAACGCAGAATACTTGGTCGAACTGCGTAGACTAGCGAAACACTGCCAGTTTGGAGGGAATCTGACAGAGGCATTGCGAGACAAGTTCGTGTGCGGGTTGTCAAAGGAAGGAACGCAAAAGCGACTACTCGAAGAGAACGACCTTACACTTGACAGGGCTGTCCTTATTGCAGCATCGCACGAAGCTGCAGCGAAGGGAACTGCGGAAATGCAGCTAAAGGCAGCGGCACTCAGTGTGGATCAAATTACCTCGAGTACAACAAAATGCTATCGTTGTGGGAAGACAACACACGACCAGAACCAATGCTGGTTTAAGAACCAGGAATGTAGGAAATGTGGCAAACTGGGTCACATAGCTAAGGTATGCCGGTCAGGGAAGAAGACCAACAACCAAAGGAAGCCACCACAGGAAAAGTACAACAAGGTACACAAGGTGGCTGAGAAGAGTTCAGACGAACAGAATTCGGACTCAGACCCAAACGGCCAGGAGCTGGGCAGTCTGAGAATTCACAATGTGAGTAAGGAAGCTGACCTACAAACTATCTGGGTCATGCTAAAAATAGCTGGAGTCCAAGTGAAAATGGAGTTGGACACTGGATCAGCTCTATCAGTCATAAATCGAAGGGATTACCACCGGCTATTCTCACATATACCCTTAAGAGATACCAAGTTCGTATTGCAGACATACACGGGGCATAAAGTATACCCCATGGGGAAGAGAAGAGTCAAGGTGAGAGATGGGGGTAAAGAACACCCAAGAATGAACTTATACGTACTACCTGAGGGAGGACCACCACTTCTGGGACGGGAGCGGATCAAGAAAATAGACATGGAATGGCACTATCTAAAAGCCATAACGAGTGAGGACTCGGTGCAGACAATCAGCTCAGATTCTAAAACGGATGACGATAAGACCAACCCAAATATGAAAGACAAGGCTAAAATGGACTTGCCGACTAAGGTTGGAAGAACGAAGGCATGCATAAAGGCTTATGCTCCAGAGAAGAACAAAGTTTCAGAACAGAACTTCACCGAACAACGACAACATAGTTTGACAGAGAATTCTGAGTCTGTTCAGTTTACGGACATATCCATGACTGACGAACGCCGAGCTCGGACTCAACTTTATTTCAAATTACGACAGCAAGTAGAACAAGTGAGTTACCGTCTCGAACAAGAGATGAAAACAATGAAAAAGTTCTATGACACCGAATGGGAGAATCTGGAAAGACAACAGAAGCAGCTAGCTCAAGCAGAGAGCGACCATAGAGCCATTGTGACCAATTACCAATCACATCTCCCTTATGCTGTTCAGGAGTTAGAATATTTGCAGGAAGGAGCAAATGAAGAGGAATCTTCAGGAAGCCAGGATTTTATTCCCGTTCTTCTCTACGACTCCTTACAAGCAGAGTTTGAGAAGTTGAAGGAACAGTATGAACAGGCCCAGGCTACAATCCTGGAGGGGATTAACTCGGCAACCTCCGAAAAGCTAGTTTCAGTAGAAGCATATGAGCAACTAAAAGTTGAACATGAGCAAGAAGTCCAAAGGCTGCAGGAAATTCTTGATGAGCTCAAGGCCAAGGCAGACTCATCGGTAGAAGTTCCATCCATAGATGAGAAATTAGAGGTGAAAGACATGGCAGAACATGAAAGACAAGATGTCCAAGAACTCATAAAAATATTGAAGGAAACCCAAGACAAATATGAGGCGGCAATGACCGAGGTTCAACAACTTGAAGAACAGATTCAACTGGGAATCCTTTCAGTGGAAGAAAAGGAAACTGTAAGAAACACAGAGACTGTAAGAATGGCCCCTGAACATGAGCTAGAGAGCATCAAGGCGCAACTTCTCCGAGCGCTGAAAGCCAAAGTACAAGAGGAAAAGGTGAAAGCATTGGAGGAAAAGGTGGATGAAATGGAGAAGACTCTGATCCACAGTGTTCCCGTGGAAGAGTTAACGGTCAGCCAACTCCTTCATATGCTGAGGGACAAGACTCTGCAATGGGAACAATCTGAACACGAGCTTCAATCTTCAAAAGGGAAGGAGTTCGGAGCTCTCAAAAGTTATGGAAATAGCTGAGGTTGCAACACAGATTTTACTGGGATGCCAAAAGTACGCTGAATCACGTCTATGTGAACAACAGAATGTTGAAACAGCTGCTCCAGTAGAAGGATTGAATAGCCCGATCAATCAATCCCCGATGGAAGGGGAAGTATTGAAATCACAAATGAGGTCATTAGTGAAGGATTTGCAGGAAACCCAGGAAGAGCGGGATGAATATGAACGCATGAAGAAGTCTCTTCAGGAAAGATGTCTAGGGAGGGAACAACAGTCGGCTAACGTCCAGTTGGGTAAGGAAGAAGTAGCAGGCCTTCTCGTTAGACTAGTTCAGGACGACACCGAATATTACCATGACCTGTTGAGTGACACGGAATATTACGAGGACTTGGTCTGCCCAGCTTGTGATGAAAACTCCCAAAGTGCAGAAATCAGGATGAAGCACTTAAAGTCTAAGGAACATAGGGAGATGGTGGCGCTACAGCTGGCAGCTGATAAGGGAGCCCCGAGAGTCTCCAAGAAGCAGAAAAGAAAAAGACGAAGCAGGTGGTGATAACCATCTAAATCATTATCACTTCTACCAGATCATGTACGTGGGCCCTACGAAGGGAGCCAAATCAGTTGGCAAGTAGGAAAAATTACCAAGGCAGTCCAGCTGTTTGTAAAAGTCAGCACTGCTGGTTCAGCAGGACGGAAGTTCAAGCTGTTAAGTCAAGGGAAAGACTATTGGATGAGTCACGCTAGCAATGTGAACCGGCTACACCACAGAGATGTTGTTCGGACCGAGTCAAGACCAGAGACTGAATCTGTGAACTGTTCCCGCAGAGACTGAATCTGTAAACTGTTTCCCGCATAGATTATACCTGTGAATTATTTTACATGAAGTTGAATATATGTTATGTTTAATGGGGGACTAAGTATGTTGTAAGCTAAAAAGGGAGGATTGTAGTGTATGTATCCGTCTACCTTTAAGAAAACCATTGTATGTAACCGTTCACCTTTAAGAGAACTATTTTAGGTGTGGCACTACTTTGTTGGCTTCTGTATACTGTAATACCGACGGTGACCACACCGGTATATAAGTGCTGTGTCAGGATTTATTTGGCAGATTCGCCCTGACCTTCGAATAGTAAAGTCCTGTTTTAAGTTACTCTGGTAGTCTGTGTATTAATTAACTAAACAACTCACAGACTTTACATGAACACAACAGCCTTCTCCTTCCCACATCACTGCCATGTCCCAGTTAAGCCACTAAAGAAGGTATTCAGATATAATAATTTCTCAAAAGGAATAAAAATTTGAAGAAAAAAAAACTTACAGGAGTAACCATCCAAAACTGCTCTTGTATAGCCTGCAGAGGCCGGTGACAGATTGTAAAAGACGACTGGCAGCAGGATGTTGTATTATAGAGAAAACTATAAAGAATACATTATGAATTAACCTAGTGGTTTTAAACTGTGGGACACAAGACCTATCCAGACAGGACATGTCCAAAGAAGAAAATATGAATGAATGGCCAAAGCTACGTGGTTGTTATAAGCAAAAGATGAAGTTTAAGCCACAGCTTGCATTATAATTGATGCAGTGTTTTAATCCCAATAGAGCTGCAGCAAAGAGAGATTGTTCATATGATGCCAGCTGATTTTCATCGCGTTCTGTCTGAATTGAAGCACTGTAGGGGCTGGATTTTGTAAATGGGGGCGTTAGGGGCGGGACTTCTGGTTTTCGGGTTTCAGTCCCGCCCCCCAACGATATCTGGCCAACCCACGCTATTTTCCCTTGATTGACCTTGTTAAGCTTGCCCTGCGGGCTTAGCCGGCCAATTAAGGAAAAGCTGGTGACAGAGGACGTCAGTGTATGACGTTTCATCTGTCGAAAAATTTTTGACAGATGAATTGTTAGCATTTGACAGCTTTGAGAAGCTGTCAAATGCTGACAATCTCTGTTCTGAGCTGAGCCCTTGCACAAAGACTCACCAAAACCTCTCTCCTCAGCCCAACCATCTTCAGCTGCTTCATCAATGACCTTCCCTCCAACATAAGGTCAGAAATGGGGATGTTCGCTGATGACTGCACAGTGTTCAGTGCCATTCACAACTCCTCAGATAATGAAGCAGTCCATGCCCGCCTGCAACAAGACCTGGACGACGTTCAGGCTTGGGCTGATAAGTGGCAGGTAACATTCGCGCCACAAAAGTGCCAGGCAATGAGTTTCTCCATCAAACGAGAGTCTAACCACCGCCCCTTGGCATTCCCATTGCCGAATCCCCCACCATCAACATCGGGGTTCACCATTGACCAGAAACTTAACTGGACAAGCCACATAAATGCTGTGGCAACAAGAGCAGGTCAGTGGTTAGGTATTCTGCAGCGAGTGTCTCACCTCCTGGCTCCCCAAAGCTTTTCCACCATCTACAAGGCACAAGTAAGGAGTGTGATGGAATACTCTCCACTTGCCTGGATGAGTGCAGCTCCAACAACACTCAAGAAGCTCGACACCATCCAGGACAAAGCAGCCCGCTTGATTGGCACCCCATCTACCACCTTAAACATTCACTCCCTCCACCACCGGCATACCGTGGCTGCTGTGTGTACCATCTACAAGATACACTGCAACAACTCACCAAGGCTTCTTCAGCAGCACCTCCCAAACCTGCGACCTCTACCACTTAGAAGGATAAGGGCAGCAGGCACATGGGAACACCACCACCTCCAAGTTCCTCCAAGTCACACACCATCCTGACTTAGAAGTATATCGCCGATCCTTCATCATCGCTGGGTCAAAATCCTGGAACTCCCTACCTAACAACATTGTGGAAATACCTTCACCACACGGATTGCAGCGGTTCAAGAAGGCGGCTCACCACCACCTTCTCAAGGGCAATTAGGGATGGGCAATAAATGCTGGACTTGCTAGTGACGGCCACATCCCATCAAAACGAATAAATAAAAAGCAGACAGCAGATGGCTGCTGCATCTGAGAATGCAGCAGCCATTCTGTCATCTCTGCCGTTGAGATGAGGCACCTCTGGATTCCCAAGCCTGGAGTTGAAGCCTGCAGGAAGCAGCAAAGCTATGTAAACTTTTTCCTAACACTTTACACTCACCTCTCATACTTACCTCTCCACACTTGCACCCCTCACTCACCTCTACAGCGGACTTTTCGGCCCCTCTCGCCCCCGCAGATCCACTGCTCGCCTCGTTGACCCTGGCCGGGGTTTCCAGACGTTGGGAAGCCCGCACTTGCAGGGGTAAAATGGAGATAAGCCGCTTAACTGCCTGTTAACTAACTTAGCTCTAATCCCCTTTCCGCCTCGAGGAGACGGGTCCCTACGTGAGTCGGGGACCCGCTTCCCAGGAAGATGGTTCAGAGGCGGGTTGGGAGCAGGTTTGGGACCCGCTCCCAATTTTTCCCCATTTTGCCAGCAGTCCCGCCTCCTCAGGGCTGGTAAAATCCAGCCCATAGTGTCTGTCACAATGCAAGCTACTGCTCAAAGCTCTGCCTTATACTGATCACACAGTGTAAACTCGATAGGCACTTGAGGGAAATAAACTTGCAGGGCTACGGGGATAAAGCGGGGGAATGGGACTGACTGGATTGTTCTACAGAGAGCCGGCACGGACTCGATGGGCCGAATGGCCTCCTTCTGTGCCGTTATGACTCTATTCTTTGGTTCAACACATGTAGATCCTGTGTAATTTAAATTCACATCAATTAGGATATCTGAAAGCACAAAAAGGTTTGTGAACTATTGAATTAACCAGTTTATCAGAACCAGGGCACCAAAGATATTGGTAACCTCCAGCACCAAACAGAATTGGAAAGAAAGGAGAAAAAATGAAAGAACTTGCATTTATACAGCCCCTTTCATGACCTCAATACATCCCAAAGCACTTCATAGCCAATGAAGTACTTTGAACTGTACTCAATGCTGTAATGCAAGGAAACTTGGCAGCCAATATGAGCACGACAAGGTCCCATAAACAGCAATAAGGTAAATGACAAAATCAGTATTTTGCTTTTGTTGAAGAAATAATCTGTTTTACTGATGTTGATTGTGGAATAAATATTGGCCAGGACACTGGGAGAACTTCCCTGCTCTTCTTCAAATAATGCCACGGGATCTTTTTGATGGGGCCTCATTTTAATATTTCATCCAAAAGACGACACCTCCCAACAGTGCAGCATCCCCTCAGTACTACACTTAAGTACCAGCTTAGATTATGGGCCTCAATTTGTGGTCGGAGGCTTCCTGCTGGCGAATGTCTCCGAACCGTAAGAAAAGTATGAACCTACTTGATGGTTCCGGAGGTTTGGACACTTGTGCTCCTGGGCCTCTACGTGTACGCCTGCGTAAAGGCCCACTGGGATCACATGAGCTGGCCCAACCAATCAAAAGGGGGGACCCATTATGCTTATGGGGAGTCCATTTACATACAGAATCCCCATAAGCATGAATAGGGATCACATAAACACAATTACACACCAGTTAAATAAAAATAAATTACATGTTCAAAGTTAATTAAAATACAATTTAATTAAACATTTAAAACAAAAATGTAATTTTTGAAAAATAAATGTAACTGTTTTAAAGGGGTTAAAAATAACCTAAACTAATTTTAAGGTTTTTTGGGGGAAACATTAGGTGGCGCCCATTTTGGGACTCCTCCGCCATAAATTCAGCAGAAGCGCCCCAAGCAGGAGGTGGGGCGCTACTGGAAGCACTCCACCTCCTTGAGGCGCTACTACTGAAGTTCGTGGCACTACGTGCAACAGCGCCACATGCGTCTGCACGTAGCACCGCGTCACTGCAAGCCTCCTCCCCTGATTAAAGGGGAGGGGCCTAACACTGCGCGCACCGGGGCCCTGCTGGATCACCGGGGAGCGGGGTGCCGTGAAAACAGCCCAGCACTCAAGAGGAGTGGTGGGCTGAGTGACCGCGGCTGGCACCACAAGGAAAAAAGGGAAAGGGGGCAGGTGCTGGCAGTCGGCCAAAATAAAAATTACCGTCCAACACCTGCCCTTTAAATAGCGCTGCCGCCACTGTAAAGACACCCCAATACTGTCGGACATATCATCCGGCGATAGGTCAGGGGGCGCAAGAGAAGTTTGCGTCCGAGGCGCAAGCGGGGCACTGCACACGGCGATGACATCATCGCCAGCGGCACAGGGCGCTACCGGTTACTGCCACCACTGCTAACTTCCCGTGAATTTTGTGGAAAGTGTTAGCAGCGCTGCGCGCTAGGGGATCTGCGCCCCCAGGGGCGCCAACGAGAGGTGCAAACCAACCCATTTTCCCCCTTTATGTTTAAATATTTTTTTTTAAACTTAATATTTATTTAAACTCTTATGCTGGTAAATGAAGGCCTTATGCCTGCTTTTACCAAGTGTCATTCGCTGGGCAAATAGCCCAACTCTCCGCCAGCGAATGTCCATTTCCCGGGGATGCGGTGGATATGTCAAGCTGAAACTTGATAGATCGCAAGTTCCGGGTTTTCACACGGAAACCCGGAACTTGCGGGGCACTTATGGCCATTGACACACCGCGTACGCAGTCATAGGCCACGGAAAATCCGGGCCCATGTGTTTGTTTCTAGAGTGGGGCTTGAACCCATGACCTTCTGACTCAGACACTATTGCTACAACCGAGCCAATCTATAGAGGGTTTACTTTCTCCTCCTTCTTACTCCCTTCACATGGTCAAAACATCGATGGAAAATCAGTTCAGCAGAAAGATTTTAATTACATTTTTGATCTTGGTCCTTTTGGCTGGAATTATACTGCATTTGATGCAAACACAATCCAGTATGAAGCAGCCTCATGATTTTATTGAACGTGGTAATCTCAAGCCAGCTTTGCACTAATATAGAATCCAGACCATTTCATATCAACATTAAAGTGGTAACATAATTGCACCCTTAACTTCTCACATATTTCAGCCAATGGCAAACCTTCATTGTGCAGAATTCTTTTTTGGTTTTGTTTGAGGTACTCCTCTGGATTTACCTTATCCATGTCATTTTGTAAAGCTCTATAAAGTCCTCCTTTCAAAACTAAAGAGTCCTAGCTTCTTGAGTGTTTCCGTGTTTCCTCATAACTAAATCCTTGATCATAAGGGATCAGCTTCATGGCTCTGTTCTGCACCATCTCTGTGGCTTTAATGCCCCTTTTATGTCTTGGTAACCAAAACTGAACAATACCTAGGAATGGTCTGACTAGGGCACTGTACAACTATAGCATAACATTTTCCAAATTATACTCGACTACCTAGTAATAGATTTTAACATTGTTTATTTATTGCTGATCGAGTGATTTGGCATACTAAATGTCAAATTAACTACCCTCCCAGATCCCTTTTGACCACTTTAAGCTACATCTATGCCATCCATCGTATTTACTGTCGTAATCGGCTGGTAGAATATATAGCTTCTTTGAACTTTTGGAAATTAAAATAAGGAAATTTAAGGTTTACACTGCAATTTTAGTGGCACTGCAAAGAGGGTTCTACTTTGTAGCAATGCTGAAGTTGGTACAACTTCAGAGTCTAGTTATAACTTAACTCTTAAGTGTCAGTTGTGGCTCAGTTGGTAGCACCATCGCCTGAGTCAGAAGGTTATGGGTTCAAGTCCCACTCCAGAGACTTGAGCACAAAAATCTAGGCTGACACTCCAGTGCAGTGCTGAGGGAGTGCTGCACTGTCGGAGGTGCCGTCTTTCGGATGAGACGTTAAACAGAGGCCCCATCTGCTCGCTCAGGTGGACGTAAAAGATTCTATGGCACTGATTCGAAGAAGAGCAGGGGAAGTTATCCCCAGTGTCCTGGCCAATATTTATCCCTCAATCAATATCACAAACAGATTATCTGGTCATCATCACATTGCTGTTTGTGGGATCTTGCCGTGCACAAATTGGCTACTGTGTTTCCTACAACAGTGACTACACGTCAAAAGTACTTCATTGGCTGTAAAGCGCTCCAGTGGTCATGAAAGGTGCTATATAAATGCAAGTCTTTCTTTCTCTGGAGAAATGGTGTGACATCCCTTGAGTGGACAGTCTCACACTACTTGGATTTGACACCGCATGGAATATACCCTCAGCATGGAGTCAAACCTGGTTAGAAAAGTGCTGAAGTGTCCCTTGGGCCTCCTGAAAAATTTATAAACGTACTTGAGTTGTTTTAAATATGGGTTGACTCCCGCCCATGCTCATAAAACATTCAAACTTTATACGGCCATGAGAGGAGGAGATCTGCACACGCACATAGAGCTCTCATCTGGGATGGGGAATTCCAGTTGGAACAGTGCAATATAAAGAAGGTAGTGTCAGGCAGGAAGTGATACTGCATCTCCCCATGTCTCCCCATGTCTCCCGGCCAGGAGAGAGAGTATAAACAAGCATACAAAGGTGGTTTAGGAAGCAGTTTACATTAGAAGAGTTCTATTGAATGAAAGATTGGGGGGGGGGGGGGGGGGGGGGAAAGCAATACTGCAGAAGAGATAAACTGTTAATTTCATGTTCTTTTTAACTGTAAACAGTGCTATAACTGACACTAGTATTTTTTTCCTTTTCACGGAATAACAAACCAGAAAAGAAACAATACTAATTACTAAGACGGATTCTGAATTTTGAGACCGGAAGACAATGGGTTATAGACCAAGTGAGAACATTTTTAGTGACAAGCGCACTGACTGGCAAAACTGAAATATTCACCAGCAGTTTAATAAATAGCATTATCTTTGAGCTCTAATGGAAGTAATTTAATATGTAAAAAATGTAATTATTCGTTGCCATATTAAAATGTACTTTTGAAATTAGCCAAGGATTCATCTCTCCTGTCATTCTCATTTTAAATTAACTGCGAGGATTAACTATAAATGCCCAAAAAATCTGAGTATTCCAGAAAATGACTTCACTAAATGAGGAAGTTAATTTGTTGATAAATGCATTTGGACAAAAAAGAAAAAAAAAAGTTCCACCCATATTTACAAGCCATTCCCCTTAAATAGCTAGCTGTTCTCTGCTGCAGAACTAACCTGAGGATTAAGAGTTAAAAGAAACATGTATATACAATAGTACATGTACATTTAGTAGCAACAATCAAGTGAAGTATCGGAGCTTTGCCTAGTGTCAATAATAAAGTACATTTTCAGTCCTGGTATGAAATTAAGCCTCTCTGGTATACCATAATTACTATCTGTAGCCTCACTATTAACATCTGACTAAACAAAAAGTATTCCGTGATAGCCAAGATGAAAATAATTTTAGGTGCTCAGATAGACGTGAAGTGCCATAATTATAGCACAGTATAGATAAAGGATTCTAACTGAATGACAGAATTGTATATCCACAGGCAGAGAACAGATACAAACAGTACTGTTCAACTGAAAGGAGACTACAGATAGCTGTTTAGCATTAAATTGTATATATAACCACCACACATTAGTTATCCTAAAATAGCACAAATACACAAGGCTTATGTAGTCTATCAAGAACATTAGTTATTAAAAGTTTTAACTGAAGACAAAATTTAGAAAAGATTAGGTATTCCTTTGAAACATAGTACAAAAATAAGAACTTGTTCAAATTAATTTTTAAATTATCAACTGAAGCTAAAATTATGTAAAATCCACAAGCGCACAACAGAATAGGATAAACTGTTATGTAGGAATGTACAGGACCAGAAACGTCTGTGCCAACTCTCTGGGAAAAAAAGCTATCCAATTAGTTCCATCTCCCTGCCTTTCCCCATTCCCTTTTGAATTTTTCTTTTTCAAATAGATATCAACTTCCCTTTTAATATTGGATTTTGCTTCCATCACGGTTTCTGGTAGGACATTCCTCTGTCAAAAAAAATCTTCTAACCTCTCCCTTCATTCTTTTGCTTATAATCGGAAATGTATGCCCTCTGGTTACCAGCTCACTGACTAATGAATACCTTAATTCATATAATTCCCTTAATTATATTATGAAAACCCTTCATAGGTTTGAACATCTGTATCAGATCTCAACTTAGCCTTCTCTGCTCCAATGAAAAAAAAGAGCCCCAGTTTCTCTAGTCTCTCCACATAACTAAAGCCTTTCATCCCTGGTATCATCCTGGTGAAATTCTTCATAGCTTTGCCACCTTTCCTAAAGTAGGGGGCCCAAAACTGGATACAATATTCTAAGTGGAGCCTAACCAATGATTTGTATAGGTTTAGCATTACATCTACTTTTGTACTAATTGACCATGTTTAGGACACTTAGAAATTCATATAGTTCTCTCTTTGCCTTTAAAAACCATCTCAAAGCCCTTCTTTCAGTCACCCACCAACCCTCCTGATCTCTCTCTCTATGGTTCATTTTTCCTAATTGTTTCCGTATGCAAAGCAGCTTGGAATGTTTCTTACGTTAAAAGGTATTATATAAATGTTTGTTATATATTGTAATGCCTTATCACATCTCTCAAAAATGTTTCAAAACACTAATTATAATTATAATAAATTACTTTGAAGCGCAGTGACATTAACCAAGGGCTACAGCCATTTTGTGCACAGCAAGAATCCAAAACTGGTGAGGAGTTGAACAACTAATCACTCCATTTCTGATGGTTTTGGTTGACCATAGTACTGACCAGACAGGGGGAAACATGTTGGCCAGTCAACAAAATTCTGTCGATCTCGATCTTTAACATTTCAATTGACAGCCTTTTGGAAGAGCAGTCCCAGATTTCCACTAATGTTTGTGTGAAAAATACTTTGATTTCACTCCCAAAAGGTCAGCTCTAATATTAAGATTATGCCGCATTGTTCTGGATTCCACCTCCAGAGGAAATAGTTTCTCTGTATCTACCCTATTGAATCCCTTCATTTTAAACACCTCGATTATATCATTCTCAACCTTCTAAACTCAAGAGAGTACAAGCCAAGTTTATACAATCTGTTCTCATAAATTAACCCTTTAAGGCCCAGTATCATTCTGTGAATCTGCACTGCACCCCCTCCAAGGTCAATATATCTTCCGAGGTTCGGTGCCCAAACTGAACACAGTCCTCCAGATAGGGCTTGACCAAAACTCTGTACAACTGAAGTATTACTTACTCATGTTTGTATTCCAACCCTCTGGAGATAAAGACCAACTTTTTTATTAGCCTTTTTGGATCAGTGCACTAGCTTTTAATGATCTGTGTTCATGGACACATAAATCTCTTTGCTCCTGCACAGCTCCATCTCTCTTTCAACCTCCTTCTTTCCTTCAATGAATGCCGTAAGATCATCTATTTTCAATGTTTTCTTTAGTAAGGGAGAAATGTTAGGCAGGGCATTCGGAGAACCTTCTATTCTCCTTCAAATAATGCCATGGGAACTTTAAAAGTCAAGGTCTACTGTGATTCGACCAGCTGTGGATCAAGCATTGTTTGCCATCATGACTGCCAGCCTCGAGAGCAGAGATGGCACCTGAAGAAAATTGTTTGCAGCTCACAAGAAGGTGCTGTTGCTCTTTTAAAGGCGTCTGAGCTCAGTTAGGTTATGGACAGTACAAGTGCAAGAAGTCATGCAGTTAATTAAATTAATATATAACTTATAACATGACAAAGGTCAGAAATTTCAGAACGCAGGGAACTGATTGTGCCAATCCACAATGTACCACTCTATGGTAACACACACTGAGGCACCATGGGATTCTCCTTTTATAAAGAAAATCAGTTTAATAACATAACTGTTTAACTAATCAAACAAATCAACTGGAACACTTCAAGAAACTACACCCACCTGTTCAGCAAGGCACAATCAGTAAACTCCTCATATACAACCTCAAAAGGCAAAATTATAGTATTTTTCCCCCATCTAATGATTTTTTGGGGGGCGGGGGGGAAGGGGCTGGATTGCTTTTTTGCCACATTAGTTCTGCTGTATGAGAGATGGATGGTACAGGCAGCCAGAACCCAGATTTGAATCCAACAGAAACTAATGGAATGAGCAGTCTCACCCAGTTCTGGGTATGTCAAGAGTCAACAGCACACAAAACAACTGCCAGAATCCTGCACAATTGGGTCATAATTGTTGCCCTCACTCAAGAGAGGCTTACACAAGTTTAAAAAAATAAAAGTAGGTTAAGGGCTACAGCCTATGATGGTGGAATTACCAAGGTTAAAAAGAAAAACAGAAGAGGGCGTAAATCATAACACAGTGATTAGGCGATGCCAAACTTATGTTTAAAAGTCTATAAGATTGTAAGAGGAAGAGAAAGCTGGAGGAGGTAAGTTTTCAGCTAATGAGAGGAGACTGTATGACGATCCTCTATTTAATTGGTATAGTGGGTAAAGCACACTGGTAAAAATAAATGGCCTAACTTGACAGTTGAGTAGTAGGACCTTAACCCCACATCTTGCCTTGGGAGTGCTTGATGCTGTAAACTATGCAAAGGTTGAAGTAACGCTTCATCCTGCATCGGATATACCTTGTGTTGATGAGCACAAAATTATGTCCAAATTCTTTTAAAAAAAACTTGTGAATAAGAAGCTTCAAGCATTAATTAAGAAAAAAAGCAGGAAATATCACACCCAGGGTAGGATGTAAAAGCTGCTCTAGATATTTCACTAGGCGATAGGAGCAGTGTCATTATCTGTTTTGCCCAAAGAATACGATGAATTAAAAGTTCTCCGGTTCCAAACATTTTTACGCTTTCAGCTTTTGACATTTACAAAAAAGACAGATGTTAGAAATATGCATTTTAATAGCTCCAAAAAGTATGTATGTTCAAAAATTAAAGTGGTTAGCACTGTTGCCTCACAGCGCCAGGGACCCGGGTTCGAATCCGGCCTCGGGTGACTGTGCAAACTCCACACAGACATTCTCCCCGTGTTTGCGTGGGTTTTCTCCGGGTGCTCCGGTTTCCTCCCACAGTCCAAAGATGTGCGGGTTAGGTTGATTGGCTATGATAAATTGACCCTTAGTGTTAGGGGGATTAAATACGTGGGGTTACGGGGATTGGGTGGGATATGTGTCGGTGCAGGCTCGATGGGCCGAAATGGCCTCTATCTGCAGTGTGGGGTTTCTGTGATTTCTGTGAAATAGAAGCAGGAGTAGGCCCTTCGAGCCTGCTCCGCCATTCAATAAGATGATGGCTGATCTGATCTTGGCCTCAACTCCACTTTCCTGCCTGTTCCCCAGAACCCTCGACTCCCCTGTAGTTAAAAAATCTGTCTATCTCAGCCTTGACTATATTCAATGACTCCGCCTCCACAGCTCTCTGTGGTAGAGAATTCCAAAGATTCACGACCCTCCGAAAGAAATTCCTCCTCATCTCCGTCTTAAATGGGCGACCCCTTATTCTGAAACTATGCCTAGTTCTAAATTCCCCCACGAGGGAAAACATCCTCTCAGCATCGACCCTGTCAAGCCCCCTCAGAATCTTATATGTTTCAATAAGATCACCTCGCATACTTCTAAACTCCAATGAGTATAGGCCCAACCTTTCCTCATAACACAACCCCTTCATCCCAGGAATCAACCTAGTGAACCTTCTCTGAACTGCCTTCAATGCAAGTATATCCCTCCTTAAATAAGGAGACCAAAACTGTACACAGTACTCTAGGTGTAGTCTCACCAACACTCTGTACAGTTGCAGTAAGACTTCCCTACTTTTATACTCTATCCCCCTTTGCAATAAAGGCCAACATTCCATTTGCCTTCCTAATTACTTGCTGTACCTGAATGCTAACTTTTTGTGTTTCATGTACGAGGACACCCAGATCCCTCTGTACCGCAGCATTCTGTAGTCTCTCTCCATTTAAATAATATTTTGCTTTTCTATTCTTCCTACCAAAGTCGATAACCTCACATTTTCCCCACATTATACTCCATCTGCCAAATTTTTGCCCACTCACTTAACCTATCTATATCCCTTTGCAGACTGTCCTCCTCACAACTTGCTTTCCCACCGATCCTTGTATCGTCAGCACATTTGGCTAAAGTACACTCGGTCCCTTCATCAAAGTCATTAATATAGGCTGTAAATAGTTGAGGCCCCAGCACTGATCCCTGTGGCACCCCACTAGTTACAGTTTGCCAACCTGAAAATGACCCATTTATTCCGACTCTCTATTTTCTGTTAGTTAGCCAATCCTCTATCCATGCTAATATATTACCCCCAACACCATGAGCTTTTATCTTGTGCAGTAATCTTTTATGTGGCACCTTATCGAATGCCTTTTGGAAATCCAAATACACTACATCTACTGGTTCCCCTTTATCCACCCTGCTCATTATATCCTCAAAGAATTCTAATAAATTTGTCAAACACGATTTCCCTTTCATAAAACCATGTTGACTCTGCTTGATTGTATTATGATTTTCTAAATGTCCTGCTACTACTTCCTTAATAATGCATTCCAGCATTTTCCCAATGACAGATGTTAGGCTAACTGGCCTATAGTTTCCTGCTTTCTGTCTCCCTCCTTTCTTGAATAGGGGCGTTACATTTGTGGTTTTCCAATCCACTGGAACCTTTCCAGAATCTAGGGAATTTTGGAAGATTATAACCAATGCATTCACTATCTCTGCAGCCACTTCTTTTAAGACCCTAGGATGCAGGCCATCAGGTCATAGAGTCATAGATTTACACAGCACAGAAAGAGGCCCTTCAGCCCATCATGTCCACGTTGGCCATCAAGCCCTATCTATTCTAGTCCCATTTTCCAGCACTTGGTCCGTAGCCTTGTATGCTATGGCATTTCAAGTGCTCATCTAAATGCTTCTTGAATGTGGAGGGTTCCTGCCTCTACCATCCTTTCAGGCAGTGAGTTCTAGAATCCAACCACCCTCTGGGTGAAAAAGTTTTTCCTCAAATCCCCTCTAAACCTCCTGCCCCTTACCTTGAAACCATGCCCCCTGGTTATTGACCCCTGTACGAAGGAAAAAGTTCCTTTCTATCTACCCTATCTATGCCCCTCATAATTTTGTACACCTCAATTAGGTCCCCCCTCAGCCTTCTCTGCTCCAAGGAAAACAACCCCAGCCTGTCCAGTCTTTCTTCATAGCTGAAGCGCTCCAGCCCAGGTAACATCCTGGTGAATCTCCTCTGCACGCTCTCCAATGCAATCACATCCTTCCTATAGTGTGGCGACCAGAACTGCACACAGTATTCCAACTGTGGCCTAACTAGCGTTTTGTACAGCTCCATCATAACCTCCCTGTTCTTATATTCTATGGCTCGGCTAATGAAGGCAAGTATCCCATATGCCTTTTTAACCACCTTATCTACCTGTCCTGCTGCCTTCAGGGATCTATGTACATGCACACCAAGGTCCCTCTGATCCTCTGTCCTTCCTAGGATCCTACCATTCATTGTGTATTTCCCTTGCCTTGTTGGTCCTCCCAAAATGCATTACCTCACACTTTTCAGGGTTAAATTCCATTTGCCACTGTTCTGCCCATCTGACCAACCCGTCTATATCGTCCTGTAGCCTGAGGCTTCCCTCCTCGCTATTTACCACTCCACTAATTTTCGTGTCATTTGCGAACTTACTGATCATACCTCCTACATTCATATCTAAATCATTAATGTACACTACAAACAGCAAAGGACCCAGCACCGATCCCTGCGGTATACCACTGGACACAGGCTTCCAGTCACAAAAACAACCTTCGACCATCACCCTCTGCCTCCTGCCACTAAGCCAATTTTGGATCCAATGTGCCAAATTGCCCTGGATCCCATGGGCTCTTACCTTCTTGACCAGTCTCCCATGTGGGACTTTGTCCATGTAGACTACATCAACTGCACGACCCTCATCCACACATCTAGTCATTCTCTCGAAAAATTCAATCAAATTAGTTAAGGCATGATCTCCTCCTGACAAAGCCATGCTGACTATCCTTGATTAATCCTTGCCTCTCCAATTGGAGACTAATTCTGTCCCTCAGAATTTTTTCCAATAATTTCCCTACCACTGATGTTAGGCTCACTGGCCTGTAATTCCCCGGTTTATCCCTACTACCCTTCTTGAATAATGGTACCACGTTAGCTGTCCTCCAGTCCTCTGGCACCTCCCCTGTGGCCAGAGGGGTTCTGAAAATTTGTGTCAGAGCCCCTGCAATCTCCTCCCTTGCCTGACACAGCAGCCTGGGATACAGCTCTTCTGGGCCTGGGGATTTATCCACTTTTAAGCCCGCTAAAACCGCTAGTACCTCCTCCCTCTCAATGCTAATTTGTTCAAGTATATCACAATCCCCCTGCCTGATTTCTATGCCGACATCGTCCTTCTCCATAGTGAACACAGATGCAAAATATTCATTTAAAACCTCACCCACATCTTCCGGCTCTACACATAAATTGCCACTTTGGTCCCTACTCTTTCCCTGGTTATCCTCTTGCCCGTAATATACTTATAATAAAACACCTTGGGATTTTCCTTTATTTTGCCCGCCAGTGTTTTTTCATGCCCCCTCTTCGCTCTCCTAATTTCTTTTTTAAGTACCCCCCTGCACTTTCTATACTCCTCTAGGGCTTCCACTGTTTTTAGTCCTTTGTATCTGCCAAAGGCCTCCCCTTTTTTCCTAATCATTCTTGTATATCACTTGACATCCAGGGTTCCCTGGGCTTGTTGTTCCCACCCTTGACCTTTACGGGAACATGTTGGCATTGTACTCTCTCTATTTCCTTTCTGGAAAGGCTCTGATGTGAATTTTCCTACAAGTAGCTTATCCTAATCCACTTTGGCCAGATCCTGCCTTATCATATTAAAATCAGCCTTCCCCCAATTTAGAACCTTTATTTCCGGTCCATCTTTGTTCTTTTCCATGACTACCTTAAATCTCACCGAATTATGGTTACCGTCACCAAAATGCTCTCCTACTAACACTTCTACCACTTGCCTGGCTACATTCCCTAGAATTAGGTCCAGTACCGCCCCCTCTCTTGTAGGACTTTCTACATGCTGGCTCAAAAAGCTCTCCTGGATGCACTTTAAGAATTCCGCACCCTCTAAGCCTTTCACACTCTGACTATCTCGGTTAATATTGGGGAAGTTGAAATCCCCTACTATTATTATCACACTTCTGAGATTTGCCTACATATCTGTTCCTCTATCTATCCCTGACCGGTCAGCCTTTAGTCCCATTAGTTTGCCTAGTACTTTTTCTCTAGTGATAGTGATTGTTTTAGGTTCCTCCCTCCCTTTTGCTCATTGATTTTCCACTATTATTGGGATGCTTTTTGTGTCTTCCACTGTGAAGACAGCTACAAAATATTTGTTCAAAGTCTCTGCCATTTCCTTGTTTCCCATTATTAAATCCCCAGTCTCATCCTCTAAAGAACCAACGTTTACGTTAGCTACTCTCTTTTTTATATATTTGTAGAAGCTCTTGCTGTCTGTTTTTATATTTCTTGCTCATTTACTCTCAATCTATTTTCTCCCTCTATTATTTTTTAGTCATTCTCTGTAAAAGGTAAAGTAATAAAAAGGGCAAAAGCAGGAACTAAGTGTCACAAAACATATTTGAAAGTTCTCTATCTGAATGCACATAGCATTCGTAACAAAATAGACGAGTTAATGGCACAAATAACTACATATGGGTATGATCTTGTGGCCATTACAGAAACATGGCTGCAGGGTGACAATGCCTGGGAATTAAACATACCAGGTTATTTAACGATCAGGAAGGACAGGCAGGAAGGAACGGGAGGTGGGGTGGCTATGTTAATAAAGGAAGGAATCACTGTAATACAGAGAAATGATATTGGGTCAAAAGATCAGGATAATGAAACAGTTTGGGTGGAGATAAGGAATAATAAGGGGGAAAAAACACTAGTGGGCGTAGTCTATAGGCCTCCGAACAGTTGCAACTCTGTTGGACGGAGTATCAATCAGGAAATAGTTGAGGCTTGTAATAAGGGAACATCTATAATTATGGGGGATTTTAACTATCATATTAATTGGACAAATCAAACTGGGCAGGGCTGCCTTGAGGGTGAGTTCATTGAGTGTATTAGGGATGGGTTTCTTGAGCAGTATGTAACTGAACCGACCAGGGGGCAAGCAACCTTAGATCTGGTCCTGTGTAACGAGACAGGATTAATTACAAATGTCCTAGTAAAGGATCCCCTTGGAATGAGTGACCATAACATGGTTGAATTCCAT
This sequence comes from Somniosus microcephalus, assembly GCF_052327205.1. Lineage (NCBI taxonomy): Eukaryota > Metazoa > Chordata > Chondrichthyes > Squaliformes > Somniosidae > Somniosus > Somniosus microcephalus. The sequence goes on from NC_140990.1 coordinate 242,297,033, forward strand.
ATTCAATTAGAGGGTGAAAAGGTTGGATCTCAAACAAGCGTGCTAAGCTTGAATAAAGGAGACTATGAAGGTATGAGAGCGGAATTGAGTAGAGTGGATTGGGAAAATAGATTAAAGGGTATGACGATACATGATCAGTGGTGTACATTTAAAGGAGTTATTTTACAACTTCCAAAAAAAATATGTTCCAATGAGAAGAAAAGGGTGTAAAAGAAAAGACAGCCATCTGTGGCTAAGTAAAGAAATTAAGGATAGTATTCAACTAAAAACAAGGGCATATAAGGTAGCCAAATCTAGTGGGAGGATAGAGGATTGGGAAAACTTTAAAAGACAGCAAAAAGTAACAAAAAGATTGATTAAGAAAGGGAAGATAGATTATGAAAGTAAATTAGCAAAAAATATAAAAACAGATAGTAAGAGTTTTTATAGTTATATAAAAAGTAAAAGGGTGGCTAAAGTAAATGTTGGTCCCTTAGAGGATGAGACCAGGAAATTAATGGTGGGAAATATGGAGATGGCAAAAACACTGAATGAATATTTTGCATCAGTCTTTACAGTAGAGGACACTAAGAATATCCCAACACTGGACAAACAGGGGGCTATGGGGGGGGGGAGGAGCTAAACACGATCAAAATCACTAAGGAAGTGGTACTCGGTAAAATAATGGGACTCAAGGCAGATAAATCACCTGGACCTGATGGCTTACATCCTAGGGTCTTGAGGGAAGTGGCGGTAGGGATTGTGGATGCATTGGTAATAATTTTCCAAAACTCCCTGGACTCAGCAAATGTCCCGGCAGACTGGAAAACTGCTAATGTAACACCCTTATTTAAAAAGGGCAGTAGACAGAAGGCTGGAAACTATAGACCGGTTAGCCTAACATCTGTGGTAGGTAAAATTTTGGAGTCCATTATTAAGGAGACAGTAACAGGACATTTGGATAATCGTAATTTAATAGGACAAAGTCAGCATGGTTTTATGAAGGGGAAGTCATGTTTGACAAATTTGCTGGAGTTCTTTGAGGAAGTAACATATAGGGTGGATAAAGGGGAACCAGTGGACGTAGTGTATTTAGACTTCCAAAAGGCATTTGACAAGGTGCCACACAAAAGATTATTGCTTAAGATAAAAAATCACAGGATTGGGGGTAATATTCTGGCATGGATAGAGGATTGGCTATCTAACAGAAGGCAGAGAGTTGGGATAAATGGTTCATTCTCAGACTGGCAATAAGTAACTAGTGGTGTTCCGCAGGGGTCAGTGCTGGGTCCCCAACTCTTTACAATCTATATTAACGATTTGGAGGAGGGGACCGAGTGTAACATATCAAAGTTTGCAGATGATACTAAGATGGGAGGGAAAGTAGTGAGTGAGGAGGACATAAAAAACCTGCAAGGGGTCATAGACAGACTAAGTAAGTGGGCAGAGATTTGGCAGATGGAATACAATACTGGAAAGTGTGAGGTTATGCACTTTGGCAGGAAAAATCGTAGAGCAAGTTATTATCTTAATGGCAAGAAACTGGAAAGTACTGAAGTACAAAGGGATCTGGGGGTCCTGGTGCACGAAACTCAAAAGTTTAGTATGCAGGTGCAGCAAGTGATTAAGAAGGCCAATGGAATGTTCACTTTCATTGCTAGGGGGATAGAATATAAAAATAGGGAGGTATTGCTTCAGTTGTACAAGGTATTGGTGAGACCGCACCTGGAATACTGCGCAGAGTTTTGGTGTCCATACTTAAGAAAAGACATACTTGCTCTCAAGTCAGTACAAAGAAGGTTCACTCGGTTAATCCCGAGGATGAGGGGATGGACATATGAGGAGAGGTTGAGTAGATTGGGACTCTACTCATTGGAGTTCAGAAGAATGAGAGGCGATCTTATTGAAACATATAAGATTGTGAAGGGGCTTGATCGGGTGGATGCGGGGAGGATGTTCCCGATGATGGGTGAAACTAGAACTAGGGGGCATAGTCTTAGAATAAGGGGCTGCTCTTTCAAAACTGAGATGAGGAGGAACTACTTCACTCGGAGGGTGGTAGGTCCATGGAATATGCTGTCCCAAAAAGCTGTAGAAGCTACATCATTACATAAATTTAAAACAGAAATAGACAGTTTCCTAGAAGTAAAGAGAATTAAGGGTTACGGGGAGCGGGCAGGAATTTGGACATGAGTCTAGGTTCGGACCGGTCATGGCCCTGTGGGTAGCGGAGCGGGCCCAGGTAGCCTGATCCTGCTCCTATTTCGTGTGTCTAATTCTGTTAGATTCAGGAGATGGTTCTGTGATAGTAGATTGGCGGTTAGGATCAGATCAGCCATGATCTTATTGAATGGCGGAGCAGGCTCGAGGGGCCGATTGGCCTACTCCTGCTCCTATTTCTTATGTTCTTATGTAAGTTTGTACAGCTCCATCATAACCTCCCTGCTCTTATATTTTATGCCTCGGCTAATGAAGTTTGCAAGTTTCTAAATATTTCCCAATCTTCTGGCCTACCACTAATCTTCGCAATATTGTATGCCTTTTCTTTCATAGAAACATAGAAGATAGGAGCAGGAGTAGGCCATTCGGCCCCTCGAGCCTGCTCTGCCATTCAATGCGATCATGGCTGATCATCCAAATTCAGTACCCGGTCCCTGCTTTCTCCCCATACCCCTTGATCCCTTTAGCCTTAAGAAATATATCCAACTCCTTCCTGAATATATTTAATGTATTGGTCTCTACTGCCTTCTGTGGTAGAGAATTCCACAGGTTCACCACTCTCTGGGTGAAGAAATTCCTCCTCATTTCTGTCCTAAATGGCCTACCCCTTATCCTTAGACTGTGACCCCTGGTTCTGGACTCCCCGACCATCAGGAACATCCTTCCTGCATCTAGTCTGCCCAGTCCTGTCAGAATTTTATAAGTTTCAATGAGATCCCCTCTCATTCTTCTAAACTCCAGCGAGTACAAGCCCAATCTCTCCTCATACATCATTCCTGCCATCCCAGGTATCAGCCTGGTGAATCTTCGCTGAATTCCTTCCATGGCAAGAACATCCTTCCTCAGATAAGGCGACCAAAACTGCACACAATACTCAAGGTGTGGTCTCACCAAGGCCCTGTACAACTGCAGCAATTTGATTCCCTCCTTAACTTCCTTAGTTAACCACAGATGATTCATCCTTCTCATAGATAAGAGAAGCAACAGAGGCTCTTACCATCATTTTCCAATCCTCTCTGGCTACAGGTGTGGTGCTGGAGGACTAGAGGACTGTTAACATTGTACCATTGTTTAACCAATTCAATTTACCATTCAGACCCGGCACTAAGCTCATGGTCTGCAGAGCAGTACTGATACCTGCCCTGCTGTATGCCTCAGAGACATGGACCATGTACAGCAGGCACCTCAAAGCACTGGAGAGGTACCAACGCTGCCACCGCAAGATCCTGCAAATCCATTGGCAGGATAGGCGCACCAATGTCAGTGTTCTCGCTCAGGCTAACATCCCCAGCATTGAAGTTTTAACCACGCTCGATCAGTTCCGATGGACGGGTCACATCGTCTGCATGCCCGATATGAGACTCCCAAAACAAGCGCTCTACTCGGAGCTCTGACACGGCAAGAGAGCCCCAGGTGGGCAGAGGAAACGCTTCAAGGACACCCGCAAAGCCTCCTTGAAAAAGTGCAACATCCCCACTGACACCTGGGAATCTCTGGCCCAAGACCGCACGAAGTGGAGGAGAAGCATACGGGAAGGCGCCGAACAACTCGAGTCTCTTCGTCAGGAGCAAGCGGAAGCCAAGCGCAAGTCAATCCAAGCACCCCACCCACCCGCCCCTTCAACCACTGTCTGCCCCACCTGTGACAGAGACTGTAGGTCCCCCATTGAACTCATCAGTCACCTGAGAACTCATTTTTAATGTGGAAGCAAGTCATCCTCGGTTCCAAGGGACTGCCTGAGAGAGAGAAGAGAGATTGTTTAAAAAGGGAGAAAAAGCGATATACCAAGTAATTACAGGCCGGTCAGCCTAATCTCAGTGGTGGGACAATTATTGGGAAAAATTCTGAGACACAGTATTAATTGCCATTTAGAAAGGCATGGATTAATCAAGGACAGTCAGCATGGATTTGTTAAGGGAAGGTCGTGTCTGTGAATCTTTTGAGGAGATAACGAGGAGGGTCGATGAGGGTAGCACGTTTGATGTAGTCTACATGGATTTTAGCAAGGCTTTTAACAAGGTCCCACATGGCAGACTGGTCAGAAAGGTAAAAGCCCATGGGATCCAAGGGAATGTGGCAAGTTGGATCCAAAATTGGCTCAGTGGCAGGAAGCAAAGGGTAATGGTCAACAGGTGTTTGTGTGACTGGAAGGCTGTTTCCAGTGGGGTTCTGCAGGGCTCAGTACTAGGTCACTTGCTTTTTGTGGTATGCATCAATGATTTAGACGTCAATGTGGGGAGCATGATTAAGAAGTTTGCAGATGATACAAAAATTGGTCATGCAGTTGATAGTGAGGAAGAAAGCTGTAGACTGCAGGAAGATATTAATGGACTGGTCAGGTGGGCAGAAAAATGACAAATGGAATTCAACCAGGAAAAGTGTGAGGTAATGTATTTGGGGAGGGCTAAAAAGACAAGGAAATGCACAATAAAAAGGTGGGATACTGAGAAGTGTAGATGAACAATGGGACCTTGGAGTGCATGTCCACCGATCCCTAAAGGTAGAACACGTAGATAAGGCGGTTAAGGCGGCATACGGGATACTTTCCTTTATTAGATGAGGCAGAGAATATAATGGCATGAGGGTTATGCTAGTACTGTATAAAACACTAGTTAGGCCACAGCTAGAGTACTGTGTACAGTTCTGGTCACCGCATTACAGGAAAGATGTGATTGTACTAGAGAGAGGGTACAGAGGAGATTTATGAGGATGTTGCCAGGACTGGAGAATTTTAGCTATGAAGCAAGATTGGATAGGCTGGGATTGTTTTCCTTGGAACAGAGGAGGCTGAGGGGAGATTTCATTGAGGTGTATAAAATTATGAGGGGCCTAGATAGAGTGGGTAGGAAGGATCTATTTCCCTTAGCAGAGAGGTTAAGGGAACGGTTGCATAATAGTAATATCACTGGGCTAGTAATCCAGAGGCCTGGACTAATGATCCAGAGACACGAGTTCAAATCCCACCATGACAGCTGGGGAATTTAAATTCAGTTTAATTAAATAAATCTGGAATAAAAAGCTAGTAAACATGAAGCTATTGGAAGGAAATCCTGGTCTGGCCTATATGTGACTCCAGACCCACAGCAATGTGGTTGACTCTGAAATGGCCTAGCAAGCCACTCAGTTGTAACAAACCGAAACGAAACATAAAAATGAAAACGGACCACCCGGCACCAGCACACCCAACCCAGTCAACCCTGCAAAGCCCTCCTCACCAACATCTGGGGACTTGTGCCAAAATTGGGAGAGCTGTCCCATAGACTAATCAAGCAACAGCCTGACATAGTCATACTCACAGAATCATACCTTTCAGCCAATGTCCTAAACTCCTCCATCACCGGCAGGACAGACCCACCAGGGGTGGTGGCACAATGGTATATATTCGGGAAGGAGTGGCCCTGGGAGTCCTCAACATTGACTCCGGACCCCATGATGGCTTCAGGTCAAGAAACCTCCTGCTGATTACCACCTACCGCCCTCCCTCAGCTGATGAATCAGTACTCCCCCATATTGAACACCGCTTGGAAGAAGCACTGAGAGTAGCAAGGGCACAGAATGTACTCTGGGTGGGGGACTTCAATGTCCATCACCAAGATTGGCTCGGTAGCACCACTACTGACTGAGCTGGCCGAGTCCTGAAGGACATAGCTGCCAGTCTGGGCCTGCGACAGGTGGAAAGAGAACCAACACAAGGGAAAAACCTACTTGACCTCGTGCTCACCCATCTTCCTGTCGCAAATGCATCTGTCCATGATAGTATTGGTAGCAGTGACCACCGCACAGTCATTGTGGAGACGAAGTCCCGTCTTCACACTGAGGACACCCTCCATCATGTTGTGTGGCACTACCACCGTGCTACATGGGATAGATTCAGAACAGATCTAGCAGCTCAAAACTGGGCATCCATGGAGGTGCTGTGGGCCATCAGCAGCAGCAGAATTGCATTCCACCACAATCTGTAAACCCATGGCCAGTCTTATCCCTCACTACTACTACCACCACCATCAAGCCAGGGGACCAACCCTGGTTCAATAAGGAGTGTAGAAGAGCATGGCCAGGAGCAGCACCAGGCGTACCAAAAAATGAGGTGCCAACCTGGAGAAGCTGCAACATGCATGCTAAAAAGCGGAAGCAGCATGCTACAGAGAGAGCTAAGCGATCCCACAATCAACGGATCAGATCAAAGCTCCGCAGTCCTGCCACATCCAGTTGTGAATGGTGGTGGACCATTAAACAACTAATGTGAGGGGGAGGCTCCATGAATATCCCCATCCTCAATGATGGTGGAGCCCAGATTGAGAGTGCATAGGACAAGGCTGAAGCGTTTGCAACCATCTTCAGCCAGAAGTGGCAAGTGGATGATCCATATCAGCCTACTCTTGAGGTCCCCACCGTCACAGAATCCAGTCTTCAGCCAATTTGATTCACTCCACGTGATAAAGAAATGGCTGAGCGCACTGGATACAGCAAAGGCTATGGGCCCTGACAATATCCCAGCTATCGTGCTGAGACTTGTGCTCCAGAACTAGCCACGCCTCTAGCCAAGCTGTTCCACTACAGCTACAACACTGGCATCTATCCCGACAATGAGGAAAACTGCTCAGGTATGTCCTGTCCACAAAAAGCAGGACAAATCCAATCCGGGCAATTACCGCCCCATCAGTCTACTCTCAATCATCAGCAATGTGATGGAAGTTGTCATCGACAGTGCTATCAAGCAGCACATACTCACCAATAACCTGCTCACTGATGCCCAGTTTGGGTTCCGCCAAGACCACTCGGCTCCAGACCTCATTACAGTCTTGGTCCAAACATGGACAAAGGTGCTGAATTCCAGGGGAGAAGCGAGTGACTGCCCTTGACATCAAGGCAGCATTTGACAGTGTGTCGCATCAAGGAGCCCTGAAGTCAATGGGAATTGGGGGGAAAACTCTCCACTGGCTGGAATCATACCTAGCACAAAGGAAGATGGTTGTGGTGATTGAAGGTCAATCATCACAGCCCCAGGACATCGCTGCAGGAGTTCCTCAGGGCAGTGTCCTGGGCCCAACCATCTTCAGCTGCTTCATCAATGACCTTCCCTCCAACATAAGGTCAGAAATGGGAATGTTCGCTGATGACTGCACAGTGTTCAGTCCCATTCACAACACCTCAGATAATGAAGCAGTCCATGCCCGCATGCAGCAAGACCTGGACGACATTTCAGGCTTGGGCTGATAAGTGGCAGGTAACATTCGCGCCACAGAAGTGCCAGACAATGACCATCTCCAACAAGCGAGAGTCTAACCACCGCCCCTTGATATTCAATGGCATTACCATAGCCAAATGCCCCACCATCAACATCCTGGGGGTCACCATTGATCAGAAACTTAACTGGACCAGCCACATAAATACTGTGGCAACAAGAGCAGGTCAGAGGCTAGGTATTCTGCGGAGAGTGTCTCACCTCCTGACTCCCCAAAGCCTTTCTAGCATCTACAAGGCACAAGTAAAGAGTGTGATGAAATACTCTCCACTTGCCTGGTGCAGCTTCAACACTCAAGAAGCTCGACACCATCCAGGACAAAGCAGCTCGCTGGATTGGCACCCCATCTACCACCTTAAACATTCGCTCCCTCCACCACTGTGTACCGTGGCTGCAGTGTGCACCATCTACAAGATGCACTGCAGCAACTCGTCTAGGCTTCTTCGGCAGCACCTCCCAAACCCGTGACCTCTTCCACCTCGAAGGACAAGGGCAGATGCATGGGAACACCACCACCTCCAAGTTCCCCTCCAAGTCACACACCATCCTGGCTTAGAAGTATATCGCCGATCCTTCATCGTCACTGGGTCAAAATCCTAGAACTCCCTCCCTAACAGCACTGTGGGAGTACCTTCACCACATGGACTGCAGCAGTTAAAGAAAGCGGCTCACCACCACCTTCTCAAGGGCAATTAGGGATGGGCAATAAATGCTGGCCTTGCCAGGGACGCCCACATTCTATAAACTAATTTAAAAAAATAATAACCGGGGGGCAAAGATTTAAAGTAATTGGTGGAAGGATTAGATGGGAGTTGAGGAGAAATGTTTTCACCCAGAGGGTGGTGGGAGTCTGGAACACATTGCCTGAAAGGGTGGTAGAGACAAAAACCCTCATTGCGCTTAAAAAGTACTTAGATTTGCACGTGAAGTGCCATGGCCTACAGACCAAGAGCTGGAAAGTGGGATTAGGCTGTATAACTCTTTTTCAGCCGACCTCCAATGACCTCCTTCTGTGCTGTAAACTTCTATGATTCTATCTACTGTTTTTAATTCCTTAGCATTCCACAATGTGCTCGTCAATGACAAGTGCAAATTTATGGCCACAACAGCAAGCAGACAGTAATTTATCAACTTAAATATTAGGTTGCAATATACAAGACAGTATATTTAGATACATCATAAACAAAATTAGCTCATTTCTCAGACATGAATTGCATAACCACGATGTCTCAGGAAGATGATTCACGTTATTTATGTTTTTTTTTAAAAATTCGTTCTTGGGATGTGGGCGTCACTGGTAAGGCCAACATTTACTGCCCATCCCCAATTGCCCTTGAGAAGGTGGTGGCGAGCCGTCTTCTTGAACCGCTGCAGTCCTTGTGGTGAAGGTACTCCAACAGTGCCGTTAGGGAGGGAGTTCCACAATTTTGACCCAGCGACGATGAAGGAACGGTGATAAATTTCCAAGTCAGGATGGTGTGTAACTTGGAGGGGAATTTGGAGGTGGTGGTGTTCCCATGCGCCTGCTGCCCTTGTCTTTCTCGGTGGTAGAGGTCGCATGTTTAGGAGGTGCTGCCGAAGAAGCCTTTGTGAGTTGCTGCAGTGCATCTTGTAGATGGTATACACTGCAGACACACTGTGGCGGTGGTGGAGGGAGTGAATGTTTAAGGTGGTGGATGGGGTGCCAATCAAGCGGCTGCTTTGTCCAGGATGGTGTTGAGCTTCTTGAGTGTTGCTGGAGCTGCACTCATCCAGGCAAGTGGAGAGTATTCCATCACATTCCTGACTTGTGCCTTGTAGATGGTGGAAAGGCTTTGGGGAGTCAGGTGGTGAGACACTCGCTGCAGAATACCCAGCCTCTGACCTGCTTTTGCAGCCACAATATTTATGTGGATGGTCCAGTTAAGTTTCTGGTCAATGGTGACCCCCAAGATGTTGATGGTGGGGGAATTTGGCGATAGTAATGCCATTGAATGTCATGGGGCGCTTGTTGGACATAGTCATTGCCTGGCACTTGTGTGGTGCGAATGTTACTTGCCACTTATCAGACCAAGTCTGAATGTCATCCAGGTCTCTCTGCATTTGGGCACGGACTACTTCATTATCAGAGGAGTTGTGAATGGAATTGAACACTGTGCAATCATCAGCGAACATCCCCACTTCTGACCTCATGTTGGAGGGAAGGTCATTGATGAAGCAGCTGAAGATGGTTGGGCCTAGGATATTGCCTTGAGAAACTCCTGCAGCAATGTCCTGGGGCTGAGATGATTGACCTCCAACAACAACAACCGTCTTATTTGTGTTAGCTATGATTCCAGCCAGTGGAGAGTTTCAGCTCTTTTGTCCACGTTTGGACCAAGGCTATAATGAGGTCTGTAGTGGAGTGATCCTGGCGGAACCCAAACTGAGCATCGGTGAGCAGGTGAGTAAATGCCACTTGATAGCACTGTCAATGACACCTTCCATCGCTTTGCTAATGATTGAGAGTAGACTGATGGGGCGGTAATTGCCCGGATTGGATTTGTCCTGCTTTTTGTGGACAGGACTTACCTGGGCATTTTCCACATTGTCGGGCAGATGCCAGTATTGTAGCTGTACTGGAACAGCTTGGCTAGAGGTGCGGCTAGTTCTGGAGCACAAGTCTTCAGCACGACAGCCGGGATGTTGTCAGGGCCCATAGCCTTTGCTGTATCCAGTGTGCCCAGCGGTTTCTTGATATCACGTGGAATGAATCAAATTGGCTGAAGGCTGGCTTCTGTGGTGGGGACCTCAGGGGGAGGCCGAGATGGGTCATCCACTCGGCATTTCTGGCTCAAGATGGTTGCAAACACTTCAGCCTTGTCTTTTGCACTCGCGTGCTAGGCTCCGCCATCATGGAGGATGGGGATATTCATGGTGCCTCCTCCTCCCGTTAGTTGTTTAATTCTCCACCATTATTCACGACTGGATGTGGCAGGACTGCAGAGCTTTGATCTGATCCGTTGATTGTGGGATCGCTTAGCTCTCTCTGTAGCATGCTGCTTCCGCTTTTTAGCATGCTTGTAGTCCTGTGTTGCAGCTTCCCCAGGTTGGCACCTCATTTTTAGGTGCGCCTAATGCTGCTTCTGGCATGCTCTTCTGCACTCCTCATTAAACCAGGTTGGTCCCCTGGCTTGATGGTAATGGTAGGGTGAGGGACATGTTGGACCATGAGGTTACAGATTGTGGTGGAATACAGTTCTGCTGCTGCTGACAGCCCACAGTGCCAGTTTTGAGCTGCTAGATCTGTTCTGAATCTCTCCCATTTAGCACGGTGGTAGTGCCACACAACACGATGGAGGGTGTCCTCAGTGTGAAGATGAGATTTCGTCTCCACAAGGACTGTGCGGTGGTCACGGCTACCAATGCTGTCATGGACAGATGCAACAGGTAGATTGGTGAGGATAAGGTCAAGTAGGTTTTTCCCTCGTCTTGGTTCTCTCACCACCTGCTGCAGTCCTAGTCTGGCAGCCATGTTCTTCAGGACTCGGCCAGCTCGGTCAGTAGTGGCGCTACCGAGCCACTCTTGGTGATAAACATTGAAGTCCCCCACCCAGAGTACATTCTGTGCCCTTGCTACTCTCAGTGCTTCTTCCAAGTGGTGTTCAACATGGAAGAGAACTGATTCAGCAGCTGAGGGAGGGCAGTAGGCGGTAATCAGCAGGAGGTTTCCTTGCCCGTGCTTGACCTGAAGCCATGAGACTTCATGGGGTCCAGAGTCAATGTTGAGGACTCCCAGGGTCACTCCCTCCTGAATGTATACCAATGTGCCGCCACCTCTGGTGTGTTTGTCCTGCAGGTGGGACAGGGCATAACTAAGACCGCCTATTTTCACCTCTAACATCACCCGTCTCCGCCCCTGTTTCAGCTCATCCACTGCTGCAACCCTCATCCATGCCTTTGTTACCTCTAGACTTGACTATTCCAACGCACTCCAGGCTGGCCTCCCACATTCCACCCTACGTAAACTTGAGGTGATCCAAAACTCGGCTGCCCATGTCCGAGGTCGCACCAAGTCCCATTCACCCATCACCCATGTGCTCACTAACCTACATTGACTCCCGGTTAAGCAACGCCTCGATTTCAAAATTCTCATTCTTGTTTTCAAATCCCTCCATGGACTTGCCCCTCCCCATCTGTGTAATCTCCTTCAGCCCCACAGACCCCCCCCCCCCCACCACCGAGATATTTGCACTCCTCTAATTCTGTCCCCTTGAGCATCCCTGATTATAAATCGCTCAACCATTGGTGGCCGTGCCTTCTGTTGCCTAGGCGCTAAGCTCTGGAATTCCCTGCGTAAACTTCTCCGCCTCTCTCTTCCTTTAAGATGCTCCTTAAAACCTAACTCTTTGACCAGGCTTTTGGTCACCTGCCTTAATTTCTCCTTATTTTTTCAAATTTTTTCATCTTATAATATTCCTGTGAAGCACCTTGGGACGTTTTACTACGTTAAAGGCGCTGTATAAATGCAAGTTGTTGTTGTTGACGTACCCAGGAATGGTGATGGAGGAATCTGGGACATTAGCTAAACGGTATGATTCTGAGTATGACTGTCAGGCTGTTGCTTGACAAGTCTGTGGGACAGCTCTCCCAATTTTGGCACAAATCCCCAGATGTTAGTGAGGAGGACTTAGCTCTGTCTATAGCATACTGCTTCCGCTGTTTAGCATGCATGTAGTCCTGTGTTGCAGCTTCCCCAGGTAGTGGTAGTGCCATACAACACGATGGAGGTTGTCCGAGATTTCGTCTCTACAAGGACTATGCAGGGTTGACTGGGCTGGGTGTGCCGCTGTCACATCTGAAGCCAGTGCAGAGGTCAATGCTGGGTGGTCCGTCCAGTTTTATTCTTTTTATTGTTTTTCGTAGTGGTTGTGTACAACTAAGTGGCTATCTAGGCCATTTCAGAGGGCAGTTAAGAGTCAACTACATTACTGTGGGTCTGGAGTCACATGTAGGCCAGACCAGGTAAGGACGGCAGATTTCCTTCCCGAAAGGACATTAGGTGAACCAGATGCGTTTTTACGACAATCCGATAGTTTGGTCACCATTACTGATTCCAGATTTATTTAATTAACTGAATTTAAATTCCCCAGCTGCCGTGGTGGGATTTGAACTCGCGTCTCTGGATCATTAGTCCAGGCCTCTGGATTACTAGCCCAGTAACATAACCACTATGCTACTGATCTCGTATTATGCTTTATTTCAATTATATCAAATTTTACAAGCAGTATACAAATAACTAATGCATTTCAGTGAACAAGGACACAAATATAATTCACCAGCTATACTTCAGTAAGAACCCCATTTATCTTAGGATCCCACCAGTGAAACCTAACGGGAATCCTTCCTGTCACCAATAAACATTCACTGAGAAAAGTCACCCTTTGCTGAAACCTGTAACATTGCTGTTGATTTTAACAAGAATTTCTACTGAAAGCTCAACTTTTATTGTGGAATGGCTTTTCTTTCAAACATGAGTGAAGTCATTGCATTCTTTCCCTATTGTATTTGTCAGACAGCAAGATAATCTGGTTCACAGCAACAGTTTAATTTTGAAAATTTGCATTTTGAAAATCATCATGGAAATCATGTCAATTCAGACAGGACTTAGAGGAGCCAGCAATGAATACAAATAAGTAAAGTTGCAATAAAAACAGAAAATGCTGGAAATATTCAGCAGGTCAGGCATCTGTGGAGAGAGAAACAGAGTTAACGTTTCAGGTCTGTGACCTTTCATCAGAACTGGAAAAAGTTAGAGATATAACAGATTTTAACCAGGTGCAGAGGCAGGGAAAGGGGCGAGAGGAGGAAAGAACAAAAGGGACGGTCTGTGATAGGGTGGAAAGCAGGAGTGGTTAAATGTTGAAAATGGGGGATGGCAGAATCATCAACAGCTGCCATCTGAAAAAATAGGGCAGAGGTTATGGTCTGAAATTGTTGAACTCGATGTTGAGTCCAGAAGGCTGTAAAGTGTCTAATCGAAAGAGGTGGTGCTGTTTCTCGAGCTTATGTTGAGCTTTGTTGGAACTGTGTAAGAGGCCGAGGATGGAGAGGTCAGAGTGGGAGCGGAGCGGAGAATTAAAGTGACAGGCGACTTCAAGCTCGGGGTCACGCTTATGGACTGAACGAAGGTGTTCCGCAAGGTCACCCAATCTGCGTTTGGTCTCCCCAATGTAGAGGGGACCACATCGTGAGTAGCAAATACAGTATGCTAATTTGCAAGAAGTACAAGTAAATCGCTGTTTCACCTGGAAGGAGTGTTTGGGGCCCTGGACAGTAGGAAGGGAGAAGCTTACATCTCTTAACTTTTTCCAATTCTGAGAGGTCACAGACCTGAAACATTAACTCTATGTTTCTCTCCCCACAGATGCTGCCCGACTTGCTGAGTATTTCAAGCATTTTGTTCTTATTTCAGATTCCAGCATCCACAGTATTTTGCTATTGTATGAGCAAAGTTGCATTTTGGTTTCCTCCATTTCAACTCGTTAGTTTAAGAAAACTTAGGTTGCTGCTATTAGAAAATGTAATCTGTTTCCAGTTTCACTTGATGATGGTACAATATACTCAATATATGGTGCAATCAGCAATATTTGCCTTCCCCAGCATTACAAATTTAGTCACCAATTTAGAAAACAAGTCATAACAAACCTTATATTTATTTTGTGGAGATGCCGGTGTTGGACTGGGGTGGACAAATGTAGGAAGTCACACAACACCAGGTTATAGTCCAACAGCTTTATTTGAAATCACAAGCTTTCGGAGTGCTGCTCCTTCATCAGGTGAAGTGAAGAGAAGCATACAGGCACAGCATATATAGTCAGAGAAAACTGCCAGATGATTACAGGTAATCTTTCTAACTGCCCTTTATCACACCTCGGCAGAGAGATAATCACAGCAATCAAAGGTGTGAATGGTGTCCAAACAGGTCAGTCAGGAAAACATTACATCAAAGAACAATGAGGTGGGGTCACAAGGGGTCAAATGTTGCAGATGCTGGGGTCTGTATGAAAGACAGAAAAAAAACAAAAAACTTTGCTGGAAATCACAGCAGGTCCAGCCGCATCTGTGCAGAGAGAACAAGCCAACGACGACTCGAGTCTGGATGACTCTACGTCAGGTGGGGTTACATGTAGCGTGACATGAACCCAAGATCCCGGTTGAGGCCGTCCTCATGAGTGCGGAACTTGGTTATCAGTTTCTGCTCGACGATTTTGCGTTGTCGCGTGGCTCGAAGGCCGCCTTGGAGAATGCTTACCCGAAGATTGGAGGCTGAATGTCCTTGACTGCTGAAGTGTTCCCCGACTGGGAGGGAACACTCCTGCCTGGCGATTGTTGTGCGGTGTCCGTTCATCCGTTGTCAAATTGGACCCCTCCGGAGGGCCGCTGCCCTAAGCTCGACATGTATGCTCAAGCTGTCAGGAGATGCATCAACGCCAGATTCATCAGCCGCACTCACAAGACAGTCCAGAATGTCACCCGAGCACAACGCAACGCCATCCACGCTCTCAAGACCAACCGCAACATAGTCATCAAACCAGCAGACAAAGGAGGAGCCATCGTCATACAGAACAGAATGGACTATTGCAAAGAAGCATACCGACAACTGGACAACCAGGAACACTACAGACAGTTACCCACAGATCCGACCAAAGAACACACCCGCCAACTCAACAGACTGACCAAGACCTTCGATCCAGACCTTCAGAGCATCCTACGCGCTCTCATCCCACGTACTCCCCGCGTGGGAGACTTCTACTGCCTCCCAAAGATACACAAAGCCAACACACCCGGACGTCCTATCATATCAGGCAACGGAACCCTGTGCGAGAACCTCTCTAGATACATCGAGGGCATCCTGAAACCCATCGTACAGGGAACCCCCAGCTTCTGTCGCGACACTACAGACTTCTTACGGACCAGTTGAACCAGGAACACTCCTCGCAACGATGGACTTCTCGGCACTCTACACCAGTATCCCCCACGATGACGGCATCGCTGCGACAGCCTCAGTACTCAACACCAACAACAGCCAATCTCCAGACGCCATCCCACAACTCATCCGCTTCATCCTTGACCACAATGTCTTCACCTTCGACAACCAGTTCTTTACCCAAACACACGGAACAGCCACGGGGACCAAATTCGCACCCCAATATGCCAACATCTTCATGCACAAGTTCGAGCAAGACTTCTTCGCTGCACAGGACCTCCAACCAACGCTATACACCAAATACCTCAACGACATTTTCTTCCTATGGACCCACGGCGAAGAATCACTGAAAAGACTACACGATGACATCAACAAGTTCCATCCCACCATCAAACTCACCATGGACTACTCCTCAGAATCGGTTTCATTCTTGGACACACTAATCTCCATCAAAGACGGACACCTCAGCACTTCACTCTACCGCAAGCCCACGGACAACCTCACGATGCTCCACTTCTCCAGCTTGCACCCTAACCACGTTAAAGAAGCCATCCCCTATGGACAAGCCCTGCGAATACACAGGATCTGCTCAGACGAGGAGGAACGCGATGGACACCTACAGACGCTGAAAGACGCCCTCGTAAGAACGGGATATGACGCTCGACTCGTCAATCGACAGTTCCGATGGGCCACAGCGAAAAATCGCATAGACCTCCTCAAAAGACAAACACGGGACACAACCAACAGGGTACCCTTCGTCATCCAGTACTTCCCCGGAGCAGAGAAACTACGCCATGTTCTCCGCAGCCTTCAACAGGTCATAGACGATGACGAACACCTCGCTAAGGCCATCCCCACGCCTCCACTACTCGCCTTCAAACAGCCGCCTAACCTCAAACAGAATCATTCGCAGCAAATTACCCAGCTTTCAGGAGAACAGCGACCACGCCACCACACAACCCTGCCATGGCAACCTCTGCAAGACATGCCAGATCATCAACACAGATACCATCATCACACGTGAGGACACCACCCACCAGGTACATGGTACATACTCATATGACTCGGCCAACGTTGTCTACCTCATACGTTGCAGGAAAGGATGCCCCAGAGCATGGTACATCGGTAAGACCATGCAGACACTGCGACAACGGATGAACGGACACCGCACAACAATCGCCAGGCAGGAGTGTTCCCTCCCAGTTGGGGAACACTTCAGCAGTCAAGGACATTCAGCCTCCGATCTTCGGATAAGCATTCTCCAAGGCGGCCTTCGAGACACATGACAACGCAAAATCGTCGAGCAGAAACTGATAACCAAGTTCCACACTCATGAGGACAGCCTCAACCGGGATCTTGGGTTCATGTCACGCTACATGTAACCCCACCCGACGTAGAGTCATCCAGACTCGAGTCGTCGTTGGCTTGTTCTCTCTACACCGATACGGCCGGACCTGCTGTGATTTCCAGCAAAGTATTTTGTTTTTCTGTTTTTTATACAGACCCCAGCATCTGCAACATTTGACCCCTTGTGACCCCACCTCATTGTTCTTTGATGTAATGTTTTCCTGACTGACCTGTTTGGACACCATTCACACCTTTGATTGCTGTGATTATCTCTCTGCCGAGGTGTGATAAAGGGCAGTTAGAAAGATTACCTGTAATCATCTGGCAGTTTTCTCTGACTATATATGCTGTGCCTGTATGCTTCTCTTCACTTCACCTGGCAAAGGAGCAGCACTCCGAAAGCTTGTGATTTCAAATAAAGCTGTTGGACTATAACCTGGTGTTGTGTGACTTCCTACATTTATATTTATGTAGTGCCCTTCAGTCAAGACATCTCAAAGCACTTTATAAAATGAACTTTTGTTATGTATGCAACCATTGTGTAACAGCAACATATTGTAAATACCAGTTAGATCTTTAAGTAGTATTGGTTAAGAGGTACACTGGGAAAACTCCCTGCACATCTTGAAATAATGCCAGGGGCCCTTTAATGTCCATCAGAACAGGCCAATGCAGCTATCCCAAAAGCACACCAATTAACTTCAACATCTGCTGCACTATTAAATGTAAGCTGCATGATTGTGACAAACCTGATCAATTCTCTTACTGTGGCCTTTCCGAGATAGATAAACATAAGGGAAAGGCATAGCACATCTTAAGTTATCCATCCAGTCCCCCATCATGACATCCATCCACTTCTTAAATGATTCTAGGGTTTTCACCTGTACAACTCTACCCAAAAGTCCAATCCATGTGTGGATCACTCTGTATGAAAAACTTTCAGACATCAGTTCTAAATATGCCTTTTACTAAATTTGATTTGTGTCTCCATGGCCTATTGTGACAGTTTGAAGTAATGTTTAGGGTCTATCCTTTCTATGTCATTTACCAAATTATCTACCTCTAACATTACCTTTCAAGTCACGTCCTTTCAACACTGAAAGGTTTCTCCAGTCCTTCATGAACCATCTCCAGGGCTTGAATGTCTCCTTTCTGTCTCAGTGACCAGAAAAAGACACACTGCTCAAGGCATGGTCTGACCAAATTACATACAGTTTGACTATGACTTCCTCCAACTGGTACTCGACTATTTTGGCTGTATAGTTACATATCTTGTTGCCCATGAGCTACCTCCTCAGATTAAAGTAGTTTGGCATTGTCTGTGAATTTAACTCGGGTGCAATGAACTTCCGAATCTGTGATTAATGCAAATTAGAAACAGTAGGAGTCCCAACATCGATCACTTGACCACCCCACTCAGAACTTCCCAACACCCCCCCCCCACCCCTCCACATAACTACTCTAACAAATACATGCTTCTTCCTACTCTGTGCTTAAATAGTAGCTTCTCATGGGAACTTTGTCAAATGCTTTGGAAGACCAGGTTCAGTACTTCATAGGGATTTGCATAGTCCATTTTGGATGTAATTTCCTCAAAGTTTCAAGGAGGTCAGTCAGGTAGGATCTTTCCCCTTCCAAATACACATTTGGCTGCTGTTTCCTTAGTTATCATAAAGGGACTCCCAAATTTTACTCTTAATAAATTGATTCCATTACTTTATATTGTACTGGCATAGAATAATGGATCTGTAGTTGCCTGGTCTGTTTTGTTACTCTTTTTGAAAATGAATGCGAGTCCGCTTTCAATCTTCCAGGACCTCTCCAGTGTTCACATATTCGCTCACAAGTCTCATCTGTTGTGTCTCTTTCCAATCAGCAATAAATACCATCCAGCCCAGGGATTTATTTGTTTTGAATCCTTTGAGTCTAAGGTTTCATTCACATTTATGACAATGTCATTGAATTACTGCCATTTAGGAAGAGCATGTTACTCATGTCTTCCCTAATGTATACTTAGTGAAAGTGATCACTTAGTATGTTAACTATATTATGCTCCTCAACTTTGGCCCAGCTAATATCTTTTATGATTTTGCCTGTTCTCTAACTGTTCTTTTCCTGTTATACTATTGATGTAACTTTTTACTCGTGTTTTGTGACTGCAGCTGTCCAAGTCTTTCTGTATCTCTTTGACCATCTTAACAACATGTTTCTGCATGTTCATATATTCATCTCAGGGAACTCCTTCACCTTTCTCCCTGCAGGATTTTTACAGGTCATTTTTCCTGCTTATTTTGCTTTGAATTAATTTGTTAGTCCATTTGAGGTCATGCTCATCTAATCTTGATAACCACGAGCGTGCATTTATCTCAACAGCTCAGGATTTTGTCTTCAAGTATGTTTGCCTCCTCTCTGCTGAACTGTTAAACAAACTCCCCACTCAGATTTTCTTCACCTCTTCCCACCTTTTTAAAATTATATACAGGTACACTATCCCTTATCCGAAAGCCTTGGGACCAGCTGAGTTTCGGTTTTCGGAATTTTTCAGATTTCAGAAGGTATTATTATAAGACTGGGAAATTTGTATTTAATATAAATTTTAAAAGTTCAGGCTACCTCTTGCGACTGTTCCGTGTCTCATTCCCCTTCCTGCTTCTCTGGAAAGCTGGATATCGGCTGACTCCTACTAAACTGGCCCGCAAATCAGGTCGGGGGTCGGGTGGGGGGAGAAAAGAATATCGGACAGGCCGCGGTTCGGTTCGGGTCGGGGGGGAGAAAAGAATATCGGACGGGCCGTGGTTCGGGTTGGGTCGGGTGGGGGAGAAAAGAATATCTGACGGGTCGGGGTTCGGTTCGGGGGGAGAAAAGAATATCGGACGGGCCGCTGTATTGTTGGGTTCACTCACCTGGTACCTCCTTCACACTGCCCGGCTCGGCCTGCAATCTCCTACCCAGGAGGGAACTCTGTGACACTCTGCCCTGCTCAGCGTAAGTCGTGTGCCACTCTGGTCATGTCGTGCACACGACTTACGCTGAACAAAAAAACTTTCGGTTTTTAGAAGTTCGGATAAAGGATAGTCTACCTGTACCTGGCCCTCAGAAGTTCTGAATTCTGGATCATGTTGAATTTAATCATTCTGTGATGATTAGCTGCTGAAGCTGCCACAATGCGTATACCCTGTACGTTATCTGGGTCACTTACTGTTACCAGGTCAAGATCATAGTGCCTCCTGTGGCTTCCCAGATGCACTGGACTATGAAACAACTGTGCATTACATTTACTAACTGACTCTGGACCACTCTTGTATTCCAAATTTATATTTGGCTATTTGGAATTTCACTTTGCTGCTTTCATTTACGCTTATCTCGTCATAGAATAACCCATCTTCCTTCTTACTCTGAACTGGCAGTCTGTAGCATACTTCTAGTGTTAGTTTGACCCTTTTCATATTAAAGATATCCAACCAGAGTAGCTCAGTATGATCAACTCTAACCTCTTGGGTATCCCTGATACATAGGGCTACCACCTCCTTTCCTGAATACTCTGTATCCTTGTATTTATATTCATTCATACAGCCAGCCATGTTTCTGATATTCTTATACATCACAGTTCCTTGCTGTCAGTCACCTTATTTATAATGTTAATACTAGCTTTCATGCTCATACAACTTATCACAGATTTGCCTCCTGTTTTAAACACTGTGTACTATACCTAAATGATATGTAACTTTCAGACTACAGCTATGAGCATCAAGACTAGAAACCCCATGAATTCATGTGATGTACACACTGTTCTCAGGATCCATAAGGCATCAAGCTTAGGTAATCTTGGTCATGTCATCCAAACCATCATTTCAAACCAAGCATAGTTTTGTACTATCCATTTCACTGTCTTCACTTTTGCTTTCTTTTTAAAAGTGCACAGTGGAAACAGTTGATCTGTTTCTAAATTGAGACTTTTCTTTGAGGAACTTAACTAGGACTGTTACTTTAATAAATGAAACTGAAAGGCGTAACTTCAAGTAGTATTTACACAGGTGAGTACCCACGCTTGCACCTGCAGTTCATTCGTTTTAGTATCTCATGGTTGGTTATAATCTCACAGTATGACAACAGCTTCTGTGCAATGTCACTTGAAGTAATGCTCAGGAGGAACTCCCAA
Source organism: Somniosus microcephalus (assembly GCF_052327205.1). NCBI lineage: Eukaryota > Metazoa > Chordata > Chondrichthyes > Squaliformes > Somniosidae > Somniosus > Somniosus microcephalus. Next base: position 242,317,931 of record NC_140990.1, read on the forward strand.
GCTTTTATTTGAAGCTATCATATTATTTGCCTCAAGAACATAGGAATCATCGTATTATGCAAAACTTGCTCACTCTACACATTTTAAATTCAATGAAGGATTTTACTTGGATGAGTTTTGTCAGCCTTTGGCAGGAGTGAGTTGTTCCATCTTAGGAGGGTAAGAAGGAAGTTAGAACTACTCAGATCACACCAAACTATGATGCTTCATTTCATGCAAGTAAGATTCTAAATTAAATTACACCAATATTATAGTCAAGGGGGAATAATGTATGATTCACTGAAGTTACAACTGAAGGGTGAGGGGGACGGAGGGTGGGGGGAGAGAAAGGGCAGAGAAGGAGGAGGTGGAAGGGGTGGGCTGGCACATGTTGTGTCTTGCCTCATCCTAATTTGAGTTCTTTTCGTAAAAACGCACAAGTTGAATTTTGAAAGCAAAAATCATCAGAGGTGTAGTGTATGTACTTTGAAGGAACTATATTCTGCAGCCCCTGTATACTGCAGTACCAGTAGTGACCACCCCTGTATATAAGCCTGTGTAGTAACTTTGCATAGTAGTTCCAGCTTTGTCTCCACTCAGTAAACACCTGTTATAACCAACTGCTGCAGTCAGTGTCTCAATTACACACGGACGTAACACTGGCGACGAACAGATCCGAACTTACCTACAGTTCGGCACCACCTCATGGGGATCCATCCCTGAAGCGAAGTTGTTAGAGGTCGAGGCCAGAAAGAAGAAAAAAAAAACAAACAGAAGAAATGGGCGTCGACCGTGGGCAACCGCCTCTGATTCATCGGATTCGAAGATTTGCAGGAGAGGCTGTCGAGAGCGGGGCTTGGTTATCCTGTCTATGGTGTTACAGCTAATCGGGCTGGTGGCAGGTAGTACACTGATCCTTCCTGGGCTGCGGCGGGCTAGAGCTCGATTGGGTGGCTTTTCAACGGGGCCGAGCAGCGTTGTCGGGAAGAGAGAGAGAGAGAGAGAAGCACACAGGGCGCGGCCGGTGCTATGAAGCCGGGCAGCGTACGGACCCGAGAAGAGGGAGGAAAGTGACCCGTAGGGTTTGCTCTGACGACGGGAACAGTAATTAAAATAAAAGAAATTAGAAGCGCAGAAAGCCGCGAGGAGCTGCAATTTGCCACGGGGACCGCGGAGAGCGCCGGTAGCAGCAGCGCGGGGGGAAGTGCACGAAGACCATAGGGCGTCACCATCAAGGCATAAAAACGCCAGCAGCAGCAGCAGAGAAGACAGAAAGCGCGGGAGGCGCCATCTTAATCCAGCGGGGAAGAAGGCAAAGCGCGGGAGGCGCCATCTTAGATCTCCAAGATGCCGAAGACTGGCAATATCACTGCCTTCGATAATGCAATAGAAGACTGGACCACGTATGTGGAAAGAGTCGAAGTATATTGCAAGGCAAATGAAGTAGCCGATGAGAAAAAGGCATCGGTACTACTAAACTTAATGGGCACAAGAACGTACGGCTTATTGCGGAACCTGATCACTCCAGCCAAACCGATGGCGAAGAGTTTTAACGAAATTGTTGATATCCTACAGGAACACCTAAATCCTACACCGCTGCTGATAGCAGAAAGATTTAAATTCCACAAGAGAAATCAGCATAAAGATGAGAGCAATGCTGATTACCTTACGGAACTACGCAAGCTATCAAAGCACTGCCAGTTCGGAGCAGGACTGGCAGATACCCTACGGGACAAATTTGTCTGTGGACTCCTGAGTGAAGGAACCCAGAAGAGGTTACTCTCGGAGAAAGAGCTGACGCTAGATAAGGCTTTCAGCGTGGCAGTATCGTATGAAGCAGCAGCAAGGGGAGCTGCGGAAATACAGCAAAAGCCACAGGAATACGGCACCCATGAAATGACACAGGGATTTGAAAAATGTTATCGCTGCGGCAGAACCACCCATGACCAGAAGGACTGCTGGTCCCAGGACAAAATATGCAGGCAATGCGGAAAGATGGGACACATTGCACGAGTTTGCAGGTCCGGGAAGACGACGAACGACAACAAAAAGGCTACTAAGGAACAGTACAGGAAAGTACAAAAGATGACGGACAGTAGTTCCGAAGACCAGAAGAGCGATAGTGAATCCGGGAACAAGAGACTAAGCTGTCTCAAACTTCACAACATAATCGCAAAAGAGGATCACCGAACCATTTGGGTCACCCTCACGATAGCAGGGTCCCAAGTCAAAATGGAATTGGATACAGGATCAGCCCTGACCGTCATGAATCGACGAGACTACGAACGGCTATTCTCACACATACCCTTGAAAGACACATCCATTATCTTGAAGACGTATACGGGGCAGAAAGTATACCCCAGAAGGAAAATAAGGGTGCCTGTCGAATAAAACGGCAAGGAAATACAGAAATTGTATCTGTACATACTGCAAGATGGTGGACCACCGTTACTGGGACGTGAATGGATCAGAAAGATAAGTTTAGACTGGCACTCCATTCAGGCACTGACTGTGGCTGGTAAAAAGGATGACGACGTCACACCTGGACAATTGTCAAAAATCTTAGCTAACGCTAAAAAGAGGTATTTCAACAAGAACTGGGAACTCTTAAAGGCGAAACCACCTCGATAAAAATAGAAGAGAAGGCAATTCCCAAGTTTTTCAAAGCAAGACCGGTACCGTATGCAATTCGCCCAGCCGTCGAGGCAGAGCTGGAGAATCTGGAGAATGCAGGCGTGTTATCTAAGGTAGACTGGAGCGAGTGGGCGACACCCATCGTTCCTGTCATGAAGAAAACGTTAAACAATAAGTCTGAGGAGCCAAGGAAGGTTCGCATCTGTGGGGACTTCAAGGTGACGGTGAACCCAGTCCTTCACACAGTACAGTATCCTCTCCCGAGGATAGAAGATATTTTCGCCTCACTATCTGGAGGGAAGCGTTTTACAAAAATTGACCTAGCACAAGCATATTTGCAGATGGAGGTTGAAGAATCCTCTAGGAAGTATCTCACGATAAACACTCACAAAGGTCTTTACCAGTATAATCGACTGGAATTCGGAGTAGCATCAGCTCCGGCGATATGGCAAAGAGCGATGGAACAAGTCCTGCAAGGGATTCCGGGGACTCAGTGTTACTTGGACGACATCCTAGTGACAGGTGAAGATGACAGTGAACACCTCGCCAACCTAGAGCAGGTGCTCACTAGACTAAGAGAACATGGGCTACGAGCCAATCGCCCCAAGTGCGAGTTTTTTAAGAAACAGATATCGTATTGTGGCCACGTGATTGATGAAGAGGGGTTACATAAGTCCCCTGACAAAATTGAAGCGGTAGTTAAGGCTCCAGTGCCTGAAAATGTGTCGCAACGGAGGTCATTCCTCGGATTGGTGAATTACTACCATAAGTTTTTGCCGAATTTGTCCACAATTCTGCGCCCACTGAATGCCCTACTACAAACTGGAGTAGCATGGAAATGGAGCGATGAATGTAAGCGAGCCTTTCAGAAGAGTAAAGACCTAATCACTTCAAGAGAAGTATTGGCTCACTACAACCCATCACTACCGATAAGACTGGCGTGTGATGCGTCTCCCTACGGCATTGGAGCGGTACTGTCACGTAAATTCCTTGATGGTTCAGAGAGGCCGATAGCTTTTCCGTCACGCTCGTTAACTTCAGCCGAGCATAACTACGCCCAGATTGACAGAGGCCCTCAGCCTGGTGTGGGGGGTGAAGAAGTTCAATCACTACCTACACGGTCAGAAATTTACTCTACTAACTGATCATCAACCTCTTGTCTCCATTTTCAACCCTCAGAAGGGCGTCCCGATAATGACAGCACAATGGCTACAGAGGTGGTCCCTTTTCCTAGGGGCACACCAATATGACATCGAGTACAAAGGAACTAAACAGCATGGGAATGCTGATGGATTGTCGCGCCTACCGTTGCCGACGGTGAAAGAAGCACCTGCAGTGGATCCTGTGGAGATATTCCACTCGACCATAGTCGAATGTCTACCTGTGACGAATGCAAACATAGAAAAGGAAACACGAAATGACCCGACACTCTCCAGGGTCTATGATTTAACGGTGAAGGAATGGCCAGCACATGGCGAACCACTGTTGCCAGCATTCTCGCTGAGAAGAGAACAGCTGTCAGTGTGCCGAGGAACCTTGATGTGTGGATCCAGAGTAGTAATTCCACCCAAATTGAAGGATAGAGTGCTCAATGAGCTTCACGAGGGTCATCTGGGAGGGGTAAAAATGAAGAACTTAGCCAGAGCGTTTGTGTGGTGGCCGGGAATCGATAGAGAAATCGAAGAGATGACCAAGAGCTGTACAGGATGCCAGAAGGTCCAAAACGCCCCACCACAAGCCCCTCTACATCCATGGGAGTGGCCCTCATCTCCATGGCAAAGGGTACACATTGATTTTGCTGGTCCATTTATGGACTCGATGTTTTTAATTGCAGTGGATGCACATTCAAAGTGGCCAGAGGTAATAAAAATGTCCTCAACCACCACAGAAAAAACTATCACAGTCTTACGAACCATATTCGCCAGAAATGGGCTGCCTGAACAGATTTGCTCCGACAATGGACCACAGTTTGTGCCTGAAGAGTTCCGGAGGTTCTTAAAGAACAATGGTGTTAAGCATTACACATCTGCCCCATATCATCCAGCCACCAATGGATTGGCTGAGAGGTTCGTTCAAACATTCAAGAAGGCTATCAAGGCAATGTGTAATGAAGACATACCCCTACAACACAAGGTGGATAACTTCTTGTTTGCCTACCGGAATGCGACACATGCAGTTACCAACCAAACTCCAGCCATGATGTTCTTCAATCGAAGACTAAGATGCCGCTTGGATTTGGTTAAGCCAAACATCAGAAGAGATGTGGAGAACAGGCAGTTTCAGAATATGAATGAAAGGCCGACCAGGAGTTTTAAGATAGGTCAACCAGTTTTGGCCCGGGACTACCGCACAGAGAAATGGCAGCCAGGAACGATCTGCACACGGCAAGGACCTCTAATGTATACCGTGGACGTTGGAGAGAGCATTGTAAGACGCCATGCTGACCAGATTCTAGAGTCACTGGAAAACGTCAAATCCACACCACGATCCGATACACCTGGTGATGAAACCAAAGTACCAATTGCATCTACCTCAGAATCGGTGATATTGGAAGCAGACGAACCAAACAACGACGTTGATCCCGAATCAACTTTGCCAGAAGAACCCGATACCCCAAAGAGGTGTTATCCAGACAGAATCAGGAAGCCTCCTCAAAGACTGAATTTATAATTGCTTAACTTCAGCTAATGTATATAGCAACTGTAATTGTAAATATGTTATTTAATTATTAATCGAATGTTATGTACTGTTTAGCTAAAAGGGGAGGAATTGTAGTGTATGTACTTTGAAGAAGGAACTATATTCTGCAGCCCCTGTATACTGCAGTACCAGTAGTGACCACCCCTGTATATAAGCCTGTGAAGTAACTTTGCATAGTAGTTCCAGTTTTGTCTCCACTCAGTAAACACCTGTTATAACCAACTCCTGCAGTCCGTGTCTCAATTACACATGGACGTAACAAGAGGGAAATGGACAGGCGAAGAGGATAGGAGGGAAACAGGTTGAAGGGGATGGGCCTCGGGCCATCTGCCTTGGAGAGCAAATTAATGTGAGTAGAGTGGATGGCGTGTTCAGTTAAGGTGAGTAACAATGTAGCGAGCGGGAGTGGATGATTAAGGGGTTGCGCAAGTAATTCAAAAGGGGAAGAGGTAGGATAGCAATGGGAGTGAGGGAGTAGTAGGGAGAGGCCATGAGAATGCAAAAAGGTAGGGGACACGATAGGAGCAAGGGGATGCATGTGTGATGGGTTCCCCACTATACGACAGACTATAATTTGTTATCTGACCGGCCAAATACTTAATTGTAAAGTCTATGCATCATAGAAACATAGAAGATAGGAGCAGGAGTAGGCCCTTCGAGCCTGTTCCGCCATTTAATGAGATCATGGCTGATCATCCAAATTCAGTACCCTGTCCCTGCTTTCTCCCCATATCCCTTGATCCCTTTAGCCTTAAGAAATATATCTAACTCCTTCTTGAATATATTTAATAAGTTGGCCTCAACTGCCTTCTGTGGTAGAGAATTCCACAGGTTCACCACTCTCTGGGTGAAGAAATTCCTCCTCATCTCAGTCCTAAATGGCTTACCCCTTATCCTTAGACCGTGACCCCTGGTTCTGGACTCCCCCGCCATCGGGAACATCCTTCCTGCATCTAGTCTGTCTAGTCCTGTTAGAATTTTATAAGTTTCAATGAGATCCCCTCTCATTCTTCTAAACTCATGAATATAAGCCTAATCGACCCAATCTCTCTTCATACGTCATTCCTGCCATCCCAGGTGTCAATGTGGTGAATCTTCACTGCACTCCCTCCATGACAAGAACATCTCTTCTCAGATAAGGCGGCCAAAACTGCACACAATACTCAAGGTGTGGTCTCACCAAGGCCCTGTACAACTGCAGCAAGACATCCTTGATCCTGCACTCTAATCCTCTCGCTATGAAGGCCAACATACCATTTGCCACCTTAACCACCTGCATGCTTACCTTCAGCGACTGGTGCACAAGGACACCCAGGTCTCGTTGCACTTCCCCTTTTCCCCAATCTATTGCTGTTCAGATAATAATCTGTCTTCCCGTTTTTGCCACCAAAGTGGATAACGTCGCATTTATCCACATTGGGCAGATACATGGCAGATGCAGTATAATCACCCAACCTGTCCAAATCATACTGGAGTTTCTCTGCATCCTCCTCACAGCACACATGCCCACCCAGCTTCGTCTCGTCTGCAAACTTGGAGATATTACATCTAGTTCCCTCGTCTAGATCATTTATATATATTGTGAATAGTTGGGGTCCTAGCACCGATCCCTGCGGTACCCCACTAGTCACTGCCTGCCACTCGGAAAAAGACCCATTTATTCCAACTCTTTGCTTCCTGTCTGCCAACCAGTTCTCTATGCAAGTCAGTACCTTACCCCCAATCCCATGTGCTTTACCTTTGCACGCCAATCTCTTATGCGGGGACTTATCGAAAGCCTTCCGAAAGTCCAAATACACCACATCCACTGGTTCTCCCTTATCTATTCTACCAGGTACATCCTCAAAAACTTCCAGTAGTCAAGCATGATTTACCTTTTGTAAATCCATGTTGACTTTGTCCGATCCTGTCACTGTTTTCCAAGTGCTCTGCTATTACATCTTTTATAATGGACTCTAGCATTTTCCCCACTACCGATGTCAAGCTTACCGGTCTATAATTCCCTGTTTTCTCTCTACCACCTTTTTTTAAATAGTGGGGTTACATTAGCTACCCTCCAATACATGGGAACTATTCCAGAGTCTATAGAATTTTGGAAGATGACCAGCAATGCATCTACTATTTCTAGGGCCACTTCTTTAAGTACACTAGGATGTAGATTATCAGGCCCTGGGGATTTATCGGCCTTCAATGCAGTCAATTTCCCCAACACCATTTCCCTACAAATACTGATTTCATTCAATTCCTCCCTCTCATTAGACCCTATGTTCCCCGACATCTCTGGAAGGTTATTTGTGTCCTCCTTTGTGAAGACAGAACCAAAGTATGTATTTAATTGGTCTGCTATTTCTTTGTTCCCCATTATAAATTCCCCTGATTCTGACTGCAAGGGACCTACACTTGACTTCACCAATCTTTTTCTCTTCACATATCTATACAAGCTTTTACAGTCAGTTTTTATGTTCCCTGCAAGCTTACACTCAGATTCTATTTCCTCCCTCTTAATTAATCCCTTTGTCCTGCTTTGCTGAATCCTAAACTGCTCCCAATCCTCAGTTTTGCTGCTTTTTCTGGTCAATTTATATGTCCTCTCCTTGGATCTTATGCTATCCCTAATTTCCCTTGTTAGCCATGGTTGAGTCACCTTTTTTGTTTTACTTTTATGCCAAACAGGGATGAACAAATTCTGTAGTTCATCCATGCGATCTTTAAATGTTTGCCATTGCCTGTCCACCGTCAAATCTTTAAGTAACGTTCCCCAATCCATCATAGCCAACTCGCGCCTCATACCATCATAGTTTCCTTTGTTTAAATTCAGGACCCTTGTCTGAGTCAAACACTTCACTCTCCATCTTAATGAAGAATTCTATCATATTATGATCGCTCCTCCTTACGGGGCCTCGCACAAGATTGCTAATTAATCCTCTCTCATTACATAATACCCAGTCTAAGATGGCCTGATCTCTAGTTGGTTCCTCGACATATTGGTCCAGGAAACCATCCCTATACACTCTAGGAATTCCTCCTCCACAGTATTGTTACTAATTTGGTTAGCCCAATCTATATGTAGATTAAAGTCACCCATGATAACTGCTGTGCCCTTATTGCATCTCTAATTTCCCATTTAATGCCATCCCCAACCTCAGCATTACTGTTTGGGGGTCTGTATACAACTCCCCTTGGTTTTTCTCAGCTCTACCCATACAGATTCCACATCAGAGCTAATATCCTTCCTTACTATTGTGTTAATCTCCTCTTTAACCAGCAATGCTACCCACCTCCGTTTCCTTTTTGCCTGTCCTTCCTGAATATTGAATACCCCTGGATGTTGAATTCCCAGCCTTGGTCACCCTGGAGCCATGTCTCTGTAATTCCAATTACATCATATCTGTTTACATCTATTTGCGCAGCTAATTCATCCACCTTATTACAAATGCTCCTCGCATTAAGACACAAAGCCTTCAGGCTTGTTTTTTTAACACTCTTAGTCCTTTTAGAATATTATTTACTGTAGCCCAGTTTGATTTACACCCTTGATTTCTCTGCCTTCCATTTTCATTTTTCTCCTTCCTGTCTTTTGTTTCTATTCTCGTTTCCCAGTCCTATGTCTCCCTGCACAGGTTCCCAACCCCCTGCCATTTTAGTTTAAACCCTCCCCAACAGCACTAGCAAACACTCCCCCGAGGACATCGGTCCTGGTCCCGCCCAGGTGCAAACTGTCCAGTTTGTACTGGTCCCACCTCCCCCAGAACCGGTTCCAATGTCCCAGGAATTTGAATCCCTCCCCCTTGCACCATTCTTCTAGCCACGTATTCATCTGAAATATCCTTCTATTTCTACTCTGACTAGCACGTGGCACTGGTAGCAATCCTGAGATTCCAACTTTGAGGTCCTATTTTTTAATTTACCCCCTAACTCCCTATATTCAGCTTTTAGGACCTTGTCCTGTTTTTTTAACCTATATCATTGGTACCTATATGCACCACGACAACTGGTTGTTCACACTCCCCCTACAGAATGCCCTGCAGCCGCCCCGAGACATCCTTGACCCTTGCACCAAGGAGGCAATATACCATCCTGGAGTCTCGTTTGCAGCCGCAGAAACGCCTATCTATTCCCCTTACAATAGAATCCCCTATCACTATAGCTCTCTGTCTTTTTCCTCCTGTCCTGTGCAGCAGAACCACCCATGATGCCAGGAAGTTGGCTGCTGCTGCCTTCCCCCGATAAGCCATCTCCCTCAACAATAGCCAAAGTGGTATATCTGTTTGAGAGGGGGATGGCCACAGGGGACCCCTGCACTACCTGCCTGCTGGTCACCCATTCCCTTCCTGCCTGTGCAGCCTTTACCTGCGGTGTGACCAACTCCCTAAACGTGCTATCCACGATGTCCTCAGCATCACGAATGCTCCAGTATGTATCCATTCGCAGCTCCAGTGCCGCAATGAGGTATGTCAGTAGCTGCAGCTGGATACACTTCCCGCACACATGGTCATCAGGGACACAGTAGGTGTCCCTGATTTTCCCACATAGCGCAGGACGAACTCATCAGGTCAAGTAAACTATTGACACCTAGTAGGTTTGACCACAAGATTACACAAAGTAAGGATGGAGAAAATCCACTGGATAATGCAGCCCTCAGTGGCTCCTTTCCCAGCCACTCACCACCTCCCACCCAGAAGAAAAGGAGAAAAAAAGAGAGACAGGAGCAAAAGAGGATTGAGAGAAGAGAAAAGTTAAGGAGAGAGCAGAAGAGAAAAAAAAGACAGAAGAGGCAAGACAAGACAAAAGAGAAACAGTAATATGAAGGCAACAGCAACATGCAAGAGCAGGACCATATTCGCTGAATGACCATGTGCAAGGTCATGGGAGATCATATCCGCAAATACATACAACTGCATTGTAGTAATTTTAATAAATCTAACATTGAGGCTGCTCTTCTAGTTGGAGATTTTTCAGCCTAATGTTCTGTCTGCTGATTTAAATGAACAATGGCTACAAAGAAAGATTTTCTAACTACAGTTCCTTTTATGAAGCCAATGCTTCTTTACTTGATTTTGACATCATCTTAACCAAAACTTAGTTTATTAGCTCCGGATCATTTGAACCAAGTTTCATCCACTTGCCTTTTTGCCCTATATGATGAGACATACCACAGTCAGCTGGATGTTAAGTACTTGCTTTGACAGTTGATTATTTATCAATGCAAGTGTAAAACACACTGCAAGAATCAGTCATGTAGAATGTCTGCAGCGATGAACAGCTTTGCATTTTGTTCAATCTCATTAGTAGAGTACTTATTCCAATAGATTGCTGGGGTAGTTTCCAAGCAGTTCTAGCAGAAGATTGCCATATAAAAAGCCCAAAGCAATGCACCGTGCAAAAGGATTTATTTTTAAAAACCTTTACACTTACAATTTCATTAAGTCATAGAATTTGGATTAATCTCAAGTAGCATTATATTGCCTTCCCAGGTTTAGACTTCATATATTGACATTTAATGTTATATTTAGCTCTGTGCTGTTGGCTTGCTGTAGTTTGTGTTGATCCTGGGCAGGTTGACAAAGTTATCAAATAGTCAAGGTCAGGAAGGTTTATGGTATTCACTCATGGTATGCCTAGAACTGTATTGCTAAAGGCATTTTAAAACACCCAGGCCACGATTTTGCCGGTGCTCAGAGTGCAGGTTCGGAGGCGAGTCAGCTGTCAAAAATCGAAATGATTGACAGCGGGTTGGGAACCCGCTCCGAACTCGCTGCCATGTAAGTTTCCAAAGTGTCAGGTCTGCGATTGCAGAACAGACCCGACACCAAGTGGCGGGGGAGACATTTAAGATAGTTAAATGCTTATTAACTACTATTTTGCCAGTCTATTTCTATTTTCCCACTTTTGTAACGGGGTTCACGTCAGGTTCTCTATGTCTCCCCAGTGCTGTGAATAGGTGACAGCTGCAAAAGCGGTATGAAAGCTACCATTTCACAGCTGGTCACTTTCCAATGTCAGAAGCTTGAGCCTTCAGGACTTGGAAGACACTTTTGAGCTTTATGCAGTTTGGAAGTGTTTGGAGTAAACTCTCGATCCACTGTCACCGCCTTGGAGCAAGCTCTCTCACCACTGACAGATCGTTTCCGTCATCTCAATTTCAGCTGCCATCTATTCCAGCAACATCAGTGCCCTTGAAAAAATCTCACCTTGGTCCTCTGAATCCCTCCATGATCAGCCCCAACACCAACATCACTAACAACACCAACCTTCTCCGCAATCACCTGATGCTGCACAGGAAAACATTGCTGCCGGGGAGGCCAGCGATGGCATCACCATGGCCAGATTTACTTCACTTGACGCTGTACACCCTGGCTGCCACATGATATGCCAGGTTGACACCACCCCACACCATAAAGCAACCCTACAATGTCCAAGCCATTTCTTTCACAGTCATCACAATTGGGGGGGGGGGGGGGGGGGCAGAAAGCTATGTCTCAACATTCACTGGAACTCACCAAGACACTTCCAAAGCTGACGATAGATTTGTCAAATAAGGTAAAGTGCTGAAAATATAGATTTAAATGTATGACAACAGAAACTTCACATGTACATTGGCTAAACCACCCAGGTGCCTACCCTCGTGTGTTGTTAGTTGGTATGATTGGACTATGATGAGGGGGAGTGTGAGGGGTGGCTAATGAGATGGGGATGTGATAATGTAGATAGAGACAGTTGGGTGGAGGTGCAAGGTAAGTTGGTGTAAGGATGTGCAGGAGTAGGGTAGGGAAGGCAGAGTTATGGGGATGTGATGAGTGGCACAGCGGGATGAGGTTGAGTGTGGCTTGGCAGTAACGTTTCGTGATCTGCTCAGATCATTGGTTTGTGCCACTGCAGCCTGGTCCTGTGGCCTCCTGTGCAATGTGCAAACAGGCTGCGTTGATCTCCTGGGGAGGTCTCTTTCGCCTAGGAGAAGGGAAGAGAACCTCCCTGCGTGCTATGATTCCCTCCATAAACATAAGCAGGACTGTCAAGATCACTTTGGCCATGGCCCCTTTAAGGAAACTGGCTGGTGACGCATCAAATGACATCATCAGACCCGCTTCCTATTAATTTTGGCCGGGAACCTCGCAGGGCGGGCTTAACAAGCCCAATCAACAAAAAAGCGCTTGGAGAGTGCGGGCTGCAGTAGGCAGCGGGCTGGGACCGCGACACCCACCCCGGCCGGCAAAATCACGGCCCCAGTCATTTCAATTTAGTCAAAATGTTAAAAGGATATGGATAGATGCTTTATACTGTAGAAACCTTATAACACATGGTAGCTGTATCAAGTGCCATCAAAAAAGTATTTCATGTCCTACAGAAAATGTGAAAGAAAGAATTAATGTGCAAGAATTAATGTGCATCCAAGATCATGCCCATGTAAAATGGGGGAAAAGTAAGAGAAATGATCCTAAGTCAATCTGGACTGAAAATGTTGGCCCGGAATTTGCAGTCAGCAGTGAAGTGACCGTGTTCACTGCTGGTCCCGAAGTACGCTTCGCACAAGGATCTCACAATCCCGGTGCCGAGACTTCAGGTTTTCCGACCTTCAATTTAAATCAACGAACTGTAGTGGGGATCCCCACGTTCGAACTGCTGTGACGTCAACCGGCTGTCTAGGCTACCAATCAAAATGCAGAATTCTCACAGACAGCAAACAAGAAAGCTCTTTAACTAACTATTTTTTTTAAATTAGAATTTTAAGACCAAAAGAAGGATTGGGGCTCTCACATGGGGAAAAGGCAATCCTGAAATAAAGATTTTTTTAAATGTTTTGAAAAGTTTCTTAAATTATAATTTTTTATTAATAAAGGACAAATTTCACACTACACAAATTTAAAATTAGTTTTCCAGACCCTTAACATTTGTTTAGCAGTAATAACACTGTCAAAACCCCAGTTACACCCAATCTCTTTGGGTCTAACTTTCAGTGGGGAATTTAACAGCGTATTTACTGCAGAAGAGCTGAAGTTTTCCTGGGTGGCTGATTACACAGATTGCTGGGGGGGGGGGGGGGGGGGGGGTGGAGGAACACAGCACAGCACAGCCTGTTTCGGAGCTGTCAATGACTGACCACAAGTTTGGGATTTCTGCATGCGCCTGCATCAAATCCCGAAGTTGCGGTCAGTTTCAAAGGCAGAATGAACGGTTCGCCATCATTCCGACCACAAATTCCAGGCTGTTAAGTTTAAGCAAGAAGTGACCTCATGTAATAAGTAACACTGTACTCAAAAATTATTTTCTACATAGAAAGATGTTTTTAAAAAAAAATAAGGCTCAACCGCAAGCAATCTCCACTGCATAAACATAGTTTTGATCTCCTCACTCACATTTTAAAAAACAAGTAAAGTTACAGTCATAGTTATACAGCACAGAAAGAGGCCCTTCGGCCCATCGTGTCCGCGCCGGCCATCAAGCCCTGTCTATTCTAATCCCATTTTCCAGCACTTGGTCCGATAGAGTCATAGTTCTTTCAAATATTCTTTTACAAAAATATTCAAAACTAGCTTTCATAAAACTAATTGACAGAGGGTTAGCACAGTACCCTCTTACTTCTAGACTTGGAATCAAAGTCAGCCCAAACTGATACGGCGAACATTTCCTAAATGTAAAAGCCTCCTGTGAAATGAGGATGGGCAGTATTAACCCTTAATGTGTATGAGCCAACAGCATTAAACTGGCAATCTTGCTCAGAAACTATAAAGGTGGCTGCTGTGGGAATTAGAAAATTTACAAGTGATTTGGTTGTGGAAGCGAAGATGTTCCGAGTTTGTTAAAGAGCACTAATTAGCCAGACTACAGACTGTGGAGCTTTGCTCTGCGTTATGGATAGGATCTCACTATCCTGACATGGTAATTCTCAATACTGCCATTGGTTCTGATAAAATGTCAAGTATTGATATCATTCACGTTAAATGAGCACAAAAAGTACCTTAGAGCTATAAACTCCCTGGCCTTTCCTAAAGACAAGAGATAGTATAGCTTAATAAAACAAAAAGGAAATATATTTAAGGCTCTACAGCCGGATTGTCATTTATGGATTTGAACTGTTCTCAATGATTTAACTGAAGTAAGAATACAGTAATTATCTTATCACTATTTTCACAATGTTGCAAGGATTGTCATTTATCAAAGATGGGGATTTTGTGATTATTTATTTCTGTGTTAAAAATCTTTACTTGTTGCAGCCACAGAATCAAGTGTTCAGTCATCATCAATACTCAATGATATGAATTATGTCGTGCAATCAGGTTGACTCTCATTCCAATGCTTTTCCAAAAAAAAACTATCACATTCCATCCGCTGTGTAAAGTAGTTAAAGCTAAACTGTATGGTCACCTTTGATCCTCTAAATTTGAGCCCATGTCCCCTGACTCATGAACATATCACCAGTGTCCAATTTATCCGATTCCCTCAAGAACTTTGTGGTGAAGAGAAAGCTTAGGAAGATATCAATTAACAGTCCCAGCCTCTTTAACCTCTTCTCTTAGCTCAGATACCTGAAACTAGGCATCACTGATTGCCCTTTTCCAGAATACGTCCAGTGCCTGGATATATTTGCACTACACACTACTCCAGGTGTGGCCCTACCGGTACCTTGTACACAGTCATTATCATCTCCAAGGATTAGTGCTCTGTCCACCTTGCTATACATCCCAAGATCCAGTTAGCTTTCCTTACTGCTGCTACACATTATGCCAATGGTGTCAGTGAGTTATCCACCAATATCCCCGAATCACTCTCCTATATGGTGTCCTGTAGCCAAGAGTCATTTAATTTATATTCTCAGTTTATTTCACTTCTGTAGTTTCATTACTTTGAATTTGTTCACATGAAATACCATTTGCTAGGGTCTCAAATCATAAATGCTCTGGAAGGAGGAGTACTTTGATGACCTAGATTATTAAGTGGAGAGGCTAAGGAATGGCAGATAGATTTTAACACAGATAAATGTACGGCTACGCACCTTGGAACAGGAAAAATAAAAAGTGCACCGAAAGAAGGAAGCTTATTTTGCAAAAAAAGTGGAAAAGGAATGGTGTTTTAATGAGATTACTATTACTGAAAGGATCAAGTCAAGTGAAGATGTCATCAATAAAGGGTAACCAAATGCTGGAGTAGATGACTAGCAGAAAACAAGTCATTCATAGAAATTACAATATGGAAACGGACCATTCTGCCCAACCAGCCCATGTTGATATTTATCCACCACCCCAGCATGTGCCCACCCTGTTCTCATATCCTTCTGTCCCCCTAATGCAAGTCATTAGTAAGGCCACATTTGAAATATGTGCAGTTTTGAAGAGTATTATTGCATAAATAAGGATTCAAGAACTACAGGGATGATGCCTGTGGTTAGACCCACACAGCTTAAATAAGAAATGGCTGCAAGGAGACATGATCCACTTTTTTAAAACGCCCGAGAGGTATTGGTGTTACAGATGCAAACAGATTATTTAATTTGAAGTCTGAGCTCAGAAACAGAAGCCAAGAGAATATTAACAAGACTGAAATAAGATTTTGAATCATAAGGATTTTCCCCACCCTTCCAAAGTCACAGATATGTAGAATAGGCTGCCAAATATATAGAAAAAATCTTGTCAACTAATATCCTTTAAAATGAATGAGACAAATGTCTGGTTAAGACATTTTCTGAACTACTGGGAGGGTGTTCCAGAGTTTGGGAGGTGTCTTGGGGAAAGGAAAGTAAGTCCGATAAACTTTTCCTTCAGATCTAGGTGAGGTAGAGGAACAAAGATCTGGGAGTACAAATACACAAATTGCTAAAAGTAGCGTCACAGGTTAGCAAGGCCATAAAAAAGCAAACTAAGCACTAGGGTATATTTCTAGAGGGATAGAATTGAAAAAGTAGGGAAGTTATGCTAAACCTGTAACGAACCTTGGTTAGACCACACTTGGAGTATTGCATGTAGTTCTGATCGCCATATTATAAAAAGGATATAGAGGCACTGGAGAGGGTGCAGAGAACATTTACAAGGATGATACCAGAAATGCGAGGGTATACACATCAGGAAAGGATGAACAGGCTGGGTCTCTTTTCTCTTGAAAAAAGGCTGAGGGGTGACCTAATAGAGGTCTTTAAAATTATGAAAGGTTTTGATAGAGTAGACACAGAGTGTGTGTTTCCACTTGTGGGGAAGAGCATAACTAGAGGCCATCAATATAAGATAATCACCAAGAAATCCAATAGGGAATTCAGAAGAAACTTCTTTACCCAAAGAGTGGTGAGATTGTGGAACTTGCTACCACAGGGAGTGGTTGAAGTGAAAAGTAGAGATGCATTTAAGGGGAGGCTAGACAAGCATATGAGGGAGAAGGAAACATAGGGTTATGCTGATAGATTTAGAGGAGGAAAGATGGGAGGAGGCGTGAGTGGAGCATAAACGCTGGCATGGACTGGTTGGGCCGAATGGCTTGTTTCTGTGCCGTATATCCTATGTATGTAATCCACTGAATCAGACTGTTCACACCATTGGCATCATGTTCAAACTGGAGCTTAATTTACGACCTCATATCCTCTCTATCACAAAGACCACCTACTTCCACCTCCATAACACTGCCTGCTGCACCCCTACCTCAGCCTGAGTCTTCATGGTTGTCTTCCTCAATGCCACACTCAATTACCCCTAGTACTCACTGCCAACCTCCCATCCTCCACCATTCATAAACTCCAGCTCATCCAACTCTGCTTTTCATTTTCTATCCTGCACCAAGTCCCACTCGATCATCTAATTCTCCCTGTCCTCACTGACCTACAATGGGTGTAAATTTTAAATTCTTCTCCTCGACATTAAATCCCTCCATGTCATTAACCCCATCACCACCAACCCCCATCTTCATAACCTCCTTCAGCCCTAACTCCCCCCAGCTCTTTGTTTCCCCGACTCCAGATTACCTTAGCAGCCACGCATTTAGCTGCCTAAGTTCCACTATCCGGAACTCCCCCTCCACTTCCTTTATTGCCTTAAAGACCCTCCTTAAATCCCACATCTTCAACCAAGCTTTTGGTCACCCCTCTTCATCTTTGCATCTTGTTTTCCTCAGACCTCTTGTGTTAAAGGCACTATAACAAGTACCAATTGTTGCAAAAATGCACACACCCACACAAAAGGCCATTCACCCTCCAATACTTGAAGACAAGTAAAGGGTACATTTCAGATTTCAAAGATTCATAATTCTCATCCTCTGCAAGAGCAGCGTAACCAGTGTCTGAAATCCTATCTGCGAATTTTGAGATCTTAACACTGAATGTGCTCAGGAATGGGTAAGCACAGGGTTAAGGACTTTTCTGTTCTTCCCCACCTCAGGACACTAATCATACTGTAGTCTTAGGCCTAGGCCAGTTACCAGCTCTAAACCAGCTACTAGGAATAAGCAAAAGCAGCCTGGGGGACCTCACTCTCCAATCTTCCTCCTCTCCCAATGGGGAAGTGGCTGGCTTCAGTGTAATAATGGCACAAGGGAGTTTCAAAAATCAAGAATGCAGGGAATGATAGACCTGAAACCATGTTATAACCCGAGGTATCATGCATTAGAACACCAATATGTTAATATTGATAGACAGAAAGCACTTGTATTAAAATACATAAATTTGGTACAACATTCAAAACCGTATCACCGAAATCTATGAAAAAAGAACATTACAAAAGAACCGGTTTGTTTAGGTGTTTTGAAAGTTGTTCTTATAAAATGCTGATGGAACCTTTTGAAGGGATCAAATCCCTCTAGGTTTCCTCCTCCATTCCTTCTCAATATCCAGCTCCTCCTGGACCATGCACCTCCAGCCCAAAAGGCAATTTACAACCGGCTTACAGGCATCCATTAATACCAATTTTAATCAGGCAGCTAGTAGATATACTGCACTGGCCTGGTAATACCTTTTTCCCTCTCATTTGTGCAGCAAGACACAAAGCTACCCAGGCACCTCCCTGTAGTACCACAGCTGAAACCTAAAACTCTACAGAGTAGGAAACCAACCTGCAGTCCTGCGTCTATGTTGCAACACTGTCCAAAAGCTGTTTGTGTTCATTCTCAAAATCAGCAGGGATTTTGTCTAGTATTAAGACTTTAGGATTTTATTTGTTTTCCTCCTCCAATTTTCTTCCCTGCTTCCCTGAAGGCACCTTGCTAGGACATAGTTCCACAGATGGCAAACTCCCTCTGATAATTTGCCCAAGTGACCAGTACTTGTGCAGACTCTTCAGCTATGGAGGGGAGGATATCACAGGCAAGCCTGATTCTGTCCTCACCCAACGTCCAAACCTACCTTGGCTGATGTTTCTTTCTTTAGCCCAGAGGCTCTGCAACCAATTACAGCAGCTCTACAACTGCCCTATGTGAGAATAGTTAACTCAGCACAAACCAGGGACTGAACCTGCGACTTCCCTGCTCTGTATGGCCCAGAGGCAGTGTCATTATCTGTAAATCATCTGGCAGGTCAATCGTAAACGTTCAAACAAATTTGAAAAATAAACTGTTCAGGATGGACCGGTAAGTGTAACGAGCCAAGACAGAAGGAAGGATTTTTTTTTTGACATATCTCAGATACAGTTTAAAAACAAAATTTACAATAGAAATTGATGATAGACTTTCCGTATCCGCCAAAACACTGGTTACACCAGAGTTTTGTCTACATGGAAGTTGGGAATGTTCACTGAGCTTGTCAGCATATAGTCTAAACCAAAGACAAGAATTAACAGCCCATCTCCTCAGGGAGATTTGGCAGGAAAAGCAGAAGATCTGTATCAATCTTTACATGCCAACATGGAAAATTGGCAAAAGCTGTCCAACAGCTTCAAAAAAGCTGACAATTGAAAAACAGTCCTGAATATAGGCCTATGGCATTGTAGATAGACTGAAATTGCACTGGAGCACAGGCATGCCCAACATTCTATCACTTGAATAGCAGAAGAATGTTAGAAAATATCAATTTTTCCTTCATTTTTTGCAGAGAAATTGCAAGCTATTATGGATAAGTATTGGTGCTCTGTGCCACAGTGACAAGGAGACACACTTTTTCTCCTCAGTTCATTATTCTCCTCCCTCTGCATCCTCCAAATTAACGCTAGGGCCCCGTATGCCCCCCCACCATTCAAACTGGCACCCTTCTCCTCCTCCCCCATTTTATACTAGCACTCTCCTTTCTATTCAACGCAGTCTTTTCTTTCTCTTGAGCCAGTCAAGGTGGTACTCGTGCTCCCTTGCCTGGTTCACGCTGCCACTCTTCTTTCTCTTGTCCCCAGTTCAAACTGAAGCTCACCTTTTGCCCCAGTTCACATAAGCACTCTCTTTCCTCTCCCCCACCATTCAGGCCGACACTTATCTGACAATTTTTGCCCACAGCGGCATTCAATCCGCTGCAACAGCAACAGGAGATAGAAGACGAAAGCAGTACTAATTTTCATTTGCGAACACAAACAGACAATGCCCCAAAAACGCTGATGCCCATGTGAAATGCAGAGCATTGGTAAGTATGTCTGTACATGCATACATGTCAAAAAGCCAAGCAAGTGGAACTTACAGGAGTCTATCAAACTCCAGACTCTCCTAAACTCTACAAAGAAGTCACAACTCATATGACAGAATACATATCAGACTATGGGGAAAAAAATCAGAATTGGAAAATGTTCTATTGTAATTACAAATTAGTCTTTCATTGAGGTTTAATGATACAATGATTTGCATTTATATAGCGCCTTTAACGTAGTAAAACATCCCAAGGCACTTAAAAAGCTTTAGAAAGCTTGAATCAAGAAAACAACATTCAGCCCATCCTTTCATAATCTATGTATGATTATCTCAATCATGGACTTTGTTCTACCAGTCAGATCCCTATTAGTTTTCCTAACACACAAACAGATACGTTAATAGCTCTACAACTATCAATCCCTTTTCTTGATAGCTATTGACCGGTTCCTTCTTAAAGATGGCCTCCAAATATCCCCACAGAAAAGATTGGGAAGCACTCCATCTTCTCTTTATTCTGAAATAAAATTTTTATAATGTTCTGTTAATAAGATAGAAGCTCTTTCAAGGCTCATAACATCTACTTTGCTATGAGGCACTGACATGCATCAATCACACTTTTACAAATGGAAACAATCCCTGCATTTTGAGGCTAAAATTAGTAACAACATATACAGTATTGTGGGTAACTTTGATTTGTATTGCAGGTTAGATTTTTAGAATTTTATGCTCAATAAAAATTTGCGAGGATCTGAAGTCCTTTTAGATGTAAGCTATGCAACACACGTCATTTATCTACATCAACGTGCCTAAATAGTCCAGAAATTTCACTAAATATTCATCCCTGGAAAAGTAAACGAACTACTCACTTAAACTGCTAATCTGAGCAAACTAGTAAGCATTGAATCAATCATTTCATCAGCCAAAGTTGATTTTTCAGACACTGCAAGTTACTTGGTTAGATGAAGTTGCACGACAGAACTTTCAGGCTAGGTGCAGACATCAAAACCATTCTAAAAGCAGCTAGATAGTCAGCACCAGGGACATTTCAAAATGTTTACAAGAAAATAAAGAGTTCAAAACTTGCTAAAATGGCAACTAATTATTAAGAGTCTCATTTCCACATTTAGAAAGATGCGCTGATTGTTAGCTGAGGTAACTGTCACCTATACCTTTTTGTTATTGATCTAATTTGAAATATATGTATCCAACGTGAATATCAAACTTCCCAGTCCTTACTCAGGATCTCTACTGCATGACAATTATATTGGGAAACCTTCAGCAAAATTCTGATTTCAAAATAATTTATGTAAAGAAACTGTTCAAACGTTGTTAGTTTGAAAAAAACGTTGATAAATACAAAAATACATAAGAAGCCGAAGAAATACTAAGCAATGAACTTGCATTGCAATTTTTAATTGTATTTGCAAAAATAGCTCAATCTAAGTTTGAAGTCTTGTTGTTTATGCTTATGAAACAGAAACATCTATTGATCTAATGAAAAGTCTTGCAGCATCCATTGCATTACACCTTTCACACCCAAAGTGTAACTTCAGTTTTTTTCCCCCCCATTATTTTATTCAGTTTAAATAAAAAATGTTGAGCTAATGATGTTTGAGTTTTTCTGTATTGCTGAAGGGGATTTGATGTTTCCATTTCTGCCCTGGGCATGTTTATGAAAGACTTTGATACTGACCTTGGACACTGCAGCCAGAGAGTTAGGCCTACACAGTGGTGAAAGGCCACTTGATCACTGGTGATTCCATAGGCAGTGCTACACTAAAAGCATCACCAAGAACTATAAATCCACATGGGAAGTACAAAAAGGGGGGGGGGGGGAATAACCTTTATGATCATGTAAATAACTGAGAAAGGAATTGGGGAGGAGGGAATTGGGGAGCAAAGAGGGAAAAATAAACAAGTACCAGCACCTTGAGCAAATACTGCAAATCCACCATTATAGGTACAGCAAAAATAACTATCATGCAAATAACTTGGAGTTAAAATTTTGGGGTGGAAATTCAAAGTTAGTTTCATTTAAAGCCAGTTTTATAAAACAATATGCAACTAGTATCATAAGTATATCCGAGGCCTGTATGTTTCAGGAATAATGTGTGCAATATTTTTACCTTAAAACCAGTCATAGAATGACACAGCATAGAAGGTGGCCATTCGGACAATTGTGCCTGTGTCGGTTGTTTGGAAGAGCTATCCAATTAGTCCCACTCCCCTGCTCTTTCCCATAGCCCTGCACATTTTTTCCCTTTATCCAATTCCATTTTAAAGGTTGCTATTGAATCTGCTTCCACCACCCTTTCAGGCAGTGCATTCCAGATCATAACAAATCGCTGCGTAATTTTTTTCCCCTCATGTCACCTCTGGTTCTTTTGCCAATTATCTTAAATCTGTGTCCTCTGGTTACTGACCCTTCTGCCACTGGAAACAGTTTCTGCTTATTTACTCTATCAAAACACTTCATGATTTTGAACACCTCTATCAAATCTCTTCTTAACCTTCTCTGCTCTAAGGAGTAACCCCAGCTTCTCCAGTCTCTTCACACAACTGAAGCCCCTCATCCATTCTAGTAAATCTCTTGGCCACAATATTCCAGCTCGGGCCTAATCAGTGTTTTTATAAAGTTTTAGCATAACCTCCTTGCTTTTGTATTCTATGTCTCTAATTATAAAGCCAGGGATCCCATATGCTTTTTTAAAACCCTTCTCAACTTGTCCTGCCACCTTCCAAGATTTGTGAACACCCCCCCACCCGAGATCTCTCAGTTCCTGCACACCATTTAAAATTGTACAATTTAGTTTATATTGCCTCTCCTCATTCTTCCTGCCAAAATGTATCACTTCAAGCTTCTCTGCATTAAATTTTATCTGCCATGTGTCTGCCCATTTCACCAATCTATGTCCTCCTGAAATCTATTACTATCCTCTTCCTTGATAAACTACATTTCCGAGTTTTGTCTCATCTGCAAATTTTGCAATTATGCCCTGTATACCCAAGTCCAGGTCATTGACATATATAAAAAAAGTGGCCTCAATACCGACCCCTGTGGAATGCACATATTAGTGTATTGCTTCAGTAAATGTGATGCATTAAAGCAAAGAGTGAATTGCTATCGTATTTAGGCAACACGAGAATGTGGTAGACATTAGAAATTGCACCGCAGGTCCTGAATTACCTGTGAGCAATGCCACAGGAGAGCTGCTAGTAAAATAGATGATAAAAGTGCCATCTATTTCATTTTGAGCTCAAACATAACCCACGGCTTTATTGATGCAATATAAATGATTTGCTCTAAACCAATCGTCAAATGTTTATCATCGTAAAGGTACTTTCTCTGAGAAAACAAATTCTTAAGTTTCAGAATTTTTTTTCATAAATAATTATTTCTAAGCAACTTTCCAATGGGTTATTTTCTGGCTCACCTTCAGGACTCAAAAAAGATCTTATTAGGACATTTTTTTTTACATGATGACATCACATCACATGCCACATCAAAGTCACTGCTTAGCTAAAATTTCAAATAAGTGAATTCTGAAAAAATTGGATTAAAGTAAGAGAATAACCAGATTTGTGACTCTGTTCTGAAAAATATTTATTCACAATTTAGGTATGAACTTAATGTCCTCACTTTGCATAATATGCCTTCCGGATGTTTGAGATTTGACTTTTCTACCATTTTGCTATGGGGGACAATATAAAGAATTAAGAAGTCTAGCTTTGCAAAACCATAAGATTCCCTTTGAATTTAAATTGTTTACTTATTTCTCACAAACTTGTAAAACTGTGTAAATATGTAAATAATATTTCACTTTTCACAGACTTAATGACATTTTAAGAACATTTTCAATGGCTTTACATTCAGTGTGATTCAGAAAAAATAGTTCATACAAGAAATACCTTAGTGGTTAGATTATGTATCGTAGGTGTACATATAGAACAGTACTTGCTTTCATCACAATGCTAGTCTCTTATCCTCCAAAGTATTTCGCATTTAACCTGTCTTTACAGTATCTGCATTGCTGTCTCTGGTCCTTTCTTGGTTTTGCTGTATCCAGCATCCTAGTTGCAGTCTACCGTAACCTTTGCATTCACCTTGCTCTGCGGTTTTACACAACGTAGATGGAAACTTTCCGGCATGCAATCTGCCTTTGCACCAGTCAAACAATAGACATTAAGTTTACAATAACAACTGGCAATCAAATGCCATTTTATGAAGCAATACAGGCCACACACAACACATTGTGGAAACCTCAACCGGCTGTGTCGCCTGTAGCTCCAGTGCCATTAGAAACGCACCTACCACACAAGCCCCTGGGACAGATGTTGATTCTTCCCCCCAATGCACCACACGGTTCAATCAACGGCACGGCTGCATTTACCGGGCTTCTATTTTTTTCTGACTGGAAACGCCTGTCAATCGGCGCACAGCTCCGTACTATCCGTGAGCTCTGATGTGCTGCAATCCACCCACCCACTCCTCCCTGCAGTGAAAGTAAAGGACTGGAGCTGGCATACACCACAGGACTGGATTACAGCACATCGGATCGAACTGAACTCGGCTCCACTACAGCGGAGTGGATCGGATTGGACTGGATTAGCATGGATAGTCACATGCCAAATCTGAGATTTGATGAGATTTTTCTAGTTTTAGGTTGTTCTCGGAAATCTAAAAATAATCACTAGGCAAACAGTAGTTTCACATAGTATTTTTATCCATGTAAGTACAGCTTTGTGTTAGAACTGAATTGTTGGTACTTTTACAAACTCCAGCATTTCCAAAGGACATATACTGCCATTCCTTCATTGTCGCTGAGTCAAAATCCTAGAATGACCTACCTAACAGCATCATAGAAGCACCAGGCCAAAAGGACTGCAGCAGTTCAAGGAGAAGGCCCACCACCTTCTCAGGGCAACTAGGGGTTAAAAAAATTGCATTTATATAGCACATTTCACAACCTCAGGACATCCCAAAGCGCTTAACAGACAATGAAGTACTTATGAAGTGTAGTCCCTGTTATAATGCAGGAAATGCGTCAGCCAATTTGTGCACAGCAAGGTCCCACAAACAGCAATGAGATAATGATGAGAAAATCTGTTTTAATGATGCTGGTTGAAGGATAAATATTGGCAAGGATACCGGGGATAACTCCCCTGCGCTTCTTCGAGATAGTGCCAGGGGATCTTTTACGTCCCATTGAGGGAGCAGACGGAGCCTCGGTTTAACGTCTCATCTGAAAGACGGCACTTCCGACAGTGCAGCACTTCCTCAGTACTGCATTGGAATAACACTTGTGCGACCCAGTATCTCAAAAATAGAACATAAGGAAAAAAAAGTAACTGGAATAGACAATTGAACCCACTATTCCCAATGAAACATTTTCAATTTGCACTGTCAAGAGCTGTCCACGCATTATTCTCCGTGTAGAAATGTAAGTTGTATTAATCATTTCCTGACTCATAACACTAATTTACATTCATATAGGACACCTATGATTAATAAAAAAACATTTCTGCATCAGTTTGCAAGAGGCCTGAAGGAAAGGAGTGGTGGGGGTGGGGGAGGGTGGGGAGAAGACTGAAGGCACAATCGAAGAGGTAGATTAAACTTCCAAGAAGAGGCAACATGACAGTTTCTCCCTGAGAAAATATTCAGGCTTTGTTGATGAGTGAGTGTTTACATCCATGATTTTCTATCAATGTTGCTCTATAATCTGGTTCCCTTCCTCAAAAACGATATCCTCAAATTCATGATTGAGATATGGCCACCCACAGAGTCCCCATGCAGCTAACTTTGATATATGTAAATGAAGCTGCAGCCCCAAATTCCTCCAGGTTACACCCACAATTCACTACTCGGGCTAATTGCTCATTCTTTGGCTCAGCATCAGCAACCATTTATTCCTTACACCTCAGTGAAGTGCTTTGGGATACTTTTTTTTACTTTAAAGCTGCTGTGTACATGTAAATTGTTGTTGTCGTCCAATGGCAGTCAGAAGGCTCCCACTGAGGCAGGCATTGCCACTGCTGCAGGCCTCTCAGCAGCTGGAACCAACTTTCCTGCCCTACTTCCTGGCACAAGGCCCCGTCAGGGGGTGCAACCCAGACAACTAAATTCAGCTATGCTGAGGCCTGGACAAGCAAACAATAAATCAATGACCTGATGTATGCAGTGGTCCACAGCAGACCAGCTGATCTGATACATGTGGCCCAAAATGGCTTGAAAGTAGCCAGTCGCATAGAGTTCAAGGCAATAGTAACTATTAGCAACATGAGCAGATCTGTCCCAGCTGCAGCAGATGACATCTTTCTAAGACTACCTCTCTGGTGAAGGGTCCTGCAAGCATCCAGATCCTCACCCAAATGCCAGCCATGGATATCATTGGGCCATCCAGAGCAAAGAGCATTAGTGATGGCGGGGCTGGGTGCTGCACTCAGCAGGGTGTCTGCTTATTACTTGTAGCTCTTCCTTTACTTCAAGCAATCAGTCATTCAAGCAGCTTGGCAACTTTATGCTGTAGGGATGATAATCATCTGCTACAATGTAGTCTTTTAGTGCCATTCTAACTCTTGTCCCTTTCTAGGCCCATCACAACATCTGGACCTGGTTGAAGAGGACTCGGAGAAGAACAATCCTCCAGGAGAAGCACCATCACTCACTCCAGTCCTCCCAAGCACCAGCACAGAGATTGGTACCTTGGATGCCAATCACCATTTTATAATGGTCACTATCTCATTGCTGTTTGTGGGGCCTTGCTGTGTGCAAGTTGGCTGCTGTGTTTCCCTACATTACAACAGGATGTAATGTAGGGATGAGTGAGTATGAGCAGGGAGTAGTGGAAAGTACAACCTAGGATACGGCTCGCTGGAGGGCAAGCTGGGCTCCAAGCTCTGCTGAGGAGGACAGAGATGCTGACTTCAGGGGCCTAGCCTTCAAAGTAATTCTGCTTTCTGTATTATGGTGTTGCCAATACATCAGCCATTGCATTTTGGCTAACTGCATTTTGGATTAGAAAATAAAAAGTGAGTAATAGACACCGTCGTTGGGCATGTGATCTCAATACTCATATTTGAGTATGCATGTGTACTTCAACCTTTTTGTGCATTTGTTGGTAAAATGATAAGACGAAGGCAGAGTGTGCAAGTGTTTTTTGATTTTTGGGAGTGCTTCACTTCCTTGGTTACTGAATGATGGTAGATGTTTAAGTAAAAATACATATGTGAAGTACAGTTACCTGTATTGTGTGTATATGTAAGTCGTTCGAACAGTGATGCCGTAGCCACACCTGTGGCTAGTTAATGATTTCTCTTGAGCAACACTGGCCTGCAGCCTTGGCTCGGTGTTGGCACTCTCAACTCTGAGTCAGAAGGTAGTAGGATCAAGCCCCTCTCTAGAGACTTGAACACATAGGGTGGAATTTTAACCCCCAAAAATGGGTGGGTTTGGGTCAGGTGGGTAGAAATCTAAGTCCCAACCCAAACTCACCTCCAACCTGCCCACATCTGGTTTTAACAGAGGCGGGATGGGGGCGGGCGGCAAACAGAGAAAAAAATGTTAATCAGGCTCCACCGTTAAATTCGGCAGAGCCTGAGGGAAACTCGTTCTCCCGGGTTACCCGACCGTAATCCATCACCCCTGCTCCCTACCCGCCTCCAAGTTGTAGGGGGTGGCCGTGTGGTGGTGTTGTTTGGCGCATACATACGCCCAGTCAGTTATGCCCCTGACTGTTTTGTGAGCGGTTCGAATCGCTCCCACGCCCCTGGGTTCTAGACACCGGACTTAGGTACAAGGCGGCGGTACAGAGAAGACTCGAGTAGACAGGTGGTTGGATGTAACCAAAACCAAGATTTTATTGAAGAGGAAAAGCTTGATACAATCTCATGGGAAAAATTACTAGTGTACACTTCTACAGGCGAAAATACAAATGCAAATGAATAATAACTTATATACTTATATACAGGGAATGGGGAACACACGGCACATCGAGGGAAAACAACTATCTTAACAAAACCCCTTATCCTTATCCCACCCCTTATACCTAACTAGATTAAGCAATGAGGGGTCAGAACTTCATGCTCACCAATCAAAAGGTTTGTTAGACTCAAAACAGCGGTTGGGTTCAGGGTTCGCTCTTGGTGCTCTCTGGAGCTTGTCGTCGTCACGTGGCCTCCAGGCGCTGCAAGGGCATTGTCCAGGTTCGAGTACCCCAAAGTTAAAGGGGGAGAAATTGGGTGGAGCTGCAAACAGGGCGCCAAGCTCGCCTGGGCGCCAGATTTTGCGCTGCGATCGGAGCAGCAGCGATCGCTGGAAATTCAGCTTGAGCGCCCCAAGAGGGACACGGGGCGAGGCTCGAGGCGCTCCGCGTCCCTCTTAGGGCGCTGAAACTGAATATCGCAGCGCAACATGCCGCAGCGCCACACGCTGCGGCACGGCACGCTGCGGTACTGCAGGCCTTCCTCCCATTCTTAAGGGGGAGGGGTCTGCACCAGCGCGATGAGCGATCGCGAGTGTTGGCAAAAGAGCCCGGCACCGAGGAGAAGTGCCGGGCTCTCGGAAAACAGCCGGCAATGCCGCGGGGGGAGAACAGAAGGCTGGGGACGGAGGTGCTGGCAGGCGGCCGCCGAAAAAAACGGCCGCCCCGCACCTCCACCTTAATTTGCGCCACTGCCGCCACAGGTAGGCCCCGTGAACCGGGCGCGATTAGCAAGCGGCGCTACAGAGGCGGTCGCTGCCAAATATCGCGATCGGGGCGGTAGCGGGGCGCTGCGCACACCGATGACGTCATCGGTGGCTGCGCAGCGCAACAGGATAACACCGCCATTAGCGCCCCAGCTAAATATCACGGGAGGCATGAGGTGTTGGACCCCTTCCAGACTTTACACACACATCCAAGCATGGAAGGGGTCCAACACCTCTGCACCACTTGGTACACATATCTTTATTAAACCGCATCGCAAAAAAACAACAGCAAAAGAAAAACCTTTAATAAAAATAACAAACACAAAAGAAATGACAATCCTTTAATCAAAATACAGGGAAAAAGACTTAAACCGGCATATCTCCCTCCACCTTTACATAGTGTTCCTTCCAAATCCTCTGGTTTCGGAATTCTGACCACCGACCTTTTCCCTTACACTGAATACAGACTAAATACAACACTATCCCTAACTGGCAAACCATGAGAATGTGGGAAACCAATCTGATCCACGAAGGGACCTCTATATTATTGAAAATGTTCCACCAGGGTGGAGTCACAAGATCCAATATATTAGTCCCTATCTCTACTGTTTTCTGTTCGAGTGTATAAAAATGTTTCTGCGAAACTATAACGGCTTTGAGTATTTTGGTTAGATGTTCAGGGAGAGGGGGAATTTCGTAGCCAAAGTGCGCTACGTACTTTTGCAAATTTGTAAAATTCTCCTTCACAGTGAGGTGAACAGTGGAGGGTTCAGGAATGGGGACAATTCGCTCCTGGGCCACTTGAACTTCTGCCTCGGGTTTAAAACAGAAACTGCTGTCACTAACCGGACACCAACTATGCTGTCCATGCTGGTAGTGGGATGTGCCGGTGGTGACACAATGGGCTGAAAATTCAGTAGAGTTAGCGCCCCATTTGAGGCGCTAGAGGGCCTAGCGCCGGAGTTATGGCCGGTTTGTAAATTCAGTGGGGCCCTGCCATCGGCGTTAGACCGGTTGCGCTGCGCCGGCACCGATGACGTCATCGGTGTGCGCAGCGTCCCGGTTGCCGTGGTGACGGGCCCCAACGCCGAAATTGAGTTGCGGCCGCCTCGCCCGTGGCAGCCGCAACTAACGATGTTTCAGCAGAGTCCTGCGCGAGTTAGCGCCGGCGCATTAAGGTCGCGCGGCGGCCGGCCGCTTTCCCGCCGGCCGCCTGCCCGCACCTCCCTCCCCGGACTCCTCCACCCCCCCCCGCGGAACAGATGCGTCTGGCCTGCGAGCCCGGCACTTCTCCGAGGTGCCGGGCTCATTTTTTTCAAGATTTCAATGGCCAGCGGGCGGGTGCAGGCAGCTCCTCCTTAACTGAAGGAGGAGGCCTGCACTTCCCCAGCCTGCCGCACCGCATCGGGTGCCGCAGCGCCGGAATTGCGCCGCAATGCGGCAGTCAGCGCCCATTTCAAGGCGCTGGCACCCTCCTGTAGCGCCGGCAGCCGTTTGGACGCGGCGCTACTGAATTTTTGGCGCGCGCAGGGGGACTTAGCGCCGGCGCTTAATTTCCGGCGCTAAAGCCCTGGCGCGGCGCCAACTGAATTTCTAGGCCAATATGTCCCACCCCCGGGGGAACATGGCCTTGTGCCATTGCCTCCATGGTACAATTTATAGGCTTCGCGTCAACAGCTCTGAACCCACACTGCGGTTTTGAAAAGGCGTTCAAGTGCTGGGGACACAGGATTATGTGCGCTCCCCGGCTCCAGCACCGAGAGGTCAGTACCTGTCATAGTGTGCTCCCACTTAATGACGTAAGGCGGGACCGCTGTGAAACGAATGTGTGTACCCCCTTGAATGACTCCAATGTTCTCCACCCTGTATACCGGTGCGGGTCGGGCTGTCCTACCCATGACCGGCATCCTAACTACTACTCCCATGATTGTGTGGTTGGACCACCCACAATCCACGGGGACTGGGTAGGCTTCGGAGGCTAGCCGGAGTTGGCACGGGCTCAATGCATTCTCAAAAGGGTGGAGGGCTACGAGGTGCTTGTTGCTAATCCAGGAGGAGACCAAATCTTGTTTTAAATCCTCCAGATTACTGCGGCCCTCGCCCAGTAACCACGCCCCGTATAACACGCACACCTCATTCTGCGCGGCCTGGTCAGAAGCATTTCTGTCCTCCCTTATGGGAGCATTTACCGTCTTTGTGTGCTTTTCCAACTCGGCTATGGTCTCCTTTAAATGGACCGTCATGGCCTGGTCCTCATGCAACTCCGAGCCCACTACCTTGTTCTCATCCAGTAATATCCTCTTTAACTGTGTTTTTAAACCGTTTATCTGGGTCTGCAGCTCTATGTCATCCAAGCTGTTGATGACAGAGGACCCAGTATTAAACGCAGTAAAAACATCATTCCATACACCCCTTCTTTGCCTTCCTGTGTTACCCAAAAATTCTCAGTGTGTGGTGTAGAGTTCGGTCTTGTCCACGTGGGCAAAATCGAACTCGTAAAATTTCTTGAACATGTCCTTTAATAGGGCCTGGTATAACTGCTCTGTTTCTTTGGGGCACCACTCCGGTAAATGTACCTCCGTGAGATTTAAAATCACGGAGGCTACTGCGTAGTGTACCCCCTGATACAGCATCTGATCAGTGGGGACTAATACCAACCCATTCCCTGGTCCCTTGGTGGTAGTGGGGCAATCTTCCCTGGATAACCTCGCCGCCTGTGCCGTGGGCAGGGGCTTACGGGGGTGGGTTACCAGCTCAGTGGCGTTGACTTGGATCGGGGAGTATGGGAGTGCGCACGCCTTCAGGCTGGTATCCCACTTCATCCTCTCCCCGGTGTCTTGCCACTGTCGGTGGTAAAAGATGGATATGCCTGCGGGGCAGACCGTCTCTGAGCCCCACATACAGATGTAAATCCCTTGATCCGGTTCCCACCACTTGTCCCAAAACACGCTTAGTCCTCCATGACTCCCGGTAATCGTCCGATGGGTGTTGTTTCCCAACCGTTCCCAGTCGACTTTAGGGTTCCTCATGTCCTTGCTCAACTTCCTGAGCCACCACCATCTATCCAGTGGACTGTGTCCTTTACACGTCAAACATATTTGCTTTCCAACGGTGACGTTGACCCTCGTAGTAACGACTCGTACCCGGGGGCACAGGAGGGAGGCTTCCCCGTACGTGAATCCGGTTTGGCTGGAGTACTGAGACGAATTGGACCCCAGCCATCCTGGCCACTTTCCCTCGTGGAAGTAAATGGCGGTCTTCTCCGCATCCCGTTCACCGCTCCCATCGATCGCCAGGGGCGCCTTGTCTCCCGAACACCCGTAGATGTGGGAGTCCTGGACGTCACCCCTCCTTTGCACACTCATCCCGATCAGGGCGAATAGGATCACGATCCATTCCATTCCGAAAATCTTTCTGCAAAAGATGTAAAAGAACATGCAGCCAGGTCCCCAAGAGATTCTCTGGCTTGATGAAGCATGGTCGGGTCCCGTGACCTCGACCCAAAGATACACTCTTAACAGACTACTTACATAAAACGCCCATCACCTTATTTAACTTAAATTATAAACACCCAAACTTAAGCTAAATAATTACACTTTACTTAAACTTAAACTTAAACCAAAACTATATACATCCGCCGCCCGTCTCCGGGCGGCCAGGCTAATCCCTGGTCGGACTGCGGCTCGCCGCTACCCCTGGCGTGACCGCACCGTCCTTCACTGTTGGTCCCCCGCAGTCTGTGGCTGCTGGCTGAGGACCTGTGTCCTTGGACCTCTCCCTGACTCGAGGGGCGGCCCTTGGTAACTGGAGGGCTGGTGACCATGGCTTTCTCGGCTGGGGCGTCCGTGGGGACCTTCTAGGGGCTTTGACGGGTGGGGCTGTCTTGGCCGCTGGGCCTTTTACCCGAACCGCTGCTCCCCCAGGCTTGACCCCTCCCGAACCTGGGCTGGGGGCAGGTAACCTTTCGCAGCCTGCTGCTGCGAGCTGAGAGTCTCCGCCCCCAGGCCCCATGGTTGGGTCCGGGGCGGGGTTTTCGACCTCAGGTTCCTCCCTCTCTACACCTGGGTTAGGGGCGGGATTTTCACCCTCAGGTCCCTCCCCCTCGTCTGGATCCCAGAAGAGTGGGGGAGTGTCCCAACCGATGGGCGGGATGGTCCCTCCCTTCAAACAAGCCACAGTGCCTGCCTGTGCAGTCTGTGAACTCGCTCCTGCTGCAGGCTGAGGATCTTTATCCTCAGACCTTTTTCCAACTGGCTGCTTTCCCCTTTCAGGTGTAAGCAGCTTTCACTGGTTGATGTGAAACCAATTTGTACGCCAGGGCATCTTCACGGCGTATACCATGGGGCTTGCTTTATCTACAATACTGTAGGGCCCCATGTACAATGGTTCCAAACTACCTACTCGGGCATAATTCCTTACCATCACCCGGTCTCCTTTGTCGCGGATTGCGGCTTCCGGACCTGCCCGATAGGGGTCCCGGGACTCTCCTTCCCCAGCCTTATCCATGGCCCTTTCTCCAGCACGCACGGTCAGACCGAGGAATTTCACCTCCTGCCAGCCGATCTGCGCTTTCTTGGGATTTACCTTAAAACCCTTCTGTCCTAACAGCTCCAGCAGTTCGGCCAATAGCGGGCCATGCTCCTCTTTCGAATCAGTGAACAGGAGCAGGTCATCCACATATTGAACCAACTGTCTGGGCTGACTAAAATCCTTCAAACTGTTGGCCATGCACTGATGGAAAATGCTGGGGCTGTTGTGGAAGCCCTGTGGCAAACAGTTCCACGTGTACTGTTGCCCTTTAAACGTAAAGGCAAACTTGTACTGATCCTCCCTCCTTACAGGGATGGACCAAAACCCATTTGAAAAATCCAGCACCGTGAAAGTGGTCGCGGATGCTGGAATACTCCCGATGAGGTCGGCAACTGCTGCTACTGTGGGTGCGCAGGCTGGGATGTTGCTATTGAGCACCCGATATTCCACCGTGGCCCTCCAGGAATTGTTGGCTTTCTGACCGGCTATAACGGAGAATTCACGTGGGTAGCTATCGGTCTCAGAACTCCCTGCTGCATTAACGAGGACATGTCCGGCTCTGCTTCCCTGGGGAAGTTATACTGTTTCTGTGGTCGGGCCATGGGGTCCCCGTCTACGCTGAGCTCAAACCCTGTGACCCTCCCGCAGTCATGTTTGTGAGTGGCAAATGTGACCAGGTGGGCCTGCACAAATGCCTGGAACTCTGGTAGGGTGTTGCTGATCATGAGCCCGAGGTTATAATCCTCTTTGGGCTTCATGGTGCAGAGGGTCCCCTTCCCTTCCCGGGATAACTACGATCTCACCGTTCTTTACTTTTCCTGCCCCCCAAAGGCAGTGATTCCTCAAATCCACGAGGATCCCATGGCCCACAATAAAGTTGGCTCCCAGGACCCCTCTTCCATCCTCCACGTCCCATTTCATCAGGACACACGTCCACTTGGAGCGGAGCGATCCTATCCGAATGGCGAGCGGGATGGAAACCGAGCCAGCCTGTTCCCTACCCATGAACCCCGATAGACTGTATGGGACCCTGCTGGAGAGAGGTGAGGTGATGGGGTTAGCTGAGTAGATCATGGTGTGCGATGCCCCCGTGTCCAACAGATAGGTCCCTGTCACCTTTTCCACCTCCATCTCCAAAAGGGGTCTCCTCCACTCATCATATCGGAGCGAACACAGAGAAACAGGCTGCGCTGGCTCTAGTCACGGCTGTGGGTTGGATGGGGCTGACGGGGTGAGAGCACCGGTGGAGGCTGCTACTCTCCCCTGGCCAGTCAGTAAGGACCTCATGGCGTCCAAAAGTGACTCGACCTCTGCGGAAGGGGTCCCTACCCCTGCCTTTTGGGCTGGGGCTGTGGGATGCTTTCCCTTGTTATCCTTCCAAGGGTTTTTGCACTCGTTCCGCCAGTGACCATCCTTCCCACACCCGTAACAATTGGTCTTGGTGTTGGGGGGGTTACTCCCTTCCTGGTGCCACTCCTTTCTACTCTGCACTCCTGGTTTTACCTCATGCACCTTCCCCTTGGGTGGGTGTGCATCGGTTGCCCTGTCGTTTTTGTAGGCTAGCTGCCTTATTACTGTGAGTTCTGTGGTCTGGGGATCTTTGGGGTCAAACCAGGTTTCTGCCTTGGCCCGGACCTGTGGCAAGCTGTTCGCCACCAGGCAACAGAGCCAATGCATCAGGGAATCCCCGTTCAGGAACGTCCGGCCTGGCGTTCCCGGGCAAGCTTTCCGGTATACCGGCCACAGCCGGTCCGCAAAAGCCTGCGGGGTTTCCCCAGAAAGCTGGATCGTCTTCTCCACGCGGGAGAAGGGACTTCCCTCATCCATCCCCATGGCCTCTAGAACCGCATCTCTAAGCTCCTCGTACCCGCTCTGCCCCCTTTTACACTTGTCAGAGAGGGATTAGAGGAGATTACTCTCCAGGGAGAATAGCAGCAATTTGGCCTTCTCAGCGTCATCGCAGTTGTTGACGTTGGCGGTCTGCTCTATTTCCCTGAAGTGGATCGAGGGGTCTCCCTTTGCGGAAAGCTTCAGGATATGGTTGACCATAACCCTGAGCTGTTGGGTGTTAAAGGGTAATACGAACTGGTTTTGGAGGGGTCCCTCATTGTCGCCAATGGCGGGTGGGCCGAGCCTCTGATGCTGCGCTGGGCACATCGGTCCCGGCTCCGGCCTCTTGGGCGGGGGTTGCTCTACCTCCACCTCCACCTCTGGCTCTACTTCGGGTTCCACCCCCGGTTTCACCCCCACTTGCTGCCAAACCTCGCTGAAACTTGGCGCGACGGGTGGTGGCCGTGAGGTCACCTCCCTCTCAACCGGGTCGTCCCTAGGCACTACCGGTGACATTGGAACTGTCCTCCCCTCGTTCCCCATAAAATCTGCCTGGCCTGCCTTTGGGCTTATGAGGCATGCCATGCCTTTTGCCCTCCGGAGGGCCCGGCTCAGATTTTCCATCCTTTCTTTACAGGGCCCGTGGTCTGCCTCCTCAAACCCCTGTTCATTGCTAGCTTGTAAGCGGCTTTTACCTCCTGTACTTTCTCTTCCTGTTCCCTAATCTGCCTTGCCAAGCGGGCGTTTTTCTCCCGCAACCTGAATTCATTTCCCTTGGCCTCGGTGACTTGGCACCGTAGGTATTCCAACTGGGCCTTGTGTTCTCCTATTAAATGTACTCTCTCTTGGTTCAAAGCCTGCAAAGCTACTAATAACTTCTCCCCTGCGAGAGCCTTATCCTGGATCTCCAGGGCTGACTCCCTTAATTCGACTGCCTGTACTGCAACGAGCCCGTCCAAGAGCTGGACCTGCTTTTTAAAGCACATCAGCCAAACTGCCTTCTCTAAGGACTTCTTGTGTTCCTTTCCCTCTGTCCACTTAGCTGCTGCATCTATCGGATGCCCAGCCTTTAACAGAGTGGTGATCCACTTCTTAGTGATATTCACCTTGCTAAACACATAATCTGAAATCCTTTCCTCCCTCACGGTTCGCTCATCCGAACCACTGTCTACTGCATTGCAACCTTGTTGCCGGTGTCCTGCCGCGGTCGCCATTTCTGTAGGGGGTGGCCATGTGGTGGTGTTGTTTGGCGCGTACATACGCCAAGTCAGTTATGCCCCTGACTGTTTTGTGAGCGGTTCGAATCGCTCCCATGCCCCTGGGTTCTAGACACCGGACTTAGGTACAAGGCGGCGGTACAGACAAGACTCGAGTAGACAGGTGGTTGGATGTAAACAAAACCAAGATTTTATTGAAGAGGAAAAACTTGATACAATCTCATGGGAAAAATTACTAGTGTACACTTCTACAGGCGAAAATACAAATGCAAAAGAATAATAACTATATACTTATACAGGGAATGGGGAACACACGGCACATCGAGGGAAAACAACTATCTTAACAAAACCCCTTATCCTTATCCCACCCCTTATACCTAACTAGATTAAGCAATGAGGGGTCAGAACTTCATGCTCACCAATCAAAAGGTTTGTTAGACTCAAAACAGCGATTGGGTTTGAGGTTCGCTCTTGATGCTCTCTGGAGCTTGTCGTCATCACGTGGCCTCCAGGCACTGCAAGGGCGCTGTCCAGGTTCGAGTACCCCAAAGTTAAAGTCTCTGTTTGGGTACTTTACCTTGCAGGGATGATTCTTCGTCGACAACCGCCAGATTGAGTTGGTGTGCAGTTATTCGAAGGTCGGCCGAGGCTGAAGGCCCGATAATTCGAAGCCTCTCCTCAGTTGGTCTTTCTCCGGTGGTCTTCCCTCCTCCCCTCGTCGCGTCCCGCCTTGCCTGGCCTGAATTGTCCGTGTCCGCCCGACCCGGTGCCGGGGCTAGTTCCAGATGGTGTGGGAAAAGGGCACGGGCAAAGGCCAGGGGGTAAGCGCAGGATGGGGGAAGAGCGGCAGCCACGAGGGCGAGGGACCGAAGAGCAGCACCAGCACACCAACCAACACGAACACCCAACCAAAAACTTGAACTCCTTGCTACCCGAGGGGGCCTTCAATTATACCTTCGTCGAAAACCCTTATCTGCGCGCCAAATCAGGTTAGTTCTTTGTTTTAATCTTGGCGGGCTATTTTAAATAATGGTAGCAATCCATACTAACTGGTTTTAGATGGCTGGTAATCGCATCTACCGTCCCGATAATTGACTTGTATTGTCCGGAAAGTTCCTTGATGGGCCTTGTCCGGCCTCGATGGCTCGGTTAATCTGTTTCCGATAATATATGCAGACTGCTAGATGGCCTTAACTATAGGCCTAAACTGAATTTAGATTTGCCTCCAATTCGGTCTAATGCATAATTCAGAGTCCTGTCTGGTTCCAAAATACAAAGTCTCTCTTCACAGAAGCCTGCAGCTTGGTTTCGATTTCTCCAAGCTGTCTGCGTTGCAGAGTTCATTTTAAAATCTCTTAGGCTTGCTGCCACGAGGTACGGACGCCATTTTGGGTACCCTTTTTGATTTTAAACAGTCCACGCAGGGTCCCGTTTATTAGCCTTCGGGGAAATGCAGAAATTTTGCAAATCTTACAAAGTTAAAATCCTGCCCATAATCCAGGCTGACCCTTCGGTTCAATACTGAAGGAGTGCTTTATTGTAGATAAGACGTTAAACCAAGGCCCCATCTGCCCTCTCAGGTGGCCATAAAAGATCCCAGGATACTATTCAAAGAAGAGGAGTGGAGTTCGCCCAGTGTCCTGGCCAACATTTATCCCTCAACAGATTGTCAGGTCATTTATTTCATTGCTGTTTGTGGGACCTTGCTGTACACACATTGGCTGCCACGGTTTTTACATTACAACAGATGTTGTGAAAGGAATTATATAAACGCAAGTTCTTTCTTTCACAACTTTCTATCATCATAATGTTCTCCTGAAAATAGGGCAGATTCAGATAAAACTCATGACTGCAACTAGTCAACTTTCATCTTCTTGCAATAACACTTCAAGTGTTTAATAATATTGACAAACCATACTTGTACAACCTGACTGCTTTTTAAAATGTCTACGGCCTAGAAACCTGATAAAGCCCGAAAACGGGCGGTGCCATCGAGGGCGAGGTTTGCTCGCGCCCATAAAAAAGCGCAGGCAGCATGTTATTTTGGTGCTGCCAGCTGGTTGGAATGATTTCAGCGCACAGGCTAGTGTGGAACTGCGCTACTTCAGGCTGTGCGCTCAGCAGGAGGCCCAATGTAGCGTAACCGTCGCGTCCCTGGAGCGAGGCAGCGTTTTCTTGAAGTTAGGCTGTCATTTTAGAAAGCAGTCTCGAGCTTTATAGGATAACTGCCTTCTAAAATAAAATAAAAATATTTAGAAATAGGCAGTCTTTAGCCCTTAGAGCTCAACTGCCTTCTGAAAAAAAGAAAAACATTAAAATAATTCCAAAATAGCAGTCCTCAGCTCTTAAAGCATGGTGTAAGCATGCAGCTCTTGATCTCCCCCCCTCCCCTCACCACAACTCTACCCTTGTGCCTTCCTCATTTCAGACACCCAAGAAATCCAGCCTGCCTAGCCAGTGGTTCACCAAGAAGAGGTGCTTCTGCTTCTTCCTCTTCCCTCTGCAAGCAGCTTGTCTCCTTTGCTGTCTTTGCTTCATCTCCATGTGCCCCCAGGACTGTGAGCAAGTGGTCTTCTCAGAGGTAAAATACTCCGGATGCTGAAAATCTGAAATAAAAGCAGAAAATGCTGGAAATACAGGTAGTCAGGCAGCATCTCGACCTGAAACGTTAACTTTGTTTCCCTCTCCACAAATGATGCCTGACCGACTGAGTATTTCCAAAATTTTCTGTCTTCTCAGAGGCCTTTCTTTACCATCCAGAGCCTTGCAAGTATCCAGCAGCACTCCCTGCACACTTTAACAGCTTTTTAAATGTATTGCACCAAACCACTACTTCAACAAAATATTTTTTTAAAGTCCAAAAGCTGAAATCCAAATTTAGCTGAAAGATGTGTGTGTCTCTTTAAGAAGCACTGACAGTGTCTCTGCAGGGCTGCTACCCACACGTTCTTCTA
The DNA here is from genome assembly GCF_052327205.1 of Somniosus microcephalus. Classification (NCBI taxonomy): domain Eukaryota; kingdom Metazoa; phylum Chordata; class Chondrichthyes; order Squaliformes; family Somniosidae; genus Somniosus; species Somniosus microcephalus. The sequence goes on from NC_140990.1 coordinate 242,356,978, forward strand.
TGCGTAGTTAAGAGAGGACATTATGGTGTGTGGCGACATCGAAAATAGCAGTCGTGGCATCAAATCAGGCGTTGCACGCCGATTGAGGTCACAATCTGCTCATTTGAATTTGAGAGGCGAGTACTGGCAACGGCAACGCTATGGCCCTCACCAAAATGGTGGCCGCCCTGTCCCATGCCGGAAGCGGACGGAAACAAAGCGTCCGCCATTTTTTGAAGAAATACAGCGCAAACACATGCCGTTAAGGTAGGGAATTTCTAGGCCTACATCTTTTAGGAAAACTATTCGATAAAGGTTTAGATCAGTATCTTCCCCTCTACCCAGAAGTGCTTTGGCTGCCACATTAAACATCTCAATGGCAGGAATATTGGGGGGTAAGAGTGTAAAAATTGGATATTTTTTTATGCTGCACCAAGGAATGCAGTATTGCTCTATTTTCACAAATATGTGAGCAAGCAGCCCTATTTTCACTGACTGCCTGCATTGCTTTAAAGTTGGGGAAGGCAGAGCTCTATTTATGCATATGCAGACACATAAAGAATGCTGCAAACTGGTCTGACTGCCAGTGCGATTTTTTTAATGATTTAGAAAGAGCTGACAGGCAGCTCTTTTCAGTCATTAAATGTGAATGTAGATACAGTGGGCTTTTTTAAAAGTAAAAGCTTTTTGTTCAGTGGAACTTTGCATCTGCTGCTTTTATAATGTGGGTGTTGTTCATTGTTACTGGTAAAAGATTATCTTGACACCAGCACATAAATGCATATTTCCCAAGAAGATGCCAAACTCCAGTTTAAATAACTATTGAGATCACATGCCCAGTGACAGTGTCTGTTACTCATTTTTTATTACCTATTCAAAAATGCAATTAGCCACATCTGGATTCCCACTTAGCCACATGTAGCTAGTGGCTAATATATTGGACAACACTGTTGTAGACAGCTATACACAAAACGCAAAGATCATCAGCTGGAATGATCTCACAATTACTGCGATTAATAAAAAATATGCTGCTGACAGCATGGATTTTATCAGCTTAGTTCTGGTTACACGAACAATGACGGATAGGAAAAGGCCCTCTGGTCCTTTCAGCGATACCTTGTGCATCACAATATACACAGTAATTAAAACTGAAAATGCTGGACATATTCAGCAGGTCAGGCAGCATCTGTGAAGAGAGAAACAATATATACAGTCTCCACCCCACCCATGACCATGTGATTTTCTAGGATAAGTGAAAAACCAGATTAAACCCCAGGCCAATTTAGGAAAAATAATTGGGGAAATTCCTCTCCGACCTCCTTAGGCGATCAAAACTAGCCCAGGAAATTAGTCTGGCCCTGATAATTCTATACAGTACCTACATTTTATGCGAGTGATCTCCGTCCCAGTCTGAAACAGGTCCAGCTCTCGCTTGAAGGAATTCAGTGAATCAGCACCACACGAGCCGGCAGCCTGTTCCAGAGCTCCACTATTCTCTGGGAAAAGAACCACCTTATGACATCTAATCTAGATATGCTGATAGGGTGAGATGAAGTAGATTGGGAGGAGGCTCGTGTGCAGCATAAACGCCAGCTTCTTCTTCTTTCCTATGGGAGTAGCAAAGCAAATCAAATGTCAGTATCTAAGTCAGATATCCAGGCAAAAGTCTCTGGTGTAACAGCATGGATACCTTGTAGGCTGCCTGCGAAATTCCTATGAGGGCAGTGCTCAATGATGTGCTCCAGAGTCTGATTAGGAGCTCCACAGTCGCATGATGGGGATGCTTTAATTTTCCATCTATGGAGAAGGTGGCAGCATCTACCATGACCGGTTCTGAGGCAGTTGATGCTTGTCCACTGTTTGCGAGGAAGGCTTGATCCTTCAGTTTGTACTGTGGGGTCCTCTATAAGGAATCCATTTCGTATGTCACAGTTCTTCCGAGCTTTTCGCCATCGGTCATCAAGGCTGGGGGGAGATCACTGAAGGGTTTCGGCAATGGTCCAAAATGGCCTTCTAGATTTGAGACGGGTTGGTGGTGGGTTGTTCAAGTCAGCCTGGATCGGCATGTCTTTGCGATTGTATTCTCTGGAGACTGCATATTTGCGGCGTAGGTGTGGTGGTGCGATGTTTGCAAGCATGAGCAGTTGGGCCAAATGGCCTGTTTCTGTGCAGCACACTCGATGTAACTCGATGACGTAGATTATACAACTTAAAATAGTGACCCCTGGTCCTCCCTAATCTATTTAATTGGAACAAACTGTCAACTCGAACACAATCTGTTCCTTTTATCATTTTATAAATCTCGATTAAATCACCCCCTAAATCTATGCTTCTCTAAAGTATAGAGTCCCATCTCTTTTACCCTATCTTGATAACTAAAATGCTTCAAACTGAGAATGAATCTAGTGGTCATCCTCTGCACCTTTTACAAAGCCTCAATATCACCCACCATGTGAGGAAAATAAAAACTGGGCACTGTATTCTAACAGAGGCCTGACCAAGGCCTTGTACAAGGACTAAATGGTATGTTTTGTCTTAGGTCAATTGTCCTGAAAATGCACCCAACACCCTATTCACTCTAACTCTATGAAAAAAGAATCAACATTTTGCTGATGTGTACTCACATAAAATTTACAAACTGATTTAACAGTTGTTTTTGACAAAATGCAGGTTATGTTTCAGGACTACGAAGAGGGTAACATTGTATTGTGCCAGATAAGAGCAATCATCTCACCCTGCTATCACTTTGCACATCCTCACCATCCGCCTGGGCGGGTACATTTGTTGGGAAAGGTGGAGCACAGAAGGCCTGACCACATACACCATCTGAAAAAATATTCTGCTTGTCTTGTTGTGTCAATGTGAAAACTCAGCCCACTTTTGTACATTTAAAATCACATGCATTTTAAGTACGAGTTACTGTGTCAGGTTTAGAGATATGAGACATGATCATCTCTTAGAAATTTTCATGATATAATTTTGTCAACCAATATTGCGTTGGTTAACATATTTAATTTCATCTCAAAACATAGTAAAAGCTGAAATGAGAATCCTTCTTATCATCCATCCATACAGGGGTGGTGCCAGAGGACTGTAGGATTGCAAATGTTACACCCTTATTCAAAAAGGTTAGAAAGATAAACCTGGCAATTACAGGCCAATCAATTTAACGTCGGTGGTGGGGAAACTTTTATAAACAATAATCCGGGAGAAAATTAACAGCCACTTGGATAAGCATTGACTAATAAAGGAGAGCCAGCACGGATTTGTTAAAGGCAAATCATGTTTGACCCATCTTCACCTTCCACCCCACCAGCCTCCACATTCAACGGATCATCCTCCATCATTTCCGCCATCTCCAGCGCGATGCCACCATCAAACACATCTTCCCCTCCCCTTTCAGCATTCCGAAGAGACCATTCCCTCCGTGACACCCTGATCCACTCTTCCATCGCTCCCAACACCCCCTCCCCTTCCCGTGCAAGCGCAGGAGGTGCAACACCTGCCCTTTTACCTACTACCTTTTCACCATCCAGGGCCCCAAACACTCCTTCCAGGTGAAACAGCAATTTACTTGTACTTCTTTCTGTTTAGTATGCTGTATTTGCTGCTCAGGACGCGGTCTCCTCTACATTGGGGAGACCAAACGTAGATTGGGTGACTGCTTTGCGGAACACCTCCGTTCAGTCCGCAAGCATGACCCCGAGCTTCCGGTCGCTTGTCATTTTAATTCTCCACTCCACTCCCACTCTGACCTCTCTGTCTTGGCCTCCTACACTTTTCTAATGAAGCTCAACGGAAGCTCGTGGAACAGCACCTCATCTTTCAATTAGGTGCTTTACAGTCTTGAGTTCAACTATTTCAGATCATAACCACTGTTTCCATTGTTTCGGACGGAATCTGGTAATGATTTTATTGTTGTCATTTACAGCTCCTTTAGACCCATCTTTCGTTTCTTGTCCCATTACCACCCGCTTTTGCCTTGCACTTGGGCATGCCACATTGGGGCCTGATGCCGGGACGAACGCCACCAGGAGGGTGTTACACGGTGAGTTTAGCATTAGGCTAATGATCATTGGTCCCCAGCGCCAATTTTTCATGCCTGCTAGTGCCACCATTTTCGGCGGCTGTTAACCCCTGGCCGTGGTGGCACCGACAGCTTTCGTGGCGGCCACGAATTTCTAGGCCATGGGTTCCTGGGCTTTATAAATAGAGGCATAGAGTACAAAATCCCAGGAGTTATGCTAAACCTATAGAAAACACTAGTTCGGCCCCAGCTGGAATATTGCGCCCAATTCTGGGCACCACACTTTAGGAAGGCTTTGGAAAGGGTACAGAAGAGATTTACTAGAATGGTTCCGGGTATGAGGGATTACAGTTACGTGGATAACCTGGAGAAGCTGGGATTGTTCTCCTTAGAGCAGAGAAGGTTAAGGGGAGATTTGATAGAGATACTCAGAATTTTGAAGTGTTTTGATAGATTAAATAAGGAGAAACTGTTTCCAGTGGCAGAAGGGTCAGTAACCAGAGGACACAGATTTAAGGTGATTGGCAAAAGAACTAGAGGCGAAATGAGGAAAAACCTTTTTATGCAACGACTGGTTAGGATTTGGAATGCACTGCCCGATAGGTGGTGGATACAGATTCAATAGCAGCCTTCAAAAGGGAATTGGATAAATACTTGAAGGAGATAAAATGGCAGGGACATGGGGAAAGAGTAGGAATGTGGGACTAACTGGATTGCTCTCCGAAAGAGCAGGCGCAGACTCAATGGGCCGAATTGGTCTCCTTCTGTGCTGTACTATACTAATACAAACACTTCATTGTTTTTAGGTGTGCTTAGTAATATGGGCCACTCACAGTGTAACAGATTAAAGTTATTTTCATCCCACACAAGATATGACATAAAATTCTAAATACTAATGTGTGCCATCTAGTGGCTAATTAAATCAAACAATTCAAGATGGATATGAACTGCATTCATCTTTTGTATCTAACATCTTATCAGAGCTCACAGATAACACAGGCAATCCTGAACATGCAAGAAACCCCCCACATCCCCTCACCACCCCGTCTCATACTACCACTAGTCTTGATCAGATCAGTGCTCTCTCAACAGATGTGAACAATCAGCTTAAGAGCAAAAGCTATTTCTCATTTCTTATTATTGTATCATAAAACTGAAAACAAAAACATTCCAGACCAAAGTTCAGAAGGGAAAAATCTTCGTAATGAAGGTGAACTTCCCTTGAAGAATGACCATTACTATTCCCTCATACAGAAGGGATCATTCTCCCAAAGTGCACCTCTGTAAAAAGGGGTGGGGAAAAGAAGATATTTGTGACTGAGTCACATTAGAAACCAAATTGCTGTGCCAAACTACATGCCTTTATTGGCACCTATGCCCAAAACAACAATATTTGATAGGTGTTGAGCTTGGCTCAGTGGTAACACTCTCACCTGAGTCAGAATGTCTTAGGTTCAAGCCCCATTCCAGAGACTTGAATACATAGTCTAGGCTGACATTTCAGTGTAGTACTGAGGGAGTGCTGTACCATTGGAGGTGCCATCTTTTGATGTTAAAAAACCCCATCTGCTCTCAGGTGAATATAAACGATCCCACGACACTATTCAAAGACGAGCAGGCGAGTTTTCCTGGTGTCCTGGTCAACATTTATTCCTCAATCAACCTCACTGAAACAGATTATCTTGTCATTTATCTCATTGCTGTTTGTGGGACATTGCTGTGCGTAAATTGGCTGCCGCATTTCCCTACGCTTCAAAAAGTACTTCATTGGCTATGAAGTGGTTTGGAATGTCCTGCAGTCATGAAAGGCACTGTGTAAGTGCAAGTTCTGACGAAAGGTGGTCGTTCTGTTTCCCTCTCCACAGATGCTGCCTGACCTGCTGAGTATTTCCAGCATTTTCTGTTTTTATGTAAATGCAAGTTCTTTCTTTTTTTCTTTGAATGAGCATTACCCCTTGTGTCAGCTTTGTAGATATCTTTTAAGGTAACGTGTTTAAAATTAGCTCTACACTGTGGTTACAACCATTGTTGAATCATCTTTAAGATGATCTCCCTCTAGAGGTTGGGTACAAGATTGAATGTATTCCACTCATCACTTTTTCATGCTCCCTTTGGCAACAAGCTCATCTCTACAGGACATATTAGATTTCCTGAAGCTTTTAGTTCAGTCTACTTGTTAGTATTGGGCCTGGCATCTATCTTTACACTAGAATCTACATAGCAACTTAGGTACATAACGTGCCAAAAGAATATTATAGTTTATGGACCACTAGAATGAACTCAGAAACAACTTTAGGCACAAGCCTAGGATGATGCTTCAGTACTAGTTTATTCCAACACCATATTAGGTTAGGATAGTCTCTGGCTACAGTATGGAAACTTTGCTCCATGGCTGGGATCTGTCATATCTGGGTCCTGGCAGCCTTTTGTCAAAGTTACGCCAGAATGGTTGTGTATTTAAACCCATATAACTCTTATGATTATGTCCACCCTCCCATTAGCCTTCTTGATTTTGAAATTCTCATCCTTGTTTTCAAATCCTTCCATGGCCTCACCCCTCCCTATCTCTGTAACCGCCTGCAGCCGTACAACCCTTTGAGATCTCTGCGCTCCTCCAATTCTGGCCTCTTGCACATCCCCGATTTTAATTGTTCCACCATTCGCGGCTGTGTCTTCAACTGCCAAGGCCCTAAGCTCTGTAATTCCCTCCACCTCCCCACCTCTCTTTCCTCCTTTAAGACACTCCTTAAAATCTATCTCTCATCTGCCCTAATATCTCCTTATGTGGCTCTGTGTCAACGTTTGTTTGATACTGCTCCTGTGAGCGCCTTGGGATGTTTTGCTACGTTAAAGGCACTATATAAATATAAGTTGTTGTTGTTGATTAATCTTTGCGTCTGCAAGCCAACTTTTAATGGCTTATATACCTGGAGCCCTAAATCCCTTTGTTCATCTACATTTATATACCTGGAGCCCTAAATCCCTTTGTTCATCTACACTTATATACCTGGAGCCCTAAATCCCTTTGTTCATCTACACTTATATACCTGGAGCCCTAAATCCCTTTGTTCATCTACACTTATATACCTGGAGCCCTAAATCCCTTTGTTCATCTACACTTATATACCTGGAGCCCTAAATCCCTTTGTTCATCTACACTTATATACCTGGAGCCCTAAATCCCTTTGTTCATCTACACTTATATACCTGGAGCCCTAAATCCCTTTGTTCATCTACATTTATATACCTGGAGCCCTAAATCCCTTTGTTCATCTACACTTATATACCTGGAGCCCTAAATCCCTTTGTTCATCTACATTTATATACCTGGAGCCCTAAATCCCTTTGTTCATCTACATTTATATACTTGGAGCCCTAAATCCCTTTGTTCATCTACATTTATATACCTGGAGCCCTAAATCCCTTTGTTCATCTACATTTATATACCTGGAGCCCTAAATCCCTTTGTTCATCTACATTTATATACCTGGAGCCCTAAATCCCTTTGTTCATCTACATTTATATACCAGGAGCCCTAAATCCCTTTGTTCATCTACATTTATATACCAGGAGCCCTAAATCCCTTTGTTCATCTACACTTATATACTTGGAGCCCTAAATCCATTTCTTCATCTACACTTATATACTTGGAGCCCTAAATCCCTTTGTTCATCTACATTTATATACTTGGAGCCCTAAATCCCTTTGTTCATCTACATTTATATACCTGGAGCCCTAAATCCCTTTGTTCATCTACATTTATATACCTGGAGCCCTAAATCCCTTTGTTCATCTACATTTATATACCAGGAGCCCTAAATCCCTTTGTTCATCTACACTTATATACTTGGAGCCCTAAATCCCTTTGTTCATTTAAATTTTCTAATGCTTCCGCACTTAGACTGTCATCCTTGCATCCAAAGTGGGCTACCTCACACTGACATATAGGCTGGAATCTTTATCTGAGCGTCGGGGTGGGTGCGTGCGGGCTGATTAGTGGGCCGCCATCCCAAACTTTTTAGCAGCACATTCTGCACTGCGCGTTTAACTCAATTACATCAATTGAAACAGTCATGCGGGTTTCTCAGCCCAATTAAATGGAGCGGGTCTGCTGACATCACCGATGACTCGTTTTCAGCTCGGATATTTAAGAACATAAGAAATAGGAGCAAGAGTAGGCCAATCGGCCCCTCGAGCCTGCTCCGCCATTCAATAAGATCATGGCTGATCTGATCCTAACCGCCAATCCACTATCACAGGACTATCTCCTGAATCTAACAGAATTAGACACACGAAACAGGAGCAGGATCAGGCTACACGGCCCCTGGGCCCGCTCCGCTACCCACAGGGCCATGACCGGTCCGAACCTAGACTCATGTCCAAATTCCTGCCCGCTCCCCGTAACCCTTAATTCCCTTTTCTTCTAGGAAACTGTCTATTTCTGTTTTAAATTTATGTAATGATGTAGCTTCGACAGCTTTTTGGGGCAGCATATTCCATGGACCTACCACCCTCTGAGTGAAGTAGTTCCTCCTCATCTCAGTTTTGAAAGAGCAGACCCTTATTCTAAGACTATGCCCCCTAGTTCTAGTTTCACCCATCATCGGGAACATCCTCCCCGCATCCACCCGATCCAACCCCTTCACAATCTTATATGTTTCAATAAGATCGCCTCTCATTCTTCTGAACTCCAATGAGTAGAGTCCCAATCTACTCAACCTCTCCTCATATGTCCATCCCCTCATCCCCGGGATTAACCGAGTGAACCTTCTTTGTACTGACTCGAGAGCAAGTATGTCTTTTCTTAAGTATGGACACCAAAACTGTATGCAGTATTCCAGGTGCGGTCTCACCAATACCTTGTACAACTGAAGCAATACCTCCCTATTTTTATATTCTATCCCCCTAGCAATGAAAGCCAACATTCCATTGGCCTTCTTAATCACTTGCTGCACCTGCTTACTAACCTTTTGAGTTTCGTGCACCAGGGCCCCCAGATCCCTTTGTACTTCAGTACTTTCTAGTTTCTTGCCATTAAGATAATAACTTGCTCTATGATTTTTCCTGCCAAAGTGCATAACCTCACACTTTCCAGTATTGTATTCCATCTGCCAAATCTCTGCCCACTTACTTAGCCTATCTATGTCCCTTTGCAGGTTTTTTATGTCCTCCTCACTCACTACTTTCCCTCCCATCTTAGTATCATCTGCAAACTTTGATATGTTACACTCGGTCCCCTCCTCCAAATTATTAATATAGATTGTAAAGAGTTGGGGACCCAGCACTGACCCCTGCGGAACACCACTGGTTACTGATTGCCAGTCTGAGAATGAACCATTTATCCCAACTCTCTGCCTTCTGTTAGATAGCCAATCCTCTATCCATGCCAGAATATTACCCCCAAACCCGTGATTTTTTATCTTAAGCAATAATCTTTTGTGTGGCACCTTGTAAAATGCCTTTTGGAAGTCTAAATACACTACGTCCACTGATTCACCTTTATCCACCCTATATGTTACTTCCTCAAAGAACTCCAGCAAATTTGTCAAACATGACTTCCCCTTCATAAAACCATGCTGACTTTGTCTTATTAAATTATGATTATCCAAATGTCCTGTTACTGTCTCCTTAATAATGGACTCCAAAATTTTACCTACCACAGATGTTAGGCTAACCGGTCTATAGTTTCCAGCCTTCTGTCTACTGCCCTTTTTAAATAAGGGTGTTACATTAGCAGTTTTCCAGTCTGCCGGGACCTTTGCTGAGTCCAGGGAGTTTTGGAAGATTATTACCAATGCATCCACAATCCCTACCGCCGCTTCCCTCAAGACCCTAGGATGTAAGCCATCAGGTCCAGGTGATTTATCCGCCTTGAGTCCCATTATTTTACCGAGTACCACTTCCTTAGTGATTTTGATCGTGTTTATCTCCTCCCACCCTATAGCCCCCTGCTTGTCCAGTGTTGGGATATTCTTAGTGTCCTCTACTGTAAATACTGATACAAAATATTCATTCAGTGTTTTTGCCATCTCCATATTTCCCACCATTAATTTCCCGGTCTCATCCTCTAAGGGACCAACATTTACTTTAGCCACCCTTTTTCTTTTTATATAACTATAAAAACTCTTACTATCTGTTTTTATATTTTTTGCTAATTTACTTTCATAATCTATCTTCCCTTTCTTAATCAATCTTTTTGTTATTTTTTGCTGTCTTTTAAAGTTTTCCCAATCCTCTATCCTCCCACTAGATTTGGCTACCTTATATGCCCTTGTTTTTAGTCGAATACTATCCTTAATTTCTTTACTTAGCCACGGATGGCTGTCTTTTCTTTTACACCCTTTTCTTCTCAGTGGAATATATATTTTTTGGAAGTTGTAAAATAACTCCTTAAATGTACACCACTGATCATGTATCGTCTTACCCTTTAATCTATTTTCCCAATCCACTTTACTTAATTCCGCTCTCATACCTTCATAGACTCCTTTATTCAAGCTTAGCACGCTTGTTTGAGATCCAACCTCCTCGCCCTCTAATTGAATATGGAATTCAACCATGTTATGGTCACTCATTCCAAGGGGATCCTTTACTAGGACATTTTTAATTAATCCTGTCTCGTTACACAGGACCAGATCTAAGGTTGCTTGCCCCCTGGTCGGTTCAGTTACATACTGCTCAAGAAACCCATCCCTAATACACTCAATGAACTCATCCTCAAGGCAGCCCTGCCCAATTTGATTTGTCCAATTAATATGATAGTTAAAATCCCCCATAATTATAGATGTTCCCTTATTACAAGCCTCAACTATTTCCTGATTGATACTCCGTCCAACCGAGTTGCAACTGTTCGGAGGCCTATAGACTACGCCCACTAGTGTTTTTTCCCCCTTATTATTCCTTATCTCCACCCAAACTGTTTCATTATCCTGATCTTTTGACCCAATATCATTTCTCTGTATTACAGTGATTCCTTCCTTTATTAACATAGCCACCCCCACCTCCCCTTCCTTCCTGCCTGTCCTTCCTGATCGTTAAATAACCTGGTATGTTTAATTCCCAGGCATTGTCACCCTGCAGCCATGTTTCTGTAATGGCCACAAGATCATACCCATATGTAGCTATTTGTGCCATTAACTCGTCTATTTTGTTACGAATGCTACGTGCATTCAGATAGAGAACTTTCAAATGTGTTTTGTGACACTTAGTTCCTGCTTTTGCCCTTTTTATTACTTTACCTTTTACTCCATACCTTCTGCCCCTTCCTGACACGCTCTGCTTTTTAATTTCCCCACTGCTACCTAAGTCTATGACCTTCTCTGTTGTCATTTTTATTATTTGCTCTCTAGGAACCTCCCCCCCACTAGTTAGTTTAAAGCCCTCTCTACAGCCCTAGTTATATGATCTGCCAGGACTCTAGTCCCAGCACTGGCCAAGTGAAGCCAGTCCCAATGGAACAGCTCCCTCCTGCCCCAGTACTGGTGCCAGTGTCCCAGGAAGCAAAACCCATTTCTCCCACACCAGTCTTTGAGCCACACATTTAACTCTCTTATTTTATTTGTCCTAGCCAAATTCGCTCGTGGCTCAGGTATATTACCCTTGAGGTTCTGTTTTTTAATTTGACCCCTAGCTGCTCATACTCCTTTAACAGAACCGGCTTCCTAGTCCTATCTATGTCGTTTGTACCAACATGGACCATGACGACTGGATCCACCCCCTCCCACTGCAAGTTTCTTTCCAGCCCAGAGGAGATGTCCTTAACCCTGGCACTGGGTTTAAAGTAGTCTAGCACATCCCAGCTGAAGGTTGTCGGAGGAGAGATAAAGGTGGTTGGGCGAGATGGAAATTGCTTGATATCGCAGAGATTTGTGTGGGTCGTGGAGTCACACCGACAGAAGGCTGCGCCCAGGTTCACTGATGCCTCCCTGGAAGTCCTGATCCAGGGAGTCAGAGCACGCAAGGAGGTCCTGTTCCCTGGGGATGGGTGCAAAAGAGCAGCCAGAGACACCAAGAGGGCATGGCTGGAGATCGCGGAGGAGGTCAGCAGTAGGGATGTAGTAAGGCGGTCCTGGATCCAGTGCTGGAAAAGATTTAATGATCTCATGAGTTCAGGAAAGGTGAGTGCAATGCCACATTCAACTATATCCTGATGTGCTTGTCAACCCAACCCCATCACTCTGCTTTCCCAAGCCTACTCCTGCATGTCAATCCTCACACCAACCTATCTAGCAAGGTGCACCCATCCCTCACTCTCTATGCACCTACTCACATCCCCATCTGACTAACCACCACTGACACTCACCCTCATCCTAATGCAATCATAGGAAGTAACACCACAGAAGGAGGCCATTTGGCATTGGCACCCGACTCCCTCATAGTCACCCTCTACAAATGTAGCCCATCCATTCCTTACATTCATTCCATCACTCTCACTCAAGGTTCTCTTCTTTCCCTCCTTGCAGGAGAAGAGAGCCCAGAACAACAGGGAGAGGCAATGAACCGGAGGTGGCCCTCCAATATTCACCAACTTAACTCCAGCAGAGGAGGAGGCATCGCAAATCACTGGAGTTGCAGAGCCGCTAGCGGTGGGAGACAGAGAGAGGGAACCTCCCAGCAACCTGGTGACAGAATTAAATCTCATACAGCCACATGGCATACAACAGTCACTCATGGTGACTTGATGTCAGCAGCCAGTGAAATGTCATCATGTGCATAATGGTAACATCACGCATTCTTATCATTACATTTCTAATTCATGTCTTTACTCTCCCACAGGTCCATCAAGTGCCCCCCCCACTGTCCAGCCGGAGGAGGAAGACGACTCCTCAGAGTTCTCTGAGGGTGCACCGTCACCAGACCCATGCGCACCCAGCACCAGCACAGTGTTGTCACCTGGTGTCTCACAGATCACAAGTGAGCAAGAGCAGATGGTGGAGACAGAGACAGCAGTGGAGAGTCCTCACCGGAGGGTGCAGGACACTCCCAGCTCTGCTCAGCTGGATGCAGATGCTGAACCTCAGGGGCCGTCGACAAAGAGGGTGATCTTGGAGGAGCAGCAACAAATGCGCGAGGTTCTGGCAGCTTTTGCAGCCGCGATGTGTGTGACTGTGCAGAGAATGGAGGAGTCCATCTCCAACATGAGCAGCACCATCTTGCAGGTAATGGCAACGATGTGCTGTTCCATGGAAAGGGTGGCCACCTGCATGGAGCAGCTAATGCGCCAGTCGAACGAGAACATGCTTGCTGTGAACAACAGACTGCAGACACTCATTGACCTCATCTGTGTCTCAGTTGGTAGTGCACTCGCCTCTGAGTCAGAAAGTTGTGGGTTCAAGTCCCACTCCAGGGACTTGAGCACATAAAGCTAGGCTGACACTCCAGTGCAGTGCTGAGGGCGTGCTGTACTGTCGGAGGTGCTGTCTTTCGGATGAGGTGTTAAACCAATGTCTGCTCTCTCAGGTGAATGTAAAAGATCCCATGGCACTATTTCGAAGAAGAGCAGGGGAGTTATCCCCGGTGTTCTGGCCAATATTTATCCCTCAACCAACATAACAAAAACAGATTATCTGGTCATTATCACATTGCTGTTTGTGGGAGTTTGCTGTGTGCAAATTGGCTGCTGCATTTCCCACATTACAACAGTGACTCCACTTCAAAAGTACTTCATTGGCTGTAAAGCGCTTTTTCCATTTTTGCCTGCTACCTGGGAAGTGGCTTTGTCACTTGGAGTGAATGGTGAGATATTAATTAACCTCGAGCAATGGGGGTTTGGGTGACAGGAATGGCTTGGTCATTGTCAGTCTGCTTTGTGGTATTGTTGTGGGCAGGGGAGTTGGTACAGCATCTGGGAGCCATATGGGTGCATTGGTGCAAATTAAGTAAATTGGGCCATTATGAAGCCATCCCGGGCTTCCCGGGCAGCAATGTGCGCTGCTGCTGGTGCCAGCTCCACTTCAGGTTCCTCCTCCTCCTCCTCTGAAGAGGCTGTGCGCTCTACACCTTGCTCCTCCTGCAGCTCCAATCCTTGCTGCTGCGTTATGTTGTGCAGCGTGCTTCATACAATGATGATTCTGGAGACCCTGGCTGGTGCATACTGAAGGGTTCCTCCAGATCTGTCAATGCATCGGAAGTGCATCTTCAGCATACCGATTGCTTGTTCTATGATACATCTGGCGAATATGTGGCTGTCATTATACCACTCCTTGGCCTCATTGCTTGGCCTCCTCAACGGTGTCATCAACCATGTCTTCAGTGGATAGCCCTTGTCTCCAAGCAACCAGCCTGTAAGTCTGTTTGGAGGTGTGAAGAGCTGAAGGAGGGTGAACTGGTGCAGCATGAAAGAGTCATGACAGCTGCCAGGGAATCTGGCACACAGATGCATGATGGTCTTTTTATGGTAGCAGACGAGCTGCACATTGAGGGAGTGGAAGACCTTGCGGTTCACAAACACTCCTGGGTGATGTGGGGGTGCCTTGCTGGCCACATGTGTGCAGTCTATGATGCCCTGCACCTGTGGGAAGCCAGCCAGAGTCACAAAGCCGAGCACACGCTCAGTAACATTGGCTTCATCAGTGGCAAAGTTCACATAATTGGCTGACTTGTGAAACATGGCATCGGTCACCTGGGTGATGCATCTGTGGGCGGCCGACTGCGAGATCCTGCAAATGTCTGCTGCAGGTCCCTGGAAGGAGCCTGAGGCAAAGAAGTTGAGGGCGGTGGTGACTTTGACAGCCACTGGTAAGGCGTGTCCACCAGGACCTCTGGGCAGCAGCTCTTGTTCCAGCAAGCTACAAATGTCTGCGACAACCTGGTGCGATAGCCAGAGCCTCCTGAAGCACTGCTGCTCAGTCATGTCCAGGAAGCTCATCCTCTGCCTGTATACCCTGTGTAGGGGTATCAGCTCCGGTGCGGTGCACCCCTGTGCTGATCCCCTCTCCTATGCAGCATCAGGTCGGTGAGGAGAAGACTGCTGGTGTGGTTGCTGTGGGCATTGTTGCTGGTGTTGTTGGTGTGGTTGGTGTCTTAACTTGGTCCGATTCTGAGGTTCAAGGTGAGATAGCATAAGCGGCACCCATGCTGATCTAATAGATGCCAGGTAAAGTGGAGATCAGAGGCACTATCCTCTAATGTAGTGAGAGTGACTAGCAAGGTGGTGGCAATGGCTTCAGAGGCTGCAGAAATCACTTGCAAACTCCTGAAAGCTAAAATAAAAACAGAAAATGCTGGAGAAACTCAGCAGGTCAGGCAACATCTGTGAAGAGAGAAACAGAGTTAACGTTTCAGGTCGATGACCTTTCGTCAGAGTTCTGATGAAAGGTCATCAACCTGAAACGTTAACTCTGTTTCTCTCTTCACAGATGCAGCCTGACCTGCTGAGTTTCGCCAACATTTTCTGTTTTTATTTCAGATTTCCAGCATCTGCAGTATTTTCTTTTTTTATTCCTGAAAGCTAAATCTCTGCACAAAATGGTGTCAGCAAGAGCCTTTCCCTTAGGCAAGGAAGCAGGTGTAAGGTGTGAGTATTCATGTGTTTTTTCCAGCTGTCACTTAATGAACTCGCACAATGGCCACTGAGCTCCCGCCTCCCCTTCAGAGACGAGGTTCCCAAGGTGCATGAATCCCGTGCGCAACCAGTTAAAGTTCAACCCTGACGTTAAAAAGACAGTTAAGGGTCTGTAAACGAGCAGTTAACAGCTTCAATGAGGTCGCCCGCCTCTCCCGAGTGGGTTCGTGGTGGAAGTTGGAGGGTTCCCGACGCGCTGTCAATTTCTGCACTTTCAACTGTTGACCCACCCCCAAGCCCTCACGATCTCCAATGTGAAAATTCCGGCCATAGATATTGGTTAAGCATGCTGCTTGAATAATGCGGAAAGTCAATTTTTCAATTGTTTCCTTTTAGGGGAACGTGTTTAATTTGCATAGGAGGTAACAGAGAGGGTTGATGAGGGCAATGCGGTTGACGTGGTGTACATGGAGTTCCAAAAGGTATTTGATAAAGTGCCACATAATTGGTTTGCCAGCAAAGTTGAAGCCCATGGAATAAAAGGGACAGTGGCAGCATGGATATGAAATTGGCTAAGTGACAGGAAACAGAGAGTAGTGGTGAACGGTTGTTTATCGGACTGGAGGAAGGTACACAGTGGTGTTCCCCAGGGGTCGGTACTAGGACCACTGCTTTTCTTGATATATATTAATGACATAGACTTGGGTGTACAGGGCACAATTTCAAAATTTGCAGATGACACAAAACTTGGAAGTATAGTGAACAGTGAGGAGGATAGTGATAGACTTCAAGAGGACATAGACAGGCTGGTGAAATGGGCGGGCACGTGGCAGATGAAATTTAACGCAGAAAAGTGCGAAGTGATACATTTTGGTAGAAAGAATGAGGAGAGGCAGAATAACATAAAGTGAACAATTCTAAAGGGGATGCAGGAACAGAGACCTGGGGTATATGTGCACAAATCGTTGAAGGTGGCAGGGCAGGTTGAGAAAGCAATTAAAAAAGCATACGGGATCCTGGGCTTCATAAATAGAGGCATTGTTATGTCTCAAGGGGTTTTATACCCTTACCTATATAACAATTAAGAAGGACTCCGGGGTGGAGAGTTTAGTTAACGGCCATTTTATTTACAATGTGCTTCTTCACTCAATGCACTACATTTCCCATAGTGCATTGCAAATCACCACTACGGTATCCCATGTGGGACAATTCTAATACACATTCAAAATACACAACATATTTCCTCCCCCTTAAAATAGAATGTCCACAAAACAGAATAACTGAAAATGACTATAACTTTGGAAGAGAGGGTAGACTGCCTCTACATTCCGCTAACCCTGGGGATTATTCTGCCCCATGCACACAGGTTAGCACTAACTGTAACTAAGGCGCTCTGGAGGCTGCCTTTCTCTTTGGGGGTAACGCCTAGTCTCAGGAGCAGGCTCTGGCTGGCTCTCCCGTGACCCTGCAGGCGTGGCTTCCTCCCTCGATGGCACAAGAGTGGATGTTGCCACCGTCTCAGGGTCAGACGACCAGTCCCTGCTGGAGCCCCCAGCAGGTCCTTGATCCTCTGTTTCTTGGGTTACCTGTGGCGACTGTCTTGGCAGTAACTGGTCTACATGCCGTCTCCATGTTCGGTCGTCTCCGGTGCGGACTCGGTATGAAACGGGGCCCGTCTTTTGAATGACCGTAGCCGGGACCCACCGCTCCGGGATGGTGTAGTTACGCGCGAGGACTTTGCCCCCCACCACAAAGTGTCGTTCTTTGGACCTCTGAGCTCGTCTGCTGACTTGATCCTGCTGATTGGCGTGCACCACTGCTTCTGTGGACATTGGCCTCAGCAGGTCAAGGCGTGTCCGTAGCTGCCTTCCCATGAGTAGGTAAGCAGGAGATGCTCCAGTCGTAGCATGAGGCGTGTTTTGGTATTTCAGCAAGAAAGCATTCAGGCGCTGCTTTAGAGGAGCATCACTTCTTGCCGCTTTCAACGTGCGTTTCAGCGTTCTGACAAATCTCTCCGCCAATCCATTCGTGGATGGATGATAAGGCGTGGAGAACGTGTGCTGGATTCCATTGCTCTTGAGGAACTCCTCCATCTCCTGGGATGTGAACTGTGTTCCATTGTCGGTTACGATCTGCTCTGGCAGACCAAATCGCCTGAACATTTCTCTCAGAGTCTCGATGATTTTCTCCGTCGTGGTAGTGGACATTACTGCAACCTCCGGCCATTTGGAATGGGAGTCCACCGCGACCAGGAACATCGCTCCTTCCACTGGTCCCGCGAAGTCCAGATGGATCAGTTGCCACGGTGTCGCCGGCCATTCCCATGGATGCAGTGGCGCTGCTCTTGGCGTATCCCTGGTTGTCTCGCATGATGGGCATGATTTCGCTTCAACTTCAATTTCATGATCCAGACTGGGCCACCAGAAGTAGCTTCGTGCCAGCTCCTTCATCCGGACAATACCACAATGTCCTGAGTGCAGCTCGTTGAGGACATGTTTCCGCAGCTTTGGTAGTATGATCACTTGCATGCCCCAAAGGAGGCATCCTGACGTGACAGACAACTCCTTCCCTCTTGACAGGTAAGGTAGGAGCTCAGGTGGTGCGTCTGACACCCGTGATCCGTCTCCTCGCATCACCCGATCCAGCACCTTTGATAGCGTAGGGTCCACTCTGGTCTCTTTCTTGACCTGCCGGGCCGTGACAGGGGCATTGCTCACCATGTCACAGTAGAAAATCTTCTGCTCACAGCCTTCAGAGGGCACAGGCAGCGGAAGTCTTGACAATCCGCCCGCATTGCCATGTGCTGCTGACCTCCGGTATTTGATGTTGTAATTGTGAGCGCTTAACATCAGCGCCCAGCGCTGCATCCTGCACGCTGCCAGGGAGGGTATTCCTGTGTGTGGACCAAAGATTGATGTCAGAGGACGATGATCCGTCAGCAAGGTGAATTTCCTTCCAAACAAGTAGTGATGGAACTTTTTGATTCCAAAGATGATGCCCAAAGCCTCTTTTCGATCTGCGGGTATTTCACCTCCGCCTTGCTCAGGGACCTTGACGCGAATGCAATCGGCTTCTCTTCGCCTGAGGGAAAGATGTGGGACACAACCGCGCCGACGCTATAAGGCGACGCTTCACAGGCCAGCTGAATCTGCAACGACGGGTCAAAGTGGATCAACACTCTGGGGTCAGTCAAAGCTGCTTTGGCTTTCTTGAATGCAGCTTCGCACTCCTTCGTCCATGCCCAGGCTTTGCCCTGACACAGCAACTCATGTAATGGCTTCAACAGTGATGCCAGCTGTGGAATAAACTTTCCGTAATAGTTCAGGAGACCTAAGAATGACCGCAGCTGGCCGACATTTGTAGGTGCAGGAGCGTCGGCAATGGCTTTCACTTTCGATGGTGCTGTGTGTAGGCCGTCCGCGTCGATGACATGGCCTAGGTACTCCACTGATGGCTTGAAAAATTTGCATTTGTCCTTGCGAACGCGTAAGCCATATTCTTCAAGTCTTCCCAGTGTTTTCGTCAGGTTCTGCAGATGCTCGTTGTCGTCCTTTCCTGTGACAAGGATATCGTCGAGATAACATTGTACCCCTGGAATGCCGCTTAAGATCTGGTCCATAGCCCGCTGAAACAATGCTGGTGCTGATGTTATACCAAAGGGTAGGTGACAGTACCTGTAGAGGCCCTTGTGGGTGGTGATGGTGAGGTACTTCTGTGAGTCCTCTTCTACATGCATCTGCAAGTAGGCTTGGCATAGATCAATCTTGCTAAACTTCTGACCGCCTGCTAGACCCGCGAAAAGATCTTCAATGATGGGGAGGGGGTACTGTTCAGCTGAGAGCACAGGATTCACTGTTACTTTGAAATCTCCACATAAGCGAACCGCGCCGTCACTCTTCATCACTGGTACCACGGGCGTGGCCCACTCACTGTGCAAAACCGGCACCAGGACCCCTATCTTGACCAGACACTCCAGGTCAGCCTCCACCTTTGGTCTGAGGGCGTAGGGAACGTTCCTGGCCTTCAGGAATCGTAGCTGGCTGTCAGGCTTCACCTTGAGTTTGACCATAATCCCCTTCATACTCCCCAATTCTCTGTCAAAGACAGCCACATGCTTTGTCAACACTGCCGCTAGCCCCGCCTCTTCGACTGACACCGCATTCACTTTTTTCCAATCCAGATGAATTTTCTTCAACCATGGCCTGCCCATCAGGGATGGATAGTCACCCTTGACCACGTAAACTGGCAGTATCACGGTTTGTCCATTAAGCTCCACCTTGACCTCCGTCTTACCCAGCATTGGGACTGTTTCCCCAGTGTAGGTCTTTAAGATGAGCTTGGCTGGCGTCAGTGATAGGTGGTTCAGTTTTTCTTTGAATAGCTTCTCTGAAATCAAGGAGACAGCGGACCCCGTATCCAGCTCCATTTTGACCGGTATTCCCTCTAGTAGTGGAGTGACTCCATAGCCTGATGAGCCTCCATTTACCGTTAACACATGGAGATTCAGCTCCCCATCAGAGTCTGTGTCACTGTCTTCCTGTTCTTGTTTCACCATGTGTAGGTTTTTCTTTTTAGAACGCCAGTTGGATGTGTTTCCTTGTTTGTTTTTGTGTGTCTCTGTGTAGGATTGTTTGCTTTGCCCTTTACACACACGTTCAATGTGTCCTTTCTTTTCACATTTCCGACAGGTCAGGTCTTTACACCAGCAGTCAGATGGCTGATGACCTGACCTTCCACATCTGAAACACTCTCTGGCGCCCCTTGCATGCTTATCCGGTGTAGCTGCTACCCTGTGCACTCTTGTTGCAGCCCCCAACAGCTGTGCATCTTTAGCTGCTAACTCCATAGACACAGCGAGCTCCACTGCTGATTTAAACATCAGTTTGTCAGTCGTGAGCCAGCGCTTCTGTGTTGCTTCACATCTTAATCCACATACAAACCTATCACGGACAGTGTCATTTAGAGTTTCACCAAACTCACAATGCTCAGTTAGCTTCTTTAGCACTGCAACATATTCGGCTATGGACTCACCCTCCCCTTGGTTTTGTTTGTGAAACCTGAACCTCTCGGCAATCAGCAGCGGCTTGGGTGCGAAATGTGTTTCCAAAACTTCCACAATCTGATCATATGTCTTAGCGCCGGGCTTATCCAGGTGCATCAAACTCCGTAACAAGCCAAATGATTTTGCTCCAATCACACTGAGGAACGTCGCCACTTTCACGTCATCTTTAATGCCATTTGCAGTCACGAAAAATCCGAAACGCTCTGTATAAGCACTCCATTGCTCCGCCATTTCATCAAATGGTCCAAACGCTCCGGTTAGCATAGCCATTTTGTTTTCTTTTTTTTTAATCTTTAGTCCTTTTCCTCCACTTTTAAATTTTTTTTTACAGTTCTTTTCCTCCACTTCATTTCACTGTATCGTTACTCTCCCCCTTCTTATTTTGTAACACACGAACCGCCACCTTTATGAGGCGATTGCATCAGCACTAAACTGCGGGCGCGCCATTAAGAAAAGACAGGAACTTCTTACTTTAAACATCGCCGGTTCCAGTGCAAAGTGATGCGTAAGTCCATCATCCTCGTCGCCAGTTTTGTTGTGTCTCAAGGGGTTTTATACCCTTACCTATATAACAATTAAGAAGGACTCCGGGGTGGAGAGTTTAGTTAATGGCCATTTTATTTACAATGTGCTTCTTCACTCAATGCACTACATTTCCCATAGTGCATTGCAAATCACCACTACGGTATCCCATGTGGGACAATTCTAATACACATTCAAAATATACAACAGGCATAGAGTACAAAAGCAAGGAAGTTATGATGAACCTTTATAAAACACTGGTTCGGCCTCAAGAGGAACAGAGAGATCTGGGGATACAGATACACAAATCACTAAAAGTAGCGACACAGCCATCAAAAAAGCAAACAAAACACTGGCGTTCATTTCTAGAGGGATAGAATTGAAAAGCAAAGAAGTTATGTTAAACTTGTATAGAACCTTGGTTAGACCACACTTGGAGTACTGTGAATAGTTCTAGTCTTCAAATTAAAAAAGGGATATAGAGACACTGGAGGAGGTGCAAAAAAGATTGACTAGAATGATTCCAGAACTGAGAGGTTATACCTATTAGGAAAGACTGAACAGGTTGGGGCTCTTTTCTCTAGAAAAGAGAAGGCTGAGGGGTAACCTGATAGAGGTCTTTAATATTATTAAAGGGTTTGATAGGGTGGACATAGAGAAGATGTTTCCACTAGTGGGCGAGACCAAAACTAGGGGCCATAAATATAAAATAGTCACTAATAAATCCAATAGGGAATTCAGTAGAAATTCTTTTACCCAGAGAATGGTTAGAATATGAAATGACAAAATGGACTCAGGCACTATATATTGGGTTACTTTTGGGAAAATAAAAGATCCTCTAAAATAATGATAAATAAAAAGTGTTAATAACTTGGACCAAGTGAGAATGTTTGATCTATGTTTTCTATCTTAAATATTGTACTGGACAGTAAAGTTCCTCCAGGGCTCATGAATGAGCTATGAATGGTAATTAATGAGATGTGTAAAATCTGGAGAGAGGAAGTGATTGATGGTGTAAGATAGAAACGGGAGAATGACACCACCAAATGGGAATTTTCCAAACTTTCTAGTAAAAGTCAGGAAAGTGTAGTTACGAATAGTAAATTGATAGCTTTCTCTTGGAGACATTTGTGTCCCTGCTTATAATGAACTTTTTAAGAAAATGGAATTTGATAGCCTGGCCACTATCCAAGACATTGGGACCATGCAGAGGAAGATGAGCAAAGATCTCCAGACGACTACAATCTTTTCATAGGATCACCTGAAAGCACGAGAATGGCTTGGATCGGATGGCACGTGCGGCACGATATTGAGATATGAGTGTGCAAATGTGATTCGTTACATATGAAGCAACTACCATCCGGAAATGCGTGGTTAATTTGCACTGAAGAACGGGTCTCAGATATGCTCAGTTACTTGACAACAGCAAGACATGAAATGGTTAATGTGGCTCAGGAGAGTAAGACAACTTTTAAAGCATTGACACATACTCCATCGAGAAACAATCTAATTAGAGAAACAATCAGAATAGAGTTAAACACACTGGTACCTGTTAGACGGATTGAAATTGAAGTTGAAGCAGAGTTACATGGAATTTGGATTGGGACAAATCATGCTCAGCAACAATTGTCCACAAGATGGAAACGAACGAGTAAAAGAGATCGGGAGAATCTTTTAAGTCTATGACTTGTTGATTAGATGTTAAACTGTAATGTCACTTGAAATGATTGTAAGACTGAATTTAACTGTAACTGTAATAATTGCGTTTTGTAGGTAACAGAGCGTGGGAAAAAACAGTACAAATCCAGCATGAGGTGATTTTGGTGGTGCCTCCTGTGTCAATACTACTGCAACTACCATGCTTTACGGGTCTAACAGGACCTGTCCCATCAACCAACACGTTTCACTCAATATCAAAACCTATGCTCGTGAAACTGACAGTAAATTAAATACTTAAGTATGAGCTGCACAATTATGTGGCACAATTTGGGTACAACATTCCCCTGTTGCCTAAGGGCTTCAGTGAGCTCATGATGCAACTGAACTCCTCCCTAAAGCGTTTTTATTTTTGGAGCAAGACAACTCGAGAATAGATATTGAAATTGACAGCATAGAGGATGATTCACTGTAGGGTTCTCAAAATTCCCACATTCCCCAAAGTTATGGATAAAGGGGCCCTGTATGGGTACCCAAAATGGCTTCTGCAACCTCGTGACCAAAACAAATACAGGATTTTAATAGCAAGGCTCTGCAGAAAAGGCAGGCACTTTTTCAAACCTGAAACGAAACTTAAAATGCTTGAATCTGTGAAGAGAGTTTGTGGAGCCAGACAGCTAAAGCAAACACAGAATATGCATTCATTCACCTTGAAACAGATCAAGTTAGAATGGGCCTAAATCGAGGCCATTAGGTTTCTGCATATTTAATTGGTAACAGCTCACAGTAGCCATCAAGTCAGGATGGGGACAATTAAGTTTCATAAATGACAAACAGCCAGGACATCGAGGCCGTTAAACACAGAGACAACCACTCCAGAAGTTGTTAAAGTAAATGGCCGTAATCATTTTAAATGAGCCTGCCAAAAGTTAGACAAAGGACTGACCTGATTTGGCACGCAGATAAGGAATGAAGAATGGGTATAATTGTAGGCCCATCAGTGGTGATCGCTCTCTTATCTCTTGCTTGTGGCCTTGGCCTCCTGCCTCTCGTTCTCGTGCCCTGGCCTCGTGGCGGGCTCTCTTCTCGCTCCCCGCGCCGCTCAACACCAAGGACGCCCATTACACCGGGGCCAAACGCGGGAGAACGGACCCGATTCGAAAACACACAGGTCACAAACGGGCAGACAAGACGAGGTGAGACAAAGAATACGGTAAACCAATAAGGGCAGAGAAGAGCAGCGGAAAGACGCGTTGGGGGACAAACGCCTAGTTATAAGCTGGCATTTGAAGAATAAGTTGGCATTACATGCATGGACAGTAAAACCCCAGAATCATAGCCCAGTTGAAGAATAAGCTGGTGTTCGAAGCTTGGGTAGGAAAATCATTAAACGGTAAAGACCGCCAACCGACCCCCAACCGCAGCAATACCGTCGACGACCGCCCGAGGAAGAAGACCCATCGCGACTCAACGACGACGCTAGCTGAGGAAAAAGGAGGGTGCTTCGCATAAACAACTTCAGCGCCGCGCCCTGTGACCACATGGCGACGGGATACGCCAAAGGACAGAAAGAGCGGACCTCAAAACCCCACCAGTTAAAGCAACAGGTTTCGAATTGGTGAGCATGAATTCCTGGCCCCTCATAGCTTAATCTAGTTAGGTATAGGGGGTGGGATAAGGATAAGGGGAT
Organism: Somniosus microcephalus; assembly: GCF_052327205.1. Lineage (NCBI taxonomy): Eukaryota > Metazoa > Chordata > Chondrichthyes > Squaliformes > Somniosidae > Somniosus > Somniosus microcephalus. Next base: position 242,381,414 of record NC_140990.1, read on the forward strand.
TTTTAATGTATCCGTTTCCCTCGATGTGCTGTGTGTTCCTCACTCCCATATAAGTGTAATTGTTCATGCCTGTATTCATATCAGTAATTCTCATAAGATTGTGTTTTATTCTTTTAATAAAATTTTGGTTTTCTTGCACCAAACCACTTGTCTACTCTATTTTCTATATCGCTGCCTGTACCTAAGTCCAGTGTCTAGAACCCAGGGGTGTGGGAGCAATTCGAACCGCTCAGAGACAGTCAGAGGTGAAGCTGACTGGGCACACGCCACCCCCTACATCACACTGGTGGGATATTGGGCTTAATATATCAGCACACCCTTAGGTTTGTGTTATTTCACACGCTCTGGTAGTTCTCCCAGCTTGTAATGATAGTGTATTTGATATATGTATACCCTATATAGTAAGGCTTTGATACATAAGCCAATTGTGTACTCATGCCTATGACTAACCAGCACTAACAAATTAATTGAGCACACTGAAAGAGAAGATCCGAAGCAACGTAGAGGAGAGCCCAGGCGGGGTAAGATCAGGAAAGATAGAAGAAACCCCAGGCGGGGCAGAATTGGAACATCGGAACAGTGAATTAAATTTGGAGTAAGGGGTCAGAGGTTGCTCCTCCCCCTCAAAGGAATGGACTGTAAGAGAGGGGGAAATCTTCATTTTCAAGACTCCCTACTAACTAACACCCAAGTTGAGAGAGCAATAACAAGTAGCTAGATTCATCAAGAGCCGATTGTGAGAAGTCAATAGGATATTTCCTTCTCAAGGTGGGGAGATGTAAGAAATTGTGGATTGAAAGAAATAATAGTCTGTTATGGGTTCCCTAGATCAGCAGTTTGCCTAAGTTAATAACACAGAAAGATTCCAGTCATGTCAGAAAAATAACTGAACAGAGCGTTGAATTATGAGGTCAGGACACAAAAACAGGCCTTTGAGTAGGCATAGCTAGGCCTGATAAGGGAAGCAGCAAGGAGTTGTAGGATAAACAAGCTGTCTACGAGATGGCAACAAGACCTTTAGAACAGAGATAAGGAGGAAAATGACCTAATGAGACTGGAAGGAGGCTGTCATAGGTAGCCGCTCCCTTGTAATTGAACAGGATGGGTAAAAATGATCGACACCAGGTATCCACCAGCCCATCAAAATAAGGTATAAAAACAGACGACGAGAGAGGAAAGCAGGCAGTTAGGGGCGAAGGCTTCCCCAAGGTGGCTATGGCCTAACACCTTGGTCAAGTTTAGCCTCTGACATGGCTGACGGCCTAGCAGCTCCAACAGCTCGAGGGATGACCCAATGGAAGTGACTGATGCAGCAGACTGCAGGAATCCACCCAATCCGAGACCAACGTACTGCCTCACTGCCCATCCAGTTGTTTCGTTCCGTTCCAGGGCCATAGATCGCCCTCATCTGTCACGGGTTGTATGTCTACTGTATCTATTTTAATTGCATGTAGTAATATCTGATTATGCTTTAAACTGTAACTCTTTAATAAAAAGCCTCCAATTCCTAAGACCCTTTGGGTAATCTGTGTGTGACCTGTGATTCAAATCTTACAGCTATCACAAAGCATAGTTGAGTCAAATAGCATAGATGCATTTAAGGGGAAGCTGGACAAACACTTGAGGGAGAGAGGAATAGAAGGATATGTCCAGAACCAGGGGTCACAGTCTAAGGATAAGGGGTAAGCCATTTAGGACTGAGATGAGGAGGAACTTCTTCACCCAGAGAGTGGTGAACCTGTGGAATTCTCTACCACACAAGGCAGTTGAGGCCAATTCATTAAATATATTCAAGGAGTTAGATATATTTCTTAAGGCTAAAGGGATCAAGGGATATGGGGAGAAAGCAGGGTCAGGGTACTGAATTTGGATGATCAGCCATCATCTCATTAAATGGTGGAACAGGCTCAAGGGGCTGAATGGCCTACTCCTGCTCTTATCTTCTATGTTTCTATAGGGTTAGATGAAGTAGGGTGGGTGGAGGTTCGTGTGGAGCATAAACACCGGCATGTTGGGCCGAATGGCCCATTGCTGTGCTGTACACTATATGTAATTTTATGTAAAAAAAATACTACAAACACAAAATGAGGTAGCCTTTTAAAAAGTATACATAGAAATGGAGTTTGCATGTATCCAAATTGCATACAAGTAAATTCTGAATTTAACAATTAAAAATTTGTTGAGCTAGGTGACAACTAAATCTTTTATCTGTTGTCAATAATTTCTACAATTTCTGTTATTTCAGATCTCCAGCATAGGCAGTATTTTGTTTTTGTATTCGTGTAGCCATAAATATAAGATAGTCACTAGGAAATTCAGGGGAAACTTCTTTACCCAGAGTGTGGTTTGAATGTGGAACTTGCCAACACAGGGAGTAGTTGAGGCAACTAGCACAGATGCATTTAAGGGGAAGTTAGATAAACACGAGGGAGAAAGGAATAGAAGGATATGTTGATGAAGTTAGATGAAGCAGGGTGGGAGGAGGCTTGTTTGGAGCATGGACCCATTTTTGTGCTGTAAATACTATGTAACACTATGCAAGTTCTTTCAGTGTTGACATTACTGACACTTTTGCACACTAGTTAAATATGAATGCCCTTCTGTTCCAAGAACCTAGCTCTTCTTCACAGAAACAGCATGGATGTGGATGCTGACAAAAGGAAAAAAGGAACTAATTACATGCTAAATGAGCATGACGGTATGATGCAATATCTTCCTAAAGGGTTTGGTATCTTGAAAACTGCCAGTGAGATTTCCTAGTCTTCAATCATTACCCATGGTATGTGAAGGAGAACAAATTAAGAATCACATCTTTGTAAACACATTCCTAATTGCCATTTGTCACCTGTGTATTGATTCAAAATGTTTGGATGAAAGAAACCAGAGAATAGTTAAATTTGTTTGAACTCATTTCAAAAAATGTTATCCCCTACTTTTTGGACCCATGTCAACAACAATAACTTGTATTTATATAGCACCTTTAACACAGTAAAACGTCCCATGGCGTTTCACAGGAGCGTTATGTCACATTATTCACAGGCCTTTGCAGGCCTAAGAGGAGGTGCATTAACTCAGGCCAGCATGACTGACTCACCAATTTTGCCTGTAAAGAAACATCTGACTATGCTTTGTGACTTCTTCTGATATTACAGAACTTGGCCTGTAGGGTTCATGCATACGAATGTGCATCCTGCACTCGGTAGCACAGCATATTGCATCTCCAATGTGTTGCAACAAGGAGTAAAGAGAGATTATCTACTTTATAGGTTTTTGCTCATTTTCCAAAGAAGACAGCTTCCAAACGTCTGTGAAGTAGGCAAGTACCAGGCCAGATTTACCTGGAATAAAAATCACATAAGTGGCTAACTTCCTTGAAGACATTTTTGACATCATGACTTTGGGAGGCATCATCACATGTTCACCCTTGTTGTGTAAAAGTACTGGTCTAACTCGAGTCAGCTCATTTTGCCCACAGACATACCTGGTAAAAGAAAACCACAACCTACATGCAGGACCGCAGGAGGCAGACAGGTGCATGGATAACGCTGCCGTTAAAGAATGAGCATAGGAAGAGGAGGTGGCCTGTTGTGCCATTCTATTAGATCATTGCTGATCTGTACCTCTACTTCATTTACTCATCTTTGCTCCAAATTCCTTGATACTCTTACCCAACAAAAATCTATCGATCGCTGCTGTGAAAATTTCAATTGACCCAGCATCCATAGCCTTTTGGGGAAAGAGTTCCAAATTTCCACTACCCTTTGTGTGAAAAAGTGCTTCCTGATTTCTCTCCTGATTGGCCTAGCTCTAATTTTAAGATTATGCCCCCTTGTTCTGGATTCCCCCACCAGAGGAAATAGTTTCTCTGTATCTACCCTATTGAATCTCTTTATCATTCTAGATGAATGACTCTTCAAGGCAGGCTTTGCAGCAAAGGTCAATATTGCTCAATTGGGCCTTTGCTCATTAACAGAGGAATATTGGCTTACACTTTATTAAAAAAAAGAGCCAGTAATTTTAGTAGCAAAACTGATATTTATATCACTACATGCGGTTTGTAAACAAAAACACATATGATTATTAATTCCTACTGGTGAACAAAGTTGCTAGTTGACACTGTAAATAGTCCCCCTTTCAAAGCTATCACCACCCTCTCCTCAAAAATTCACTCTTGACCCCTGTTCATGTTAACCACAACCCTATATCCAACCTCCCTTTTCTCTCCAAAGTCCTTGAATGTGCTGTTGCCTCCCAGATCTGTGCCCCTCTCCCGCAGCTCCCATAACAGACTAACTAAAGTAATAAACTATATTCTCTGTGATTTGACCATGATGCATTATCCCTTCTCAACCTCTCTGTAGCCTTTGACATGGTCAATCACAACATGCTCCTCCTCCATTGTCCAGCTCGGTGGGACTCCCGCCATTGGTTCCATTCTTATATGCCCAGAGCATCTCTAGAATTGGCATCGCTTCCTACCCCTATACCATCACCTGGGAAGTCCCCCAAGGATCTGTCCTTGGCTGATCATCTTCCTCATTTTCATGCTGCCTCTTGGCAACATCATTCAGTCAGGGAGTTAGCTTCCTGTACATTGAATTAGATTGAATCACTCTCCTAACGGGTAGGAAAACCTTGCAAAACCCAAATCTTCATTTTCTTTCTTCAGAATTTGGATTTAAAAAATATCAGGTTAAATCAGCTGTGTACAAATCTGTGCTTCTTCTATGGAAACCTAATACTGATTGAAAAAGATTTCCTAGTCGCTTAATAAGCAGTGCAGGCAGACAGATCTTGCAGTGTACAAAAGCGGCAGCATAGGTCTCACCAGCCCCATAAATCTGCATTCAAAATCAGATGAGCCGTAACTACAGCAGGAATCAATAACCCTTCCCTGCCAAAAACAGAAAGTAGGGGGAGGGCGGGGGTATGAAATTTCCTGTTCCATCTCCACTTATGGGTATGTCAATTGTAGAAGATTGGTGAATACAGGCAATTGGGGAGGGCATCCCCAAGTGAACATTGCAACAATCAAGTCTAATCTGCAGACATTTACCAATCCATGTGAATGGGAGGATCTTCCAATTCAATTTCAGAAAGGTGGGTCAGGGAAAACGGACAGGGAACATTTGAACTAGTGTAAACACGGAAGAATATTCATTTTTGAAACACTGATTCAGACCAAAGGGAATGGGGAGTTTAGCCAATCTATTGATGTTCTCATGAATTGTGTCAAGTATGGAGAGTTAGTTATCAAGGTATAAGTGGTATAGTTTAAGAGTAGCTCGCACTTCCAAAGACCAAAATCTTGAACCAGTCCAACAAAAGAAAGATTCCTGAACCAAAGAGGATAAAACTGTACCCAGGGGCATGGCCTGCGGTCTGCCATTACAGATCTTGTAGTTTAATAGTAAAGAGTAATGCCAGCACACAGGTGGATGATACTGGGGCTAGAAATATAGAGAATATTATCCACAAATAGGGACGATTTATGTTCTTTGACCAACATTGAAATCCCCCCGAAACCTAGAGTGACACAGAATCTGGCAGCCACAGCAAAAAAAATCGCATAGACCTCCTCAGAAGACAAACACGGGACACAACCAACAGAGTACCCTTCGTCGTCCAGTACTTCCCCGGAGCGGAGAAACTACGCCATGTTCTTCGCAGCCTTCAACATGTCATCGATGATGACGAACACCTCGCTAAGGTCATCCCCATGCCTCCACTACTTGCCTTCAAACAGCCGCCTAACCTCAAACAGACCATCGTTCGCAGCAAATTACCCAGCTTTCAGGAGAACAGCGACCACGACACCACACAACCCTGCCACGGCAACCTCTGCAAGATATGCCAGATCATCAACACAGATACCATCATCACACGTGAGGACACCACCCACCAGGTACATACTCATGTGACTCGGCCAACGTTGTCTACCTCATACGTTGCAGGAAAGGATGCCCCGAAGCATGGTACATCGGCGAGACCATGCAGACACTGCGACAACGGATGAACGGGCACCGCGCAACAATCACCAGGCAGGAGTGTTCCCTCCCAGTCGGGGAACACTTCAGCAGTCAAGGACATTCAACCTCCGATCTTCGGGTAAGCATTCTCCAAGGCGGCCTTCGAGACACACGACAACGCAAAATCGTAGAGCAGAAACTGATAGCCAAGTTCCGCACTCATGAGGACGGCCTCAACCGGGATCTTGGGTTCATGTCACACTACATGTAACCCCACCTGACGTAGGGTCATCCAGACTCGAGTCGTCGTTGGTTTGTTCTCTCTACACAGATGCGGCCGGACCTGCTGTAATTTCCAGCAAAAAAAAAGTTTTTTTTGTCTGTTTTTTGTTTTTCATACAGACCCCAGCATCTGCAACATTTGACCCCTTGTGACCCCACCTCATTGTTCTTTGATGTAATGTTTTCCTGACTAACCTGTTTGGACACCATTCACACCTTTGATTGCTGTGATTATCTCTCTGCCGAGGTGTGATAAATGGCAGTTAGAAAGATTACCTGTAATCATCTGGCATTATTCTCTGACTATATAAGCTGTGTCTTTATGCATCTCTCCACTTCACCTGATGAAGGAGCAGCGCTCCGAAAGCTTGTGATTTCAAATAAAACTGTTGGGAGTATAACCTGGTGTTGTGTGACTTCTTACATTTGTCCACCCTAGTCCAACACCGCGGCATCTCCACACCAAAGAAAAAAATAGCATTTCTCATGAGAAGGCCCATTACACGCTATCAAAGACTTTCTCATTATCTAAAGAGAGAATCACAGAAACCCCACAGTGCAGATAGAGGCCATTTCGGCCCATCGAGCCTGCACCGACACATATCCCACCCGATCCCCGTAACCCCTACACCAGCACATATCCCACCCTATCCCCGTAACCCCACGAGAATGGTTAGATTCATTGGATGTTGACAGGTTACCAGACATTATAATCCCTTCAACAAATAAAATCTATTTAATCAAGAAGAATCAATTTAGGAAGCAGATTGTACAGATGAGTGGCAAAGATATTCATAAAAATTTTGGAGTTGCAATTCAAAGGAGAAATTGGCCATCAAAGAGGTTGCAGATTGGCTTTTCCACTATTCTACATGAAATACATCTTTCACACAAACTTTGTATTTTCCACACAAAATTCAATTTCCTTCATGTAGACAAAATCCAGTTTGTCTCTGTTTAAATGCTCTGGGGATATAAGTATATAACTCGAGAGATAAATAGTTTATGCATTCTTCCAAGGGAGTATTCATAAATGTAGGTTTTATTGATACCATTTTTGAAATAATCCCCAGTGACTTAACTATCTAGATAGTATGATAAAAATAAATATTGATGCATTATTGCTACAGAATGAATATCAAAGTTAGCTGTGAATATTTTCACAAAATTAAAGACACTGGATTGTCAGTGCTTTACAAGCATTTATCTTTTATACTGTATTCTGTTTTCATCTGTTGTAACACTTCAGCTAGGTCTTGACGTTTGCACTTAGTTAGCTCAGCTGCCAAGATTGCAACTTTGTCAGTGAACCTGGGCTGGCCATTCCTCCAGCAAACAATTATGTCTATGATTTGTTCATTCACATTCTCTGGGTATTTCAGTTTGATAGCCTGCATTCTGCTCTGCTTAATATTCAGCCTCTTGGAAAGTTCCTCGTAGTCATTTTTCAGCTCGCTAGCCAACCATCTCAGTGTCTTCATTCCCAACAGTCCTAAAAGCAGAGGGCATGTCACAGCCAGGTACAGTAACAGATAGCATAACATAAAACTTTTCAATCATTTAAATGCAATTAACTCAAACTATGAAAAATTGTTCAGTACATGCTTAAATTTTTGCAGGTTTTTAAAAGGACACACTTTATATGTTCATAGAACAGAATCATACAGCACAGAAGCAGCCATTCGGCCCATCAAGATATCCAATTAGTCCCACTCCCCTGCTCTTTCCCCATAGACCTGCATTTTTTATCATTCAAGTATTTATCCAATTCCCTTTTGAAAGTTACTGTTGAAACTGCTTCCACCACCATTTCAGGCAGTGCAAAAAAAAAATCTCATCTCCCCTTTGGTTCTTTTGCCATTTACCTTAAATCTGTGTCCTCTGGTTACCAATCCTCCCCTGCCAGAGGAAACAGTTTCTCTCTATTTACTCTATCAACACCCTCATAATTTTTAACACCTCCATTAAATCTCCACTTAACCTTCTCTGCTTTAAGCAGAACAATCCCAGCTTCTCTCGTCTCTCCACATAACTGAAGTCCCTCATCCCTGATACCATTGTAGGAAAAATCCTCTCCAAGGCATTGACATCTTTCCTAAAGAGTGGTGCCCAGAACTGGACATAATACTGTAGCTGGGATTTAACCAATTATTTATAAAGTTGAGAATAACTTCCTACTTTTGTACTTCATGCATCTATTTATAAAGTCATGGCCCCTGTATGCTTTCTTAAAAGAAAAACAAACAGCCTTATCAACTTGTCCTGCCAACTTCAAAGATTTCTGTAGGTAAACCCCCAGGTTTCTCCATACCTGCACCCTCTTTATAATTGGACCATTTAGTTCATATTGCCCCTCCTCATTCTTCCTTCCAGAATGCATCACTTCACATTTCTCTGCATTAAATTTCATCTGCCATATGTCAGCTCAATTCATCAGTCTGTCTATGTCCTCCTGGAGTCTGTTACTATCCTCCTCACTGTTTACTACATTTCCAAGTTTGTGTCATCAGCAAACTTTGAAATTATGTCCTTTATACCAAAGTCTAGGCTATTAGGATGTATATCAAAGTGTAGTAGTCCTAATACCGAGCCCTGGGTGACACCACTGTATACTTCCCTCCAGTCTGAAAAACAACCATTCACCATTATTCTCTGCTTTCTGCCCCTTATCCAATTTTGTATCCACGCTGTCATTTCTCCTTTAATCCCATGGGTTTCCATTTTGCCAATATCTATTATGTGGCACTTTAATCAAACACCTTTTGGAAGTCCATATACACAACATCAACTACACTACCCTCATCAACCCTCTCCGTTACTTCACATTGGTAGGAATAAAAGTGACCCAATAGCAATAATAAAACTGACTACTACTGAATGGGAGGGAGAACGAAACCAAATGTGTTGGATGGGTTTTCATTGAAAGTGGGTAGTATGAGTTTACTTCTGGCAAAAAAATTGTCTACAACTACTGTGCCAATTAATATTGAAATGTTATATTTGTGATATTCAGGCAAAACTCCTGAAATGGTGAATAATACAAGATTAAAAGGGAGGAAGGGGTATCAGTCCCACATTATAGTGTATGCCAGATGAAAGTCATCATATGCCAGGAATTTCCTCGGAACTTTTCCCACTCTGCCGCTGTAACTTTGGTGGAAATTCGGTTGAAGTCGCAGTTACATGTGTAATACACCGAAGTTACAGCAGCGCAGTGGGAAAAGTCCTGAGGAAATTCCTGATGAAAATTGTTATATCCGCGTAGTTAGATCCAATTAATTGATGTAAGTGAGACTTCAGGAACTCAAAACTTTACTTTTAATTTACACAGAATAAGGAGAGAACAGAGCTCTTACAGCCAAAGGCATGCACTGGTATTTCTTACTGCACGATGCATCCAAGATGGATGATCCTATGATGTCATTCTACCCATAATGCAACATTACCTTAAAACACTGGTAAATGAACCCTTAGCATTTGTCTCCCTCTGGTGGATAACTTAAGCATTACACCCGAGATTACTATATCCCCCCCCTCTTAAGTTACAACAATTCTTAACAACATTCTTAAAAAGTCCATAAGGAAACTCCTTTAACAATAGTCCATACGGAACGAATCTAGCAGGTCGTGATCAATCGCTCTGGCGGCTTGTGAGACCTTGTTGAACGTCTTACAGTCCAGTCCCTGCTTGGTTGTGGTAAAGCCACCTGCTGCTCCTGAGCAGTACTCAGAGTATCTGACTCTGCTACGATGGTTTCCTCTTGATGAAGGGGTCCAGGTATAACTGTCTCTGTTCGTGGCGTTGGTACCACCAATGCATTTGGATAACTGGGGACAAACCTGTCCTCCAACCTTTCCTCTGGAACCTCCAGTTCGATCTCCCGTTGTCTGGTCAGTATCTGATTCACATGTCTGCGTACTACCTGACCAGTTCCCAACAACAAAACTCTGTCCTCTGGAGCTGCACGGATAGGGGTACCCCACAAGGATGTGTGCTGAGCCCCCTCCTCTACTCCCTCTTCACCCACGACTGTGTGGCTGTTCATGGTTCCAACACCATCATCAAGTTTGCGGATGATACCACGGTAGTAGGCCAGATCACCAACAACGATGAGTCAGCCTACAGGGAGGAGGTCCAGCATCTCGTGAAGTGGTGCGCCGATAACAACCTGGCCCTTAACATCAAGAAAACCAAAGAAATCATTGTGGACTTCAGGAAGTCTAAAGGCGGAAGTCACACCCCCATCCACATCAATGGGGCTGTGGTGGAAAGGGTGGACAGCTTTAAGTTCCTCGGAGTCCACATCACGGAAGACCTCTCCTGGTCCCTCAATACCTCCTCTCTGGTGAAGGCGGCCCAGCAGCGCCTATATTTCCTAAGGAGGCTGAAGGGATGTAACCTGTCACCCCTGATCCTCTCTAACTTTTACCGCTGCACAATAGAGAGCATCCTGACGAACTGTATCACAGTATGGTATGGCAGCTGTAGCTACTATGACCGGAAAGCCCTGCAGCGGGTAGTCGAAACTGCCCAACGCATTACCGGCACCCGTCTACCGACCATAGAGCACATGTACCAGAAACGCTGTTTACGGACGTCACGGTCCATCATCAAAGACCCTACCCACCCCAGCCTGTTCGCCCTCCTGCCATCTGGGAGACGCTACAGATGCATTCGCACCCGTACGACCAGATTTAGGAACAGCTTCTTTCCCAGGGCTGTCATCCTACTGAACTCCACAAATAAACTCTAAAGCCTGCACATCTGCCAATGCACTTTATTACGGTTATGTTTATGTTAAAGTATTACAAGCCAAATGTATGTTGAATGTTTAAATGTCTTAATCTAAATGTACACTCTCGGGAGCCGCAAGCCTACATTTCATTGTACTGCACCTGTGCACTAACAATGACAATAAAGTTGATTATTATGATTATGATTAGTGGAAGATGGCTCAAGGCATCTGCGTTCCCATGGTACTTGCCCACTTTGTAAACGATGACATACTCATATGCCCTCAACGTCACTGTCCACCTCTGGATTCGGGGTGACACCATCTGTGGTACTGCTTTCATCTCATTAAAAAGAGATAGAAGAGGTTTGTGATCGGTGCATATGGTGAATTTCCTGCCATATATGTATTTATGAAACCTCTGTAACCCAAACATTACTGCTAATCCCTCTTTATCTAAATGGGAATAGTTTTTTTCCGCTGGGGTCAGAGTTCGAGACATAAACCCTATCGGTCTTTCAGTTCCATCTTCCATGCAGTGTGAAAGAACTGCCCCCACCCCGTAAGGTGAAGCGTCACAAGAGAATGATGTCTTTCTCTGCATTGTAGTGAACCAGCACATCCGAGGACAGCATCAGTTTCTTGGACTGTTCAAATGAAACCCTCTGTTCCTCTTCCCACTGCCAGTGTCTCCTTGCGCAGTAGTTTGTGAAGAGGTGCTAACACTGTTGACAAGTTTGGCAAAAACCTGTTATAATAGTTTAGCAGTCCCAGGTAAGCTTTTAACTCAGTCACATTTGTAGGATCTGGTGCCTCCTGCAGTGCTTTTACCTTCTCCTTGATTGGATGGAGCCCAGTGGCGTCCACTCTGTGTCCCAGGAACACGGCCTCATTCCCCATGAAAGTACACTTACTTCTCTTGAGCCGTAACCCAGCCTTATCCAATCTTTGAAGTACCCCTCTCAGAGTGCTCAGATGCTCCTGGTTGGTTCTTCCCGTCACCAGAATGTCATCCAGATAGATTGAAACATGTGGAATCCCTTGCAGTACACCCTCGATAGTTCTCTGGAAGATAGCTGGACTAGATGAGACACCAAATGGCAAGCGGTTATAGGTAAACAAACCCTTGTGTGTATTTATGGTTACATACTTCTTGGATTCCTCATCTAGTGTAATCTGCAAGTATGCATGACTCATATCCAGCTTCGTGAATTTCTTCCCTCCAGCCAGGTTTGCAAAAAGATCCTCAGTTTTAGGAATAGGATACTGTTCTAGTTTAGACACCCTATTTACAGTCAATTTATAATCTCCACAGATTCTTACCGAATTGTCCGGTTTTAAAACAGGTACAATGGGAGCTGCCCATTCTGAACATTTTACGGGTTCCAGAATGTTCTCCCTCAAAAGACGATCAAGCTCAGCCTCTACCTTCGGTTTCATGTCATAAGGCACAGGTCGCTGTTTAAAAAATCTTGGCAGTGCCTCCTTGTCTACATAAATCTTAGCTGGGGGGGCCATTAAATGTTCCAGGTTCTTCCTTGAACACATTCTCATGTTCGATCAACACGTCGTGCAAAGACAACGGTTTTCCTCCTTCCAATTGATTTATTGCTCCCCAATCTAATTTAAGTTCTTTTATCCAGCCCCGACCTAACAAGTTTGGTCCAGAACCCGATACTACAACTACAGGTAGCTGTTCCACGGTGTCCCTGTGTTTCACAGTTACAATAGCTGTACCCAATGCTGCCACTCGTTCACCGGTATAGGTTTTAAGCTTCATAGAGCAAGACTTTAACTCTGGAACTTTTGCACGGTTCCACAATTTTGAATATTCCTCCCTGTTCATTATGGTTACGCCACATCCAGTATCCGCCTCAAAGTTGACCTTAGTGTCATTTACTCTCAGTTGCAAAGTGATAGGATCCACTTTTGGAATGTCCTCTACCATACTGTGCATTATGAAAACGTCGTCTTCTTTCTCAGCTTCTCCACTGATGTGATGTGCTCCCTGTTTTTTCACTACTCTTTCCAGGTTTTGCTTTTCTCCCCCTTTAGGTTCGTATACCTCCAGGGTAGCTTTAGCTCTGCATGCACGTTTTATATGTCCTTTTTTCCCACACTTGTGGCACTTTCCCTCCAGAACCCTGCATTCCCTTGCCAGGTGATCTCCATTGCATCTATAACATGCTTTTAAATGCGCACGTTGTGGTGTACGACTCATATTTAACTTGTGCACCAGCGTCTGACCTGCAACTTGCTTCGTAGTAGACCAGTCTGAACCTTGTATTTCTTTCACATCATGGTTAGCTGTCTCTATTAATTGAGCAAGTTCCAACGCTTTTTCATACGTAAGCCCAGTCTCGGACAATAATCTCCTCTGCATTCGAGCATCCATTATCCCGCAAACCAGCCTATCTCTCAGTATGTCTTTCAAGCTGTTCCCGTAATTGCAACCATGTGCCAGTTTTCTCAACACCGCTACATAATCCAACACAGTTTCTCCCGGTATCCTGTTCCGTGAATTAAATTTGAAACACTGTACAATCTCACTCGGTCTGGGATTGAAATGTTCCTTTAGCAAGTCCACTAATTCAGTAAATGATTTATATCCAGGCTTTACAGGACTGCATAATTTTCTCAATAAACTATGTCAGACTTCCCACCGAAGTTAGCAAAATAGCTCTCCTTTTTCCAACATCGACAATATCATTTGCTACAAAGAAATGTTCCAATAACTCACAGTACTCTATCCAGGTTTGTTTTTGCACAACAAAAGCAGAAATCTCTCCAACTCGAGTAGCCATGATTCAGATGCAGTGTTCTTGTATTTTCCCTTCTTCAAGTTGAAACAGTTAATCCTCGTCGCCAAATGTTATATCCGTGTAGTTAGATCCAATTAATTGATATAAGTGAGACTTCAGGAACTCAAAACTTTACTTTTAATTTACACAGAATAAGGAGAACAGAGCTCTTACAGCCAAAGGCATGCACTGGTATTTCTTACTGCATGATGCATCCAAGATAGATGATCCTATGATGTCATTCTACCCATAATGCAACATTACCTTAAAACACTGGTAAATGAACCCTTAGCATTTGTCTCCCTCTGGTGGATAACTTAAGCATTACATCCGAGATTACTATAAAAATGTTTAAAACCCACCCTGCCGAGTGAACACACATACCAGAAGTTCTGACCCAGGGTTACTTCCACCACAAAAAAATAGAATAGGGGGATGTTCTCCTTGCAGCTCTGTGGTGCACCTTGTGGCTTTTTTTTCTACGTTAAAGGTGCTATATAAATACAAATTATCATATTCCTTTATTACCATGTTGGTTTTCAAATTCTGAACCGGTAGTAATTCCATCAAACTGTCCAAATTGTAGGTTTAGGGACTCCATTGTAAGAGGGATTGATACAATCTTCTGCAGGCATGACTGAGTTTATCTAAATGGTGTGTTCTTTCGAAGGTGCCAGGATTTGGTACTTGACTGAACAGGTGGATAAGATTCCACAATAGAAAGGGGAGAAACCAATGATCATGGTTCATGTGGGAATCAACAATACAAGTAGGTGCAGAATGAAAGTTGTATAAAAGGGATGTTCAGGAGCTAAAGAGAAAAGTTGAAGAAAAGGACTTCTAGAGTAGTCTCCGGATTACTCTCTCTGCTGGACCTATGAGAGAGAAAATAATATAGAATGGGACAGGAGGCTGGGCTCTGTCCTTTACCAGCATTTACATGCAGGGGCATCCAGTGGCGGTCCCAACCATTTCTGACACTAGCACAGGAAAATTCAGCACTTTACCTTTTCCCCCTTATCGCTTTTACCCTTGAGGGTCCACTGATTAGAATAAAGAAAACTTAAACTTGCCTTCTTCTTTAATTAAACTCCTGTAGCAACCCACTGATCCTTTGATTTTGCACTGGGCCTACAGATATCAAAGAAACATTGTATTAAGATAAATTTGGAAAGATGACCTTTGAATTTGTCAAAAATTAGATTATTTTGAACTATGAACATAAAACACATCTACCTTGGGGATTGCGATGGGTAGCTTACACAACAGGACCTCTTCGTTATTACTAATTGGGTTGTGTGTGTAAAACTCCACTAAACCCTTGTAGCAGTCATAGCTGTAATTTGCATATTGGTCCTTCTCCTTCACTTGTATTTCCAGTTTGTTCGGACGATGATAATAAAAAGTTATTATTTGCTTTTGTTGAATCTCCTCACTTGTGGTGATATTGCCATTTTGGAGAATTTTATGTAAACCTCCTGTCCTTCTCCCAGTAAAAACAGTTTACTTGAAATGGGATCTGGTGGACCACCATACCCATTTTGCTGCAAGCGTCTCATCATATCATCGACTACCTCCAATGGGCAAAGCTGAATACAGAATACATTTGGCTGATCTTCCCCTTTCCCAACAACAATACAAACTTGTTTCATCCTCAATGCATTTTCAAGGAGTGATGCTGCGTTTTGTATTCTACTTTTATTTTCTAACATTGTGCGCAGTATAATTAACCTGAAAGAAAATAAAATGTGATTTACTGAGCTTGCAAATGCATTTAATTGTATTGCTGCTATTATTGGGCCTATAAACAAATGTATAATATGGACATTTATTTCAGTTGTTGCTCAGCAACAATCATATGCACATCAAACTAAACTCATACTTTAATGTTTCAATCATACGTTCTGAGAAGCTTTCAAATGAACAGACTTAATTCCTTTCATTTACAACTTCTTAGCTGTCATTCTTTGTGTGCTTAGATAATTGCTTGACCCAGAGTCATGGCAAGTAGATTAGGAAAATGAAAATGAAATATTCAGATTTAACAAATGCTTATTCTCTTTTAAGTTGGTCTAGTTTTCAATGAAGCCCATAAATAGTCAAGGAAAGGGATACAGCAACTTTACATCAACATTCAACATGCAGAACACGACACTGGTGTGACAAAGGTAGCATGCTAGTATGTTTTAAGTAACTTTTGTTAATCTTCTCTTGCTGAACATTAATACAATAAAACTGTTTAGTAATGCAAGACCATGCATGCATTTACTTTCGTGCTTATTTAACTATCAACATTGTTGTACTTCTGCCTTATTACTTGCACTTTAGCAGCAACATACTTCCCATATTGTTCATTGATAGTCATTTACGATTATATTTAAAGTCGAACAAGGTCACATACATAGAATTCTGAGGTTCCAAAAGTGACCAAGTATGCGCACACAAAACAAACTTGTATTATACCTTTATCAGCATTCATATATTATAAACAGTACAGAAGTATACATTGTACAGTGCAATTGTTAAATTGTAAAGCGCAATTGTTAAACCCAATGCACTTTGGTAGAGTTTATCAATTGTTAAACATATCAAAAGAACAGTGGACAACCCCTTTTTCTACAAGTGGGTAAGTTATAGTTATTTCTCACAAATAGAATATAACACATAATTTCCCACTGTGCACATTTTAAATTTAAAAATAAACAAAAAACAATTGTTGAAACACTCAGAAATTAAGCTGCTGTAGAGTGGCACGTGGAATATGTGATCTCAGAGCAGTGCAGCAAAGACAGCAACATTTCCACTATGACAAATCATTTGTAATATAATTGCTCAGTGTTTCACTTGAGAGGATATACTAAAAATTTTAGTGATTTGATATAGCAATTATAAACTGTTATAAAAGGAAAATGTTATGGGGCAGATTGCTCTTTGAAGTTTCTACATTCCAAACAATTCAGAGAGAACTTTATCAAACTTCAAGTCTGATCAATGAGCATCAATAAAAATAATTCATACATTTTACTGAGTATATAACAGATGCATTACCTTCCTTGTGGCTTCCGCAGTTCAAAGGCCACTGATCCTTCCTTTTCTTCCAATTTAATGTTTGTAATGCAAGTCCAAGGCTCTAAAGGAGCATTTTGACAAAATAGATGGAGATGCTCATTATTGTACATCCTCTTCCTTCTTGTATTTATCATCGTCAACAGAATAACTTCAAAAGAATACAAGGAAAAAACAAATTAAATATACTGCAGAAAGAACAGAAATAAATAAAAACATTGTTTTGCGAGAGGGCTAGGAGTCAGAACTGGTAAATAGGTTGCAACATTACAGGCATACCATATTTCAATTAACTTGAAAAATTTCATATATGAAAGTGAAAATTGTGCTACAGCAAAAATTTTATTTTTTTAGGAAGCTCCTAGGATGTTTTGAGGCATCCATGACTTCTGGCTGCTGACCTCCATGACTTTAAAGCACAAGGCTCAGCCAGAAAGCAGGTCTGCACAGCGTGTTCCTCAGGCCATGCAAGGCTACAATTCTGGGCCCCCATTTCCACAGTTTGTCAGGGAGAAATGCCTGGCTAGACCGGGCATACTGCCACTGACACGATGCCAGAACACACCGAGGGCCTGGGCTCTGCCCTCGACCCCTTACAACAATGGCTATATGTTTGAGGTGAGGAAGGCTTCACCCCCATCATAAGGCTAAATATGCAGGGTCCCAGCCTAGTCTCTGGCCATTCTGGTGAACTCCTGCCGAGGACTACCCTGGAATCGGCGTGGCTTTGAGGGACTTTTATTTTTATAGCGTTGATTTTGGCCTCTTGTATGCTATTTGCATCTTGGAGCTTCATAATGTGCTTGCTCAAGATTTTATACATTCCCCCTTCATTCCATGGAACAAGTTTTGGGTTACTGGTTTCTGAACTTCTTTCTGATGAAGTAAATTCTATAACTTGCTCCAAGACCTCGGTTTTCTAGCCTATAGGTGCCTGTCTGCAACTTTGAGTACCATTTCACACTCCGACAAACTTGATTGAATTTTTTGAGGAGGTAACAAGGAGGGTAAATGAGGGTAGTGCGTTTGATGTAGTGTATATGGACTTTAGCAAGGCTTTTGATAAGGTTCCACATGACAGACTGGTCACAAAGTTAAAAGCCCATGGGATCCAAGGCAAAGTGTCAAGTTGGATTCAAAACTGGCTCGGAGACAGGAAGCAGAGGGTAATGGTTGATGGGTGTTTTTGTGACTGGAAGGCTGTTTCCAGTGGGGTTCCGCAGGGCTCAGTATTAGGTCCCTTGCTTTTTGTGGTATATATCAACGTTCTTGACTTGAATATAGGGGGTATGATTAAGAAGTTTGCAGATGATACTAAAATCGGCTGTGTGGTTGATACCGAAGAAGGAAGCTGTAGACTGCAGGAAGATATCAATAAATTGGTCAGGTGGGCAGAACAGTGGCAAATGGAATTCAATCCGGAGAAGAGTGAGGTAATGCATTTGGGGAGGGCTAATAAGGAAGGGGAATACACATTAAATGGTAGGACACTGAGTAGTGTAGAGGAACAAAGGGACCTTGGAGTACATGTCCACAGATCCCTGAAGGAAGCAGGCCAAGTAGATAAGGTGGTTAAGAAGGCATATGGAATGCTTGCCTTTATTAGCCGTGGCATAGAATACAAGAGCGGGGGGTTATGCTTCAACTGTATAAAACACTAGTTAGGCCTCAGCTAGAGTACTGCGTGCAGTTCTAGTCACCACATTACAGGAAAGATGTGATTGCACTAGAGAGGGTACAGAGGAGATTTACAAGGATGTTGCCAGGAGTAGAGAATCTTAGCTATGAGGAAAGACTGGATAGGCTGGGTCTGTTTTCCTTGGAACAGAGGAGGCTGAGAGGAGACCTTAGAGGTGTATAAAATTATGAGGGGCATAGATAAAGTGGATAGAAAGGACCTATTTCCCTTAGCAGAGGGGTCAAAAACCAGAGGGCACAGATTTAAAGTAATTGGGGGAAGGTTTAGAGGGGATTTGAGGGGAAATTTCTTCACCCAGAGGGTTGTGGGGGTCTGGAACTCACTGCCTGAAAGGGTGGTAGAGGCAGAAACCCGAACCACATTTAAAAAGTACTTGGATGTGCACTTGGAATGCTCTAACCTGCAGGACTACGGACCAAGAGCTGGGAAGTGGGATTAGGCTGGATAGCTCTTTGTTGGCCGGCGCGGACACGATGGGCCGAAATGGCCTACTTCCTTGCTGTAACTTTCTATGATTCTATTGTGGCGGTACCACCGGTTGTCCCTTACATTGAGATACATAATTCCCTTTAACTTACCTTTAAATGTATCTGTTACTGCACTCAGGCTTCATTCCTGTACTCTGCGTCATGACGTCAGAGCTTGGAACCTTCTGGCAGCTGAGCTCGGAACCTGCTAGCAGTTGAGTTCAGAAACTTCTAGTTAGTCCTCGTGGCGTCCCCGTTGGGGAAAGACCTACACCACGGTGCTCCTACCGTCAGCCATCTTACCTGCTACCTTACCTGTTGTATTTAACCTGTTCCTGTAAATAAACAACTTATTTACAGTTCGTCGAAGTCAAACTCGATTATTTAGTGGCGATGCACATGAATCGCTACATTGGTGACCCAACAACGTGAGTACGGGAGCTCATCAATTCCAACACTACAATTGATGACCCCGTATCCGTGAACGATTTTCACGGTAGCAACGCGTAGCCTGAACCTCGTCTTCCCACAAGACGACCGACGCACAACCGACGAACAACCATGGAACAGCAACCGCCTAACACCGATTCCTCCAAAGGCGACCCCGTCTTTGCGAACGTATTCGCAAGGTAAGCGCAGCCTGGAGCAGATCCCGTTTGACACGGACAAAACTCAACCGGACCCCGTTTTTTTGGGAGCAATTTTCACAAAAGAAGCACGCCATGGAAGCACCAGCCGTTATGCTGTCGCTACCGCAATCAAGGGAGCCACAGTCTCCCTCATGCTTTATAAAGGTAGAAGCCCCGTTCGACGAGAACATTGATGCGGCGCCGACCACGTACTTGCTTACGGTCCCCGTACTCGTCTTTCCTACCGCCACACGGATCGTCCGCCTCTACGTCCAAAGCAACAGCAAGTATACATCTCTCCAAGCGCGGGGTACAGCATGTTCGGGCTCACAAAATCGGAGCACGCCCTGCGGGGATACCACAAAGACTCACCCCCACGAAACACGAGGACGCACTCCTCGCGCACGAGGACCCATCCCTCGCGAACCACGAGGACCTATCCCTCGTGAAAAACGAAGACTCCTTCCCCGCCGACGACGCACCAGCCCGTCATCCTGCTGGTTGTGTTACCTACTACACGTTTCGGCGCGAACAAAAAGCGTTGCCGCCCTCACGGCTGTTTTCTCCTAAATCTACAATAGTTACAAGTGTTGCCACCCTCCAGGCAGAATTGACCCCTCCTGAAAGCAACAACAATCCGGACCGTTGCCACCCTTTCTCCAGTTTTCCCTTTACCAAATGCAAACCTCTACTGACGCTGCACTCATCAAGGAGGGGTCCAACGGGCATCCTGCGGCCGCGATCAGCCACGTGAAAGTTGCTGGCCTCACCGATCACTGAAGCACGCAGCAACTCTTCACCCTCTGTTGTGTTAACGTCGTAGCACTATGGCACGCACCGTTCCGCGTGTTCCAGCCTCCTGAAGGTTTCGCTCACCTGTCGGCGAGTTCATCGACCTCGCCTGTCAAGTCCTTCTGGATCGCTCGTTTGGCTTTCCGGCAGGGTTAATCAGAACAAGGACTTGTTCCAACATCAACAGAGCGATCGTCCACGTCCGCCCAACCTGACCGTCACTCTGACAAGGCCTGCTGTTTCGCACGTTTCCATGTTCCTTCGCCTGACGGATACACTTTATTCGCCACGACGCGCCTAAGGATCCACTCACGAGCAGCATCTTCAGACCTCGCCTACCAAGTCGAGACAGCACGACCTCCGTGACCACCAGCTCGTCAGACCATCTCATCCTTGGACTTTCGTTAAAGCGAATTCTGGGGGGACCTACGTGGCGGTACCACCGGTTGTCCCTTACATTGAGATACATAATTCCCTTTAACTTACCTTTAAATGTATCTGTTACTGCACTCAGGCTTCATTTCTGTACTCTGGCTTCATTCCTGTACTCTGCGTGATGACGTCATGACGTCAGAGCTTGGAACCTGCTGGCAGTTGAGCTCGGAACCTGCTAGCAATTGAGTTCGGAAACTTCTAGTTAGTCCTTGTGGCGTCCCCGCTGGGGAAAGACCTACACCACGGTGCTCCTACAGTCAGCCATCTTACCTGCTACCTTACCTGTTGTATTTAACCTGTTCCTGTAAATAAACAACTTATTTATAGTTCGTCGAAGTCGAACTCGATTATTTAGTGGCGATGCACACGAATCGCTACACTATCATCCGACAGAACCGTTGGCCTAGAAGGCTAGCAGAAACCACAGCTGACACTTGGTGCGCCTCCCTGACTCAGCGATTTCCCCAGCTTTTCAGCAAATTGTTCCATGAACAGAATAAAAAAAACTCAAAACCAATACTCAGCTCTAGAACAAGTAGGATGTATTTGCAACTTTGAAGAAGCAAGAAAGGAATGTTCAGAGGAACAATGGTCCTAATCTATACATCATTAAAAATAGTGTAGAACATGAAATTCCAGCTTTTCCATTGTAAATTACTATATCAACATTTTCCTTTCTATTTTACTGCCACCCATCACAATATATATTTGCAGGCTGCAGCCACTGGAGACTCTGGGAAAATTTCTGAAGACACTCTCCACACTACGTCATCACCTATATAAAATAATGTACATTTATCAACTGATCATGGGCAGTGACAAAGGCACATGTGCGCACTTCATGTCCGCAAACCTTACTTTTGGATATTATAATTTATGGTAATTCTATTATGTCAACCTTTAACAATGAAATTACCAATGTTTTGTAATGGCATTTCCCCTTGTCAACAGTTGACAGTTTATTGATTAACCAACTGAAGCACTCAAAATGCTGTTGGAAAAACAAGTCGCCTTCAGTAAGCTTAAAATTAGGTTTCAAAACAATATGATTAAATTTATCTACTGAATTATGTTTTTTCTTCTTAATATCTTCATTAAGGTTTTTACAGAAGGGCCTCAGCCTCTGCCAAAATCATGGGCTTGTATTTGATATTTTTGCCACATCCTGCAGTCTGGGCATGTGCAGTGTGAAAAATTTTCCAGGACATTCAGTAGCATTTAAACTAGAAAATTATGGAATGGTTCTCTGTTGGGCTCTAATATTTATTTGGTTGTTTTTCTAAAAGCTAGAGGACAAATTTCAAAAGCTTTAAAAGTGTTTTTAGAAGCAGAAGGCTGTTTGGTGTGTGCATATGTGAGAGAGACAAAAAAATGACAGACTGTGCTGATAATACATTTGCTGTAGCTTTAGTTGGTGCTTGAAATATAAATATTCGTACTGTCAAGGTCATCGTGGCCCTCAACTTTTATACCACAGGCTCCTTTCAGGCTGCAGCAAGTGACATCAGCAATATCTCCCATTTTGCAGTCCACTGTTGTATCAGGGCTCTCTACACCAGGAGGAATGCCTAATCTTTCCCCATGAATACAGCGAAGCAGGATGAGAGAGCACTAAGCTTTGGATGCATTGGAGGGTTTCCTATGGTTCAAGGTGCCATAGAATGCGCACTCAGTGCCTTGCGTGCTCCCCATTACCAGTCTGGCATCTTTGTCAATAGAAAGGGATTCCACTCCATTAACCTCCAGTTGGTTTGCGACCACAGGCAGCATATCAGGCAGGTCTGTGCCCGGTTTCCTGGCAGCAGTCATGACTCATTCTTCATGAGTCAATTCTCTATGCCGCCTTTATACCAACCAGGCCGCCAGGTCACAGGCTGGGTACCGGGTGACAGGGCGATCCCCTTCAAGTGTGGCTCATGACTCCTGGAAGGAATTCAATCACAGAGCAGACCAAGATGAGAGCCATGCTACCACCAGGAACGTCAATCGAGCAGATGGCTTACTGAAAAAATGCTTCTACTGCCTGGTCAGTTTGGAAGAAGCTTTGCAGTACATCCCTGAGCAGATATCCAGATTTGTCATCATCTGCTGCAAGCTCCATAACTTTGCCATCATGAGGGACCTGCCCTTACCACCAGCTGGGCAGAAAGAAGTGCAGCAGGAAGAAGAGGAGGAGGTAGAGGTCGCGGAGGAGGATGAGAAAGGAGGAGGTAGGAGGAGGAGGAAGAGCATGAGCAGCATTGACCACGTGTCCCTAGCTGCCAGAGTTCAGCGAGGAGCTCATCCAAGAGCATTTCACATGAACCAACCCTCCCATTGCCAATACACCAAAAGTCCCGCAATCATTATCACCATCATATTGCCTTCCTTCGGTTCAGCCTTATGAGTGTTGCCCTATCTTCACTACAAATAGTAACACCAACACTAAATCCTTATAATTTATCCGACAACTCAATTCCATCTGTAATCAAATATTTAACTAGAATAATTAAGAATCATCTTTGTGCAACCCCTTAGAGCCAGTCTTGTATGCTTGCTTACCTATCCTAGTGCTCCATGAGGTGTATCCCCAATGGCTACAGAAAGGGAGATGGAAGGCTGCTGAGCTTCCATTGAAGACACTTCAGATGGCTGTGGTGGGCGACTTCGAGCAGCTCTGGGCCTTGGCCAACCGGATACAGACTGCAGCATCTCGGCATGGACCAGGGCAGTCATGCCCAGCTGGCTGTGTAGCACTAACAAGGGCACTGCTGGAGTGGGTGGCAGGGGAGCAAGCATGCTATTGTCCGGAGAGAACACAGCAGGTGCCTTTCCCATGGTGCCACAATGACTGTCCTAGGACTGCGCCTCAACACTCTTACAGCTCTGTACAAGAACAGGGTGCAGGAGTCATGTGACACTCTGGAATCTCCTGTTGACATTTGCGCCCCCGCGCCCCCCCCCGAGCCAAGATGGCGGCTGCCTGAGCTTGAATGGCAGCACCGTGAGCTGCCATGAAAGCTGTCAGAGCCATCACTAGAGGCTCAGTCATGGTCGACGCCACTGTCCTGTTCATGAAGCTGACTGCTCTCTCTGCGTTGGACAGCATGGTCTCCATGGGTGATCACTTTGCTGAACACCTCCGTTCAGTCTGCAAGCGTGACCCTAAACTTCCAGTCACTTGGCACTTTAATTCTCCATCCGACTCCCACCTCTCTGTTCTCGGCCTCCTACACTGTTCCAGTGAAGCTCAACGGAAGCTCGAGGAACAGCACCTCATCATTTGATTAGGCACTTTACAGCCTTCTGGACTCAACACTGAGTTCAACCACTTCAGATCATAACCACACTTCTATTTTCTTGAACAGCAGGTGCTGGTAATGATTCTGCTATTACCATTTACACCTCCTCTGGACCCATCTTTTGTTTCTTTATTGTCCCATTACCACCCTCTTTTGCCTTGCACCATCATCCCTTTTGTCATTTAATCACTCTTGCCCTCCACCCTATCACAGACCTTCCCTTTTGTTCTTTCCTCTCCCGCTCCCCCACTCCCTTTTTCCCTGGCTCTGTACTTGCCAATAAACTGTTAAATCTCTAACTTCTTCCAGTTCTGACCAAAGGTCATTGAGCTGAAACATTAACTCAGTTTCTCTCTCCGCAGATGCTGCCTGACCTGCTGAATGTTTCCAGCATTTTCTTTTTTTTTATTACAACATGGTATCCATGCTCTGCATGAAGCCCCAACACAAATTAGAGCTCACTTCAAGCTGTGAGCGATTGCACAAAAGCTCATTGGCAGGCTGCCCAATACTCCTAGAAATTTTTGGCGTATGCCCATCAGCCTTCTACATTAGTTGGGGCCCACGAGGTCAGCATCCGAGTCCTCTGCAGCAGAGCCAGTATATGACCTTGCCCTCCGCCGAGCTGGCACCTGTGGCGTCTAATCCCACCCCTGCCCTAGCTCCTGTACGCTTGTACCCGATGATCCACCACGAGCAAACCTCTATCCTATCCTCTAAATTACACGTGGTGCTCATCTCTGAGTTGGCGCTTGCTAGGGTCAGATCGAGTGACGCTTCATCTTCCTTCCAGACCAAAGGTGCCCTCCATGTTGCCAAGCAAGCAACCTCACCATAGTGCTGCCAAATTCCAAGAACCCACAACCCAGTGTTGCCAAAGCACAGGACTGTGCCACGTGCAGCTAAACCCCCCTCCACTTTCCCAGTACTGCTAAATACCAGGTATCTAACTGCAACTGATACATTTTGCATATCATCTATCTGTATATTCTCAACTTTAAAACTGGTAAAGAATAATTAGTAAATACATAGGTTAAAAAAGTTAAAATAAAGGTCACTTCAGTGTTTTTACAAAATAATGGATGGACCGTTGTAGAATTCTACCCCTAAAGCACCAGTAAATAATCCTGGACTGACATCTTGTAAAAATTAAATTAGACTTGTTCATTCACCATAAATCAGTGGCCCTGATATTATACGGGAAGTCACACAACACCAGGTTATAGTCCAACAGCTTTATTTGAAATCACAAGCTTTCGGAGCGCTGCTCCTTCGGCAGGGGAAGTGGAGAGATGCATATACACACAGCATATATAGTCAGAGAATACTGCCAGATGATTACAGGTAATCTTTCTAACTGCCCTTTCTCACACCTCGGCAGAGAGATAATCACAGCAATCAAAGGTGTGAATGGTGTCCAAACAGGTCAGTCAGGAAAACATTACATCAAAGAACAATGAGGTGGGGTCACAAGGGGTCAAACGTTGCAGATGCTGCGGTCTGTATGAAAAACAAAAAACAGACAAAAAACATTTTTTTTGCTGGAAATCACAGCAGGTCCGGCCGCATCGGTGTAGAGAGAACAAGCCAACGACGACTCGAGTCTGGATGACCCTACGTCAGGTGAGGTTACATGTAGCGTGACATGAACCCAAGATCCCGGTTGAGGCCATCCTCATGAGTGCGGAACTTGGCTATCAGTTTCTGCTCGACAAATTTGCGTTGTCGTGTGTCTCGAAGGCCGCCTTGGAGAATGCTTACCCGAAGATCGGAGGCTGAATGTCCTTGACTGCTGAAGTGTTCCCCGACTGGGAGGGAACACTCCTGCCTGGCGATTGTTGTGCGGTGTCCGTTCATCCGTTGTCGCAGTGTCTGCATGGTCTCGCCGATGTACCATGCTCAGGGGCATCCTTTCCTGCAACGTATGAGGTAGACAACGTTGGCCGAGTCACATGAGTATGTACCATGTACCTGGTGGGTGGTGTTATCACGTGTGATGATGGTATCTGTGTTGATGATCTGGCATGTCTTGCAGAGGTTGCCATGGCAGGGTTGTGTGGTGTTGTGGTCGCTGTTCTCTTGAAAGCTGGGTAATTTGCTGCGAATGATGGTCTGTTTGAGGTTAGGCAGCTGTTTGAAGGCAAGTAGTGGGGACACCACCCACCAGGTACATGGTACATACTCATGTGACTCGGCCAACGTTGTCTACCTCATACGTTGCAGGAAAGGATGCCCCCGAGCATGGTACATCGGCGAGACCATGCAGACACTGTGACAACGGATGAACGGACACCGCACAACAATCGCCAGGCAGGAGTGTTCCCTCCCAGTTGGGGAACACTTCAGCAGTCAAGGCCATTCAGCCTCCGATCTTCGGGTAAGCATTCTCCAAGGCGGCCTTCGAGACACATGACAACGCAAAATTGTCGAGCAGAAACTGATAGCCAAGTTCCGCACTCATGAGGACGGCCTCAACCGGGATCTTGGGTTCGTGTCACGCTACATGTAACCCCACCTGACGTAGGGTCATCCAGACTCGAGTCGTCGTTGGCTTGTTCTCTCTGCACAGATGCGGCCAGACCTGCTGTGATTTCCAGCAAAAAAAAATGTTTTTTGTCTGTTTTTTGTTTTTCATACAGACCCCAGCATCTGCAACATTTGACCCCTTGTGACCCCACCTCATTGTTCTTTGATGTAATGTTTTCCTGACTGACCTGTTTGGACACCATTCACACCTTTGATTGCTGTGATTATCTCTCTGCCGAGGTGTGAGAAAGGGCAGTTAGAAAGATTACCTGTAATCATCTGGCAGTATTCTGACTATATATGCTGTGTGTATATGCATCTCTCCACTTCACCTGACGAAGGAGCAGCGCTCCGAAAGCTTGTGATTTCAAATAAAGCTGTTGGACTATAACCTGGTGTTGTGTGACTTCCTACATTTGTCCACCCCAGTCCAACACCGGCATCTCCACACCACCTGATATTATACATTGTGGCACAAACAGGGCTATTGTTATAAAACAGTAAATAATTCACTGATCATGACCACCACAAGAGTATACATAAAATCCTTGATTTGGTAGAACTATCTTGCCTGCAACCACTGAAATCAATAGTCAATACTGTAACAGTAACCATTTCCTCTGACTAAGCCTGAGCATGGCCATGGGAGATTCACTAGTAGAATGGTATATTTTTACTATTGTTTTGGAAGTATTCAGGTTAAATTAATTATGCATTGGTGTAACATTATGCATAGCTGATTATTAAATCTTAAGAGCTAGAAATTCAGTGCCTTAGCACCTCCTGTTATTGCCTCCAGGGGGCGATAATGGGTCACTAAGATCTTACCGCCTGGGCGCAGCGATGTTACCGCCACCCGTGAAATTCACCTGCCGGTTTGCAGCAGCAGTAACCCCATCACCACGCCCGCCTGCGGCCGGAGATCATGACATCATCCGGCCGCGCATCACCCTGTCCTGAAATTCGTTTACGCCTCCTGAAGCATCACCGGGTGAAAACAACGCCAGATTCAGGGGACGCGCGTCGGGCCGCTTTGGGGTTGATGCTTAAAGGCAAGGTGGCCGAGGTAAGCAAAAAAAAAAGTACCTTTTTTGATCTGTTTTGTTCTGCGGGTTCCTGCCCGTGTTTGATCAGCCTGGCACTCGCGTGGGTTCACCGTTCCCTTGGTGGTCCAGGTAGGTGTCCTTTCTTTTGCTGAGCCTGCAGCGTTGGCCCTTCCCTTTAAGGGAGGGAAGGAGCCTTCCAACACAGCAGCACTGCACGGCCCAATGTGCAGCGCTGCAGAGCTCACCACCCCGCCTGCTGCTGATCGCGCTCCAAGAGGGAAGTGGAGCACTTGATTTAGTGCTCCACCTCCCTCTTGGAGCAAGAAAACTGAATTTTTTAATATTTAGAAAAACAGTGCCTGGCGCTAATTTTCCAAACTTTTAAAAGGTAATTTCACCCCCATAATCTTTCCCCTTTTTTGTTCTTACAATAAAATGCAACAATGTGCTAAATTATGTAAATAGGAGGGCACAAACTCCCCACGTCACGTTGTTAAGCTTAGCTCATTCCTTACCATGTGATCTTTTTGTGCTACAATCTCTTTCTCTTCCAGTGCATCTGTATGTGCTGCGTGAACTAGGTGGACATGGAATTTGAACAGCAACTGGACTGGGAAAGGAACGTGGTCCAATCATGCTTAATATAGAGCTTGAAGTAAGAAGTGCAGTACACCTGTCATCCTTATTCCTTAAACTAGATAATATTGTTGTGGAAACTGGCTGGACCTGTGAAAATAGTTCACAAAATAAATTAGACAAACTGGAAAAAAACAGTTGCAGTTATACACTTTTGAATTTACATTGACTCACCATTATTCTTCAAAATAATATTGAAACTTAAAATAGTTTGGGGAACTGGATCGTGCAATAGATTAGACAGTGGCATCCTAGATTTAAATACAGCCCAATAATGGGCTAAACATCTCTTCTACTGTTGGCTGTGTGGGATCTATGTGGAATGAGTTTTGTAAGTTTCAATACAGTTTATAGTGGGCACGAGCACAGCACAAAACTGCCCCCAATTTGGTACTAATTATCGACTTCCGTGAGGCCAGAGGATGGAAGATGTCGGAGTGAGCACTTGTCAGGATGGGAGAGTTGCGGAAGCATTATTCTGTATCTAACTGTGCTCCGGTGGTTGATGCTAACATTGGATGCCCAAAATGTAAATTTTCCCTAGTACCTGTACTGAATATTGTTGTCTCTTATGTTGTACAGAAAGTCATCTTGTAACATTGCATTTCATCACTGATATTCCAGGGTGGTTAAGGAAAAGATAGTGTCACTAAATGGTCCAGAGTGTGTTCATTATGATATTATTGTCATTGAATTTTGAAGCTGTAGTAAATGAAAATTTTTGATTAGGTATGATTCATAAAATATGCATTTAAAATTAAAGCTACAAGTCAAGATTCTTCAAGTTAATCAAATGTAGAGCAAAAGACTACCAAAGTAATGCCATTGGAGAGAGAATGCAATGCCTGATAAAGATTTAATGGCTCACTACTTGAAGGGAAAAAAATACTCCAGTAGCAGGTAGTTCACAATAAATTGTCTTTGAATACATTTAAATTTGATAATTTTAAAATGGTGATAATTTTCTTTTCATTAATCATGCTTAAAAACAAGGGGGGAAAAATTTGGTTGCTTTGCGCCTCCGTCGCAAAGCAACTAGCACCCGGGCGTGGCGCCGCCAACCCTCCCGTGAAATTCAGTGGGAGGTTAGTGGCGGCACCCCACGGCGCTGCGCCGCCGGCGATGACATCATCGTCGTGCGCAGCACCCAGGCCGCGATCTTCGGTAGTGCCCCCGACTTACCATCGGACGCTATGTCTGACGGGGTCAGGGGGGCCTACCTGCGGCCGGGGCGGCGCTATTTAAAGGCGAGGTGCCGGGCGGCCATTTTTGTTGCTGGCCGCCTGCCAGCACCTGCCTCCGCTGCCATCCCCGGCCTCCTGACCCGCTCCCCCACGGAGTGCCGGCTGCGCTCCAGAAGTGCCGGGCTCTTTTGCCAGCACTCTGCTCCCTGGTGGCCCAGCTGGGCCCTGGGTCGCGCTGCGCAAGGCCCCTCTCCTTTAAGAAGGGGAGGAAGGCCTGCAATACCGCGGCGCTGCGGCACCTAGCGCCGCGATATTCCCTCACAGCGCTTCCAGTAGTGTCCCGCTTCCCTCTTGGGGCGCTACCACTCAATTACTAAAAGTAGCGCCCCGGCGAAGTTAACGCCCCAAAGGGGACGCGACTCAATTGTTCCCCCAAGAAATCTTCAGCTTGTTTAGCACAAACACAATGTTGTGTAACCAGATTCCTGCACTAACTCTGCAAAGGTTTCATTTGATAATTCTGTTTCAAAAAATATATACAATTAAAAAGAAAAAACTGCCACTAAAAATAAAAAACTGGAAATACAGCGTAGCAGTGCCAGCTTGGATTCCTGGTAGCATTCTCACCTCTAGGCAGATGTTGCAGATTCAAGTCCCACTCTAGAGAATCTAGTTATATAATCTAGGCTGACACTTCAGAGCAGTACTGAGGGAGTGCTGCTCTATCAGAGGTGCCATCTTTTGGATGAGACATTAAACCGAGGTCCTGCTTGCTCCTCAGGTGGATGTAAAAGATACCATAACACTATTTGAAGAATAGCGGGGGGGGGGGGGGGGGGGGGGGGGGGAGTTCTTCTGATGTCCTGGCCAACATTTATTCCTCAACCAACACCACTAAAACAGATTATCTGATCATGTATTTCACTGCTATTTGTGGGACCTAGCTGTGAACAAATTGGCTGTTGTGTTTCCTCTATGTTGAAACTGTGACTACAATTCAAAAGTATTTAATTGGCTGTAATGCTTTGGGATATCCTGCGATCATGATAGGTGCTATATAAATACAAGTTCTTTCTTTTTTCTTTACAGATGCTGACTAACATTTTCTGTTTTTGTTTCAAAATATGCTTGTTTTGTGCTACCGTAATTGAGTTGCGAAGGCTAGATTGGCTTGCACTAGGTTTGACTCCAACATAAGGAACATTGAATTTGTTAATCAGCTAAAACATGACTCGTACACTTTTGTAGTGTGTTGTGAGACTCATGCTTCCTGAAATACTATGCACTTTTCAGACTTAATAGGATTCCATAAAAAACAAATTGCTTTAAAAAGTTTTATATTATATCCTGACATTATCAAAATGCCCTCACTTGAAGGGAAAGCTATGTATTTTTTTCCTATATACTACAAAAGAACAATTACTATTTCACACATCAGTCTTATTCAAATAATGATTCCCTGTAACATTTTCCATTAACTGTCTCTATAGAGTACTCTGATCTAGTCACTGAATAATTTACAGTCTTAATGAGTAAACTAGTAGGTTAGAAAATTATTGAACAAGGTTTGCCAAGTTGAATCGTGATTCCCCCCCTCCCCCCCCTCCCATGCAAAGTTAGACAAAAACATTTTGGCTCTGAAATTCCTTGGGAGGCCTGGGTGGGTGGGCAGATCTGGAGCAGAGCAGAACTTCTGCCTGCCCATTATGAATGTATAAAGTTCCGGGGTCAGAGTTCTGTAAACATTTTGGGTGCATGCCCATGCTGTTTCTAGTGAAACAAGGGTGCCCACTAGAGGAGACTGGAGAGGAGGAGTGTTGCTGCTGCACTTTGCCACAGAATTGGAGGGCCCACAGGACTCTGGGAAGGAAGGCCAAAATCTCAAAGATCTTAAAAGATGCTCATGTTGAATTTTGCTGATAATTTGAGCAAAGCAACCAATTGCTCTCATGACTACCTGCACATGGAAGATCACAATTTGGGAAATACGATTAGAGGTGAGAGTTAGCAATTAGAGGTGATATTTTCCTGAATATCTAAGTGTTGGCGATAGATGTGAAGGCTAGACTAGTACCAATGTACATATTGCATGTATCAGAACAAAATCCACATCAGCCAGTCACAAGGCATAATTACAAATCCACTGTAAAGCTTTGGTTACACTATGCAGCTTGTATAAAACCAGTTTTCGCTCACTTGTCATTGAAATTTTGCATGAATTACCTTCATTTTCATTATATATGATGAAAAATCACATCCCCATTCAAAATGAGGACCAAAAAGATCAGGGTACCAATGACAATATCACTATTGAGGGGTCATCAATTTAAAATTGTCATTTAAGAGTGAGGAGAGCGATTAGGAGAAATTTCTTTATACAGACTTGAGCATATACTGCTTTCCCACAGGGAGTAGTTGAGGCAGAGGTCATGGCATCTTTTAAAGGAAGAACAGATAAACTTTTGAAACAGAGGAAGATACATGTCTAAGGGGAGCAAGCAGCACAGTGGGGTTAGTTTTGGATTATTCTAGTAAAGAGCTGAAGGAGACACTATGGGAAGAATGGCCCCCCTGTGCTATAAACATGTACGATTATATCGTAAATGGGGTGGAAATACTGAGAGCTATTCAAACAAATCCATCCACTAACAACCAACAGAAGATTTTAAAATTCCAAATCTTACCTCTAAAGTGAAGCTTTCAATGGCTTGTGTTTCTTTTGTAAAATTCAAACATATTCTTGGATCACTGGATGATTTAACAGTATTTTTGCTGTGCATGTGAACTGTCTCCTTTGTAAATCTTAGTACAATAGCAATTAGCTGCAACTTTTGAATCCTGACTTCTGTAAACAATCCCTGTAATAGAGTTGGATTTTTCAAAAATGAGTAAATCTAGCTATTTTCAAGCATTCCTATTGATACTATTATTGAATTTTTATAAGTAACTTAGAAAAGATATCTACCATACAAGTAGAATTTTCTAGTTAATATACTATAAATTATAGTCTGGTATCAATGGTATTACATTGTATAAAGCAACAGAGAAGAGGGAGTGTTTAAAGTTAAAATCTGGTCTGTGTTCAGATTACATTTAGAAACTATCCAACTTTCAATGGTAACAGTTAAGACATAGTAGGATCATACCTCTTGGTCTTTCAAAGTACTGTCCGCTGTGAAAGGAAGGATTGTGTCCCATTTTATGCCATCCTGACTTGTTTTTGCTATTATTTCTTTGGCGCGTCTTTTGATGCCATACAGGGTGTAGGGAATACATACATCCACAGCTTCTTCCAGTTCATGGTTATGTGGATGAAGGTGAATAACATTGCTCAAGAGCTCTTGATTGTCTTGCGTTAAGTTCTGACTGTAGACATTTTCTACCGTGCAACTGATTTCAGTCTGAAGGAGCAATTTATTTGAGGCTCTCACTATACATCCCAATTCTTGTATATTTTCAGCATAACAATAATCACATCTGGAGGAGGAGAAAGATCAGCAAATGATGTTTCTTTGCAAATATATTGCGCTATAGATATCATCATTCTGAGCCTTATTTTCAAGTTGGTAGGTATCAAGGTACTTTTGTGGTGCTAACGTTGTGTAATTACCACAGAGCTAACTGCACCTATTTTTGACTCCACCAACACTAAATTAAGGCACCCAATCGGCTGAAACCAGCAGCAATCCCTGCTAAACATGTAAATGAGCATAAAATGAGGCTTGAATCACCTATAATGAACATAGTGATAATACTGTCACCAGAGTTGATTGGTAAATGAGACTCAATGATAAATAATACAGGAGCTAGAGATGGTAGTGGAGGGAACAAAAGAATGGAGTGCTGCCAATTCTGGCATAAAGGTGAATTCATCCAATCTCAGAACTAGAAGGAGCACCTGAGAGGAGAGCTGACAGAGAATAACACCATGGCTCTGAAATTCTATAGGAGGTCTACCGGTCTCGCACCGTAACTCCAGCAGAACCCCAGAGCAATGTTTTCAGCCATTTGTGCTGATTCCTTGGGAGTTCTCATAGAATCATAGACATTTGGCCTATCGTGTCTGTGCCGGCCGAAAAAGAGCTATCCAGCTTAATCTCACTTTCCAGCTCTTGGTCTGTAGCTTTGCAGGCTACGGCACTTCAAGTGCACATCGAAGCACTTTTTAAATGCGATGAGGGTTTCTGCCTCTACCACCCTTTCAGGCAGTGAGTTCCAGACCCCCACCACCCTCTGGGTGAAAAAAGTTCTCTTCAACTCCCCTCTAATCCTTCTACCAATTACTTTAAATCTATGCCCCCTGGTTATTGATCTCTCTGCTAAGGGAAATAGGTCATTTCTATCCACTCTATATAGGCCCCTCATAATTTTGTACACCTCAATTAAGTTTCCCCTCAGCCTCCTCTGGCTATCCAATCTTTCTTCATAGCTAAAATTCTCCAATCCTGGCAACATCCTCGTAAATCTCCTCTGTACCCTCTCTCGTGCAATCACATCTTCCCTGTAATGTAGTGACCGGAACTAGCTGTGGCCTAACTAGTGTTTTATACAGTTCAAGCATAACCTCCCTGCTCTTGTAGTTGATGCCTCAGCTAATAAAAGAAAGTATCCCGTATGCCTTCTTAACCACCTTATCTACCCATCCTGCTACCTTCAGGGATCTGTGGACATGCACTCCAAGGTCGCTCTGTTCCTCTACACTTCTCAATGTACAGGAAACTTTCTGGTATCCGGCACTGATGGGACCGAGCTGGTGCCGGTCGATCAACACTGCCGGAGAAACCAGCGCTAATGTTAAAACATACGGAGATTCTGAGCTCCGTATCTAGCAACAAACCCTGTTGCTTTGCAACAGCTTCAAAACAGTCGGCGCAGCTTGCAAGCGTCTCTGTAGCTAAGCAACAGCTTCAGCTAGACGCTTGCATGGCCAGGAATGGAGAAAAAAAGCAACGAAAAGTAAAAAAAAGTTATCTGAACCGACTCCTGAATTTTGCCGGTGGATAGAGCATTCCGGAGATTTAACCTCCGTTTAAACGAAAGTTTCCTGTATTATGTATTTCCTTGCCTTGTTACCCCTTCCCAAATGCATTACCTCACACTTCTCCAGATTGAATTCCATTTGCCACTCTTCTGCCTACCTGACCAGTCCATTGATATCTTGCTGCAGTCTACAGCTTTCTTCCTCACTATCAACCACACAGCCAATTTTTGTATCATCTGCAAACTTCTTAATCATGCCCCCTACATTGAAGTCTAAATCATTGATATATATCACAAAAAGGGACCTAGTATTGAGCCCTGCGGAACCCCAATGGAAACAGCCTTCTAGTCACAAAAACACCCGTCGACCATTACCCTTTGATTCCTGCCACTGAGCCAATTTTGGATGCAACTTGCCACTTTCCCTTGGATCCCATGGGCTTTTACTTTTCTGATCAGTCTTCCATGAGGGACCTTGTCAAAAGCCTTGCTAAAATCCATGTAGACTACATCTACCCTCATCAACCCTCCTTGTTACCTCCTCAAAAAATTCAATCAAGTTAGTCAGACATGTCTTTCCCTTAACAAATCCATGCTGACTGTCCTTGATTAATCCGTGCCTTTCTAAATGACGATTAATTCTGCCCCTCAGAATTTTTCAAATAAATTTGCCACCACCGAGGTTAGGTTGACTGGCCTGTAATTATTTGGTCTATCCCTTTCTCCCTTGTTAAACAACGGTACAACGTTAGCAGTCCTCCAGCACCACGCCTGTAGTTAGAGAGGATTGGAAAATGATGGTCAGAGCCACCACTATTTCCTCCTTTGCTTCTCTTTTCATCTGGGCTTGGCAATTTAACTTCTTTCAAAGATGGGTTCTGTTAATCTCCCACCAGAGTTGAAGCAGGAGACTGATAGAATCCTGTAGAATTTCAGGGCCCATATCTCTGTGATTGCCCCAGATTAAATTTAGTCCTCCACCGAGGCAGCTCAAGCCATTTTTTTGACCAAACTACCAGACTTCAAGAGTGCTGCTGATCCCTTCATTGTATCTACACATCAAAATGCATATTCTTATATGGGCATGACTCTTTCCTCCAGTGGCGATGCAATACAGAAGAATCACAACTCAGTCACTGAAGGTAAGCATGCAGGTGCAGCAGGCGGTTAAGAAGGCAAATGGTATGTTGGCCTTCATAGCGAGAGGATTCAAGTACAAGAGCAAGGATGTCTTGCTGCAGTTGTACAGGGCCTTGGTGAGACCACACCTTGAGTATTGTGTGCAGTTTTGGTCGCCTTATCTGAGGATGTTCTTGCCATGGAGGGAGTGCAGCGAAGATTCATCAGACTGATATCTGGGATGGCAGGAATGACGTATGAATAGAGATTGGGTTGATTAGGCTTATATTCGCTAGAGTTTAGAAGAATGAGAGGGGATCTCATTGAAACTTATAAAATTCTAACAGGACTAGACAGACTAGATGCAGGAAGAATGTTCCCGATGGCGGGGGAGTCCAGAACCAGGGGCCACAGTCTAAGGATAAGGGGTAAGCCAGTTAGGACTGAGATGAGGAGGAATTTCTTCACCCCGAGAGTGGTGAACCTGTGGAATTCTCTACCACAGAAGGCAGTTGAGGCCAATTCATTAAATATATTCAAGAAGGAGTTAGATATATTTCTTAAGGCTAAAGGGATCAAGGGATATGGGGAGAAAGCAGGGACAGGGTACTGAATTTGGATGATCAGCCATGATCTCATTAAATGGTGGAACAGGCTCGAGGGGCCGAATGGCCTACTCCTACTCCTATCTTCTATGTTTCAGTCAGAAATGTGCAAACAGCATGAAGGTCACTTGAGTAAAACATAAATACATGAAATAGGAAGATGGAAACAATGCAATATTGGACAACAAATAATTTGGCACTACCCTTATCTTGGTAAATCATTGCTAGACTTTCTCCAAGACCTGTATATCCTTCCTAAAGTGAGGCTCCCAGTCCCTGTCTGTTAAATTCTTGGAGGTCACACATCGGCATCTCCCACTCCCAACCTAATCAGTTCTCAGAAGTCAAATACATGAGGGTTTCCCAACATTTACAAGAAGCAAAGACTATTGAAAGTAGAAACATCTTGCTCGTAGTACCCAAATCTTGTTCCATACAATCCCAACCCGTCTATCAGTTCAGACCCAGCCCATACACTGAGATATACTAGTCTGCCCATCAATCCCAATTAAATCAGTTTACAGCCTGTACAAGTGGAACATTAATCCAGTTCTTCAGTGCCTAAAAATGAACCTAACTACGAACCTAACTACAAGAGATATTTGTATGATTACAAAATTGGTTAGATGCTTACCTGCAGATAAGTTGCTGACCTTCAGTTTATTACATAGAATGTACAGCAGAGAAACAGGCCATTTGACCCAACTGGTCTATGCCACATGAGCCTCCTCCCACCCCTCTTCATCTAACCCTATCTGCATATTCTGGTGCAGAGTATCAGCAGATGGATGCTTTGCATGTTCTGTGCATACCTGACCAGTTTTAAATCTCTCCATTGCTCCTTCATTTCTTCCTCCAAAAAATAACAGATGCAGGGAACTGGCAATGGGAAAGACATTGTGCCTGCCATCTGTGCAATTGGCCAGTGGAGGGCAGCATCACCAAAGGTAGATAGTGAAGCGGTTCTCAAC
This sequence comes from Somniosus microcephalus, assembly GCF_052327205.1. Taxonomy (NCBI): domain Eukaryota; kingdom Metazoa; phylum Chordata; class Chondrichthyes; order Squaliformes; family Somniosidae; genus Somniosus; species Somniosus microcephalus. The sequence continues at coordinate 242,418,635 of NC_140990.1, forward strand.
AGCAACAGGCAAAAAAGAAATCTGTGAAATCACCCAAGAAGTAACTCATTGGTGCTTTTTTATCTTTATATAAAAGAACAACAGTACACATTGACTGTTGAAGGTGTATTGGTAAGAGATCAGAATTTGACTCCGAACACTCCATTCCACTTCATCAGAAAGGAGGATTACATCTCAACTTTTCTCATGTTCTTTTCAGAATGCCACAAGAATGTTAATGGCCCCAAAATTGCTGTCAAATTAATGGTGAGGCTAATAGCGCTCACCGTTATTTATGTACAAATGCTACAGCAACTTCAGGCAAGGGCAGATGCACAATTAAATGCGGAAATCCAAAAGTTGCTGTCCAAGATGCACTGTTAGCTTCGCAAAATTGGCATCTCGCTGTCTGGCTTCCCACTCAAATCATTGAGCAGTGTGAAATTCCTGTACTTGCATAGATACGAACTAAATTCGCCACAAAAAGTTAGGGCTTGTCCATTTCAGTCAAAGTACCCTTTTAATGGCATGATAAGTGTTAATTACTGCCAGTCAACCTCTCTGGCACTGAAAATTAACTATTATAAGCGTGCAGCCTCATTCCTTCAAGTTTTAATTGTCTTTGGGGATTTAAAAACAAATTAAAATTACATTTTCTTTGTCTTTTTTCTCTCTCTTAATCCAATCTTTTTTTCCCTCTTTCCGTACCTGATTTGACACTGAACTCACCAGTCTAACTTACACTTCTTTGTTCAGACGTTGCGCTGTTCATTTCAGATTCCTTCAATCTGATTGGTTAAGGAGATACACAGTTGCTTGGCCTGTTCATTCAGATCCCAGATGCCCTGCAGAGGACACTGCACAACTTGCAGGGCAAAATATCGACACTAAACGGGAAATGGCAAATCGAATTAAGAGTGGGCACCGTTTGTTGGCCTGCCACAATAATCTTTGGGCCAATGCTCTAAACAAGCTTCAATGGGCCAAATAACATTTTCACATCGCTGCCTTTTCTTATGTCCCAATTATTGTTGGGTGGGAAGGTGGGTTAGAACACCATCCATTCACTTCTTGAAGCCTTGGTGGAATTCAGTTGAGACCGATGGTACAAAGGCTTCCCAAAGTCATAAAAATTCCAATGTAGGAGTCCACTTAGCTATGTTGGTCCTAGGCCCATACTGGAGCTATCTACTCAAATCCTCTTTTCCTACTTTTTCACCCTGAACCCTCCTAATATTTTTCCAGCGTTTTTCTACTTCCCTTTTAAATGTGATTGACTCAGTTTGAGTAGCCACTTGTGGTAATGCATTCCATACTCCAATATAAAAAAGTATTCTAACCTCCCCCTTTATAACCCTCGCTGCAGATTCAGCAACCAGTAGAAATAATCTAACAATATTTACCCTCTCAAAACCTTTTATAATTTACATCCAATTCCTCTTCAATTTTCTCTGCTCCAGGGAATGTAGTCCTAGTTCTTCAAATCCAGAATCCTAACTATATTCTCTCATGCCTTGTATTATCCCAGTAAATCTACATCACACCTTTTCTATAATGGCACACAAAACTGCACACTGTACTCCCAGCTTTAATCTAACAAAAATCTTGTACAGATTCATCATCACCTCTTTGCCTTTGTATTCAATGCTCCCATATATAAAACCAGTATCCCATTTGCTCTTTGACAGTTTCTTCCACCTGCAATCTTTTAAACATTGGTGTCTGCACCTCCAGATCTCTGTTCCGGCACTCCATTGAGAATTTTTATCATTTAGGGTATATTTCCATTCTCCATCACTTTTCTTTATTTTCCACGCCCTTAATTTGATAGCAAATTTTGATATTATTTCCTGTATATTCATGTTAATGTATGTCAACAAGAGATCCTTAAACAGATCTCTAGGGGCATGCCACTACTTATATCTTGCCGATTCACAAGATAATTACAGATGAGGAAGGTCATTCGGCCCATCTCAACTCATCAGTCCAGAGAGAACCTAATGTCCTCCCATTGTAGCATCCAACTATTTCTTAAATTATTGCAGGGATTTTGCTTTCATTACTTCAATTGGAAGTTTATTCCACATGACCAACAAAATCAGATTATCTGGTCATTCATCTCATTGCTGTCTGTGGAACCTTGCTGTATGCAAATTGGCTGCCATGTTTGTCTACAGAAGTGACTGCACTTCAAAAGTAATTAATCGACTGTAAAGTACTTTGGGACATCCTCAGGATGTACATATGAGAACAGCTACTTTACAGCAAAAACACTTAGCTGAAACAGTCATAACACAAAGTACATAAGAATTAGGAGCAGGAGTAGGCCATATGGCCCCTCATGGCTGATCTTTGACATCAACTCTACCGCTCCGCCCGATCCCCATATCCCTTGATTCCCCATGAGTCCAAAAATCTATCTATCTCAGCCTTGGATATACTCAACAATTCAGCATCCACAGCCCCTTGGGGTAGAGAATTCTAAAGATTCACAACCAATCTACTCAATCTCTCCTCATAGGACAAACCTCTCATCCAAGGAATCAATCTAGTGAACCTTCATTGCACTGCCTCTAAGGCAAGTATATCCTTCCTCAGATAGGGAGACCAAAACTGTACACAGTGCTCCAGATGTGGTCTCACCAAAGCCCTGTATAATTGCAGCAAGACTTCCTTACTCTTGTACTCCAACCACCTTGCAATAAAGGCTAACATGCCATTTGCCTTCCTAATTGCTTGCTGTGTACCTGCATGCTAACTCTCTGTTTCCTGTATGAGGACACCTAAATCTCTCTGAACACCAACATTTACACTACTAGATGTATTCTGTAGGCCATCAACTAGTGGGAAAGATACAGAGGAGCAAATTTGCAGGGAAATTGCAGTGAGGTGCAAGAACTATAGAGTAGTAATAGCGGGGGACTTCAATTATCCTAATATAGACTGGGTTAGTAATAGTGTAAAGGGCAGAGATGGGAAGAATTTCTGAAGTGTGCTCAGGAGAACTTTCTTGATCAGTACGTTTCCGGCTCAACGAGGAAGGAGGCATTGCTGGATCTGGTTCTGGGGAATGAGGTGGGTCAAGTGGAGCAAATGTCAGTAGGAGAACATTTAGGGAACAGTGACCATAGTATCATAAGGTTTTGATTAGCTATGGAAAAGGACAGGGCGCAATCTAGAGTAAAAATACTTAATTGGAGGAAGGCAAATTTCAGTGGGTTGAGAACGGGTAAATTAGAATCAAAGATTGGCAGGCAAACCTGTAATTGAACTTTAAAGAGGAGATGGTTCGGATACAGTCGAGGTACATTCCCACGAGGGGGAAAGGTAGGGAAACTAAAGCCAGAGCTCCATGGATAACGAAAGAGATAGAGAGTAAGATGAAGCAGAAAAACAGTGCATATGATAGATGTCAGGTTGAGAAAACAAGTGAGAATCAGGCTGAATATAGAAAGTTCAGGGGGGAAGTGAAAACGAAAATAAGAGGGGCAAAGACAGAGTATGAGAATAGATTGGCAGCTAACATAAAAGGGAATTCAAAAGTCTTCTATAGGCATATAAATAGTAAATGGATAGTAAGGAGGTGTGGGGCCGATTAGGGACCAAAAAGGAGACCTACGCACGGAAGCAAAGGGTATGGCTGAGGTACTAAATGAGTCCTTTGCATCTGTCTTCACCAAGGAAGAAGATGCTGCCAAAGTCATAGTGAAAGAGGAGGGGTAGTGGAGATACTGGATGAGATAAGTTTTGATAAAGAGGAGGTACCAGAAAGGCTGTCTGAACTTAAAGTTGGGATGCTGAGGGAGGTTAAGGAGGAAATTGTGGAGATACTCGCCATAATCTTCTAATCCTCCTTAGATACAGGGGTGGTGCCAGAGGACTGGAGAATTGCAAATGCTACACCTTGTTCAAAAAAGGGTGTAAGGATAAACCCAGCAACTACAGGCCAGTCAGTTTAACCTCGGTAGGGGGATAGCTTTTGGAAATGATAATCAAGGCAAAGTTAACAGTCACTTGGACAAGTGTGGATTAATTAAGGAAAGCCAGCACGAATTTGTTAAAGGCAAATCATGTTTAACTAACTTGATCAAGTTTTTTGATGAAGTAACAGAGAGGGTTGATTAGGGCAATGCGGTTGACGTGGTGCATATGGACTTCCAAAAGGCGTGTGATAAAGTGCCACATAATAGGCTTGCCAGCAAAGTTGAAGCCCATGGAATAAAAGGGACAGTGGCAGCATGGATACGAAATTGGCTAAGTGACAGGAAACAGAATAGTGGTGTACGGATGTTTTTCGGACTGGAGGAAGGTATACAGTGGTGTTCCCCAGGGGTCGGTACTAGGACCACTGCTTTTCTTGATAAATATTAATGACTTGGACTTGGGAGTACAGGGCACAATTTCAAAATTTGCAGATGCCACAAAACTTGGAAGTATAGTGAAGAGTGAGGAGGTTAGTGATAGACTTCAAGAAGACAGACAGGCTGGTGAAATGGGCGGACACGTGGCAGATGAAATTTAATGCAGAAAAGTGTGAAGTGATACATTTTGGGAGGAAGAACGAGGAGAGGCAATATAAACTAAAGGGTACAATCCAAAGGGAGTGCAGGAACAGAGAGACCTGGGGGTATAATGTACACAAATCATTGAAGATGGAAGGGCAGCTGGAGAAAGTGCTTAAAAAAGCATACGGTATACTGGGCTTCATAAACAGAGGCATGGGGCAGGATTTTCATTGAACTGTGGAAACAGGATTGGAGGCGTGTGGGGGGTTAAAATCTTGAAATCGGGGGGAGCACGAACCCATCCCGCCCCCATGCCAGTTTCAAAGGAGGTGGGTACCCAACCCGCGCTGGGACCCGCCTCCACGTGGCGGGAAGGGGATTAGTGCCAATGAACTGCCTGTTAGCAGGTAGTGAACAGGCAGTTTTTAGCCTAATCCCTATTTTTATCCCTGAAGTGTGGGATTCCCGACGGCTCCAAACCACGCCAAGTTAGCGAGGCAGGCCGTCGGGATGAAGCGCTTGGAGGGGTCGAGATGTCCGGTGTTCAGGTGAGTGATGGGTGCATGAGTGCAGAGGTAAGTGTGTTTGGTGTGTGTAAAATGTTTAAATAAGTTTTACTTACATGTACTTACCTTTACAGCCTTCCTTCCTTCAGGTCTCGGGAGTCCCTCATCTCACCGGCACAGAAAGCAGAATGGCCACGATCTGTCAAAATCTGCAGCATTCAGCTTTCTGTTCCGGAGAGATCCCTAAATCATTCTGAGAGGAAGGAATTAAAGAGTACAGATTGTCAGTGTTTGACAGCTTCAAACAGCTGTGAAACGCTGATATTTCATCTGTCAAAAGCTCTTGACAGATGAAATGTCTGTCTGTGACGTCACCTGGGCGGGCTCAACAAGGTTAATTAAGTGAAAATCGCGTGGGTTGGCCACAACTCGATGGAGGCGGGACTACAACCCCGAAAGATGTAGTCCTGCCTCCTCAATGAAAATCCAGCCCATGGAGTACAAAAGCAAAGAAGTTATGATGAACCTTTATAAAACACTGGTTCGGCCTCAACTGGAGTATTGTGTCCAATTCTGGGCACCGCACTTTATGAAGGATGTGAAGACCTTAGAGAAGGTGCAGAAAAGATTCAGAAGAATGATTCCAAGGATGAGGGACTTCAGTTACGTGGATAGACTAGAGAAGCTGGGATTTTTCTCCTTAGAGCAGAGAAGGTTGAGAGGAGATTTGATAGAGGTTTTCAAAGTTATGAGGGGTCTAGACAGAGTGGATAGAAACTGTTCCCATTGGCGGAAGGGTCGAGAACCAGAGGACACAGATTTAAGGTGATTGGCAAAAGAACCAAAGGCGACATGAGGAAAAATATTTTCACGCAGCGAGTGGTTAGGGTCTGGAATGCATTACTTGAAAGGGTGGTGGAGGCAGACTCAATCATGGCTTTCAAAAGGGAATTGAATTAAAAAATCTGCAGGGCTAAGGCGAAAGGGCAGGGGAGTGGGACTAGCTGAAGTGCTCTTGCAGAGAGCCAGCACGGGCTCGACGAGCCGAATGTCCTCCTTCTGTGCTGTAACCATTTTATGATTTAATAGTTTCTCATCGTTTAAAAATGTTCTGTTTTTCAATTCAAAGTGAATTTCCCCACATTATACTCCATCTGCCACCTTATTGCCCACTCACTTAACCTGTCTATATCCCTTTGCAGGTTCTTTGTGTCCTCCTCAGCTTACTTTCGCACCTAGCTTTGTATCGTCAGCAAACTTGGATACGTTACACTAATGCAACTTAATTTCAAAAATGCAAAAAAAATCACAATAAAAATTGTTTAAAAAGTCTTGTTTATTAAAACACATGATAAAAATAAAACTTAAAACATGCTACATGCTTTACATACCTAATGGAGGAGCTCAGGTGTTTCTTCAGCACTGAGCTCATGAAGGCCTAAAACTTGCTGGTCAACATTTTCTTTTTGTTTATCTGCCTCATCACTTAAGTGGTCAAAAGTCTTATAAAATTGATTAACACCCTTACAGTTTATATCATCTGTCAGCAATTCTTTATAGTAGTCAACTGACCGTGTATCCAACAATGTTTCTTTATTGACAGAGAATTCTGAGACATTTGTACTATTTTCTTCAGGACTTTTCAAACCTTCATCAGATGTTGTAACACTATCGTCTTTATCTTCTCTATTTTGTTCTGAAAAAATGTCTAAATTAAAGTAACCGGTTTCATCGTCAACAGATTCAAGTGAACTTTCTTCAGCACTCCACTTTTTCCCATTGGTAAACTACAAGTTTGTTTTACAAAAGTTTTGGTAACTGTGGCAATATAAAGATCATCCCTTTCAATATCTGAACATATCTGACTTCCTGCCTTCTCTGATTCTTCAGCATCACTTCTGCAAGAAGTTTTAGGAGATTTACTATTTCCTCCCACTTCATTTACATTTAAATCAACGTCCTCTGTGTCTTCACCTGAATTTTTGCTATCTTCAAGTACATCAATAAGCTTCTTTTGGAGATTTTGTGAAATATACTTATTCTCACAGGAAGCATCATACTGATTATATGCTGGAAATTCTGATGCTAATCCTGAACAATCTGTATTCTCCACTTCATACAATTGATTGTGGTTTTCAACTGGTGCCTCTTCTATTGTCCCCTGAGCAGAAACAGCTTCCTTCCCAGTATCTTCTTCAGCATCACTGAACATCAACCATTTTGCATCTAGACTCTTGTACTGTATGTAGATTTTACTGCTCTATCGCGTGATACTTCTTTATGGTCAGTAAGGTCTTTGCAATCATGTAATTTTGTGTGTTCACTTGCAATGATATTAGATCCTTCCATGTTAACACAGCTGCTGCATTAGTATACAGAAGAGTGGTTAATATGACAGCATAGCTGAAATGAAAAACAGGTAGTCAATGACCTCTATGCTAACATATAGATCAAAATCAATGTTTAATGCTTACTATATAAATATTTTTTGAGGATGTGAATAAGTTAAAGATAATATTACTCCAGTGGCTATTAAACTGTCTTGACTTTCAAAAGGAGGTTGATAAAAGTACATCGTGAGTTGCAAAAATGTTAGGATAATCAAATTTAAAGGTGGGGGACTCAAACTGACTAAAAAGGAAAAAAATGATAAACTACAAACGAGCATATGAGAGTTGAAATGAGTAATGGAAACATGGTAACAAAAAATTGAATCAGAAGGGAAAGATGAAGACATGGGAAAACATGGAGCAAGAAAAGGCCATCAGCCAATCAAGCTTGCTTCTTGCACAGACCATTTATAATCTATTATATCATTGATTCAACTAACCTATTTAGTCTCCCGAGAGAAATTCTGACAATCAATTTAACTCAACAATGCTGAAAATCCAGAAAGTAGGGTAAATGCTAAAAGACACCTTGGCCCCGATTTCCCCCCAGCTGTCAGGCGGGTTTTCAGGCGGGCGGGGGCTGAAAATCGCAGAAATAGGGGGTCGTGACCCCCCCGCCCGGCTTTCGCCCCCGTGTTTCAGCGCGACCCGAATCAGTCCCGCACGCAGCAGGCGGGAATGGTTGGCGGGAGCCTAATGATCAATAATTGGCATGTTTAATCCTATTTTCAGGGTCCCTTGCAATTTTCAGCCTTTCCCCACGTAAAACACGCCTGGTGGGAACACCGCTGATGAAACCTGGCGTGAACAAAGTTGGCTTGCTTGCTTTCAGCTGCAGGTCAATCAGGACTGAAGAGATTTAATCAGACAGCATTTGTAGGCTGCAGGACCTTGTTGCTGAAGGCTTGGGGCAACTTGTTGAAGGCTTAGGCACAGCTGTGGAAGGTTGGAGCCTCACACACTTCTCCAGTGTGAGCTCCTGGGAAGCCCCTCTCACCACCCTAACTCAGCGCCTCAACGGAGGCATCAGCCAGAAGCATGGGAGGCCTTTTGTTCCTTCCCTTCCTGGCATTAGAGGATCTCCAACAGCAGAGGAGGCTGGAGCAATCCAGCAACAGCAGCACCAGCAGGAGCGACAGGCTGCGGCTCAGCCACCTGAGGCAGCACAGGCCAGAAGGGGCCAGCACATGGAAGGCTGTCAGCGCAGGAGATACCCCCCAAACAGGGTCTACAGACACAGGGTAAGCTACCTCAACATGACTGAGCAGCAGTGCCAGAGGCGGCTCCGACTTTCGCGAGAGGTTGTGACTGACATCTGTGCAATGCTGCAGCAAGACCTGGAGCCCAGAGCACCAGGTCCACACTCCTTACCAGTGGCCATCAAAGTCACCACCGCACTCAACTTTTATGCCTCAGGCTCCTTCCAGGGATCAGCAGCAGACATCAGCAGCATCTCCCAGGCGGCCGCACACACTTGCATCAAACAGGTTACCGATGCCCTCTGCCCTCGCGCACAATCACATCCATTTCGCCAGGGATCGCGCAAGTGTGAGGGCGCGAGCGCTTGGATTAGCTCAGCTGGCAGACTTTCCAAGGGTGCAGGGCGTCATTGACTGCACACATGTGGCCCTTAGGGCACCCCACCACAATCCAGGAGTTTTTGTCAACCGCAAGGGCTTCCACTCCCTTAACGTTCAGCTGGTGTGTGACCACAGGAAGGTGATTTTGCATGTTTGTGCCAAGTACCCTGGCAGCTGCCATGACTCCTTCATACTGCGCCAGTCTACTGTGCCTCCGCTATTCAATCCGCCAAACGAACTTCAAGGATGGCTACTTGGAGACAAGGGATATCCCCTGCACTCTTGGCTAATGACGCTGTTGAGGAGACCAGCCAACGAAGCTGAGGAGCGCTACAACTCCAGCCACATTTCCACCAGATGCATTATCGAGCAAGCCATTGGATTGCTGAAGATGCGCTTCAGGTGCCTCGATAGATCAGGTGGAGCCCTGCAGTACTCATCAGCCAGGGTCTCCAAAATCGTCGTGGTATGCTGTGTGCTTCACAACATGGCACAGCGTCGTGGCTTACCGACTCCGCAGGACCAAGAGGCTCCTCACAGAGCCGCCTCGGATGAGGCTGATGCTGAGGAGGAGGAGGACGGAAACGAGCATCCTGCAGAGGCCCGCCAACCAGCAGCACCAGTGCGCGAGAACATTGCTGGGCGGAATGCAAGGAACGCACTCATCCTGGGCAGATTTGCGTAGCCTGGTACATCAAACACTGCAGCCTCACTGCTTCTTAACTGACCATGGACAGTGGCCCATGCCTGCACATTCCTACCTATTTGACCAACTTGCTGACATCTGCAAGTTATCCTAAGGCCTCTATGGGATATCCCCATTCACCAAATGACAGACGCCATAACTGCAGCAGTTGCCACCAGATTTTTTATGTACAGGAAACTGATGGCATTAAAACTATTTACAAGACTTTTCACCCAAGTGACTACCCTTGTGATTAGTGGTGCTTTATTTTTCTCTTACGCGTGCTCCTACGTAGTGGTACCCCTGTGGTTTCAGCAGATGTGGAGGCCCCTTGCTCACTTTCCTGCTGCGCCTGTCTCGACACCTTTGGCGGGCGTCCTCTGGGGTGGCAAGCCTGTGAGGGCTCGCCAGCAGTCTGCTGCTCCTGCGGTTATGCAGGGCTTGAGACTCCTATCTCACTGGGGTGTGGACTCCGGCGGGGTTCTGACCGAGGGCTCTGAAGTGGCATGGAAGTGTGAGCGCGTGGAGAGGAGCCCCCACTTCCTTAAGGTGTGCCAACAACCTCCCTCTCATGGGTCAGCTCCCCCTCAGCACCTGCAAGTGGCTGGAGAGCACCTTGCTGCACATCAGGGGGGCCATGGGGACCCGTCTCAGCACTGGAAGTCCTGCTCAGAGGGACTTCCATGAAGGTCTGGTTTCGGTGCTCAATAGATGCCCATCGCTCCTCAAGAGATGCCATTCTATTCAGAGCACTCACCAGGTTTTCGATACCCTGGCGACTAAGCTCCTCCATGGCCGCAGCCCTCCTCTCCTCGGCCGCAGCCCTCCTCTCCTCGGCAGTGGCCAGCCTTACCACGGAGATAGCCAACCTTTCCGTGGTGATGCTTTCATGCACCAATGACTCCAATAAGGCTCTGCTCATGCTCGCCATGGACTCCTCCATTCGCTCCACACTCTCAGCGACCCTAGAGACAAAACCTGCCAGAGACTCCTGCATCTGTGTATGGAGATCCATCACCTCCTCTCTTGTGGATGGACCCAGGGGCATAGGGTCGACATGCAGCTGAGCTGAGCTGGCAGAGGCCTGCACCCTCCGACGAGGACTCTCCACTGCTGTCCCTGTCTCCACACTCTGCTGATGCTCACTTGTGAGCTGTGATACACCAGGTGACAACACTACTCTATGTCCTGAAGGTCCCACCGAGGTGTGAGTGTCTGCGCTGGTGCTGGGTGTGCTTACTTCTGCTGACGCTGCGCCCTCAGAGCCTGGAGCTTCCTCTGAGGAGTCTGGCTGCAAAGCCTCTTCCTCCTCGGCAGTGGCGACGGGGGCTCCGGGTGGTCCTGTGGGGGAGTAAAGGAAAAAGAGTTAGAGATGTGATGCCAAGGCTACTTGCACATTGGATTTAGCAGATGCTCATAAGTCCAAATGATGTGGCTTCAGAATCATATCAGCAACTCATGCTATGTCAATGAGAGAGATGGGGAACTATTCTGTCACCAGCTTGCGGGCTTGCTCGTCTCTCCTGCCCCAGCATCCACAGGCACGTCAGCCCCAGCAATCTCCATCACAGCTTCCTCCCAGGGGCTCAGGTGGGCGATTGAGGGTGCTCCTCCTCCAGTCCTCGCACGCTCTCGTCTATTGTGAGCTCTTTTCCTGCAATGAGGGAGTCAAATGGAGTTTGAGTGAGAGTGCAGGAGTGAGTGTAGAGATTGCATAGCATAGATACTTAGAAGGAGACAAAGATGGTGTGAGGCTACAAGACCAAGGGCCCTCCCTGTGTGTTGTCAGTTGTGTTCCAAGCATCAGAGTGAGAGGCAGTGTGAGGGCTGCATGGTGGAATAGTTATGTGAATGTGAGCATAGAGAGATAGGGAATGGGTAAGGGTGCATGGATGTGACTGTGAAGTGGGATGTGGAGGAAGAGATTGCTGAAGCTGAGTGCTGTTGGGGAAAGGCAATGGGGATCAGGTTGAGGGTGATGGAAACTTCGTACTTACTTTTCCTGTGCGGTGAAGGTCATGGAAGCGCTTCCTGCACTGCATCCAGGTCCGACGGGTGACTCCCAGAGAGTTGACCTCTGCAGCCACCTCCATCCAGGCAGCCCTGGTCTCTTTGGGAGGCCTCTTCCTCCCTGAGCTAGGGAAGAGGACCTCCCTTTAGGCCCTAACCCCATCCACCAATGGCTGCAAATGAGGCCTCGTCAAATTTGGCGGCAGCTCGGCCTCTGCCGCTGGCAGCAGCTGGTGCAGGCTCCTCTGCCATTCTGCAAGACTGGTTGAGAAGCTTGCTGGAGACTTTAAAAGCACCACGAATGATGGCATAATAATGTGGGGCTTTCTGACTGGAATTGGACACTTAGCAAGGGTGCCCACACGCTGGAAATTAATTGGCCAATTGAGGGAAAATTGCATGCAGCTGGCTGACCCATTTAAATTCGGGTCGGAACCCGACAATTCCCCGCACCTTTGGGAAAATCGGGGCCCTTGTATTTAAATTGCTTTAAGCAAAGCAGACAAGTTGGGGTAGAGCAGAGATAGTGTGAAAACAAGAATTCCACTATATATACCAATATAATGGCAAAATACTGTGGATGCTGGAAATCTGAAATAACACAGCATGTTCTTTCAATTCCTTCCTCCCCTCCTAACCGCACCCCCCCGTCTCTGCACCTGCTTAATATCTGTTACATTTCCAGCTTTTTCCAGTTCTGATGAAGGGTCCCAGACCTGAACCGTTAACCCTGTTTCTCTCTCCACGGATGCTGCCTGGCCTGCTGAGTATTTCCAGCATTTTCTGTTGTTATTTTATGTTATACCAAGTTTGGAGCAGGGCTAATTTGCATGAAATACCATTTTACTTTAGTTATCCTTACCTGAACCAATGCTCCCAGCTCTAGAAATGTGTATACTGCAAAAACAAAAACCTCTTCATCATAAATCTTCCTTTAATTTTCAAGGTAGAGAATTCTCAAAATACATTAATCACTCGTCATAGCTCAGGCTAAGTTTTGGGATAAATGTAGCCTTCTGAAGTAGGGGGACCAAAATTGGGCACATGATATCTGATGGTCTCACCAAAGCCATGTAAATTTAAAAAATCACCACCTTTGATTTATTCATTATACCCTTTGCTATGCAGTCTAAAATGGGTTTGCTTTGTCTCCTAGAAGCATTGGACTGATGGTGTTAATGATCTTCCACCAATATTCCAAGATCTGTCTCTTGCTCTATTACCTCTAGTATATGGAACATTACTTTTTTCTTTTGACCCCTGTCTTTGCAAACTACCGCCCCATTTTAACCTCCCTTTACTATCCAAAGTATTGAAACATGTGGTCGCATCCCAAATCTGTGGCAATCTTTTGCACAACTCCATGTTTCCAATCAGGTTTTCACCCAAGCCACGGCACTGAAACGGCCCTAATCAAAGTCACAAATTACATCCTCTTTGACTGTGGCCATGTTGCACTATTCCGCCTCACTCTTCTTGACCTGTCTGCAGCGTTTGACACGGTTGACCACATCATCCTCCCGCAATGTCCAGCTGAGTGGGACTGCCCTCACCTGGTTCCACTCTTACCTATCCAGTCATAGCCAGAGAATCACCTGCAATGGCTTTTCTTCCCATCTCCAGTTACCTCTGGAGTCCCCCAGGATCTATCTTTGGCATCCTCCTAATTCTCATCTACATGCTGCCCCTCAGCAACATCATCCAAAGACACGTCAATTTCCACGTGTACCCTGACTATAGCCAGCTCTAGCTCACCATCACCTCTCTTGACTCCTTCACTGCCTCTCTGTTGTCAGACTGCTCCAGTCTTGGATGAATCAAAAGTTCCTCCAATTAAACATTGGGAAGACCAAAGACTTCGGCCACCCGCTACAAACTCCACTCCCTAGCCACCAATTCCATCCACCTCACTGGCCACTGTTTGAGGTTGAACCAGACTGTTCACAATTTCAGCATCCTATTTAACCCAGAGCTAAGCTTCCAAACCCATATCCTCTCCATCACAAAGACCGCCTACTTCATAACATCGCCCGTCTCCGCCCCAGCCCAGCTGCTACTGAAACCTTCATCCGTGCTTGTTGCCTCCACACTCAACTATTCCAACGCTCTCCTGGCTGGCCTTCCATCTTCTACACTCCATAAACTTGGGCTCATCCAAAACTCTACCACCTACATCCTGATTCACATCCAGTCCTGTTTATCCATTACCCCCGTGCTCGATGACCTACACTGGTGGTCCAACACCTCAATTTTAAGATTCTCATCCTCGTGTTCAAATCCCTCCATGACCTTGCCCCTCCCTATCTCTGTAAAATCCTCTAACTACAATCCTCCAAGAACTCTGTGTTCCTTCAACTCTGGCCTCTTGTGTATCCCCCACTTCCTTCGCCCCATCATTGGAGTCTGTGTCTTCAGCCACCTAGGCCCTAAGCTCTGGAATTCCTTCCCCAAACATCTTTGTCTCTCCACCTCTCCTCATTTAAGATGCTGCTTAAAACCCACATCTTTGACCAAGAGTTTGGTCACCTGTCCTAATGTCTCCTTCTTTGGCTCGGTGTCAATTTTTGTCTAATTACACTCCTGTGAAGTGCCTTTGTATGTTTTACTACATTAATAGTACTATATAAATGCAAGTTATTGTTTTGCATTTACCTGATTCTGCCACTTTTCTGTCCACAAACTCAGCACCTCCAAATCCTTCTTACTTTGTGCACACCGATTTTCATCATTTGCCACTGCTCCCATTTGGTGCTGTCCTTAAATTTAGAGACCTTCTGAACTGATCCTAGTCTCCAAGTTATTTATGAAAATTATAAACAGCAGTGGTCCCAATACCAATCACCGTGACACATCAGAGAGAGAGAGAGAGAGAGACAGAGAGAAAAACAAATTTTATTTAGATAGTGCCTTTCATGTCCTCAGAACATCCCATGTCCTCACAGCATCCCAAACTGCTGCACAGCCAATTAATTATTTTTAGGTGCAGCCATGGATGAATAACCAGATAATCTGTTTTTGGTGGTATTGGTTGAAGAAAGAATCTTGTTCAGGACACCGTCGCTATTGTTTTAAGCAAATAAGCCCCCTTCTGAGCGTAGGAATTGTTATGTAATACAACATTTTGAAGAGCCACTTGAAACTTGTCACAGCAACACTGTGAATTGTGTTAAGTGCTATCCTGCATGCGCCAATGTAAACATTTAACAAATCACATTTTTTCATTCATTAAAATAATTGTGTTTCTCAGATTTTTCATTGTGAGATATCAACCAACCTTCACAGGAATGCAAGTGCCAATGCTAAAATATCATCAACAAAATCATAGCTGGTGACACGATTTTTAAAAAATTCAACATTTGTGATTTAGTGCAGTGTCCTCCACTTAAGCATTCTCTCTATTCCAGGTTCTAACTAACCTACGGTGATGTCTTAGCAGGTAGTGTTCCATTTGAAGTGTGATTCTTAATTAGATGTTTATAAAAGGTTTCTGATCTGAACCTCATTAACACAAGAGCATTTTAAAATTTATTTTGTTCTTAGTAAAGGCATTTCAGTAAACTAACCTTGAGCTTCGTACAATTCTCAGGAAGCATCTGAATAATCTTCAATGCCCCACAGCATTTTACATTAGCTACAATTCACTCTTTTACAATAGCATACATATCTCTTCATTGACCTTTAAAAAACTGCACCACTGCCGTAGCATTTTAGTTACTGCACAATAGACGAGAAAATCTTTGATGACGTGAGCAAGCAAGGGCAAAGAATTAATGCTGTAGTCTACCACTTCTGACATTATCGGATCATTTTATGAACGAACCAGCAATTTTCCACAAAAAAAATTAGCTCAAGTAAATTCACTTTTTTGCCAATATTTTCAAAAAGTGTCAACACTATCCTTTTGAAGTGAGGCCATTCACCTGGAACACTGTAATATTACATTTTGCTAAAAGTAAAAATATTTTCCTCGTTGGCAACAACGCAGACAATACTCTACATGATGTTTACTTGATGCCGTAGGATAGTGAACAGTACAATCTTTGAAGTGCATTCTAAATGGTGAAAAACACACAACGTTCTTCATTAAGGCTTTTAAATATTAACTATTAATTACGAGTAGTTCATTACTTTCTTCTTAATAACCACAAAACCTAGCAGCTGCGTGAATATTTAGCTTTAGAGCAGATCTGCTGGGAGGTGACTTTCCCATCAGGCTCCACTACTGTCTGTTAAGGTCGAGTCAGAAATTCACTTGTATTGACAGTAAGTCACAGGCGCCACTGTCCCAATGTTTATCAGATAGGAAATCTGACACAATGTAGAAACCTTCAGTAAATATTCATGGATCAGTATCCTGTTTAAAAATAAATAGGGAACACAGAATAGGGAATCATGGAATAGAATCTATTCAAAAAAGCTGGCCTGCTAACTTATAGGCGACAAAGCCATGGCTGACTTACTAAGCTCTTGCAAGCAGAATTTATTCTACATTCCAAAATGTTGAATTAACTTTGTTCCACTGGGACTATTACAAGCAATAAACTGTAATAGCCTTCAACAGGCCTTGTGAACCGCCTCTCTAATGGCGAGCAACTGCTACTATAAAATTCAGAGTACAGGTAAATGAGCTATTCTTCTGCACCACCTAGCAGCAGGCTCAAGTGAGACAGAGGCTTAAGGGAAGAGCTTCTGTTTCTCAGACAAGTAATCTTGTAAAATGGGGGAAATTACTAAAGTGGGAGAAAATAAGGTGCAAAACTGGGGGGGGGGGGGGGGGGGGGAATGCAAGAATTGTGGAAAGAATGAAGCCCCATCCAATATTATCCACCTTTAAGACCTTAGTTTATTTTTCCAGTGCAATTTTCTTTTAAAAAACGTAAAGTTCTACACTTGGAATCACAGAATGCTATTTTTCCCATGACGTCTCTGTTGGCTCGCTGAACAACATCCTCTTAGACCCTTTTTACCCTTTACATTATTTTTCTTCATTTATTTATTTATTCATTATTAAAAACTACAATGGTTACTGGTTCCACGACTTTTTCTAGTAGGGCTCACAACTGCCGGCCACCCGTTTCTTGCCTGAAAATGGACAGCCGCCATTTGAAAATTGGGGGAAATAGGGTCATCTCAGCTGCTCCATTGGCACCCAAGGCCCGCCTGATGAAATGTAAATGGGGGAGCAGCACGGCGGCCTGATTCGGGTGGGAGGCTGTTTACATATGCAAATTGAGCTCCTGCGCCGGCTGTAGGATCATGTTGCAATTTTCAGGTGCACCGTACACACACCACCCATTTGTACCAGGTGGTGATCCGAGACCACTGGTGGCTGCTCAAGAAAAGGCCCACAAAATCCCCCCGCCCCCACACACAACCAGTGAGCTGCAGTGGAGTACTTGTCTGATGCCTGCAGCTGGCTAGCTACATTCAAACCAGGATGGAAATATTTTCAGTTTAGGATGACAGACACCAGCTTCAGGTCAACGATGTGGGCGCTCATTCTTGGCGAGATTATTCTTATTTTTTAGTGGAATATATTTCTCCTGAACTCCCTTTAAATATTTCCCACTGTTGTTCTGCTTCTTTGTCAATATTCTTCTTCAATTTATCTTCCTTAGCTCCTTCCTCATAATTGGCTTTTTTCTAATCTATTGGTTTGATCATACCTATACCTCTCTCAATCATTATCTTAAACCTTATTATATTGTGACCACTACTCACAGAATCACAGAAACCCCACAGTGCAGATAGAGGCCATTTCGGCCCATCGAGCCTGCACCGACACATATCCCACCCGATCCCCGTAACCCCTACACCAACAACATATCCCACCCTATCATTGTAACCCCACGTATTTAATCCCCCTAACACTAAGGGTCAATTCTAGAGGTTCTCCCATGCTTATTTCTCTTATATGCTCTGATTTATTCTCCATCATAGGTCTAGCAGTGCTTCCTCCCTTGTTGGGATTCTTGCATACTGGATCAGAAAGGAGTCTTATACACACTGTATAAACTCCACCCCTTCTGCTCTTTGAAATCCTTCTACCTGCCATTTTATTTGTGGGTAGTTGAAATCTCCAATTACTACAATTTTTTTTTACTCATTTCATAGTTGCCTACATATTTCTCCTTCCACTATTTGGTGGTCTGTAGTGTATCCCCTTATAGTGTGATTGATTGCTTTCTATCCTTTATCTCAATCAATATGGATTCTGTTTCTAACTTTGTTAGAAGTCACACAACACCAGGTTATAGTCCAACAGCTTTATTTGAAATCACAAGCTTTCGGAGCGCTGCTCCTTCGTCAGCGCTCCGAAAGCTTGTGATTTCAAATAAAGCTGTTGGACTGTAACCTGGTGTTGTGTGACTTCTTACATTTGTCCACCCCAGTCCAACTCCGGCATCTCCACACCATAACTTTGTTAGTTATGCCCTTTATTGCTACTGCCATTATGTTCTTTCTGATCAACACAGCTACCCACCACCCATTCTTCCTTCCCTTGCATTTCTAAATACATTGTCGCTTGCAATATTTAACTGCCAATTCTGTGTTTTGTTGTTAGTGCTCTGCACATTGCATTACAGGCAATTTAATATGCTCTTATATTTCACTAATCTAGCTTTAGTTTTGTCAGGTACTTTATCATTATTTCCTATAACCTTTTTTGTTTCATGTATTTGTTACCTTTATATCTCTGTACTCTGACCTTTGCTCACATTTCTTCTTTAGATTATTATATTCACAACAATTCTCTTCTCTGCTCCCCCCACCCCCACTGGTTTAAAGTCTTAAAATAAGTGGATGAATGTGGGTGTTAAAATAACACCAAACAAGAAGTCTAGGATGTGTCTTCTCTGCTATCATAGCCTCCAGATTTTAGTAAAGAGCTACTCGCTTAGTAAGTCTTCTCTGCATCCATGAAGTGGTACCCCAGTCATTTTGTTTCTTGAATCAGAAATAATCCCACAATTCCCCTTTGTGAAGATTGCAGTGTTTAAGGGTTTAAAAATTCTGCCAGTGATTGTTGTCACAGCATTCATATATTCATATATTAGCTACAGAACTTTAATTTTCATCTAAATATTACCCCTTTGCTTTTTAGCAAGATGAATTTCATCCAATTAATTTGTAAATCCAGCAATTTACTGTGATTATTTTACTAATACAATTTTACTACTTAGTCCTTCACAATAACAAAGTTAACTCATCAAGACCGTTTCATTAATTTCTAATGTCTATTATAATTCACTTGTACTTAAATGTTACCTCAGTTACAATTTCATTTTGAATTAGCTACAAAATACTGGAAGTATAGCATTTTCCCTGATACACATAAATTATATTAAAATCCTTAAATTAATTCCTTAACTTCAGCAGTCATCATGGTTTTAATTTATTACTAGAGAATTTTAGTCATCCATGTTTCTAAGTAACTTTTCTAGTAGATTTCCTTATTTATTCTAAATTAGTTCAGTAAATTGGTGTGGAGATTTACAAGTTACCAGGAACAAAATGTACTACTTGAACGCCAGTTGTTTCAAACAAAGGATTACCTATTGTAAATACCATCATACTTTGAACTTTAACCGTCACACACAAATTGGAATGGCCATCATCCCATAGGACAATCATTGGACACTAGCAGCTTTTAACAGGTTTGTGCCCTAAGATAGCAAGTGATCTTTGCCACTCTACTGCATATAAGATCTCGTCTTGGGAGCATTATCTCAGACATTATTAAATGCATTGACACAGTAGATTAAAAACAGCTTCAAGAAATACCAGGCTACAAAGAAATGACAGAAAGCCAAAGGCAACTTTGTACATAGAAGCATTCTTCATTCGTTCAACCTCCATATACAGCCACACAGCCTCCCCCATCATCTTCAATATCCACACACCTGACAAAACCACCAGAAACCTGCTCTGAAATAGTTGGATGTACACACACCATCCCTCCCCAAACCAGAATTCACAATTCCACCTGAGGAGCATATTCCAAGGGGTGGTGGAGCTGGCATGGCATCAAGCTTCTTCTTTCTGATGCCCTGCTGAAAGGGCAGCTGTTTCTTGGCTGGGGAGGGAGAAAAAAGGGGCTGATCGATCACAGATCTTGATTACCCAGTCCCCTTAGAGATGTCTCTGAAGTAGCCTGCACACTTTGCTGTTGATTATTTAAACATTTGGCCCTATCCCCAAAATGGTAACTTTCATCAGCCTTTTAAATAAACGCACACAAGCAGAAACTTGATATTCTCGGCCACCAAAAGTGAAAAGGACAGTAACCTGGGTAGCTCACACGTGGTTGTTGATTATTGCTGGCACTTGTGCAGCAGCCAAAATTGATTTGGATGGACTGAGCGCAAACTTCACCCAACATACCACGTACATCTAGTGTTTGTTGCAAGTCTACAGATTCCTACCCCAAGGAACCAGCTGTTCATCAGGATTGACTTCAGATTTCCCCTCAACCAGGGGGAAATCTGAACTTTCTCATTTCATCTGCGGTGGTTGCATGAATATAGTGATTATTGGGCGCCGACTATCTGGTCTGGAAACTACTGTAAATGCCTGGATCAGATTTCCCCAGAAAACATGGTTGTTATTACAACCCACAATGAGAAGCAATCCAGGCATTATAAAGTGAATTCGGCAATCCCACACTCCTAGAAGGGAGCCATGCTCAAAAGGGGAACATGGACCAGAGATAAGTTTACAACATTATTGCACCAATTCTCCAATCTGCGCTCCATGTTTAACCTTAGGTTAATGGGCCTGTAATTTAGAGGATCAAATGTGTCCCTTTTTTAAAAATATAGGTACAATGTTTGCTTGTATTCCTGTACCTGATTAATCTGTTATCTCTATTACCACTGCGGGTGCAAATTCCCTCCATCTTCGTCAATCCTTATCCCCATTTTAAATCATTAGTACATTTAACAAATACCTTCTCTACACTGACTTCAAATTCTTCTGATATTCCCTTTGTACTACAGTTATCAGATATCAAATCAATATTTTCTTCTCCAGTGAATAGAAAATAATTAAGCAATTCTATTATCTTCTCATCTTCCATTATTCCATTGCTTTTATCCTTTAAAATTCTAACTTCCAGCCTAACTATTAGTCCGTTACCCTCAATCAGCATTAATTGATAGCTGTAACAGCAAAAGAATTTAGGCCCTGCAGAATACCTAACATGGCAAGTGCAGGGGCGAAAGCCATTTTGGCAAACTGGTCAAGTGTTGGGAAAGACTCAATAGTTGACACTGTTAATAAATGATCCCTTAAGGGAGCCGCTCGGAAGGTCTGCTTAATACTTTGCTCTTCTACTTAGTATCAGAAAACCAAAGCAATGGTTAGCATTTATCAAGATCAACACAAGTTCCAAATTTAAGGCAGTGCCTGAGACTGTGGGTACCGTATACATTTGAGCATCATTCAGGGACCAGAACTCTGGTTATTCAACTGGTACCAACGTCAGCCAATACCAAGCTGAGTGCCGAGTCTAGGGCAGAATTAACATTTTTACTTTTCCAGTTTCCTCCTCCTTTCTTGAAGACTGACTTATGCTGACCTACAGTTCGTCCTCCTGTATCTAAAGGTGGCTAAATTCCATGTGCGAATCTAGGCACCAACTGTCAGCAAGCTATTCTGACTGTAAAGCATCATGGTCAAACCCAACCCTGTACTCATTAAGTAGCTATACATCTAGACTTTCCAGCAGAAGTCCTTGGATAGTGGCAACAAATGGAAAACCTTGGTGATTATACCCCTTTCTAGCATCCTAGTTATCCCAGCTGACATCAACTAACTCCAGACTATGGATTGAATCTTAAGCCTTCATGTTCTGTATTGGCTCAGTACCACATCAAGCAGTATGCAACATAAGAGTTCATACTTCAAAACAAAAAACAATATAAATCTGGAAGGCAACAGACCTGGAAATTGGTCAGTGGGAAGGATCCTTAGCACTTAACTCAGGTTTTAAAACCAAGAACTAACCAATCTTTAGGATACCTGTACTCGCTGCCTTCCAGGTGGTGTCCATTGAGGTTTGCACAACAAAGTAGGCCACACTGGAGCACGTCAAAATTTCAGTAGAAATGCTACAACTCTAGAGACCAAATATTACAAAATGAATGTGCTTCAGGGTTCAATGGCAGAATCTATCTGATTAAGAGTTAAGGAGCAAAAGAGGAGCTATTACGCCGCTGGGTGTATACTATAGACCATCAAATAATGGGAAGGAGTTGGAGGAGCAAATCTGCAAGCAAATTTCAGAAAGATATAAAAACAAGAGTAGTGATAATAGGGGGAACTTCAATTATCCTAATATAGACGAGCAAAAGAACAGAGTAAAGGGCAAGGAGGGGAAGAAATTCCTGAAATGTGTGCAGGAGAACTTTCTTCTTCAGTAAGTTTCCAGCCCAAGGCCCTCCCACTATCAGAACATAGCACCAGAGAACATAAAAATGAGGCTGGAAATGCACCCCTCTCCTTTGCATCTGTAATGGATCAGTACTTTCACCCCATCCTTGAAAGGCCTAGAAATCCTAGGGCAATATAAAGGGACCAGAAATCTGATGAAATGGGTCTCTGCCTGCCAGTTGTACCTGGGAAATGGGCATTCCCCAGGTGCAAAGTCAGGAAATGGGGGGGAAAAAAGGCCCCATTTGCCCTACTTCCATTTTCCTACACTTTCTTGCTTCTTTTATATTCTCCATTTTCAAATACTTTTCCAATTCGTTTTAAAATTATATTATACTCTATACCTCAATCGCCACTGGCGGCAAAGCATTCCACATTCTAATAACCCTCTGAAAAAATGTCTAACTTCCTCCTTCATTCTTCTATGAATATTGACAGGAATGGTAGCATGTTACTGGGCTAGTAATCCAGAGGCCTGGACTAATGATCCAGAGACGTGAGTTCAAATCCCACCACGGCAGCTGAGGAATTTAGTTAATTAAATATGAAATAATCAGATTGTAGTAAAATCCTTTAGGGAAGGAAATCTGCCATCCTTACCTGGACTGGCCTATATGTGACTCCAGACCCACAGCAATGTGGTTGACTCTTAACTGCCCTCTGAAATGGCCCAGCAAGCTACTCAGTTGTAAAAAAAACGCTACGAAAAACATTAAGAATAAAACCGGACAGACCACCGGCATCGACCTCGGCACCGGCTATGGACATGACAATGGCACACCCAGCCCAGTCGACCCTGCAAAGTCCTCCTCAACAACATAGAGTCATAGAGTTATACAGCACGGATAGAGGCCCTTCGGCCCATCGTGTCCGCGCCGGCCATCACACCCTGTCTAATCTAATCCCATATTCCAGCATTTGGTCCGTAGCCTTGTATGCTATGGCATTTCAAGTGCTCATCCAAATGCTTCTTGAATGTTGTGAGGGTTCCAGCCTCCACAACCCTTTCGGGCAGTGAGTTCCAGACTCCAACCACCCTCTGGGTGAAAAAGTTCTTTCTCAAATCCCCTCTAAACCTCCCGCCCTTTACCTTGAATCTATGCCCCCTAGTTATTGACCCTTCTACTAAGGGAAAAAGCTCCTTAGTATCAATCCTATCTATGCCCCTCATAATTCTGTACACCTCAATCATGTCCCCCCTCAGCCTCCTCTGCTCCAAGGAAAACAAACCCAATCTGCCCAGTCTCTCTTCATAGCTGAAGCGTTCCAGCCCTGGTAGCATCCTGGTGAATCTCCTCTGCACCCTCTCCAAAGCTATCACATCCTTCCTGTAGTGTGGCGACCAGAACTGCACACAGTATTCCAGCTGTGGCCTAACCAGTGTTTTATACAGCTCCATCATAACCTCCTTGCTCTTATATTCTATGCCTCGGCTAATGAAGGCAAGTATCCCATATGCCTTTTTTACCACCTTATCCACCTGTTCCGCCGCCTTCAGGGATCTGTGTACTTGCACACCCAGATCCCTCTGACCCTCCGTCTTGCCTAGGGTCTTACCATTCATTGTGTATTCCCTTGCCTTGTTAGTCCCCCCAAAGTGCATCACCTCGCACTTTTCCGGGTTAAATTCCATTTGCCACTGTTCCGCCCATCTGACCAACCCATCTATATCGTCCTGCAGACTGAGACTACCCTCCTTGCTATTTACCACCCTACCAATTTTTGTATCATCCGCGAACTTACTGATCATACCTTTTACATTCATATCCAAGTCATTAATATAGACCACAAACAGCAAAGGACCCAGCACCGATCCCTGTGGTACCCCACTGGCTACAGGCTTCCAGTCACAAAAACAACCTTCGACCATCACCCTCTGCCTTCTGCCACTAAGCCAGTTTTTTATCCAACGTGCCAAGGCACCCTGGATTCCATGGGCTCTTACCTTCTTGACCAGTCTCCTGTGCGGGACTTTATCGAAGGCCTTACTGAAATCCATGTATACCACATCCACTGCGTTGCCCTCATCCACACACCTAGTCACCCCCTCAAAAAATTCAATCAAATTAGTCAGACATGATCTTCCCTTGACAAAGCCATGTTGACTATCCCTGATTAATCCTTGCCTCTCCAAGTGGAGACTGATTTTGTCCCTCAGAATTTTTTCCAATAATTTTCCCACCACTGATGTTAGGCTCACTGGCCTGTAGTTCCCCGGTTTTTCCCTACTCCCCTTCTTGAATAATGGAACTACATTAGCGGTTCTCCAGTCCTCTGGCACATCCCCTGTGGCCAGAGAGGTTCTGAATATGTGTGTTAGAGCCCCCGCAATCTCTTCCTTTGCCTCACACAGCAGCCTGGGATACATTTCGTCCGGGCCTGGGGATTTATCCATTTTTAGGCCTGCTAAAACCGCCAATACCTCCTCCCTCTCGATGTTAATGTGTTCGAGCATATCACAGTCCCCCCGCCCTATTTCTATGTCTACATCGTCCCTCTCCATAGTGAAAACAGATGCAAAAAATTCATTTAGAACCCCTCCTACATCTTCCGGCTCCACACACAGATTGCCACTTTTGTCCCTAATGGGCCCTATTTTTTCCCTAATTATCCTCTTACCCTTAATATACTTATAAAACATCTTAGGATTTTCCTTTATTTTACTCGCCAGTGTTATTTCATGGCCCCTCCTTGATCTCCTAATTTCTTTTTTAAGTATCCCCCTGCACTTTTTGTACTCCTCTAGGGCTTCCTCCGTCTTTAGCCTTTTGTATCTGCCAAAAGCCCTCCTTTTTTTTCTAATCCATTCTCGTATATCCCCTGACATCCAAGGTTCCCTGTGGTTTTTGGAACCACCCTTGACCTTTACGGGAACATGTTGCCATTGTATGATCTCAATCTCCCTTCTGAAAGCCTCCCATTGCTCCGATGCGGATTTTCCTACAAGTAGCTGATCCCAGTCCATTTTGGCCAGATCCTGCCTTATCCTATTAAAATCGGCCTTCCCCCAATTTAGAACCTTTATTTCCGGCCCATCCCTGTCCTTTTCCATGACCACCTTAAATCTCACCATATTATGGTCACTGTCACCAAAGTGCTCACCTACTAGCACTTCTTCCACTTGGCCGGCCACATTCCCTAGAATTAGATCCAGTACCGCCCCCTCTCTTGTAGGACCTTCTACATGCTGGCTCAAAAAGCTCTCCTGGATGCACTTTAAGAATTCTACACCCTCTGTGCCTTTCACCCTCTGACTATCCCAGTTAATATTGGGGAAGTTGAAATCCCCCATTATCATTACCCTATTATTTGCACATTTCTCTGAGATTTGCCTACATATCTGTTCCTCTATCTCCCCCTGACTGTTTGGAGGCCTATAGTACACTCCCAGCAAAGTGCTTGCCCCCTTCTTGTTTTTAAGCTCCACCCATATGGCCTCATTAGAGGAACCTGCTAATATGTCATCCCTCCTTACTGCAGTAATTGACTCCTTAATTAATATTGCTACACCCCCTCCTCTTATACCCCCCCCCCGTCTCGCCTGAAGATTCTGTACCCCGGAAAATTGAGCTGCCAGTCTTGCCCCTCCCTCAACCATGTCTCCGTGATAGCAACAATATCATACTCCCATGTGTTTATCAACACCTTCAGTTCATCCACCTTATTTGCAAGACTCCTTGCATTAAAATAGATGCCATCCAGCCTTGCCCTTGTATATTTGCCCTGTCTACCAAGCTGACTTGTTTTTTTCTCTATAATTGGCAGCACATCACCCCCTATTTCAGCTCCCCTCTGTATCCCATCCCCCTGCCAAGTTAGTTTAAACCCCTCCCAACAGTGCTAGCAAACCTCCCCGCAAGGATATTTGTCCCGCTCTGGTTCAGGTGCAACCCGTCCGACTTGTACAAGTCCCACCTTCCCCAGAAGCAGGCCCAGTGATCCAGGAAAGTAAAACCCTCCCCCCTACACCAACTCTTTAGCCACGCATTCATCTGCTCTATCCTCCTATTCCTATACTCACTAGCACGTGGCACTGGGAGTAATCCAGAGATTACAACCTTTGAGGTCCTGCTCTTTAATCTGTTACCTAGCTCCCTAAATTCTTGATGCAGGACCTCATCCCCCTTCCTACCTATGTCGTTGGTCCCAATGTGGACCACGACCTCTGCCTGCTCACCCTCCCCCTTAAGAGTGCCCTGTAGCTGCACAGTGACATCCATGACCCTGGCCCCAGGGAGGCAACAAACCATCCTGGAGTCACGTTTGCGGCCACAGAAACGCCTATCTGTTCCCCTTACGATAGAATCCCCTACCACTATTGCTCTCCCACTCTTTTTCCTCCCTTTCTGAGCAGCAGAAGCGTCCCTGATGCCAGGAAGCTGGCTGCTGCTGCCTTCCCCTGGTGAGTCATCCCCTCAACAGTATCCAACTTGGTATACCTGTTTGAAAGGGGGATGTCCGCAGGGGGCCCCTGCTCTTCCTGCCTGCCTCTGTTGCTCCGCCTGATGGTCACCCCCTGTGCAGCCCTACCCTGAGGCGTGAACAACTCGCTAAACGTGCTATCCACGACCCTCTCAGCATCGCGCATGCTCCAAAACTCATCCACCCGCAGCTCGAGCGCCACAATGCGGTCTACAAGTAGCTGCAGCTGGATGCATTTCCCGCACACATGGTCGCCAGGGACACTGGCAGCGTCCCTGACTTCCCACATAGAGCAAGAGGAGCAGAACACGGGTCTGAGCTCTCCTGCCATGACTTACTCCTTTAATTAATCTAAAAATTTATTCAATACCCCAGTTACAGGTATACTCTAGGGCGCTTTATTTACCAACTGTCCTCACTACAACACAGAGCCCCTAGAAATTTAACACCACAGAATTCAAGCTTGTAATGAAAAGAGAGAAATACTCACCAACCAATCCCTTACCTGCTCCCTGGTGACGTCACACCCCGATTACTTTTTACCTCTCTGCAACTTCTGAGCTCGCAGACTGGAGGACTTGCAAGAGCTGTCCCTCAGACTAGTCAAGCAACAGCCAGTCACACTCTCAGAATCATACCTTTCAGCCAATGTTCCAAACTCCTCCATCACCATCCCCGGCAGGGCAGACCCACCAGGGGTGGTGGCACAGTGGTATACAGTCGGAAGGAGTGGCGCTGGGAGTCTTCAACATTGACACCGGACCCCATGAAGCCTCAAGCCTTGAGCTCAAGCATGGGCAAGGAAACCTCCTGCTGATTACCCCCGACGCCCTCCCTCAGCTGATGAATCAGTATTCTTCCATGTTGAACACCACTTGGAAGAAGCACTGAGAGTAGCAAGGGCACAGAATGTACTCTGGGTGGGAGACTTCAATGTCCATCACCAAGAGTGGCTCGGTAGCACAACTACTGACTGAGCTGGCCGTGTCCTGAAGGACATAGCTCCCAGACTAGGCCTGCAACGGGTGGTGAGAGAACAAACACAAGAGAAAAACCTACTTGACTTCATCCTCACCAACCTATCTGTTGCAGATGCATCTGTCTATGACAGCTTTGGTAGCAATGACCACCGCACAGTCATTGTGGAAACAAAGTCCTGTCTTCACACTGAGGACACCCCTCCATCGTGTTGTGTGGCACTACCACCGTGCTAAATGGGATAAGAACATAAGAAATAAGAGCAGGAGTACGCCATCCGGTCCCTCGAACCTGCTCCACCATTCAATAAGATCATGGCTGATCATCGACCTCAACTCCACCTTCCTGCCCGATCTCCATATCCCTTGATTCTCCTAGAGTCTAAAAATCTATCTATCTCAGCCTTGAATATACTCAAAGACTCAGCATTCACAGCCCTCTGGGGCAGAGAATTTCAAAGATTCACAACCCTCTGAGTGAAGAAATTGCTCTTCATCTCGGTCTTAAATGGCCTACCCTTATCCTGAGACTATGCGGCCTTGATCTAGACACTCCAGCCAGGGGAAACAACCTCTCAGCATCTACCCTGTCAATCCCCTTCAGAATCTTGCATGTTTCAATGAGATCACCTCTCATTCTTCTAAACTCCAGAGAGAATAGGCCCAGTCTACACAACCTCTCATGCCAGGAATCAATCTAGTGAATTTTTGTTGCACCAGCTCCAAGACAAGTATATCCTTCCTTAGATAATGAGACCAAAACTGTGCACAGTACTCCAGGCCCTGTACAATTGTAGCAAGACTTCCTTACTCTTATACTTCAACCCCCTTGCAATAAAGGCCAACATGCCATTTGCCTTCCTTATTGCTTGCTCTATCTGTATGCTAGCTTTCGGTGTTTCTAGCACGAGGCCACCCAAATCTCTCTGAACACCAACATTTGAAAGTTTTTCACCATTTAAAAAATATTCTGTTTTTCTATTCTTCCTACCAAAGTGGATAACCTCACATTTCCCTACATTATACTGCCACCTTACTGCCCACTCACTTAGTCTATCTATATCCCTTTGCAGACTCTTTGTGTTCTCCTCACAGCTTACTGTCTCACCTAGCTTTGTATCATCAGCAAACTTGGATACATTCCACTTGGTCTCTTCATCTAGGTCATTAATATACAGGAAACTTTGTGCTATCCGGAGGTGAGCTATCCGGCAATCTGGAGCCACCGGCAAAAATCAGCAGCCGTTTTTTTATTCTTTTTGTTTGTTTTTTTTGCTTTCTTTGAACAGTCAAGCTGTGCAAGGTCTGTAGCTATAGCAACAGCTTCAGCTACAGAGCTTTAGGGCCACACCCGAGTGTTTAGAAGCTGTTGCTAAGCAACAGTGTTTGTTGTCAAATACGGAGATAAGAATCTCCGTATCTCTCAACATTAACTCTGGAGAGTACAGCACTTTTTAGGCAACGGCAGCAGCTCGGTCCCGTGGGTGCCAGATAGCACAAAGTTTCCTGTAGATTGTAAATAGCTGAGGCCCCAAAACTGATCCTTGCGGCACCTCACTAGTTACAACCTGCCAACCTGAAAAAGATCAGTTTATCCCTACTTTCTGTTTTCTGTCTGTTAACCAATCCTCTATCCATGTTACTATATTACCCCCAACCCCATGAGCCCTAATTTTGTGCAATAACCTTTTATGTGGCACCTTATCGAATGCCTTTTGGAAATCCAAATATACTATATCCACTGGTTCCCTTTTATCTACCCTGCTAGTTACATCCTCAAAAATAGATTCAGAACAGATCTAGCAGCTCAAAACTGGACATCCATGAGGCGCTGTGGGCTATCAGCAGCAGCAGAATTGTATTCCACCACAATCTGTAACCTCATGGCCCTCATATCCCTCACTCTGCCATTACCATCAAGCCAGGGGACCAACCCTAGTTCAATAAGGAGTGTAGAAGAGCATGCCAGGAGCAGCACCAGGCGTACCTAAAAATGCAGTGCCAACCTGGGGAAGCTGCAACACAGGACTACATGCATGCTAAAAAGTGGAAGCAGCATGCTATAGACAGAGCTAAGCAATCCCACAATCAACGGATCAGATCAAAGCTCTGCAGTCCCACCACATCCAGTCGTGAATGGTGGTAGACCATTAAATAACTAACAGGAGGAGGAGGCTCCATGAATATCCCCATCCTCAATGATGGTGGAGCCCAGCACGTGAGTGCAAAAGACAAAGCTGAAGAGTTTGCAACCATCTTTAGCCAGAAGTGCTGAGTGGATGATCCATATTGGCCTCCTGAGGTCCCCACCACCACAAAAGCCAGTCTTCAGCCAATTCGATTCACTCCATGTGATATCAGGAAACAGCTGAGCGCACTGGATACATACAGCAAAGGCTGTGGGCCCCGACAACATCCCGGCTGTCGAGCTGAAGACTGTGGCTCCAGAACTAGACGTGCCTCTAGCCAAGCTGTTCCAGTACAGCTATAACACGGACATCTATCCGGCAATGCGGAAAACTGCCCAGGTATGTCCTGTCCACAAATAGCAGGACAAATCCAATCTGGCCAATTAACACCCCATCTGTCTACTCTCAATCATCAGCATAGTGATGGAAGGTGTCATCGACAGTGCTATCATACAGCACTTACTCACCAATAACCTGTTCACTGATGCCCAGTTTGGGTTCCGCCAGGACCACTCGGCTCCAGACCTCATTACAGCCTTAGTCCAAACATGGACAAAAGAGCTGAATTCCAGAGGTGAGGTGAGAGTGACTGCCCTTGACATCAAGGCAGCATTCGACTGAGTGAGGCATCAAGGAGCCCTAGTAAAACTGAAGCCAATGGGAATCAGGGGGAAAACGCTCCACTGGCTGGAGTCATACCTAGCACAAAGGAATCTGGTTGTGGTGGTTGGAGGCCAATCATCACAGCCCCAGGACATCGCTGCAGGAGTTCCTCAGGGCAGTGTTCTAGGCCCAGCCATCTTCAGATGCTTCATCAATGACCTTCCCTCCATCATAAGATCAGAAGTGGGGATGTTCGCTGATGACTGCAGTGTTCAGTGTCATTCGCAACTCCTCAGATAATGAAGCAGTCCATGCCCGCATGCAGCAAAACCTGGACGACATTCAGGCTTAGGCTGATAAGTGGTAGGTAACATTTGCGCCACAGAAGTGCCAGGCAATGATTATCTCCAATAAGCGAGCCTCTAACCACTGCACCTTGACATTCAATGGCATTGCCATCGCCGAATCCCCCACCATCAATATCCTGGGGGTCACCATTGACCAGAAATTTAACTGGACCAGCCACATAAATACTGTGCAACAAGAGCAGGTCAGAGGCTGGGTATTCTGCGGCGAGTGTCTCACCTCCTGACTCCCCAAAGCCTTTCCACCATCTACAAGGCACAAGTCAGGAGTGTAATGGAATACTCTCCACTTGCCTGGATGAGTGCAGCTCCAACAACACTTAAGAAGTTTAACACAATCGAAGACAAAGCAGCCCGCTTGATTAGCACCACATCCACCACCTTAAACATTCACTCCCTCCACCACCGGCGTACCGTGGCTGCAGTGTGCACCATCTACAAGATGCACTGCAGCAACTCGTCAAGGCTTCTTCGGCAGCACCTCCCAAACCCACGACCTCTACCACCTAGAAGGACAAGGGCAGCAGGTGCATGGGAACACCACCACCTCCAAGTGCCCCTCCAAGTACATCATCCCAACTTGGAACTATATTGCCGATCCTTCATCATCGCTGGGTCAAAATCCTGGAACTCCCTCCCTTGAGGAAGGGTGTGCTTGCCATGGAAGGAGTTCAGTGAAGATTCACCAGGCTGATACCTGGGATGGCAGGAATGACGTATGAGGAGAGATTGGGTCGATTGGGCTTGTACTCACTGGAGTTTAGAAGAATGAGAGGGGATCTCATCGAAACTTATAAAATTCTAACAGGACTAGACAGACTAGATGCTGGAAGGATGTTCCCGATGGTCGGGGAGTCCAGAACCAGGGGTCACAGTCTAAGAATAAGGGGTAAGCCATTTAGGACAGAGATGAGGAGGAATTTCTTCACCCAGAGAGTGGTGAACCTGTGGAATTCTCTGCCAAAGAAGGCAGTAGAGGCCAATTCATTAAATATATTCAAGAAGGAGTTGGATATATTTCTTAAGGCTAAAGGGATCAAGGGATATGGAGAGAAGGCAGGAACAGGGTACTGAATTTGGATGATCAGCCATGATCTTATTGAATGGCGGAGCAGGCTCAAGGGGCCGAATGGCCTACTCCTGCTCCTATCTTCTATGTTTCTATGTTTCTAACAGCACTGTCGGAGTACCTTCACCACACGGACTACAGCGGTTCAAGGCGGCGGCTCACCACCACCTTCTCGAGGGCAACTAGGGATGGGCAATAAATGCTGGCCTTGCCAGTGATGCCCACATGCCATGAATGAATAAAAAAAATAAACCTGAATCAATGCCCACCTCTTAACAAAAAGGCAAAAAATCTGTAGATGCTGGCAATCTGAAACAAAAAAAACATAAAATGGCAGAAACAGAGGTCAGGCAGTATCTATAGAATGAACAGAGAATGAAGGGCCCATACTTCAAACATCAGCTCCTGTTGCCCCATTTGTAAAATATTTTACCATTTACCCTCAAAATCTTACACAATTTTGCAAACTCTTCCGGATCCCCTCATCCCCGCTCTCCTGAAACATCTCTGATCCAGTGAGGAAAAAAAACATTTTTCAAGCCTGTCTTCACAACTGTAACCTTTTACTCTTGATATCATACTACTGAATATTCACTGTACGCTTCATGTCTCTGATATTCCTATGATTGCATGAGCCAGTCAGGATGAAAAAAAAAATCTTACACAAAAGAGAAATGGCTATAGGGCAGTGGGAAAAAAATCAAACTAATTTGTATTTATGGTACATTTGACTGCATATTTAAAATATATAATTAATTTTCTATGGATCATGCCACTATTTATATGGAAATTGCCCAATAATGGTTATGCTTAAACTTTCTAAAACATTTCTAAGACAGAAAAATACAACCGAGGTAAGTATCTAAAACAAGAATTAGCTTCTGTTTGGAATTCAAGTGCTCAGACCACTTCAACTACCTTAGATCTCACAGTTTCTTCATAAGGCTACAGGCGTTTTGCAGGCGCAACTTACCAATTGTGAGAGAACTGAGCAAAATGTCTTTCTTCAATTCAGTTATGTTGCTTGTATACCAAAATAATAAAACAATGTCTGCAAAGGCGTTTTTATGATATTGATCAGATTTTAGAAAAGCAGCACTCGAGGAACCTCCATGTGCTGCTCTCCTGAATTTATACTGTGATCTGGCTGATAATGGCCATTGGAAGCTTGCTTGTAAAAGATCATTTTTTATGCAACATATGAGCATTATCATGCCTCCATCAAATACACAAAAATTTCCAGCATATCATCCAGTTAATCACAAGCAGCACCACAGGAAATTGAATTGTTAACATATATACATTAAAAATTCACCCATTTCCATTCAGCAGTTTTTTTAAAGTCGAATTGCTCCATTGGTACCAATCAACCACTAAACTCAAGCCGATAGGTTGCTGCTAAGTACATCCTTAGGGACCAAAGGAGAGATCAAGGATTTGGCAGTCCCTCGGAACCGAGGATGACTTGCTTCCACATTAAAAATATGAGTTCTCAGGTGACTGATGAGTCCAATGTGGGGCCTACAGTCTGTCACAGGTGGGCAGACGGTGGTTGAAGGGCCAGGTGGGTGGGGTGCTTGGGTTGATGTGCGCTCCTTCCGCTTGCTCCCGGCGAAGAGACTCGAGGTGTTCGGCGCCTTCCCGGATGCTTCTCCTCCACTTTGTGTGGTCTTGGGCCAGGGATTCCCAGGTGTCGGTGGGGATGTTGCACTTTTTCAAGGAGGCTTTGAGGGTGTCCTTGAAGCGTTTCCTCTGCCCACCTGGGGCTCTCTTGCCATGTCGGAGCTCAGAGTAGAGCGCTTGTTTTGTAGTCTCGTATTGGGCATGAGGATGATGTGACCCGTCCATCGGAGCGGATCGAGCGTGGTCAAAGCTTCGATGCTGAGTATGTTGGTCTGAGCGAGAACACCGACGTTGGTGCGCCTATCCTGCCAATGGATTTGCAGGATCTTGCGGTGGCAGCATTGGTGGTACCTCTCCAGTGCTTTGAGGTGCCTGCTGTACATGGTCCATGTCTCTGAGTAATACAGCAGGGCGGGTATCACTGTTGCTCTGTAGGCCATGAGCTTAGTGCCTGGTTTGAGGTCCTGGTCTTCAAACACTCTCTTCCTCAGGTGACCGAGGGCTGCACTGGCACACCGAAGGCAGTGTTGGACTTCGTCATCGACGTCTGCCCTTGTCGACAGTAGGCTCCCGAGGTACGGAACGTGGTCCACATTGTCCAAGGCCTTGTCGTGGATTTTGATAATGGGGGGGGCAGTACTGTGTGGCGGGGGCAGGTTGGTAGAAGACCTTTTTCTTACGGATGTTTAGTGTAAGGCCTATGCGCTCGTACGCTTCGGTGAAGGTGTTGACGATGGTTTGGAGTTCGACCTCGGAGTGAACGCAGAAGCAAGCATCATCTGCATACTGTAATTCGACAACAGAGGATGGGACGACCTTGGATCTGGACTGGAGGCGACGGAGGTTGAACAGTTTCCTGTTCTGTAAATTAGCTCCACTCCAGCGGGGAGCTTACTGAGGGTGAGATGGAGCATTGCAGCAAGGAAGATCGAGAAGAGCGTTGGTGCGATGACACAGCCTTGCTTGACACCGGTCCGTACGTGAATTGGGTCTGTGGTGGAACCATTGGTCAGGATCACAGCTTGCATGTCGTCGTGAAGCAGGCGGAGGATGGTGATAAACTTTTGAGGGCAGTCGAATTTGAGGAGGACACTCCATAATCCCTCACCCTCACTGTGGGCCAAGAACGGAGAGGTACTCATCAAAGACAGAGAGGCAGTCAGTGCCCGCTGGAAGGAGCACTTCGAAGATCTCCTTAACCAAGGCTCTGTCTTCGACACGAGTGTCCTCAACTCCATCCCGCAGCATGCTACCCGCCACCATCTCAGCACAACCCCAGCCCGGCATGAGGTTGAAAGGCCATCCAACAACTGAAGAACAACAAGGCCTCAGGAGCAGATGGAATCCCTGCCGAGGCACCAAAGCATGGTGGAGAAGCACTACTGGCGCGAATTCATGAACTCATTTCTCTTATCTGGAAGGAGGAGAGTATACCAGGGGATCTCAGTGTCATTGTGACCATCTTCATGGAAAGTGACAAGTCCGATTGCGGTAATTAGAGGAGTTTCCCTGCTGTTTGCCACAGGGAAAGTCATCGCAAGAATCCTCCTCAATCGCCTTCTCCCAGTGGCCGAAGAGCTCCTCCCAGAGTCGCAATGCGGATTCCGCCCACGAAGGGGCACAATGGACATTATCTTCACCGCACGCCAATTACAAGGGAAATGCAGGGAATAGCACCAACCACTGTACATGGCCTTCTTTGATCTCACAAAAGCCTTCGACACATTTGTTGGCTGCCATCTTCCCCACAGCACAATGCTCCACTCCCTTCCAGCCAGTTTCTCTCAACTGCGTGTTGATGCAGTTGTTGAGGTACACACAGACTGCTGGTTGTTTTTAAACCTAGTTTTGCTAGCTTTCTTGGACCAGTAAGGGGCCAGAATTAGAACAGAAATCAGAAAACCCATCTTGAAACTTTCAAAACATAAAATTATTTAAGAAAAATACATACACTGCCAGGTGGCATCAGAGGTGTTAACTGGGAAATACTTTCAATGATCAGGATGGGATTGATTTCTTTTGGACTGAAATGTTTTGATGATCAAATTCTTCCAAAAGGTAATTTCAGAACTTTACTGATGTCCAAAAGGAGAGCTGTGGCTTTGTCCCAACATCATAAAAAAAATGATCTGGTCATTATAATGTTGCTGTTAGCGAGAGCTGGCTGTGCGCAAATTTGGCTGCCGCATTTCCTACATTACAACCGTGACTACAAAAGTACTTCCTTGGCTGTAAAGCGCTGTGGGACATCATAAGGTGGTGAAAGGCACTATATACATGAAAGTTCTTTCTTTGGTGACAGGAAATGGCGACATACAGAAAGGAAAACAGACAGAAGCAAAACGACTGTGAAAGGCAGAGTAGTAGATGAAGAGAAGCTTAGAGTAGAAAAAGGCAGATGAAAGAAAATGTAACACAAGCCTAAGGAACAGGGAAGAAGAGTGCAGACAAGTACAAGATAGCTGAATTATAGTGTGAGACAACCAGTACTACAGGAAGAGATGTTTCATTTTTGTCCAGAAGCAATCTCACAAGAGCTCAACCAGATACAAAGAAAAATGGAGGGAGACAGGTTGGCAACACACAGGACAGATCAATTCTGTGCAGTTATGAGTTTATATCACAGCACAAATTAGGTACCATTTAATCCAACAAGAAATCTAGCTCTGTAATTACATTAGAGCACTAAGATCGCCTCCTTAATGGTGAACGAATGATATAAACGACTCAATGGCACTGCATGAAGTTAAGTGTGCTCGGGTAGTGTTATGTGTAATGAATATATTAATGTCATGCACTAACTACTAAGCTGCCCAAGGTACTCATAGCTTGGAAACAGGCATTTTAATTGTAAGATATTTAAAAGGCTTCACTATTTTACTGAATGCAAGTTTCTTGGCTGTATATTTTAAGCATGTGTAGCCAAGTTAATTTGAGAATTGTTTAGCAATTTAAAAAAGATTCTGTACACTCAAATACTGCAGCTGTATTGTTCAATTCATTCAAAATAGGTAAAGACATTTAGATTAACTTTGGCCCAGTAAAATTTCCAATTTTAAATATAGTTTTTCTTGGTGTAAAACGTAATACACTATTAAAATACTAATAAGATTGTGGTATTCTGTCTCATCACCAAATTCTGGGGTAGAAATTGGCCCTCATTGTGCCCACTTTACCAGCGTAAAACAGGTGCAACAAGAGTTAATTTCAGGGACCAACGTCCTGTACCTCAGACACCTGAAAGACATCTGACCGGATATTGGGTCGGGCCATTTTTCAGGTGTAAATATGTAAATGAGGGCCTGAAGTCGGTTTTAAGTCACCTGGCAGAAATTGATGAGTGGCAGGTACAGTGTCTGCTCTGTTCAGGATTCTTTCAAACAGATTGTTGTGGAGCTAGGAGAAGCAGGAGTGCTCCCTCGACTCTTTTTAAAATTCATTCATGGGATGTGGGCATCGCTGGCAAGGCCAGCATTTATTGCCAATCCCTAATTGCCCTTGAGAAGGTGTCAGTGAGCCGCCTTCTTCAACCACTGCAGTCTGAGATGAAGGTACTCCCAGTGCTATTAGGGAGGGAGTTCCAGAATTTTGACCCAGCGACGATATATTTCAAAATCAGGATGATTTGTGACTTGAAGGGGAACCTACAGGTGGTGGTGTTAGAACATAAGAAATAGGAGCAGGAGTAGGCTATTTGGCCCTTTGAGCCTGCTCTGCCATTCAATAAGATCATGGCTGATTTTCTACCTCATCTCCACTTTCCTGCACTATCCCAGTGTCCCTTAATATTCAAAAATCTACCAATCTCTGTCTTAAATATACTCAACAACAGAGCCTCCACAGTCCTCTGGGGTAGAGAATTCCAAAGATTCACCACCCTCTGAGTGAAGAAGTTTCTCCTTAACTCAGTCCTAAATGGCCGACCCCTTATTCTGAGACCGTGACCTCTGGTTCTAGACTCCCAGCCAGGGGATACATCCTCCCTGCATCTATCTTGTCAAGACCTGTAACAATTTTGTATGTTTCAATGAGATCACCTCTCATTCGTCTAAACTCTAGAGAATATAAGCCTAGTCTACTCAATCTCTACTCATAGAACCATCCCCCCCCCCATCCCAGGAACCAGTCTGGTGAACCTTTGTTGCACTCCCTCTATGGCAAGTATATCCTTCCTTAGGTAAGGAGACCAAAACTGTACACTATACTCCAGGTGTGGTCTCACTAGGACCCTATATAATTGCAGCAAGGCGTCTTTACTCTTATACTCAAATCCTCTTGTAATAAAGGCCAACATACCATTTGCTTTCTTAATTGCTTGCTGTACCTGCATGCTAATTTTCAGTGATTCGTGTACAAGGACACCCTGGTCCTTCTGAATATCAACATTTCCCAATCTCTCACCATTTAAAAAATACTCTGCTTTTCTATTTTTCCTACCAAAGTGGATAACTTCACATTTCTCCACATTATATTCTATGTGTCATGTTCTTGCCCACTTACTTAGCCTGTCTACATCCCCTTGAATCCAAATACACCACATCCACTAGTTCCCCCTTATCTATTCTGCTAGTTACAACCTCAAAAAACCCTAACAGATTTGTCAAACACAATTTCCCTTTCACAAATCAGTGTTGACTCTGCCCAATCCTATTATTATTTTCTAAGTGTCCTGTTACCATGTCCTTAATAGATTCTAGCATTTTCCCTACTACTGAGGTCAGGCAAACTGGTCTGTAGTTCCCCGTTTTCTCTCTCCCTCCTTTCTTAAATAGTGTGGTTACATTTGCTACCTTCCAATCTGCAGGAGCCGTTCTAGAATCTATGGAATTTTGGAAAATGACAACCTATGCATCCACTATTGCTATAGCCACCTCTTTCAAAACCCTAGGATGTAGGTCATCAGGTCCAGGAGATTCATCAGCTTTCAGTCCCATTAATTTCGAGTACTTTTTTTTTTTTTTTTTTTACTAATACTAATTTCTTTCAGTTCCTCATTCTTGCTCGACCCTTGGTTGTTCACTATTTCCAGGAAGTTTTTTGCATCTTCTTCCATGAAGACAGACACAAAGTATTTCTTTAATTTCACTGCCATTTCCTTATTCCCCATTATAATTTCTCCTGTCTCAGCCTGTAAGGGAACCACATTTACTTTCACTAATCTTTTCCTTTTTACATACCTGATATACCTATCACGCGCATATTGATAGACTTCAGACCCTCCACAACGACCTCTGCCACCCCGGGGTCACCAGACTTTACCATTTCATTAAGGCCCGCAACCTGACCTACTCCATTGAGGAGGTCAGGACCATGACCAGGAACTGCCAGACCTGCGCCGAGTGCAAACCGCACTTCGATAGGCCGGACAGAGCAAGCCTGATCAAGGCCACCCGCCCCTTCGAGCGCCTGAGCATCGACTTTAAGGGGCCTCTACCGTCATCTGACCGCAATGTGTACTTCCTCAACATCGTTGATGAGTACTCCCGTTTCCCTTTTGCCTTCCCCTGCCCAGACATGACCAGTACCACGGTCATCAAGTGCCTGAACGACCTCTTCGCCTTGTTCGGGTTCCCGAACTACATACATAGTGACCGGGGCTCCTCCTTCATGAGCGAGGAACTCCGTCAGTTCCTACTAGCGAGAGGTATTGCAGCAAGTAGGACCACCAGCTACAACCCCCGAGGGAACAGCCAGGTGGAAAGAGAGAATGCGACGGTATGGAAGGCCGTCCTCTTAGCCTTAAAGTCTAAGGGCCTCCCAACCTCCCGCTGGCAGGAAGTCCTCCCGACAGCGCTGCACTCCATCCGGTCACTACTTTGCACTGCCGTTAACGCCACCCCCCATGAACGAATGTTTGTTTTCCCCAGGAAGTCGACTACGGGAACCACTCTACCAACCTGGCTGACCTCTCCGGGGCCCGTCTTGCTGCGAAAGCACGTGAGGGCCCATAAAACGGACCCCCTGGTCGAGAGGGTGAACCTCCTACATGCCAACCCCCAGTACGCCTACGTGGCTTACCCAGACGGGCGGGAGGACACGGTCTCCTTACGAGACCTCGCACCCTCGGGCACTCCGGAGACACCACCTTTACCCCCCCCCCACCACCCCCCCAATTCCAGCCCAGGTAGACGGCATGCCGGAACCCCACGAGCCTTCGCCGACCACGCAGACACCAGCATTAACACCGGATAATGCAGCACCGCCGCTGCGACGATCGGAGAGGCTTACGAGGCCTCCGGACAGACTGAAATACCAGAACTGGTAGTACACTTCACCCCGCCGGACTCAAATCTAAACAAGGGGTGAATGTGGTAAACCACTTTTATCGTTCACTATCGTTACACTATAGTTATCACTGTTGTATTGTTCTCACTGTTGTATCACTATACGAGGTCGCCTCTTGTCGCGCTGTTATACCTGGGCTGACCACCTCCGACTCCGCCCATGGCTCCACCTACCTGCCCAGGTATAAAGGTAGTCGACTGGCTGGTATTCCTCCTTGTTGGACCCGATCACCCACGAGGGTGGGCTCTGTTATTTAGTCAATAAAAACCTTTAGTTACGTTCCTAACTCGTCGCTTTTTATTGGACGAATTGATAGGTATATGCCCGATCACCCACGAGGGTGGGCTCTGTTATTTAGTCAATAAAATTGATATACCTATCAATTCGTCCAATAAAAAGCGACGAGTTAGGAACGTAACTAAAGGTTTTTATTGACTAAATAACAGAGCCCACCCTCGTGGGTGATCGGGTCCAACAAGGAGGAATACCAGCCAGTCGACTACCTTTATACCTGGGCAGGTAGGTGGAGCCATGGGCGGAGTCGGAGGTGGTCAGCCCAGGTATAACAGCGCGACAAGAGGCGACCTCGTATAGTGATACAACAGTGAGAACAGTGATAACAATACAACAGTGATAACTATAGTGTAACGATAGTGAA
This sequence comes from Somniosus microcephalus, assembly GCF_052327205.1. Classification (NCBI taxonomy): domain Eukaryota; kingdom Metazoa; phylum Chordata; class Chondrichthyes; order Squaliformes; family Somniosidae; genus Somniosus; species Somniosus microcephalus. Next base: position 242,458,915 of record NC_140990.1, read on the forward strand.
CGATAAAAGTGGTTTACCACAATACCTATAGAAGCTTTTACAGTCTGTTTTTATGTCTCTCGCTAGTTGGCTCTCATTCTATTTTCCCTTTATCAATTTCTTGGTCCTCCTTTGCTGAATTCTAAAATCCTCTAATCATCAGGCTTACTACTCTTTTTGGCATTATAAGCCTCTTCCTTTGATCTAATACTATCTTTAACTTCTCTTGTTAGCCACGGTTGGACCACTTATCCTGTGGGGTTTTTGTGCCTTAAAGGAATGTGTATTTGTTGTAAATGATGTATTAATTCTTTAAATGCTAGCCATTGCTCTACCGTCATACCTTTTAATGTAGTTTCCAAAACTACCGTAGCCAACTCGCCCCTCATACCTACGTAGTTTGCTTTGTTTAGATTGAAGACCCTAGTTTCGGATTTCACCAAATCACTTTCAAACTCAATATAAAATTCTATCATATTATGGTCACTCTTTCCTAAAGGCTCCTTTACTGCAAGGTTATTAATTAATCCTCTCATTGCACAATACTAGGTCTAAAATAGCCTGTTCCCTAGTTGGTTCCTCAACATGCTGATCTAGAAAACTATCTTCCATACATTCCATGAATTCGTCCTCCACATTATTACTGCAAACTTGGTTTGCCCAGTTTAGATGTAGATTAAAGTCCCCCATGATTACTGTATTACCCTTGTTACATGTGCCTCTAACTTCCTGATTTATACTCTGCCCTACATTACAACTACTGTTTAGGGGCCTAAAACAACTCCCACCAATGTTTTCTGCCCCTTGTTGTTTCTTAGCTCCACCCAAACTGATTCTACTTCTTGATTTTCAGAGCCAAGATCCTTTCTCTCTACTGCCTTTATCCTATCCTTTATCATCAGGGCTACCCCTCCTCCTATTCCTAAAAGTTAACTATTGTGGAATATTTGGTTCCCAACCTTGGCCACTTTGCAACCACATCTCTGTAATAGCTATGAGATCAAACCTGTTACTTTCTATCTGTGTTATTAATTCATCTATTTTGTTGCAAATGCTTCGCGCACAGATATAAGTGCCTTTAGCTTTGACTTATTTCTATTTTTCCTTGATGTCACCTTAGTCACTGATGCCTTATTACCTTTGTTACTCTCTGTCCCTTCCTGCCCCACTCTGCTTATTTTTACCCAAAACTCTAACTCTGCTGTAGAGCCTTGATATTTCTCTCTGCTTTTAAATTAGACTCTTTCCTGAATCCTCTCACATCCTCCCTCATTAGTTTAAAGCCCTGTCTACTGCCCCAGTTATTCGATTCACCAGAAAACTGGTCCCAACCCGGTTTAAGTGGAGCCCGCCCCACCAGAACAGCTCCCTCTTTCCCCAGTACTGGTGCCAGTGTCCCATGAACTGAAACCCCTTCCTCCCACACCACCCTTTGAACCACGCATTTAAACCTCTAATCTGTTTGTCCCTATGCCAATTTGCGCGTGGCTCAGGTAACAATCCAGAGATTAATTTTAATTTGCTTTTTAATTTGGATCCTAGCTCCTCAAACTCCCTCAGCAGAACCTCATTCCTAGTTCTACCCATGTTGTTGGCTCCTACGTGGACCACGACAACTGGATCCTCCTCCTCCCACTCCAAGTTCTTCTCCAGCCGCGAGATGCTTTTAACCCCGGCAGCAGGCAGGCAATGCCACCTTCGGAACTCAGTTGCGGCTGCAGAGAACAGTATCTATCCCCCTGTTCCCATGCACCTGCTACCTTTGTCCTTCTAGGTGGTAGAGGTCGCGGGTTTGGGAAGTGCTGTCGAAGTAGCCTTGACAAGTTGCTGCAGTGCATCTTGTAGAAGGTACACACTGCAGCCATGGTGTGCCAGTGGTGGAGAGAGGGAATATTTAAGGTGGTGGATGGGGTGCCAATCAGGTGGGCTTGCTTTGGTGTTGAGCTTCTTGAGTATTGTTGGAGCTGCACTCATCCAAGCAAGTGGAGAGTATTCCATCACACTCCTGACTTGTGCCTTGTAGATGGTGGAAAGGTTTTGGGGAGTCAGGAGATGAGTCACTCGCTGCAGAACATCAGCCGCTGACCTGCTCTTTTATCAATAGTATTTGTGTGGCTGGTCCAGTCAGGTTTCTAGTAAGTGGTGATCGCCCCTCCTCCCCAATGATATTGATGGTGGAGATTTGGCAATGGCAATCCCGTTGAATGTCAAGGGGAGGTGGCTAGACACTCTCTTGTTGGAGATGGTCATTGCCTGGCACTTGACTGTTACTTGTCACTTATCAGCCCAAGCCTAAATGTCATCCAGGTCTTGCTGCATGCAGGCATAGCCTGCTTCATTATCTGAGGAGTTGCGAATGGAACGGAACACTGCAATCATCAGCGAACATCCCCACTTCTGACCTTATGATGGAGGGAAGGTCATTGATGAAGTAGCTGAAGATAGTTGGGCCTGGGACACTGCCCTGAGGAACTCTTGCTGCCGAGAGGATTGGACTTAACCACAGCCATCTTCCTTTATGCTAGGTATGACTCCAGCCTGTGGAGCGTTTTCCCCGATTCCCATTGACTTCAATTTTACTAAGGTTCCTTGATGCCACTCAGTCAAAAGCTGCCTTGATGTCAAGGGCAATGACTCTTACCTCGCCTCCAGAATTCAGCTCTTTTGTCCATGTTTTAGACCAAGGCTGTAATGAGATCTGGAGCAGAGTGGCCTTGGCAGAACCCAAACTGAGCACTGATGAGCAGGTGAGTAAGTGCCACTTAATAGCACTGTCAGCGACACCTTCCATCACTTTGCTCAACAGTATTCATGATCGGTCACTCCCCCTCCTTCCCAGGCATTACCTTAGGGCTGCTGCCAGTGAGGCAGTCAAACATTCATCGATTTAAAATGGGCGAGCTGCATGTGGAGGAGTGACAGGCACTGGCAGCTTGCCCAAATAACACAAGCAAGAGCCAAGGCCCAATTTTGGGATGGCCTCGGGGCTCCCGTTTAGGCGTGTGCTGACAGCATGTGACTGGTTATGTTTGAAAACAGGCCATAACCAATTTTTACCCATGTATGTCTAAATAGAAAAATTAAAAAGGACCAAATCTGAGCATTAGCCAAGATACACAACACAATTCTCAGTAGCTTACAAAATACAGCACAAATAACCACATGGAACTTTGTAAGCAGCCAGACAGCTATCAATAACACGATGGCCCGGAATTTGCGGTCGGAGGCTTCCCGTGGGGAAATGCCTGCGATCGCGAATAAAATGCCCATGTATCCGGAGACTCGTGGTCCTGGGGCTCTCCGGGTACGCGTGGGATGAGGCCCATGTAGATCAGGGGCGCTGGTGGTTCGCGAGCGCCCCTGGGATCACGTGGGCCGGACAAACGAATGACAGAAGGGAATCCCCATTCATACTTATGATGAGGATTCCGTATGTACGGAAGCCCCATAAGCATGAATGGCAATACCTCAAAAAATACACCTAGACACCAAATAAATAAAAAAAGATCACGTATTTAAAATTAAAGTTGTATTTAATTAAATATTTAAAACAAAAATTTTATTTTTTGAAAAATAAATGTACATGTTTTAAAGGGGCTAAAAATAAACTTACCTTATTTAACAAGTTTTTAAAATGTATAGATTAAATTTTTTTTAACTCTTATGCTGGTAAAAGCAGGCCATACACCTGCTTTTACCAGGCGTAAGAAATTCAAGGGCATTCACTGGGCAGAAGTTGGACAAATAGCCCAAATCTCCGCCCGCGGATGCCCCTTTCCCAGGTATGAGGATGATAATATAACATAAGAACATAAGAAGTAGGAGTAGGCCATACGGCCCCTTGGGCTTGCTCCGCCATTCAATAGGATCATGGCTGATCCGAACTTAGACTCACGTCCACTTCCCTGCCTGCTCCCCGTAACCCCTTATTCCCTTATCAGCTAGGAAACTGTCTATCTCCGTTTTAAATTTATTTAATGTCGCAGCTTCCACAACTCTGAGGTAGCAAATTCCATAGATTTACTACCCTCTGAGTGAAGAAGTTTCTCCTCATCTCAGTTTTGAAATGGCAGCCCCTTATTCTAAGATTATGCCCCCTAGTTCTAGTCTCACCCAACAGTGGAAACATCCTCACCGCATCCACCCGATCAAGCCCCCTCACAATCTTATATGTTTCGATAAGATCGCCTCTCATTCTTCTGAATTCCAATGAGTAGAGGCCCAACCTACTCAACCTTTCCTCATAAGTCAACCCCCTCATCTCCGGAATCAACCGAGTGAACCTTCGCTGAACTGCCTCGAGAGCAAGTATATCTTTTCTTAAATATGGAAACCAAAACCAAAATGATGTCAAGAGAATTCTTGATAGATCGCAAGTTCAGGGTTTTAGTGCATGACTAAACTCGGAACTTGTGCGGTCCTTACGGATGCATACACACCTTGTGCACACCCGAAGGGGCCACAAATTATGAGCCCATGTAAAGGGAGCTTTAATTTTGATTTAAATTTAAGACTCAAGGACAGTGCTGCAAATTTAATTTGTATTCAATCTACATTATATGCATTAAATCATTTTTTTTTTTTTTTAAATTGTTAAAAATGTGATTAATCTAGCTTCTGTAACCAATGGTATTAAATCTACGTGCTAAATTTTAAATCAAGATTTTAGTGATGTTATTATGTACATATACAAGATATATGGATGAACAAATCCAAGGTTATCAATTGTTTTAACCAGCAGAAAGAAATTTGATAATGTACCTGGAAGTACTTTTTTAATCGTACATTTTCCTCATTAATCTGACAGACATTCTTTATTGCTAAACTCATTTTAAGGTGGTGAATTTTGTAATACATTAATCTAGCTTATTCAGGACTGTTTCCATTCCAGCTTTACTTGAGCAAGATCGAAGACTAGCATGATAAATGTTGTGATTTTGCATGAATCAAAATCTAATTCATTTTTCATGTGAGCTTTGCATAGAGCAACCCCCAAGAACTCACGATTACTGCAAATTTATAAAGGAAAAATCTACTCTACATCTGAATTACAATGATACTAACTTTGCACGTTTCCATTTGTATTTGAATGCTAGCAGTTTTTATAAAGCACTCACTGCAGGTGAACGCAGTGTTTCTCAACCTAAAAATTCAGTTTCTATCTTCTTTTGATTCAGTGGCCTCTTTCAGAACATGCTGACAAGTTATTTAATGATCAGCAGTGGTGGATCATGAACAGGTGGGGAATTTAAAAAAAAGTATAAATCACTACAAATACAGTGCTAGCACCTCCTTTTTACCCATTAAGGACTGCCTCCATCAGGAATTTAATTCTCATTATTCGTTACTTTAAATTATGACATTTACAATAATCCAAACTTATAAAATTGAACACTACTCGTTAAAATCTACCTGCACTCGTCAAGGTAAAATAAGCTATTTAACACGAAATGCCTCAATATACAATCAAGTACTTAGAAGTGCTCTCACCAAAGGACACAAGCCAAATAAAGATGAAATTTACTATCATTAACTTTATTGATTCTCTACAAATGAATTATGTCCCCAGAATAAAAAAAGGTATATATATCTTAATGCGGATACTGACGACCAGTTTGTTGCATCCAGTGTGCTTACAGGTACTACTCAATCACAGTTTACATATTGAAGCAATGGGTTTAATTTAGTGTGTACTTCAGTCATAATATTGTGGAATAAAGCCATTCAGAAAGTATACAAGACCAGAATGTTTCACAAACAAGTTTTATTAGTCTCTGTACAAGTTATGTAAGACTACACAACCAACAGGTACAATTCAAATTATAAATGCTGAGAATGCAAAGGTTACATGGATTAGAGCAAGTTTCTTCAAGCTATAGATTATTAAAATTCCTATCTTAAACACTGTAATCAATATCTGTCAAGGCCTTCACTCGCTGCCCATTCCCAGAAAATAAAAAAAAGTTAACTGCTCAGTTACTAGCAAAGGTCACGAGTGGAAGTCACTGTGTACTGTCAAGTAGCCAGTCAGTCAGCTGATGTGTCATGTCATTTGTCCCCACTCTGCAGAAACAAAAACATTTATAAAAAAAGTGCTGTGAAAATGTAAAAAGCATCTGTTAATAAGGAATAAAAGTCTACAGGTACAGTACAAATTATGTTCCAGGAAATCCGCTGAGGAAAAATAGCTGATAATTTCACTTTCTTTAAGCTATGTATTCAAGACATTTAAGAGGTGCCTAGTGTTAAATTCAGAGTTCCCTATAAAGGGGTTTGGGTTGGTAAGGCTGTCTATTTTTCCAGTCTTTTGCCCTGGAGAAAAAGGTTGAAAGCAAACAAAATCTTTTCACCAATTTAGTTCTGGGAATATTCATTAGAATACAGGTTAGTTCAAAAAGTTGGGTTGGCAGTTTTGTACCTGTATACAAAATAAGAGTTATATAAAAAGGAAAAGGGCTCTGTTCTTAAGAATGTGGCAAATTTTATTGTACGTGTTTTAAAAAAAAATTATGTAAAGCAGTGGAACAAAACCACTATGTGGAATTAGTCTGGCAAACTAGTGCTAGTTTCAGATGTTGGAAAAAATGTAAGCATTCCTTCAAGCTTTATATTTAAACAAAAAATATTGAGAAATAGTTCAGTTTTCATACTAAACTATCAGGCAGCAAGGATGCTTATTGAGTTTATTCAAATTCCGTGTGATCCTGGGTGGAGAATACAGCATAAATCTCCCCCTTCCCTTAAAGTAATTGGGGAAATTAAAAAATTACATTTAATAAAATCAGTTGATGGGTTTTTGGAAGAACTGTAGTATAGAGTGTGATGATCAACAGATTAGACCAAGTGAGGAATTGGCTCATACACTCCACCTTAAATACAGAAGAATCCTACCATTCTCAATTTTGAAAATAAAATGTCTTTAATGGCAGCACACTAAGTGTGCCATGTAGAAATGATGGTAAACTTTACAGTATCCAGTTTAAAAATGCTACCCGAAGACATCAAAATCTCAGGTGGTCATTGGCAGGTTGTCAAAAAGAATACAAAAAGAACCTAGAGTACAGAAATGTATACCAATAATAGTTATTCAGTATAATGCTTCTGCAAGCTAAACATTCATATTGCAATGTGATAAAAATCAATTCATGGAAATGTAATCTATATTTATATCCTCAACTGCAAATGAAGAGTTTTGTTAGCAGGGCATAATTTTGCCACACTGAAGAGCAACACTATTCATCATTAAAAATTATAAATCAAATTAGTGGAAGACTTCAGACAAGATATATATCTAACAATTTAAAAAAAATTCAAAATGGTTCTCAGCGACACATGGGTAGATGCTGGGAAGATAAAATTTTTGGTCTTGCACCCAATTACAGCAATAAGAACTTCCAAGATCAGATATATGCAAAGCAGAAATCTTGTTACATTACCCAAATAATGTGCCGAGACCAACTTCTGAGGAACATCCCCTACCATATCCCAGTATACAATTGCTGCAGTCCTACTCTCTACAACCTTAATCATAAAATGAACTTATTGGAGAGTTGCTTTGTGCTGTTTACACAAGTCCACTTAGAATGACTGAACTAGTTTCACTTAAGATTCAATAGCCACAAGTGTTACTTTCTTTAATCCCATTTGTCTGGGCTGAATGTCAACCTAGGATGCATCAGGTAATCAAAAAATATTGGCCCATAGTTTATCAAAATAACAGCGAGACTACTAGCGATTGTATATTTATGAGCAAGTGCTCCAGCAACTTCAGGCAAGGGCAGATGCGTGATTAAATGCAGAAATCCAAAAGTTGCCGTTTGAGCTGCGCCACTCCGCTGTTAAGCCACGTGAAAACGGCATCTCGCTGACCGTCTCACCATTGAAATGCATTGTGTGGCGTGAAGTTGCTGTACTTGCACGTTAGATACAATCTAAGCTCACCACAGAAAGTTAATTCTTGTCCATTTCAGTCTAAGTACCCTTTTAACGACATGATAATTGTTAATTTGTCAGTCAACCTCTCTAGCACTGAAAATTAACTATTACAAATGTGGAGTCTCATTCCTTCAGGTTTTAATTGTTGGAGATTTTAAAAATGTAAAAAAAAACTTTTAAATCTCTTTTCCTTTCTGTCTCTTCCCCCGCCCCCCACCACCCCCCCCCATCTCTCTCTAGCCAGTCTTTCTATCCCTCGCTTTACCTGACTTGACATTGAAATCACCCATTCTAACTTACATTTCCTTCTCAGTCCTTGCGCTGTTAATTTCACAATCCTTCAATCTGATTGGTTAAGGAGATACAGTTGCTTTCCCTGCTCACTCATGTCCCAGATGCCCAGTTAACCCTCGCTGCCCCACTATCAGCTCGCACTTTCACCAACTTGCCATGCAAAAATTTAAAAAACCTTAACATGTATGGATTAACAGCAGATGAGGTTAGATGCCCTGCCACGGGAAATTATGGCCCATTGTATCATTCAGTCCTGCAAATCATCAAGTTAGATAAAAAGCTTACCTTTGCACAATCTTTTGTGAAACCTTTTAGTGTGTTCGCTGTCGCTTGTGTGACTCTTCTCTTGGAGGATCAGCCAGCATTACTTTGAGCTTGATACCATTAACAACCTTCCCATGCAAGGCTTCCATGGCATTAGTAGCACTGTGCCTTTCAGCATATTTAACATAGCCAATGTTACGTCCCGGCACCAAGTACACTTCAATCAGGTTCCCAAAACGACTAGGAAAAAACACATTAGTACAAATAAAATAAACCTCAATTTTTTTTATTTTTTTAAAATCATGAACAAGTATACAGATGGTTTCCCTCAGCATACAAGATCAGTTCACTGCCAGACTAAATCTTTATGTAATTTCATGCATTTATTACTAATTTAAATGTTAAAGTTCAAATAAAAATGTTTAGAGCAAGAGGTACTTCATCACAAGCGAGAAATGGAAAATCCAAAATTAAAAACAGAGTGAAGCTTCCGAGAGATTAACACAGGCATCGACAGACATACCATTAATTTGGTTAAAAAGGTAAATGAGGTTTAAAAATTGTATTGGTAATTTTAACCATATATAATTTTCCTGAGGAAACATACGAACAGGAGGTCATTTGGCTCACTGAGCCTCTCCACAATTTATTGGCCATGGCAGCTTCCGCTCATCAATCCCAATTCTTGCTCACCATAACCCTCACTGCTCTTTCTCCATCTTAAGCACTTTGCATCTATGGCCTTTTGGAGCAGCGATCCACAATCTCAACCCTTTGCGTGAACAAATGTTTCCTAGATTCACATTTAACGGATACATGTCCTTTTGTTCTTGATTCCCCCAGTGGAGGGAAGAGCCATACCAGCCCATCAACTCCCTTCATTATTTTAAACACGTCAATCAGATCACCACATAATGTCATCTCCAGGAAATACAAACCAGTTTCGCATTGTGGCTCACTCCCTTCCATCCAACACATTACCGTAGCAACTTTTTCCACGGCCAGAATAATCTTAAAATTGAGAGATCAACACGATATTCCAAATGATGTTTTGCCAGTACTCAAATCGTGAGCTAGCTTTAATTAAATGTACCTGAAGCCCTAAATCCTTTAGTCCATCTGCTCCACAAATGTTTCCCAGTTAAGATCTCATTTGGTACTTTTCAAAGTGTACCCTCTCATATTTTGTTACATTAAACTGCATCTACTACCCACTCACTTATAACAACAACTTGTAATTATATAGCACCTTTAACATAGTAAAACATCCCAAGGCACGTCACAGGAGCGTTACCAAACAAAATTTGACACCGAGCCACATAAGGAGCTATTAGGGCAGATGACTGACCAAAAGCTTGGTCAAGAGGTAGGCTTTAAGGAGAGTCTTAAAAGGAGGAAAGAGAAGTGGAGAGGTTATGTCCTTTTCAATTTCTGCTCACCATCATAATTCACAAATTATTACTTTTTCCTTTGCAAATGGTACCAAGAAATTGATCTTTCAGACTAATAGTGAATTGAGCAGCAAAAAAACATATTTAAGCAATTTTAAGGCACTTCAAGCATAAAACAGTTCCTTACCAAAACAGGTTCTCCAATACATCAAGAGGCAGAACAGTTGGATTGAAGACCACAAAGAGTCTCTCTCTGACAGTACTATCAGAAGGAGCAAAATTTTGAGATGCAGGCACAGAAAAGTCAACCTGCAACCGAGACATCTGAGTAGTACTGCTTCCTCCAAAACCCTGCAACAAATTTTAGTCACATTATATTTTTGCTTAATTTTTTCCTACATAGTATTTTAATCGCGCAGTCAAATGAATCTATACTTAATCTGCAGTATATACTGTACCTACAATACGTAAACTTCCATATAGAAAGTTCTACATATCAAAAAATTTTCAAATACAAAATCTTGGTAATACAGTCCCCACTACTTAAAATGTCCATGTTTAAAACAGGTAGGCACTTATATCGGCCAAAAAGTGATAACCATTATCCATTTGCATTAACGTCAATTTTAAAGTTGTCAGTTATAGCTTCTCAATTGCCCTGTTTATTTCAAGCAGAAACAGATGTTCAGCCTTTGTTAATTCACATCTGCACAATTAGCACAATGTTAAAATCAGCCAGGAATGTGCTGCTTCATTAATTATGTTGTCCGCTACAAGCACTTAACAGAGGCTTTCAAGTCAAGTAGAAAGCTAGGACATCTAGTTCAAGACTTTAAAGTCCTGCAGGCCAGTTTTACTTCTACATTTTTGAATTTTATCTACACCAGCGAGAAGTAGTTCATGCTCTTAAATAACTGTATTGCTAATTTATTGTTTTTCCTCATAATAATCCTATTAGATCTATATTAAAAGTTTAATTTTGTATGTTCTTATTTTAAAAGGCAAATTGTGTTAAACGAACTTGATTGATTCAGTTATAGAGTCATAGAGTAATACAGCACAGATAGAGGCCCTTCGGCCCATCGTGTCCATGCCGGCCATCAAGCCCTGTCTAATCTAATCCCATATTCCAGCATTTGGCCCGTAGCCTTGTATGCTATGGCATTTCAAATGCTCATCCAAATGCTTCTTAAATGTTGTGAGGGTTTCTGCCTCCACAACCCTTTCAGGCAGTGAGTTCCAGACTCCAACCACCCTCTGGGTGAAAAAGTTCTTTCTCAAATCCCCTCTAAACCTCCCTCCCTTTACCTTGAATCTATGCCCCCTAGTTATTGACCCCTCTACTAAGGGGAAAAGCTCCTCAGCATCCATCCTATCTATGCCCCTCACAATTTTGTACACCTCAATCATGTCCCCCCTCAGCCTCCTCTGCTCCAAGGAAAACAAACCCAATCTGCCCAGTCTCTCTTCATAGCTGAAGCGCTCCAGCCCTGGTAACATCCTGGTGAACCTCCTCTGCACCCTCTCTAACGCGATCACATCTTTCCTGTAGTGTGGCGACCAGAACTGCACACAGTATTCCAGCTGTGGCCTAACCAGTGTTTTATACAGCTCCATCATAACCTCCTTGCTCTTATATTCTATGCCTCGGCTAATGAAGGCAAGTATCCCATATGCCTTTTTTACCACCTTATCCACCTGTTCCGCCGCCTTCAGGGATCTGTGTACCTGCACACCCAGATCCCTCTGACCCTCCGTCTTGCCTAGGGTCTTACCATTCATTGTGTATTCCCTTGCCTTGTTAGACCCCCCAAAGTGCATCACCTCGCACTTTTCCGGGTTAAATTCCATTTGCCACTGTTCCGCCCATCTGACCAACCCATCTATATCGTTCTGCAGACTGAGGCTACCCTCCTCGCTATTTACCACCCTACCAATTTTAGTATCATCCGCGAATTTACTGATCATACCCTTTACATTCATATCCAAGTCATTAATGTAGACCACAAACAGCAAGGGACCCAGCACCGATCCCTGTGGTACCCCACTGGCCACAGGTTTCCAGTCACAAAAACAACCTTCGACCATCACCCTCTGCCTTCTGCCACTAAGCCAGTTTTGTATCCAATGTGCCAAGGCACCCTGGATTCCATGGGCTCTTACCTTCTTTGGTGAAGTAACGGATAGGATGGATGAAGGTAGTGTGGTTGATGTGTATGTGGACTTCCAAAAGGCATTTGCCAAGTACCACATAATAGACTTGTTAGCAAAACTGAAGCCCATGAGATTAAATAAGCAGCGGCCGCATCGATATGAAATTGGCCAAGAGACAGAAAGCAGAGAGTAGTGGTGAATGGTTGTTTTTCAGACTGGAGGGAAGTGTGAAGTGGTGGCCCCTAGGGGTTGCTGTTGGGACCACTGCGCTTTTTCATGTGTATCCATGTCCTGGTTATTAATATATACAGGGCATAATTTCAAAGTTTTGCAGATGACACGAAACTCAAATGTAGTAAACAGTTAAGTGGATAGTAACAGATCAGGACGACGTAGACAGACTGGTGAAATGGGCAGACACATGGCAGATGAAATTTAACACAGAACTGTGACGTGATTCATTGTTGTAGGAAGAATGTAATATAAACTAAATGGTACAATTTTAAAGGGGGTGCAGGAAGAGAGAGACCTCAGGGCATACAGGATGCTTTGCTTTATAAACAGAGACATAGTACAAAAGCAAGGAAATTATGCTAAACCTTTATAAAATGCTGGTTAGGCCACAGCTGGAGTACTGTGGCTAATTCTGGGCACCACAAAGATGTCAAGGCTTTAGAGAGGAGCTTTCCTAGAATGGCAACAGGATGAAAGGCTTGCGTTACGTGGAGAGACTAGAGAAACTGGGGTTGTTCTCCTTAGAGGAAATAAGGTTAAGGGGAGATTTGATAGAGGTTTTCAACATTTTGAAGGGTTTTGATAGAGTAAATGAGGAGAAACTGTTTCCAGTGGCAAAGGTGTCAGTAACCAGAGGACACAGATTAAGTTACATAAGCAAATGAACTAGAGACGACATGAGGAAAGAAAAATTTACACAACGCGTTATGATCTGGAATGCACTGCCTGAAAGGATGATGGAAGCAGATTCAATAACTTTCAAAAGGGAATTGGATAAATACTTGGGGGAAAAAAAAGTTGCAGGGCTATTGGGGGGGAAAAAAGCAGGGGAATGGGACTAATTGGCTAGCTCTTTCAAAGAACCGGCACAGGCATGATGGGCCAAATGGTCTCCTTCTGTGCTGTATCATTCTATGATTCTATAAAGTTTCTTATGTAAAAAGGCTGCCGTATGGTGGTCTACAACTTTCACTTGCACTGCTTCATTACATATCTTTGAGAGAAGGCTTATTAAAAGTGGTGCTAACCTACTATTAAGTCTGTCAAACGTTATACTGATCATTGCGTATAGCGGGCAAATCATGTTCGCACGAACATGCCCGCTATAAGCAGTGAACTTCAGAATACGGGTCTATAATGTGTTTGTTACAGAACAAAGGGGGTTTTAATTCATCCCAACCAAACTAATGTATGGTACCAGCATAATTTTCTGCACTATACATAAAACATTTGTAGTAAAAATAATTATATGTACAAGTTAATGCAGTGACTTCCAATAGAAATTGTTGACTATCCACAGGCGGGGCCAGGGTGACACTGTTTTAGCTACATGCGTTAATTCTAGCAGAAAACACCTTACATACACTCAACTTCACTCAACATCTACCACCATTCTGGAACCAAGGAAGTAAAGCACTCAATGATCAAAAAACAACTGCACTCTACTTTTCGTCTTACCGGTGTGCCAACCAAAACAAAAAAGTAAACAGATCATGTGCCCGACAATGGTGTCTATTACTCATTTAAAAAAATTTACTAATAAAATGCCATTTGCCACATGTCGCTGGTGGCTAACATATCAGATAACACGGAGTTGAAAGAAAAACTTCAAGTGATTACAAAATAAAACCCAAACACTTCAAAAGACATGGAGTATAGATCATACTTTTATAGAAGCAGGTATCTGACACTAAACTCCTCCCAGTCTTCAATAAACCATTCCCTGACAGAACATTAATAAGGGTTACAATAGTTTTTAGTAAATTAATTTTGCCTCCCAATAAGTACAGGTACAGTGTTACACAAAATACTTACAATGCAGACTAGTTGACCAGCAGTATTTACAAGTGCTTACAGTGTTTACAAGAGCTGTGCCAGTGAATTAAAAAAAGTTTCTTAAAATCCAAAAAGAAACACATTTGGTTCAACCATTTTTGAAAGCAGAAAGAAACAATGTCTACCACTTAGTACTCACAGGTGAAGCTGGAACTATCTGCTGGCCAACAGGACTGTTACAGGCCAGTGACATCATCTGAGACGCCACAAGTTGCAAGGCCATCATTCCAACTGGGCTAAAACAGAATAAGAAAATGATGATGGAAATCATCTTTACAACGACCACTAGTATTAATTTGTGAAAGATCAGTCAAAAACAAAAAAGCATCCGGGCCAATTTTCTACCATAGTCTGAAATAAACCTACTTTGATCGCCTATCACCGGGGTCATCTTCAAAGTAACTGACTCCCAGTCGATTACCAGGTGGATACTCAAATCCATGGAGCTTTTCTTTGGCATATACTGCTGATGCCACATTGTTGTACCGAACAAGAGCATATCCTAAAAAAATATATAATTGCTTGTAAACATCAGTACTCCGTATTTCCCTGTTAATTAGGGGTTATGCCCCCTTTTAAGAGTTATAACAGTTCTTTTATGCATGTAACAGCCCAATTGACATCATGTTCTTCTCCACCTTAAAGGAAACCCTCATTATAAAGGTGACCAGTTTAAACTACAGATGTGCGACTCTTTGTAAATCTCAAAGACACTGCACAGGCGTGACTTTATTTTTTTACATATAAAATATAGTTCAATGAAATACCTGCAGAATTGCAGTTCCAATAGTAAATTATGTTTTTAAATATGAAATAGAAAATCTTTGATATTTCAACATATATCCTGTGTTATACACCAAAATAGGAAAAATATTAGTGTATGGTCAAAATCTGTACAACTGCCATCTACAGGTAAAACAGGCTTTCAATTTTATGTTTACTGTTACTGTATGACCAAATGATTAAAAACATTTGTCCTATACCATGACGCCAATTATGAACAGCAAATAATAACCAGGATAAGTTACCTAGTTGATACCTAATTTCTAACCAATGTTCCCTCCAAGGTGCGCGGCCGCACAGCGATCTGTAAGGTCACTGACATTCAGGGGATGCACACAGCAGTGAGCTGGAATGGGAGGCCAAGCCAATACCCAATGGCCAAAGCACGAGATAAAGTGCAGCTGAGCCTGTGATTAGAGGAGCAGCAAGTTGGAGCCGGGGTGGAGAGAATTTAATTAGATTGGCTTGGAGCTTTTGCATAGTGCAGTCAGTGTCTGGATTGGAGGTGATGAACACATTCAGTCCTGGCTAGCTAGGAGTGTTGTGCTGTATAAGTATGGGTTCAGAGCAAATGGCTCTTTGCGCAAAAGTACAAAATGCAGACTGAAGGAAGCAAGATAAAAGCCAGACGTTTTTACTGAGACCTACTCAGTAAAGTGGCAAACTGTGTGTCGAGCCAGAGGATGTACGTGGGGTTTTAAATGAATTTTTTGCATCTGTGTTCACTATGGAGAAGGACGATGTGGACATAGAAATCGGGCAGGGGGACTGTGATATACTTGAACATATTAGCATCGAGAGGGAGGAGATACTAGCGGTTTTAGCAGGCTTAAAAGTGGATAAATCCCCAGGCCCGGACGAGATGTATCCCAGGCGACTATGAGGCAAAGGAGGAGATTGCAGGGGCTCTGACACAAATTTTCAGAAGCCCTCTGGCCACAGGGGATGTGCCAGAGGACTGGAGAACAGCTAACGTAGTACCATTATTCAAGAAGGGTAGTAGGGATAAACCAGGGAATTACAGGCCAGTGAGCCTAACATCAGTGGTAGGGAAATTATTGGAAAAAATTCTGAGGGACAGAATTGGTCTCCACTTGGAGAGGCAGGGATTAATTAGGGATAGCCAGCATGGCTTTGTCAAGGGAAGATCATGTCTAACCAATTTGATTGAATTTTTCGAGGGGGTGACTAGGTGTGTGGATGAGGGTAGTGCAGTGGGTGTGGTTTACATGGATTTCAGTAAGGCTTTTGATAAAGTCCTGCATAGGAGACCGGTCAGGAAGGTAAGAGCCCATGGGATCCAGGGTGCCTTGGCACATTGGATCCAAAACTGGCTTAGTGGCAGAAGGCAGAGGGTGATGGTGGAAGGTTGTTTTTGTGACTGGAAGCCTGTGTCCAGTGGTGTACCGCAGGGATTGGTGCTGGGTCCCTTGCTGTTTGTGGTCTACATTAATGATTTGGGTGTGAATGTAAAAGGTATGATCAGTAAGTTCGCAGATGACACGAAAATTGGTGGGGTGGTAAATAGCGAGGCAGGAAGCCTCAGGCTACAGGACGATATAGATGGGTTGGTCAGATGGGCGGAACAGTGGCAAATGGAATTTAACCCTGAAAAGTGTGAGGTGATGCATTTTGGACGGACTAACAAGGCAAGGGAATACACAATGAATGGTAAGACCCTAGGAAAGACAGAGGATCAGAGGGACCTTGGTGTGCATGTACATAGATCCCTGAAGGCAGAACAGGTGGATAAGGTGGTTAAAAAGGCATATGGGATACTTATATTCTATGCCTCGGCTAATGAAGGCAAGAGCAGGGAGGTTATGATGGAGCTGTACAAAACGCTGGTAAGGCCACAGCTGGAGTACTGTGTGCAGTTCTGGTCGCCACACTATAGGAAGGATGTGATTGCTTTGGAGACGGTGCAGGGGAGATTTACCAGGATGTTACCTGGGCTGGAGCACTTCAGCTATGAAGAAAGACTGGACAGGCTGGGGTTGTTTTCCTTGGAGCAGAGAAGGCTGAGGGGGGACCTGATTGAGGTATACAAAATTATGAGGGGCATAGATAGGGTGGATAGAAAGGAATTTTTCCCCTTAGTAGAGGGGTCAATAACAAGGGGGCATAGATTCAAGGTAAGGGGCAGGAGGTTTAGAGGGGATTTGAGGAAAAGCTTTTTCACCGAGGGTGGTTGGAATCTAGAACTCACTGCCTGAAAGGGTGGTAGAGGCAGGAACCCTCAACATTCAAGAAGCATTTGGATGAGCACTTGAAATGCCATAGCATACAAGGCTACGGACCAAATGCTGGAAAATGTGATTAGATTAGACAGGGCTTGATGGCCGGCGCGGACACGATGGGCCGAAGGGCCTCTTTCTGTGCTGTATAACTCTATGACTCTACCAGTGAGAACACTGCTACCCAGAGAGCAGCCGCTTTGGTAAAAAAATGCTGGCAGTATGTTTCAGGCTGCTCCTGCCAAGGGAAAGTTATTTTTTGCAGTTTTCTATAATAGCTGCATTGGGACATCTCAGCCGCAAGATCAAATCCATTGAGTGCACTAGTTAATTTAGTGTCAAACAGCCTGTTGCTACAAGCAGTGGGAGTAATGGTCAACAATGTAAATTATCTCAATTGGCAGCTTTGATGTTAACAAGAGAAGCGTTGGGTACTGCACGAATCATTTTATAAATATTGTAACTTAAGAGTTTTCTATTGATCTTGTAAAATCAATTTTAATCCTGCAAGGCTTTGCATGGCTTGTGTAAAGCATTTGCCACCACCGTGGTGTTCCCTGTGCTTTTGAGTATAACGTTAACTGACAAGCATGGATTGCACCAGTGAACACTTGGCAGGTAGCACGGGAGACTCTAAACTCTTCGGACATCATTGGTCTCAGTTAATCCTGCTCCGTGCAGCAAAATCCCCTGTAACTGCAGGTTCTATAGGCTTCATATCTTATGTGCTCCCTCCATAAAACAGTCTTGTTAATGTATGCTTTTGTAACACTGAAGTTGAGATTTTACCTCTAATTATGGGAAAGGGTTTTGAGATCCGATAGTCTCATGTAGAAAATCAAGTGAATCTGTTCATTTTGGGTGTGGGTTTTTCTGACATCTTGTGCTAGGTTTGTTACTTGAATTTGAGTTTCTGTGTTCATTTTGGGATGTAATTTCCAACAGAGCTTCTCTACTTTAGGATCTCGTGGTAAACAAACAGTCTGAAGATAATGGCCCAGATTTTGCAGGGCTGATGAACCCTCAGAATGGCCCCGCAAGTGCGAAAACCCAGAACTTGCGATCGGTCAAGTTTCTCCTTGACAGATTGTCCGCATGCGCCCCAAAAACACTTCACTGGCGCAGAGTTGGGCTACTTGCCTAACTACTGCCCAGCGAATGCCCCCGAAACCCTTATGCCTGGTAAAAGCAGGCGCAGGGCCTGCTGTTATCAGTATAAAAGGTTAAAATAAATGTTAAATTAAAATTTTTTAAATTATTAAAACAGACATTTAAAATTAGGTCATGTAAATTTTGGGCTGGATTAAAATAATTTTACTATTTTTAAAAATTTTTAATATTTTAAATGCTTAACCAAAAGGGACTTTTAATTAATTTTGAAAATGGGAATATTTATTTTTATTAGAGTTGTGTTAATTATTTATTTATTTGGGGATTTCTCATAAGCTTATGGGGATTCTGTTCGTAAATGGAATCCCCCATTCTAATTGGTTGGCCTGGCCCACATGATCTCAGAACCGCCTGTGTCCCTGGGCCTATACGCAGGTGTACGCCTGCAGGCCCAGGACCTGAAGACTCCGAAGCTCAGGCGCCACCAGGTACATTTGTATTTTTTTTTTCAGGTCGGAGGCATACGCCTCTGACCGCAAATTTCGGTCCAATACAGGTAGACTATCCTTTATCCGAAAACCTCGGGACCAGCCGTGTTTCGGTTTTCGGAAAATTTCGGTTTTCGGAAGGTGGGTCGGCGGGGGGGTCGGGGTCGTGGCTTGTCTGTCGCTGCTAGCCTGGAATGCAATGACGTTCCGCATTTCCACCAACAGGTCGTCGTGCTCGGTCGGAACAGGGGCCGGCACCGCCGCGGGCTCAGAGCTCTCGTGCCTTTGGAAGAGAGTCAGGTGGGTCGGCGGGGGGTCGTGCGCACGACTTACGCTGACCCTCTGCTCAGCGTAAGTCGGCGGGGGTCGGGGTCGGCGGGGGTCCGCGGGGGGTGGTGCGCACGACTTACGCTGACCCTCTGCTCGGCGTAAGTCGCGCGCCACTCTGGTCATGTCGTGCGCACGACTTACGTCGAACGAAAAAACCTTCGGTTTTTAGAGGGTTTCGGTTTTCGGAAGTTCGGATAAAAGGTAGTCTACCTGTATTACATAGGATATATGGCACAAAAACAGGCCATTCGGCCCAACCAGTCCATGCTGGCGTTTATGCTCCACTCGAGCCTAATCCAGTCTTTCCTCATCTAACTCTGTCAGCATAACACTATTCTCTTCTCCCTCATATGCTTATCTAGCCACCCCTTAAATGCATCTATACTATTTGCCTCAACCACTCCCTGTGGTAGCAAACTCCACATTCTTACCACTCTCTGGGTAAAGAAGTTTCTTCTAAATTCCCCATTTGATTTGTTGGTGACTATCTTACATTGGTGGCCTCTAATTATGCTCTTCCCCACAAGTGGAAACACTCTCTCTGTATCTACTCTATCAAAACCTTTCATAATTTTAAAGATCTCGATTAAGTCACCCCTCAGCCTTCTTTTTCCAGCAAAAAGAGACCCAGCCTGTTCATCCTTTCCTGATAGGTATACCCTCACATTTCTGGTACCATCCTTGTAAATCTTCTCTGCACCCTCGCCAGTGCCTCTACATCCTTTCTATAATATGGAGACCAAAATTATACGCAGTACTCCAAGTGTGGTCTAGCCAAGGTTCGATACAAGTTTAGCATAACTTCATTACTTTTCAATTCTATCCCTCTAGAAATAAATCCTAGTGCTTGGTTTGCTTTTTTTTTTATATAAATGGTCTTGCTAACCTGTGTCGCTACTTTAAGCGATTTGTATATTTGCACTCAGAGATCCTTTTGCTCCTCTACCCCACCCAGACTCTCAGCCTCAAGTAATAAGTGACCTCCTTATTCTGCCTACCAAAATGTTATACCTCACATTTATCTGTGCTGAAATTCATTTGCCAATTATATGCCCATTCTGCAAGTTTATTAATGTCCTCCTGAGTGTTGACTATCCCCCCCAATTTGGTGTCATTCGCAAATTTAGAAATTGTGTTTTTGAATCCAAAGTCTAAATTGTTAATATAAATTGTGAACAACAGTGGTCCCAGCACTGATCCTTGTGGAACACCACTACCCGCCACTGTGAATAGCTACCATTTACCCCATCTCTCTGCTTTCTGTCTTGAAGCCAGCTAGCTATCCAATCAGCTACAAGTCCCGATTCCACATTCTCTGACATTATTCATTAGTCTATTATGAGGTACCTTATCGAAGGCCTTTGGAAAATCTAGATAAATTACATCTACTGCATTACCCGTATCTACGCTCTCTGTTACCTCTTCAAAATAATTCAATGAGATTGGTCATGCAAGTCTATCCTTTTGAAATCCATGTTGATTATTCATTATTATATTTTTGGCTTCCAACTGTTCTTCCATTTTCTCTTTTAGTAGGGATTCCATTATTTTTCCTACCACCGATGTTAAGCTGACTGGTCTATAGTTCCCTGGACATGTTCTATGTCCCTTCTTAAATATAGGTATTATATATGTTAGCTATCTGCCAATCCTCTGGCACTACACCTTTTAACGAATTATTAAACATATCCCAAATCCTTATGGAAAACAAAACCCTCCACCTTTCTTATATTTACCCACCCCTGTCAGGGAACACACCCCGCACCCCCTCCCCAGACTTTGGGATGCCTCAATGCAACCTTCTCCTTCCTCCCCACCCCGACCAAAAATCGGCTGTTAGAAATCCTGAGACTTGAAACATCAGGACTTAACAGGACAGTATTGTACTTTTTGAACTTCAGGGCTCGCCAGCTGGACTGAATGGGTATTTTTCGCTCCTCAAAACTAAGAAAAAAGTGAATGAACGTTAAATATTAAAGGAGAAAAAAAAAATAGGGTATTGACAAGTCTAATCACATTATATTTATAAGTTGCATGCAGAATAATAAGTGGATAGACTAGAGAAGCTGGAGTTGTTCTCCTTGGGGCAGAGAAGGCTAAGTGGAGATTTAAAATCATGAAGGGTTTAGATAGATTAAATAAAGAGAAACTACTTCCAATGGCTGAAGGGTCGATAATGTGAGGACACAGATTTAAGGTGATTGGCAAAAGAACCACAGTTGACATGAGGAAAAACCTTTTTACGCAACGAGTGGTTAGGATTTGGAATGCACTGCTTGATACAGATTCAAGTCACCTTCAAAAGAGAATGGGATAAATACTTGAAGGAGAAAAAAATTGCAGGTATATGGGGAAAGAGCGGGGAGTGTGACTAACTGGATTGTTCTTCGAAAGAGCTGGTGCAGACTCGATGGGCCAAATGGTTGCATTCTGTACTATTTTATGATTCAACTAGCTGGAGTGCCCGGCGTTGCCGAGGGAACTGAAGAACCCTCTGACATGTTTATAAAACTGTTGGGATTGAAGAACTCTTCCTAAGCACCCAGGAGGTGGTTGTTTAACTTCGTTTTTTGTTAATGGGGATCGGCAGTAGCCAAAAATTCAAGTTTTTACAGTTTTCCTTCTATGTCACTTTGGAGGTAGCAAGCAGAATTATAATTTTGCAATGTTATCATTGACATTAATGTGTCATGATGATCATATAATGATTGTGCATTATTGTAAAAAGCAGTAAAATTGTTGAAATTTTTAATGAGGACCACATTCCGCTTAAAAAAACTCAAACAATGATGATTTAAAAATGCAATTTTCCATAGCCAACCCAGGAGGAAATTGCATGGCTTCGATTTTTTTTTTTATAAATGAAAGAGTTTCCGAGATTAGGCATTTTTATTGAGAAAAAAATCCTTCGACAAATGCGCCAACTATTTGCATAATGCAGCGCTGATGGACAGGTATTGACGGCGGAGTATATTTTCTTTCTCTACGCCCTTCTGATTGTTAATTGGCAGTGCGTAAAATAGTGGCTTTGACGGAATTTTAATCTAAATAAAAATACCAAATTCGGTATAATCTGTATTAAAAAAAAATTCGATTTTGCAAGCGTGTATCATTGCATAATTGAGGTAGATTAATGTTGCGCATTAACATGATAACAGCATTTTCTTTAAGTTTCAGTTTGTGTGTTGGAAGGCAGGGGTGCTATATTTTGTCCGGGTTTTACAGTTACCTGTTTTCCTTCCCTAATGATGGCATTATTGGAGAGCCCGTTGATATACAACATTTTCTGTTTTTCCTGAGGGTGTTAAAAGAAACAGATTCCTTGATGCACCAACTCTTGAACATGCCACATACAACTGGCCATGTGAAAAACAGGACGTGAGTAAGTTGATGCCAGCAACCTTCAAAGTCTGTTGATTGACATTGCAAAAGAAATTGTTACAGGAAACTGTCGCCTTTTAAATTGAAATGGCAAGTCATTTGGTATCATTGGAATTCGAGGAATGAGAACATCCTCACCTCTGGCGCAGCCTGATATGATGGTAGCCTCAATGAGATTTGGCATGAGCTTTTTGACTGCCAGTCTGATTCCATTGCACAACTTTGGTGGATTAATGTTTCTTAAGAGCATGATGGGGGTGCCCTCCTTCAGTACGAGTTTGTGAGGAGGTGTTCCTGAAGGCTGCAATGAGTTGAGGAACTCAGTGGGGTAGTGTACCCCATCAGCACTGTCACAAACAGTATCAACACTTTTATAAATTCGCTCTTGGCCAGGGAGTTTTTGAAAAAGCAGCATGTTGATGTTGTTGACAGTATCATTCTTGGGTGCAAGTATTGACCGTTCACACAGCCACTTGGGATCTTTGAAGTGATTGAGGTCTGGATACACCTTTGAGATCAACTCATCAACTGTTCTGACTTGACTGCCACAGCCTGGAGGAATTGTGATTTGACCACTGTCAATTGGCAACTTTCCATCTCCCAAATTTAGCAACAGTCGGGTAAAGGATCCTGCCATTTCGTCACCATGCATATGAACACGCATGTTTGTGGTCAAATGTACTGTTTGCACAGCTGGCCACAGATGCGATGCCTTGAGACAGGCATGGAGTTCATCTGCTGGTGTTCCTCTGGGGACAACTGGCAGGATTTGGCGGAAATCACCTGCCAGCAACAGGGTGATGCCACCCATCAGCCTATTGTTGCCTCTCAGATCTTGAAGAGTTCTGTTGAGTGCTTCAAGTGCCCTCTTGTGGGCCATTGTATACTCATCCCACGCAATGAGTCTACACTTTTGAAGCAACTCAGCAGCACCAGTACCTTTGCTAATGTTACACACTGGGTGTTCTTGTCTTGTCAGATCCAGAGGGAGAGCAAAGGTTGAGTGGGCAGTGCGACCTCCTTGGAGAAGAGTTGCAGCGATTCCTGATGAGGCAACAGCCAGTGCAATGCATCCCTTAGAGCGAACCATGGCCAGTAAAAGATTGATCAGGAATGGCTTTCCTGTTCCACCAGGTGCATCGAGGAAGATAATGCCACCAGCATTGTTTTCCACCATATCCACAACCAACCTGTATGTCTGTTTCTGGTCTGGAACCAATTTAGGTTCAGTGATGGTGACAAAGGAGGTCAGTTCCTCAACATTGTAGGTGGTTTCCCCGAGTACCTCTCTGCTGAGACCTGGAGAAGTATTCCTACAGGGAGATGGAAGGTTCAACTCAGTCAGTCAGAGACTTGCCAACCAATGCCAAAGTCTTCTCCTCCAAAAGGATCAATACCGGATTGTACATTGCATCAGTGAAGTTCAACTCCATTGTGGGGTTGGCTCTCCTGAGTTGGTGTAAGATGTCTTCTGTCAGGCTGTCTTTGTGATCTTCCCAAAACTGCATCAGGTTGGAAGGGCTACAGAGGGCAATTATAATGGCAAAGAGATTTCGTAGCCTATTGGGGGAGTAAGACAGAGCAGCTTCTGTCATCGTTGCATGCCAATGAATGTCATCCTCAATGAGTCCTCTCCTGCGGCAAGCTTCTTGAAAAGGAGGCACAGAGACGGCCATTGAAATTCTTGGTCATTAAATGATGTTGGGCCAGCAACCTCATGGAGGAGTAGACGACGGTGAAAGCACTCTGTGTTGTTTGGATGGACCGTGTAGGCTCTGCCAAGTGCATCAGATGAGTACACCCCTGTATGACCAGGAACTTCCTTCTGACCTGGTCCAGGGCGCCGAGCCTGCCATGTCTTGTTTGGCTGCCAGGTGTAGTACTTGGGCACTTGATGATACAAAAGTGTCTTGGCAAAGTCAATCGTTTGGCACAACTCAAAGGATGCTGTCAGTTTTGTCTGTGGAGGTTCCTCGGCACGTTGCCTGGCATTTACTGGTCGGAAGAAAACCCTTTGTCCATTTTGCAAGTGCACATCCAATTTAGTGACAGTGGGGTAACGCTTGTTGATGTCAAAACCAAAAATTCGCCAGGCTGCCTCACTGCTGCAGATGTAACGGCCCATCAGATGTGTGGCGATCTCATCATTTTGATTTTGCTGTCCAACCCGTTGAAGATCAAAGACAGCTTGGTCACTGCCCTTATGGATGTACTTGCACACATATTTGATAGACTTAAGAGTGGCAGTACTCCACATTGATGTGACATTTGAAGAGCCTGGATAGGAGTGGACAATAAGGAACAATCCAACGGTTGTCAACTTCCAATGGCTGTCCTTGCTGTCTTGTCTGATTTGACTGACCAGGTTGACCTGACTCACCAGAATGCTGATTTTGCATTCTTATTTCAGTGCTGAAACCTCCACTCTTTGCCCCTTCTCCTGTACAAAGGATAGCCATCATCCCCATGCTGAGTTTGTTCGCGGAGTGGCTTTGGGTACCCTTTTGTACATTCATTGTTTCTCATGCAGGGAGAAGAAGGGTTGTGTCGCCCACAAGGACCATGAATCATATTTTTTACAACAACATCAAAGAGGATTGGATCCTTGTCCTGATCGGGTAGCTCTGCAGAGATGAAGGAATCAACTTGATTGGGGTGAATCTTTGCCTGAAGCCAGAGTAAAAGATGAACATGAGGAAGTCCTCTCTTCTGCCACTCAATGCTGTACATGTAGCAATGGGGTGCACCAAAAATTTTGCCTACAGTCAGGAGTTTTACCAGTTTTTTAAACTTTGAGGTTGAAGACCCGTGCTATGAGGTCATGCCTTTCAGTACCAGCTTTGGGTGGGAACTCCTGCCATTGGGGATTGCAAGTCATGGTGATAGAGGTCAGGTCTGCCATAGTTTCTGACATAGGTCATGGCATCCTGTGTGTGCTCATGCATGTACCTAGGACCTCCAACAAAGGTGGATGGTAGGATGACCATTTGACTAATGTCCTCAGTGTTGCCATCATTGGCCACAGCATCTCGCAAGTGTATATAGTCTGTGACTCTCAACTGATTTGGGTTATTCCGGAACCAATTAAGCCACTCTCCTTCCATTTTTGCATACATGTCAGTGAGGAATTGGTGGAGAAGTCCTCCACACTGAAGCAGGTGGTTTGAACCAGTTTGTCGTTCCATCAGCCTATATGCATAGAGTTCCATGGCAGATACCATCTTTTGTCTTTGGGCTGTAGGTGGCACACCAGTTTTGGGGTCAACATGTGGGATCTTGTTATAGGCATCGTATCCATCTTCCCCATGGCAAAACAAAAGCGGGTATTGCATAGGATCATATGACCTGTGAAGCTCAGAAATTCTTTTGAGTGGACCACCTCTCATATGCAAGACAATGTCCCATTGTTCAAATTCTTGGCCCACAATGACAATGGCTACTTCATTGGTGGTAGGAGCATTGAAGCGTCGCTCATGTTCACCTGCAGGAGTCTTGTCAGCTTTGATGACAACTTTGAGGTCTTCATTTGTTGTTTTTTCGATGGCTGTTTTGAAACTCTATTTATGGGTTTTGCAGATGAAGCATCTCCTGTAACCCAAGCAAAGTTTGAAGCTTGATTTGGTGTTGTTGTGCGGGGTGAACAGCAGCTTCCCTACGGCGATTGGCTTGCTCCTCGTCATCACCCAAGAAGTAGATTTGGAGAAACTGAGGTCTTTTGTTTGGTAGAGGAAGTAGGGAGCCAGCTGTATGGTACACCTGTCCATGAACTTTAAAAGTTGGGCAAAATCCTGATTCATGCACTCTGTTTGCACCAAAAGAAGTAATTGCGAAACAGTTGTTGTACTTCCTGATATGAGTGAATAATTGTCTTGAAGCTGGAGTTCTGCCCAACAGAAGTGAGTGTAGGGGTTCAGGTGGAGCTGGTAGTGGTGGAAGTTTCACCTTTCCTCCACTGCAGCATATCCCATCAATTTCCCTTTCCCACTTCAGAGCGCCACAGTGAGGGCAAATGATGGTCATCCTGATGACTGTGGGGTCTGCTTCATAATTGATGGTGGGTTCATTGGAGAAGGCTGCTCTGTGCCAATGATTCCAAATGTCAACTCTGGCAATGGCCATGCGTATAGTGTCGGCCTGACGACGTGCCCGAGTCTGGTCAGGAGTCTCTGAGGCTCTGGCTTGGGTATGTCTCGCCTGGTCAACAGCTTGCCGTGCCCGAGTCTGGTCAGGAGTCTCTGCGGCTCTGGCAGTTGCCATTCTGGCTGTGTTGGCAGCTTTACGTCCCTCAGATTGTTGAGGAGTCTCAGCTGATCTAGCAGCAGCATTTCTGTCCTGGTTAACCTGAAGGCGAGCCTGTCTCTGCTCATCAGTTTCAGCAGCTCTCCGAGCCTTATCTCGGCGTGCATAAGTGCTGCGTCCAAGTCTGCAATGTTTTTTTTGAGCCCATGTTGTTAAGAAAAAAGTACAAATCTATATACAGGAAACTTTGTGCTATCCGGCACCCACGAGACCGAGCTGCTGCCGTTCCCTCAAAACTGCCGTACACTCTAGAGTTATCTGACAACAATCACTGTTGCTTAGCAACAGCTTCTAAACACTCGGGTGTGGTTGCAAGCCTCTGCAGCTAAAGCTGTTGCTATAGCTACAGACCTTGCAAAGCTTGACTGTTCAAATAAAGCAAAGAAAACAAATAGAATAAAAAACGGCTCCTGATTTTTGCCGGTGGCTCCAGATTGCCGGATAGTTCACCGGATATAGCACTGTATATCAATTAGTTTGTCTGTCTGTGTGTATGCGTGCAGTTAAATGAGCGGATTTTGTCCGTTTTTTGTACACTGTCCGAACAATTTTTGTCTGACCAAAAAATAAACATGCCTATGACACTCCCCTAATCATAAGCTTTCTTTCGCGCTATAACTTTTGAGTTTACCGCACGCATACACACAGATAGACAAACTATATATATATAAAAAAGATACGTTGCTTTGTGGTACAATTCAGAGGATTGAGCCAGAGGCTAGAGTGGCAGCTGTATCAAGGCAGCACGGCAGCGTGCAGCAATGTCTGTGAATGTCTTAGCATCCTTCCCTAGCAGTGACGAGCTTGCTCAGGGTGCGCACGGTTGCTAGGACACGGTTTAAACAATCCCAGACTCGATCCCTTGGCTGTCCTGCATGGGTTAAAGCACGTGCAAAGAGGCAGAAAACTTCAACCCTCCCCAAACTGGACTTAGCAGCTTTCCACAAACACTTCACCCCTTTCAATTGATTTCCTTTCTTGGCCAAAAGAAAAAGTGCAGGAGTTGAAAGATTTGCATAAAATCCACAGTAACTAAAACAACATTGTACATTTAAAAACTGAGAGCGTGCCACCAAATCTTCTTGGGGAAACAAGTTTTTAAAATAGTAAAACTGATTTGCATGTACCTATTGCACAGAATGCATCCTAAACCAACCCTGAAACCAAGAGGCAACTTTTCTCATAAATCTCAAAAATTGTTGCTAAACTTGAAGAATTGCTTGGTATTCTATTCCCGCCGTCCTTTCTTAAATAAAGCAGCCAATCGCTTCGCAGCGACCTTACTT
This sequence comes from Somniosus microcephalus, assembly GCF_052327205.1. Classification (NCBI taxonomy): domain Eukaryota; kingdom Metazoa; phylum Chordata; class Chondrichthyes; order Squaliformes; family Somniosidae; genus Somniosus; species Somniosus microcephalus. Next base: position 242,486,916 of record NC_140990.1, read on the forward strand.
GTTCAAAAAAATGGGTTTCTGCTACTCCTTTCTGTAAATGCAGATAAGAGCAAGGAAGGTGTACGTGCGGATAAAGATGTACGAGATCAGTGTTAATTTTAACTTCAGCAAGTTGGAATCAACTGGTTTTTAGTGAGGGAGATGCATTGTGTAATAAACCAAATTTTGAGAGGAGATTGTTGCGATTACTAAACAGTTAATAGAAGTCATCAGTGCAGAATGATTTCATTCGGTTCAGGTGAATGACAGTTGTTGTTGTAGTAGTAAAATTTGCCCATGGACAAAAAAAGTCGTGCTCGGAGGAGTTCGCGGATCAAATAAAAACTAGAAGGAACATGGTTTCTAAAATGGGGCAATTACAATTAAATTAAATATTCTGATACATGCACTCTTAGAAGTCTGATTTATCTGAATGTAGGCAGACATGTCAGAATTGCAATGTTTGAATAGCATTAGGTTTTATCTTTTAACCGCGCAGTTGCTTTAGGACTACTGCAAATTGTATTATAATTAGGCTTGACCAATTTCTTCAATTTTCTGGATAGCAGCTATAGTTTCTGATAAATTAAAAAATGTAAAAATTAGATACAAACATTTTACATAATTTTTTTCGTAAATCTAAATGATGGAAACTGTAGTCTCCCCTGATTTGATAGACATAACCTGATCAGACCTATTAACTCTTTTTCTGATTCAGACTGACCTGCTGTGCACAATTAATCTATTTCTGGTCAGATTTCCAGTATGGGAATGTTTTATTTTTAATTCTGAGAAAACATTAACTTATAGCAATGAATAATAACACACATTAACAGCTTCAGATCTTTTGCCAAAATCCTCAAATTTAGATATGTCAACTCAACGGGTGTATAGGAAGTCAAAATATCAATGACCATTACAATGTGTACCTGAATTCCAACTATGCGATGGAAGAAAAAAATCATTTGTGTCAGTTGTGGCTCAGTGGGTAGCACTCTCGCCTCGGAGTCAGAAGGTTGTGGGTTCAAGTAGGGTTGCAAAAGGGTGGAAAGTTTCCGGTAAATTTCCGGAAATTTTCCACGGGAAGTTTAGTTTGGGAATTTTGCCCAAAAAAGCACATGCTAGCATAATATTGTTTTTTTTGTATTTCTTTCTTTCCCCCCCCCCCCCCACAGGTCCTCTCTTAAAATTACTAACAGAGATGGAATCTTAATTATTAAGGAATTTCTTAATCAATATATGTTTATCTTCTTACTTGGCTTGTTTTAATAATTACAAGTTTTGTGTGTGACTGTGAACAAATGTGTCCTGATTGGTTGGATGAGTGATTAGCTCCCTCTATTTGTAATATTTGCATATCGAATTGTGATTGGCCTGCAGGCATCTGTAAGACTGCTATAGTTTTAAGATCCCGGTTAGGGGTCCTGAGGGAAGTCATTTTGTTTTCTGCTGATGTTGTGATGATGCAGTAAGTAAATCAGACTTTATACCAAATAAACCAGTTACTTGTTGAACTTTGTTGTCCTTCAATTTAAAATATACAAAATACACTATTGGTGATGTAGCGTCGGGTGTGTACAGGTCATGCTTCCATCACATGGAGCATCAGCAAAAATGTACTCACCCTGTTGCAATCGTGCTGATCAACCGCAGTTCGACACAGAGATGAATGCCCTTTATTTCTCTGCATAGAACAATGCCACGTTTACCGTCGGATGTGCGGAAGCATTTTACCCCAGGCATTAAAGATGGAAAGACTGTGTACATGTGCAAACACTGTAGAAAGCCATATGTAAAGAATGCCACAAAGATGCAGCAGCATTTATCCAAATGCAACAACTTCACTCAAAGCTCACAGCAGTCAGCCCAGAGTTCCTCTGCTTCCATTCAAGAAGATGATGGTTCTCATTCAGCATCAGGCTCCTTATCATCAGCAACTCCTGGCCCACTTGGAAGGTTCTTTGATACAATGGATAACCATAGCCAAAAGAATGCAGATGAGTGCCTTGCTCGAGCTGTATATGCAACAGGCTCACCCCTCATGCTCACAGCCAATGTGTACTGGAAGAGATTTTTCAATGTTATTCACCTTGCATACTGTCCTCCCACCAGACATGCTTTGTCTACTTATTTGCTGGAGGCTGAGTAAAACAGAGTCCAAGGAAAGCTCAAAGAAACGATAGCGATAACGATAACGAAGAGCACAGACACGAAGGACAACAGACACACAGGCACATACATTGCTGATGAGCTGAAAGCGGTCATCAACGATCTTGGATCACAAAAGGTCTTTGCAGTAGTTACTGACAATGCTGCGAATATGAAGGCTGCTTGGGCTCAAGTGGAGGAGGCCTACCCTCATATTACGTCTATTGGGTGCGCAGCTCATGGGCTTAACCTGCTCCTCAAGGACATCATGGGTTTGAGAACCATGGAAGCACTGTACAAGAGAGCCAAGCAAGTTGTTAAGTATGTCAGGGGAAAACAGGTAGTTGCAGCAACCTACAACTCCAAGCAAATGACAAAGAACAAGAACACCACACTGAAGCTGCCCAACAACACTAGATGGGGTGGTGTTGTCATAATGTACAACAGCCTTCTGGAGGGTAAGGAGTCGCTGCAAGAAATGACAATATCCCAGTCTGGGGATATGGAAACCACCATCAAGAAAATACTGCTGGATGATGTGTTTTGGGAGAGAGTGGTTAGCAGCCTTAAACTACTCTCACCAGTAGCATCTGCAATTGCTCAGATTGAAGGAGATGACGCTGTCTTGTCAGATGTTCTCAGGCTTTTTACTGATTTAAAAGAACAAATCAGCATTGCCCTACCCACATCCCTGCTGCTCAGAGCAGAGGAGAAGGCAATTGTTCAATTCATACAGACGCATCAAGAATTTTGTGTCAAGCCGATTCATGCTGCAGCATACATGCTGGACCCAAAGCATGTTGGGAGACCAATACTTTCTGGAGAACAGATCAACAGCGCTTACAGTGTGATTTCTACCCTCTCACACCATCTCAATCTGGATGTGGGCAAAGTTCTGGGAAGTCTGGCAAAGTTCTCTACCAAGCAAGGTCTTTGGAATGGGGCTGGGATATGGGAATCATGCAAGCATATCAGTGCACATACCTGGTGGAAGGGACTTTGTGCATCTGAGGCCCTGTCACCTATTGCATCGGTGATACTCCAAATCCCACCTTCATCAGCGGCCTCTGAACGAAACGGGTCACTTTTTGGGAATACGCATACAAAGGTGCACAACAGGCTGACTAACAAGAGAGTGGAGAAACTGGTGGCTATCCGGGCGAACCTACAACTTATTGAGCCAGATACAGAAGTGTCCACCACACAGCTAGACACTGACACAGAGGAGGAAATGGACACGTCAGAGCCAGAGTCAGAGAATCAGGAGGAGCAATGAGGAGTAGAAGACTCAGAAGACTCATGAGTAGAAGACTCAAAGGGACAAAATAAGGACAAATTACAGGCTAAATAAGCTGACGCTCTTTTTATTTTATTTTAGATGGGTCTTTTGTGTGGGGGTTCAATAAAGTTCAAAATTATAACCTAAATAAAGTTTTGAAAGCCTGTTTTTATTTGTATGGAACAGTGTGTCTATTTTGACGACAAAGATAATATAAGGGTCAGAGACAAAAACCATCAGTGTGCAAAAAAACTCTAAATTCCCAAAATTCCCATGGAAAGTTTCCTCTTTTAAAAATTCCCAGAATTTTGCAACCCTAGGTTCAATTCCCACTCCAGGGACTTGAACACAAAAATCTAGGCTGACACTCCAGTGCAGGGCTGAGGGGGGTGCTGTCTTCGGATGAGACATTAAACAGAGGCCCCGTCTGCTCTCTCAGGTGGACATAAAAGATCCCATGGCACTACTTCGAAGAAGAGCAGGGGAGTTATCCCCGGTGTCCTGGCCAATATTTATCCCTCAATCAACATCACTAAAACAGATTATCTGGTCATTAACACATTGTGGTTTGTGGGAGCTTGCTGTGCGCAAATTGGCTGCCGCGTTTCCTACATTACAAGTGACTACACTCCAAAAGTACTTCATTGACTGTAAAGTGCTTTGAGATGTCCGGTGGTCGTGAAAGGCGCTATATAAATGCAAGTCTTGTTATTACTTCCTAAACCAAAATTCAACTGTGACATGTTAGAAATAGTCTACATGTCTGATTCACCAGCAATCTTTAGACACAAGATGTTAGAGATGATAAAATACTAGCACAGTAAAAGTAGTTTTGCTTCCTCATATCAAAACATTTTTCTATGAAAATCTCTTATACAACATATCCTCATCTCATTAATATTTAGACCTAAAAACACTGGTTTGTAAAGATTTTACTCAAGTGCTATAATGTAAATATAACTAATAATTGCCATAATATTGTAACAAGCTGACATGGGCAGAAGATATCTTCTGTAATGCAAAAGATTTGATTACAATCCAGTATAATATTATTTAATTTGTTAATATGGTTATGAATATGCAACAGTACATGTGAAATCAACCACATGAATCATCCACGTGCCCAATTCATGAACTTGGCCAAGTCATCAGAAAGATATGGAATAAAGGCTCGCCATTCCTCCACTGGAGGAAAGTAGGAATGTAATACAGCAGTGGCAGAGGCCTTGGGGCAATTATGCAGTTCAAAATGCCTGGGAATAATCCCAAGAATATGTGCACGCACTGGGGGATGGCGGAAAAAAAGAACAAACATTAAAGTCAGTTTAACGGATACTAGCCAATTATCTGGTTCATATACTTGTACAAGTTCAATAGTACTTGCCTTTGCCATAACCCATATAGGGATCTCTCTGAATTTCACAATATTCCAGTCCTGGGATGATATCGAAGAGACTATAAACTTGTTCATGTGTAAGCACTCCTCTAGTAGACACTGAAAGACATGTGGAGATATTTTCTCCACCTCTCGTTTCACTTCTTATTTCACTTCTCATTTCAGTTCTCATCTCACTACCTCTCATTTCACTTGTTCCAAAGTTGGTAAATTCACCTGCATCAGCATATAATCAGGAATAAATAAATGTGAAATATTTCTGAATAAGCAACTCACCCTCGCTACTAACTAGGGTAAAAGCACATTAAAAAATCAATCAAGTATAATTATGGTATAGCATTTTACAATTATTTAAAAACTAGTTAGTGATATTTAAACATAGTTATTAAAGAAGAGAATTGAAATTTTAATTGGAGAGGGACAGATCAGATCCAAATGTGATAAAAGAAACACAGTGGACAAACATTCTCATGTAATGTCAACATTTTAAGCATATATTCTGCACTTTTTTTGTGTGGATTAATTCTTTATATAACCACAGAGCAGCGCAGTTGTCTGATGTATCCAATTTTTAAATTAACTTATGGCTTATTTATAGTGCAAAACCTTTCCTGAAGCAGTTTTCCAATGCTGGCTCTCAGCCCTCCTTATATTGCATGGCAAGTTTTACAGCAGTCAAAACAGTTTCAAAAGCAATTGCATAAAATACAATTTTATGCATGCACCATATTGACAATAGAGATATGCTTTAACTACAGGAAACTTTTTTTATCCGGCACCGACAGGACCGGCGTGGTGCCGGTTGATCAAAAAGTCCGGATTACAGAGAGGTATACTTACGAGAGCCCCATACACGGCCACAGGTGCAGGAGCCCCAGTTACACGGCCACTAATATATAGTAAAACTTACCTGAACCTACTCCTGAATTTTGCCAGTTAAGAGAGATTTCCTGATATTTTAGGTGCCAGATAAAGAGAGTTTCCTGTACTTTGTATTTATTGCTTACCCAGTTTTCCCCTTAATTCTACACTTACCAAAAGGAAACAGCTTTTGACTTCTTGGAGGATCAAACCCTGACCCATACGACGATGATTCTTGTCTGGCCCCACCCACATAGTCATTCTCAGAGTATGTAGATTTGGTTCTTGGTTCAGCAAGTATTGCCTTAAAAGCTGTGCAAAAATGTGGAAATGTATTATATTAAGCATAAGACATGCATAACTCTGCCTTAGAGTTCATTTTCTAATTCCCTGTGAATAAAGAATACTTTCGATTTCGCGCTCTGTTGCATCACAGCATTTCGTTTATTTGTGTCCAGTTCTCTGGCTATAGTATTTGACAATCGATGCAAGGAAATCTTCAGCAATACAAGGGAAAGATGTTAGCTAAACTCAACTGCAACTACACAGTTTAAGGAAGTCATCACCCCCATCCATAGTTTTAGTGCCAAAAAAGTATTTTCCTTCAAATCGCAAGAGATTCTCGTACCCTGACCACATTTTACAGTATATACTACTATCCTGTAATTTCCCCATTAGGGTTCTAATATTTGTGGAGCTGATCAACTGCAGTCAAGTAATAAGAACTCCCCAACCATCTACATGTAATGGTCTTACGTGAATGGAACACAAAACCGATTTGTAATTAGTGTACATTAAGTAACACATTTGTGCAATTAATCATCAATTAGACATTACGAATCATTAAAGCATGGTGTCAAAGAAACTTTAGATGTTTACAGTTGTGCAAGTTATATACCTTCTTTTGCATCACAAACTGCCAAGTGATGACAGTAATTCCCACTCGAGGCATTTTTTAAATTTTATACAGCTTTCAAAAAAAGCATCCTTGCCCCAAAAAACTGACATAACTTCCCCAACTATTTAACATGTGATTTGCCTCAGAATATCTCTCCATTATGATGCACAGCTCCTTCCCAAACTAGGGATGACAGGCTTTCAAAAAAAGTTTTTGTCCAGGCATTCTTAGGAGGGGTTGACAATCTGAAGCAAAGTAATGCAAGGCCAGGAAGACTAATGCTCACCACAGTATTCAAAATAAACCTTCATCACCTGATTTTACAATGTTCTCAGCAGTTGCAATCTTTTCACCACCAATTTTTACAAGTTCCTCTGTATTGTGACCTTAGGACTCTTATTTAACTGGGACAAATCTTAACCCAGTAATTAAAAAGACTTTTTTTTGCTGTTGTTTTCCTCCCCACAATATAAAGATACAGCTATCAGTAGCTGAATTCCAATATTTTGTGCTTCCTGTGCAAACCACCTTAAACGCTGTACAATGTTAATTGATCAGTTTGAAGATGCAGCTATTATAATGCAACTTCACCAGGACATTGTGGTTAGTGGCTCATAAATACCATGTTCACCATATTATAAAAGAACACCCACCATTCTACTATTGTAGTCAATGGCCAACTTTTAGAATTAATGGGGCATCTGCCTTTAACCCAAGCTCATTCAGAATGGCTAATGACAAAGTATTCAATAAAAATTTAGATAAATACACATAACTATTAAAACTGAATGGAATATGTATTATATTCAGGAATAGCCTGCTTACATCAGAAACTTAAATGATTTTAGTATAACTCTATTTTCAAAAGTTTACTTTAGTTTTGCACACAAAGTCTTACATCGTTCGCAGTTTTCAATGGCCTGAGCAGCCTGAGATGGTTTCAGAAACCTCACATAGCCAAAGCCTTTGCTCTCCCCCGTGTTCTTGTTCTTGATAACACTGCAGTATTCAATATCTCCAAATTCCTAATAGATATAAATGGGAATTGAAGTTAGAATTCAATATTTTATAGAAATTAAGAGTGTTGTCCACAAACATGAAGTCATTATTTCTATAGTAAAGTGCCATTCATTTTTTAAAATTATATTGTTTATGTTATGTTATAAGCTTTTAATTAGAGGTTTGTATCTTTAGTCATCTCCCTGTTACTTGCTAACACTGTGACTGTCAAGTAACAGGTTGGTGCATTTACAACATTGACACTATACATGTGTACAATAGAGTCAGCTGACCAAGACAATAGGGTTTTACTGAGGTAGATTATTTACTACAAAAACATGTAATATGGTAGTCTCTTCTCCCTAACAATATTTGTGATTAATTAATTGGTGTTAAGAACAGAATTGGTGGCCGGAATTTTAATCTGGAGGCGGGTTGGGAGCGCGGGATTAGAAAGCGGTCAGGAAACCCGGGAGAACGGGTTAACAGCAGGGCCGGATTAACATTTCAAAGCTCTGTTTCCCGCTCGGAGCCAGCCAGATGGAGAGGTTGGCTGGCTGTGAGCGGGTAGGCCGACTTGGATTTATATAGAGCCTTTCATTACCACCGGATGTCTCAACGCGCTTTACAGTCAATGAAGTACTTTTGAATTGGAGTCGCTGTTGTAATGTGGGAAACGCGGCAGCCTATTTGCGCACAGGTAGGAGGGTGGTTGGGTGCCAAAGGAGCATCGGCGGGGTGGGGGTGGGGGTCAGGACTCGGGAACATCGGGGCTGGGAGTCCAAGAAATTGATCAGGGCCGGCGAGATCGGATGTAGGCGGGTTGGAGTCGGCTTTCAATTTTTTAACACTTTAACCTCCCACCTGACCCCAACACTTCTGTCTTTTAGGGATAAAATTTCCCGCAGTCTCTTTGGGGGGGGGGGGGGGGGAATGTTGGTCTGTGAAAATGCCATGAGGGTTAGTCGTAATGTCTGAATTCATTGAACAAATTTAAATGTGTTTTGAATCTGAGGATTTATTAGGAAAAGCTGGAGTCAAGAATCCCAAATATGGATGTATATAATGTACCTTAAACTTATCCCTCAGATCATCTTCTGCATAGGATTTTGGAATCATAACAAAAATCCTAGTCAACTCCTCATCTTCAACATCACGGTGGCTGCCAGATCCTCTAGACTGTGCAATGAACACCTGTAATTTAAAAAAAAGTTAGACAACCCAAAAAACAAGTCCAGAAATTGTTGGAGTGGCGCATCTCACAGCGAGCACTATGAATTGTTTTTTTTAACCTCGCCCTTCAGATTGCGCTAGAAATACAAAATAGGCATGGCGACGTTAACGGTGCATCTGGGACCTCGTAAACTTTTGGTCCAATGGTCTATTTCCTTAATCAATGAAATTTAAAGATAAAGAAACGGAGCGAACAATGAAGGAAATAGGATGACAAATTAGATACAGAAGGAGAAATATTGAGACAGGAGGCCGGTGGGGGGGGGGGGGGGGGGAAGGCCACAGGAAAAGAAGGGAAAAAAAATTAAAATACAAAAAACCTCTAGGAATAATTTATTATCTGCAGGAGTGAGACTCTACAGCATCATTGTTCCCTTCTGGGCCTCCTAGGTCGAGTTTATTTCTCCAGCAATTTCTGGGTCTATATAGATTAAAAATTGAGAAATATGTATCATATATAAACCGTATGCTTTCATAAAAAGGATTGATGTATGCTAGCACTGCATATCATAAGTAACTAATCTGGAGATGCTTGTTTATTAGCTTGTACTCTCAACATTAAAGGGCTTAGCTCATCAATAACCCATGTGCATCACTGATCGCTTTAGGATAAAGAAAACGTGTATATAAATGCATAGTGTGTGCACACCCTGAGTAAACCATTTAAAATGTTAACACTAAGCCTCCTTTCTGATAACAGCTGTTAAGAATCATATTTTGGGAACTCACTCAAGCTCGAATTAAATTTACTTTGCTAAAATTGGTGGTGTAGATTCATTTGGATCAGAAATCCACCCTTGTTATTTTGCAGCCCTGGCTCTCCTGAAAATAATGGTGTTCCAAGTAGAGCGCTTGTTTTGGGAGTCTTGTATCGGGCATGCAGACGCTGTGACCCGTCCATCGGAGCTGATCGAGCATGGTCAAAGCTTCGATGCTGGGGATGTTGGCCTGAACGAGAACAGACGTTGGTGTACCTATCCTGCCAATGGATTTGCAGGATCTTGCGGAGGCAGCGTCGGTGGTACCTCTCCAGTGCTTTGAGGTGCCTGCTGTACATGGTCCATGTCTCTGAGACATACAGGAGGGCGGTTATCACTGCTGCTCTGTAGACCATGTGCTTGGTGCCGGGTTTGAGGTCCTGGTCTTCAAACACTCTCTTCCTCATGCAACCGAAAGCTGCACTGGCACACTGAAGGTGGTGTTGGACTTCGTCAGTGACATCTGCCCTTGTTGACAGTAGGCTCCCGAGGTATGGAAAGTGGTCCACGTTGTCCAAGGCCTTGACATGGATTTTGATAATCGGGGAGCAGTACTGTGTGGTTGGGGGGGGGGGGGGGGGGGGGGCGGTTGGTAGAGGACCTTTGTCTTACGGATTAACAACAGAAAACACTGGAAAAACTCAGCAGGTCAGGCAGCATCCATGGAGAGAGAAACAGAGCTAACGTTTCAGGTCGAAGACCTTTCGTCAGAACTGGAAAAAAAGCAGGAAATGGAAAGCAAGTTTAGGGGCTGGGAAAAGGGGGAGGGGATGAAAAAACAAAAGGGAAGGTCAGTGATAGGATAGAAAGCAGGAGAGATTAAGAGACATTAAGAGATATCCAAGGCAAGAGGTGGTGGTAATGGGACAAGTTAAGGAACAAAGGATGTCTCTAGATGAAGTGTGAATTGCGCTGGCAGAATGAAGGACAGCTGCCATGTGGGAGGGAAGAAAAAAGGGCTAAACAAAAAGTGCGGATAAAAAAAGAAAATATATGATAGGGGCCGAGGTTACGAGCTGAAATTGTTGAATTCTATGTTGAGTCCAGAGGGCTGTGGAGTGCCTAATCGGAAGATGAGGTGCTGTTCCTCAAGCTTACGCTGAGCTTCCGTGGAACAATGCAAGAGGCCGAGGACGGTGAACTAAAGTGACAGGCCACCGGGAGCTCGGGGTCCCCCTTACGAACTGAATGGAGGTGTTCCGCAAAGCGGTCACCCAATCTGCGTTTGGTCTCCCCAATGCAGAGGAGACTTACGGATGTTTAGTGTAAGGCCCATGCTCTCGTACGCTTTGGTGAAGGTGTTGACGATGATTTGGAGTTCAACCTCCAAGTGTGCACAGACGCAAGCGCCGTCTGCGTACTGTAATTAGACGACAGAAGATGGGACGACCATGGCTCTGGACTGAAGGAGACGGAGGTTGAACAGTTTCCTGTTTGTTCTGTAAATTAGCTCCACTCCAGTGGGGAGCTTACCGAGGGTAGATGGAGCATTGCAGCAAGGAAGATCGAGAAGAGCGTTGGTGCGATGACACAGCCTTGCATGACCCCAGTCCGTACGTGAATTGGGTCTGTGGTGGAACCGTTGGTCAGGATCACGGCTTGCATGTCGTCATGAAGCAGGTGGTGGATGGTGACAAACTTTTGAGGGCAGCCGAATTTGAGGGGGGACATTCCATAATCTCTCACGGTTGTCAGTGTCGAAGGCCTTTGTGAGGTCAAAGGCGGCCATGTACAGTAGTTGGTGCTGTTCCCTGCATTTCTCTTGTAATTGACGCGCGGTGAAGACATGATACACAGTGGATGGCTGCACACAATCACTTGGAGTAGGTCCAGTTGCACAAAATGTAAGCTGGTCTATGTCAACAGCTAATGTTAGCCTCATTTGCTCACAATTGTGACCAGTTGTTTACATAGAAACATAGAAGATAGGAGCAGGAGTAGGCCATTCGGCCCCTCGAGCCTACTCCGCCATTCAATGAGATCATGGCTGATCATCTCTCTACCACCTTTTTTGAATAGTGGGGTAACATTAGCTACCCTCCAATCCATGGGAACTGTTCCAGAGTCGACAGAATTTTGGAAGATGACCAGCAATGCATCTACTATTTCTAGGGCCACTTCCTTAAGTACCCTAGGATGTAGATTATCAGGCCCTGGGGATTTATCGGCCTATAATCCCGTCAATTTCCCTAACAACATTGATTTCATTCAGTTACTCTCTCTCATTAGACCCTATGATCCCCGACATCTCTGGGAGGTTATTTGTGTCCTCCTTTGTGAAGACAGAACCAAAGTATGTATTTAATTGGTCTGCCATTTCTTTGTTCCCCATTATAAATTCCCCTGATTCTGACTGCAAGGGACCTACGCTTGACTTCACCAATCTTTTTCTCTTCACATATCTATAGAAGCTTTTACAGTCAGTTTTTATGTTTCCTGCAAGCTTACTCTCATACGCTACTGTCCCCCTCTTAATTAATCCCTTTGTCCTCCTTTGCTGAATCCTAAACTGCTCCCAAACTCAGGTTTACTGCTTTTTCTGGCCAATTTATATGTCCTTTCCTTGGATCTTATGCTATCCCTAATTTCCCTCGTTAGCCACGGTTGAGTCACCTTTTTTGTTTTATTTTTATGCCAAAAAAGGGCTGAACAAATTCTGTAGTTCATCCATGCGATCTTTAAATGTTTGCCATTGCCTATCCACCGTCAACCCTTTAAGTAACGTTCCCCAATCAATCCTACCCAACTCGCGCCTCATACCATCGTAGTTTCCTTTATTTAAATTCAGGACCCTAGTCTCCGAGTCAACTACTTCACTCTCCATCTTAATGAAGACGTCTATCATATTATGATCGCTCCATCCCAAGGGGCCTCGCACAACAAGATTGCTAATTATTCCTTTCTCATTACATAATACCCAGTCTAAGATGGCCTGATCTCTAGTTGGTTCCTCGACATATTGGTTCAGGAAACCATCCCGTATACACTCCAGGAATTCCTCCTCCACAGTATTGTTACTAATTTGGTTAGCCCAATTTATATGTAGATTAAAGTCGCCCATGATAACTGCTGTGCCCTTATTGCACGCGTCTCTAATTTCCCATTTAATGCCATCCCCAACCTTCGCATTACTGTTTGGGGGTCTGTATACAACTCCCACTAATGTTTTCTGCCCCATGGTATTTCTCAGTTCTACCCATACAGATTCCACCTCATCAGAGCTAATATCCTTCCTTACAATTGTGTTAACCTCCTCTTTAACCACCAATGCTACTCCACCTCCTTTTCCTTTTTGCCTGTCTTTCCTGAATATTGAATACCCCTGGATGTTGAGTTCCCAGCTTTGGTCACCCTGCAGCCATGTTTCCGTAATCCCAATCATATCATATCCGTTTACATCTATTTGCGCAGCTAATTCAGCCACCTTATTACGAATGCTCCTCGCATGAAGACACAAAGCCGTCAGGCTTGTTTTTTTAACACTTAAGACTTTTTAGAATTATTTACTGTGGCCATGTTTGATTTAAACCGTTGATTTCTCTGACTGCCACTTTTGCTTTTCCCCTTCCTGTCTTTTGCTTCTATCCTCGTTTCCCTTTCCTCTGTCTCCCTGCACAGGTTCCCAACCTCCTGCCATTTTACTTTAAACCCTCCCCCACAGCACTAGCAAACACTCCCCCTAGGACATCGGTCCCAGTCCTGCCCAGGTGCAAACCATCCAGTTGGTACTGGTCCCACCTCCCCCAGAACCGGTTCCAATGTCCCAGGAATTTGAATCCCTCCCCCTTGCACCATTCCTCTAGCCACGTATTCATCTGAAATATCCTTCTATTTCTACTCTGACTAGCACGTGGCACTGGTAGCAATCCTAAGATTACTACCTTTGAGGTCCTATTTTTTAAATTTACCTCCTAGCTCTCTATATTCAACTTTTAGGACCTCATCTCGGTTTAGTGTGAATGTTTAGCGTTTCATTCTGCTAATGTATCATGGTCACCTGACTCTTTATATTTCATTGCCTTTGGGAATCAGAGAATTTTCAGTTTGTCCACAAATTGGTCAGTGTTTTTTATATTTGGGGTTGTGCCTCATCCAGGAGTGAGAAACAGTACATGTAGTTAATGACTGGTGCATATTGTTACATTGACTGACGAGAGAACTGGACAGTGATGGGACAGAGAATTCTTTCTTTCCCTTGGCTGAAATCATACAATTGAGCTGTAATATGTGAATGCGTGTCAAAGCTGAATGCCTGGCTTCATGAGCGCAGTCACAATTAAAAGGAGCAATCTACCACCGCAGTGCATATAAGCACTCAAACATTTTTCGTCTTCTCTTAAGCAAAATGTTATGTGCACAATACATCAAGTGATTGTGCAGCTGTGTCCGAGATGCCGAACATTGTATGGTTGGGTTTTGTCGTTGGGAATATTGGGAGTCCTGCAGTAACACCTGTTATGTGCAGTGCCACAGAATCTGACTGCTTCTCTGCCATCTTACAGGGTTCTTGTATCAAACACAAGTCTAAAATCTATCCTGTGTTTGATTTGTGAATCCTGTACCAAGACAATGTTCAAAATTCATTCTACACTGGTTGTTTGTCTCGGGAGTCCTGCATCAATAAAATCCATGAAATTCTTTCCATGTTGTGTGTTTCTTTCAGGTATACTGCATCAGTAAAATCCATGTAATTCAACCTATGCTGCTTGGTTATTTTGTGAATCCTGCATCGATACAGCCTTTGAATTTCATCCTACTTCACCTTTCAGTTTGTCACTGGCGTGAAGAACAAGTCTGCAGATTGGTGACATGGCATGTTTAGCTGAAGCCCCACAATGCACCATAACACGAGGTAAGGCACATGAAAATCCTGTATCCCTTTTCTTTCAGGCCTCCCTTTAAAAGTGTTGCTCTCAAAATATGGGGTTTCTCGGGCATCAAAAATTTTGGGACTTGCCAGGTGGAAAACACACCCACTCTTAGCATCCCTGAAAACATCAGTCGACGGCACCGCTCTCTTCTCTTTATTTGTTACTTTACCCATAGCTACTATCACATGCCTGTCCTCTACCTGCTCTGTGGTCAGATTGCTGCACACACTGGCAGTCTCTTGTTATCAACAAACAGAATAGGGTGTGCGGGAGGGAGGTTAGAATCTGTACTGAAAACACATGTCCAGAGTCAAGGGGGAGGAGATGCAAGAGCACTGAGAAGCAACAGCTGCAGCACTCCACATGAGACGCCAGTGCCCATGTATAGGGGCTACATCTTTGATGGGGCCCATGAGTCAACTGCTGGGTTTGCCTGGTGTGGAGGGATTTCAGAGTAGAAAATAGAATTTGGGGATTCATGACATGTGGTAAGTGTAGTATGCTTAGGAGGAAAAAGGTGACTTTGGACTAATGATTCCCAATGGAACTTTCCTCATGTCATTTCTGGGTCTGCTGTAGACTAATTGATAAAGATTGACTGTTATAATTAGGCAACAATTCCATTGTCATTTTATCATGCAACTACCAAGATGGTAGAAGGTGAACTAGATGGAACTTGTTTTTCATCTAGCAGTTCCTATGTTCCAGAATCAATGTGAGGTGGTAGGCTGCTCAATGTGAAGCCTTCACTCCCCCAGCAGACAATGGCTGCCACAAATTGGTGCCATGTTCCTATTTTGTAACCAAAGGTATTAAGGGAGATGGGCCAAAGGCAGGTATATGGAGTTAGGGCACAGATCAGCCATGATCTCACTGAATGGCAGAACAGGCTTGAGGGGCTCAATAGCCTACTCCTGTTCCTATGTTCATGTACTCCTATAGCGAGTGAGGCCCAGTGAGAGACTGGCTAGTGCTCGCAGCAACCTCATTCAGCTGCTTTTCCACTTGGTCAGTCATTAACCAGGGAAGCAGCTGCTCCTCCACATGCTCACTGAATCAGTTTTGTGCCTCCACACAGTTCACTTTTGGTATCTCAGTGCCTGACACTTAAGCAAGGACCAAAATTCTGGTTGTGAAAGGACAGGCAGCATTTGTAAAAGCACAAAACCCAGCTGGCAGAGTAGCTCTAGGGATGAAGAGGTGGCACTGTACAGTGTGTGTTGCCTGTAATTCACCAAGTGCTATCACCTGTACGGCAAAAATATATTACGCATAGTCTGCAGCTGTGAAGTAAAAGGCAATGTTGGTGACTGTTGGCCCCATGGCAGTCTACTATGTTAAGGCTTACTGAACAATTGTGCCTGGTGTGCACAAGATGGCGGGTCGATGTTCTATCTACTTTGCAATATATTTGAGATCTGCCTTGCATATTCTCTCAACGCAGGGGCATGCCCATCCTGACCAGTGATAGATGGAGCAAAGCTGACACACTTCAGCATTAATCTCACTCCTCAAAGAAGATAAATAAGAAATCATGCCACCTTTTTCCAGAAAGCAGACTAGATCGTAGTGTTAGCATCACAAGTTACCACCTCTAATATTAGCACTGTGCGTTGTCTGAACTGAGGGGTTATGTCTGCACTGGCACTTACATTGACAACTACCCCTACACTGTCAAGCAGTGCTTAAAGACAGCACTGCCTGCCTCCAGCCTGACTACTACTAACTGGATAAAATGTACACATTTCAGACAGAATGTTGGATGACTTCCATTTGTTTACGTTGACTGTTTACCTGTACATTAGCGGACACAGAGATGTCCACAAGCAAATCCATTAAATTTTTAATGGCGCTGTTGGGAGAAGGTGGGCCCGGGGGGGGGGGGGGGGGGGGGGGGGGGGTGGGAACGCCAAAAAAGATAATTCCATGTATGGCAGCACTGGTTTGCAACTTACCAATGCATCACTAAGCACAATTTGTTGTTTTAGCAATTAGTTACTGGATGTGTCTCAGCCTGTGATATAAAGAAAATGTAAACATTATAACACAACGACAAAACACAGGTGATTAGCTGCAGCTTTCAAAATGCAGCTCAAGACAGTCGCTGTGTCAGTTACCATTTAAAATGTTTACATTTTCTGTCAACATAACAGGTGATAATCAGGTGAGATCAGAGGCTTTTTGCTTCAATATTCAACTATTGTTTTGGGGAAAAAATTATAAAAAATAAGACATTCTCTGAGCTTAATGCATTTTCTGAAATTTATAAAACAGAAAAAAAACTAATAGGTGCGTAAATAGTAGTCCCACCACCACACACCCTTTGTTTAAAAAAGCCGTTTAAAAACCTCAATACAAATTTTACCCAAATAAAGATTTTGAAATGAGTCCTCTAGCTTTTCTTCAAAACTTTAAAAGCTGAGCAGAAACTGCAGTAAGTTAAGAAAAATATTCCATCTGTACAGCTTATTGAACAGTACTACTCAGCACCTTATTGAATATTTGAAAGTCTATTTACAGAACACCCACTGCATTTCCTTTATCAAATACACTTACTTCCTCAGACTCTTACATTTATAAAGTCACAACCTATCTATTACAAATCCAGATAATTGGGGAGACCAAACGCAGATTGGGTGACCGCTTTGCGGAACACCTCCGTTCAGTCCGTAAGGGTGACCCCGAGCTTCCGGTCGCCTGTCATTTCAATTCACCGCTCCATTCCCACTCGGACCTCACCGTCCTTGGCCTCTTGTACTGTTCCACGGAAGCTCAACGTAAACTCGAGGAACAGCACCTCATCTTCCGATTAGGCAGTCTGCAGCCTTCCGGTCTCAATATCGAGTTCAACAATTTCAGATCATAACCTCGTCCCCTATTTCATTTTCACATATTTTTCCACTCCTTTCCTTTCCCCCCCCCCTTTCCTTTTGTTTCTCTCTCACACCTGGCAGCTATCTTTTGCCCTGCCAGTACACTTTACACCTAATCACAGCCTATTACCATCTCGTCTAGCTTCTAATCTCTTTTACTTCTTTTGGTTCTTTAATTCTTTTGTCCGATCGCAGCCCTGCCTTCGATCTAGTTCCTTTTCTCTCCAGTTTTGAAGAAGGGTCAAACCCGAAACGTCAACTCAAATTTCTCTCCACGGATGTTGCCTGACTTGCTGAGTTTTTCCAGCATTTTCTGTTGTTATTACAAATCCATACTGGCTGTCCTGTATTATGGCCACCAAAAACATGTCCACTACCACATTACCCTGACAATTACCTGGTTTATCGTTCTCCCTTTTTGGACAGTGGGGTTATATTAGGAACCTTCTTGTCCTCTTGGACAATTTCCATATCCAAGAACGTTTGAAAGATCGTGATCAAAGTCTCTTGCTATTTCTGCCTATTTACTTTAGTTGGGGTTCTTTCAGTGCTACTTCCTTATCTAGTTACCATTTCTTCTTCACAAAAATATTTTGTTTGTTTTTCATTTCTAATGAGCACTACACTTACTTAAACTTTTTTTTATTTTTATGTGTACATAAAATCCTATATACATTACCTATAAGTCTACCTTTTATATCCCCTTTAACCTTTCTAATCTGTTTTGCTCCTTTTTTTCTATATTCAGCTTGATTTTCTTTTGCATTATTATTCTTAAATTTGAAATATGCCTCGTTTTAAGTTTTATTTTCAATTCCTATTAATCAAAAGGAACTCCAGCTTTCGTTACAGCACCGTTACTGTTTATGGAATAGGTCTACTCTGTACCTTAACCATCTGCGGTTTAAATATTCTTGTTTGTTCACCATCTTATTTGCCAATTTATCTTTCCATTTATCTGGGCTACTTCTTTTCTTTTATTGAAAATTACTGAAATTTAACTACTCCCTTTCAACCTTTATTGGGAAAATAATTGGATTATACTACATTTTTGCTAAAACATTAGGGTTAACACTGGAGTCCAGCGCTTTCCTGACTCCACAAATAAGTGCGCAAACGTTATTTTAAAGCTCCAGCAGAGCCAATAACACTTTTAACCAATTTTCTTACGAGATTTTGGCTGCAAAATAAAATCAGGAGCTTTTACAAACAAGGCTCAGAAGACTGGTACTGTACCAGAATAATCGCTTTCATTAGCGACGAGATTACCTCGCTGCACGCCTGCCCGAGGGGGGAGGTGAGAAGAACGACCTTCCCACCTCGTTTACGAGGGCACAGGGCCGAGCGCCTTCGGAGCCTAAAACCGAACCCAGCTCCATTTTGAGGCTTTAACAAAGGGAGACGAGGGGTGCCCAAGCGGCGAGGTTGTACCTTGATGGGCTTGGTGTCCTCGGTGAGGGCCATGCCGTGCATGTCCTCCATCGCCTTACAGGCCTGCGACGATTTGCCGAACTTCACGTACGCGATGCCCTTATGGTCTTTGGACTGCTTGTCCCGCACGACCCAAATGTCCTGGATATCTCCGAAGAAGGAAAATTTCTCCCGGATCACCTCCTCCGATGTCGACTTGCTGATGACCAGAAAGAGCCGGCTATTGGGCGGATGATCGAGGTTCGCCATAGTACGCGAGCTACCGCTATCCTCCATCATTACAAACCTCACTCACTCACACTCACACACAACCTTAAGCCACTCCGCACTGCGCCGCTTTATCAGGCAAAAGCCGCACCAAAGGGCCCACTTCTGCAGCACAGCTCCGCGCCCCGCCTCCCGCCATTCACACCGCCCCCTGGCGCCCAGTGCACCAAACTCCACCGCAACAACCGTTTGCATTGTGGCGTCAATAACGGGCCCTTTCTGACCGTTGCCGTTCAAATCATAGAAATTTATGGTACAGAAGGAGGCCATTCGACCCATCGTCTCTGTGCCGGCCGAAAAAGAGCTATCCAGCCTCATCCCACTTTCCAGCTCTTGGTCCGCAGCCTTGCAGTTTACCACACTCCAAGTGCAAATCCAAGCACTTTTTAAATGTGATGAGCGTTTCTGCCTCGACCACCCTTTCAAGCAGTGAGTTCCAGACCCCCGCCATTATCTGGGTGAAAAAAGTTCTCAACTCCCCGCTAATCATTCTGTCAAATGTAAATTTAGGAATAGCAATCAGTTTGTTACAGCTCTTCCCTGGGTCAATGTCACTGAGTCAATGGAAGTCTTGTTTTCCAAGTTCAAAAGAAATCTGATGAGATTTTTTTTTGTTTCCTGTATATTTTGTTCTCCTTTCACTTGCACATACACATTTCCTATATAGACACAAGAACAGCACAACAGAACTATGGAAACATCTTACATGTTTCTGCACACTTATATTATTTTTTAAATGTATTGTACTAATTCGTTGCATGAAACTTTTCCATGCGATAAAGCACTTTGTGTATGTCTGTATATTGTATATTCTGTATAAATGTTCCTTGGGGCAGTGTACAAGTGCATAATGCTTTTCCTTACTCTCTCCCTCCACTTCTTTTCTTGCCTCTGAACCTATACATATTTTGTCTTTTAATTTCAATCATTTTTTCTCCCCTTATTATTCTGTTTCAACTCCATCAGTAATCCCAACTGTCATAAATCATGAGACAAACTCTTAAAAATCATGAGATTTGGTAAGAAATCATGAGTTGCTATTTTTTTCAAACATAATATAAACCAATATAAATTGACAGTTTGTTTATTATAGTAATCTGGGATGTTATGATTAAGGTTATCCACCAGGTGGTGCTGTAGCCAGTGCTGCCACTAGTTAAGGTCAGGGGGTTGCTTCCTGTCAAGGTCAGCAAAGGTGGAATGCCAGGATGCAGGCCTGTTTTGTTTGCTACACAGTTGTTAATAAAGTACTCGTGCTAATTCTAAGATATCGCCTCTTCGAGTTCTTGTTCCACTACATGGATTTATCACATTTGGCAACGAGGTAAAAAGGACCCTGAATAAAGAAGAGAAATCTGCCGGGGATTTTAAACAACAAAATCACGAGCTAAAGTTAGCTACCAGTTGGAAGAGAGCATGGCTGCCACAGTAGGAACGGTCTCCGCTTTTGATATTCGAGCACAAACCTGGGAGGAATACTGTGAAGTGTTGGGTTATTTCTTTGAAGCAAATGAAATAAATGATGCCGGAAAAAGGAAAGCCATTCTGCTTATTTCAGTGGGAAGCCAGACCTACAGTTTGATGAGGAATCTGCTCAGTCCTGAAAAGCCTGGAGACAAATCATTTGTTGAATTAGTGGCCTTGGTCAAAGAACATTTCAACCCCAAGCCTAGTGAGATTTTACAGCGGTTCAAGTTTAATTCAAGGAACAGAAAAGAGGAAGAGAGTGTAATGGACTATGTCGCGGTGTTGCGTAAATTAGCACAAGATTGCAAGTATGGGAACAACCTGAAGGAAATGCTGAGAGATAGGCTAGTTTGCGGAATAATGGACGACCGAATGCAGCGTAGATTATTATCCGAGACTGGGCTTACTTATGATAAAGCATTGGAACTTGCTCAAGCCATAGAGACAGTGAACCAAAATGTAAAAGAAATACAGGGTTCAGACAGGGCTAATGCTAAGCAAGTTGCAGGTCAGGTTGTTGTGCACAAGTTAAACATACGTCAGAAACCACAACATGAGCATGGGAAGGCATGTTATAGATGCAAGGGCGATCACCTGGCGAGTGAATGCCGGTTTCTGGAGGAAAAGTGCCACAAGTGTGGGAAACAAGGACACATAAAACGAGCATGCAGGGCAAAATCACCTGTGGAGAAATCCAAACCAAAAGGGGGAGGAAAGCAAAACCAAGGAAGAGAAGTGAAAAAACAGGGAGCACACCACATCAGCGGGGAAGCTGAGGAAGAAGAGGACATGTTCATAATGTATAGCATGGTAGAGAACATTCCAAAAGTGGCTCCTATCACATTGCAACTGACAGTAAATGACTCTAAGGTGAACTTTGAAGTCGATACAGGGTGCGGTGTAACCATAATGAACAAGGCAGAGTACTCAAAATTGTGGAACCGTGCAAAAGTTTCAGAGTTAAAGTCTTGCTCTCTGCATCTTAAAACATATACAGGTGAACGAGTAGCGACATTAGGTGCAGCTAATGTGACTGTGCAGCACAGGGACACAGTGGAACAGCTACCTGTAGTTATAGTATCGGGTACCGGACCAAACCTGTTAGGTCGGGGCTGGATAAAAGAACTTAAATTAGACTGGGGAGCAGTAAATCAAATAGATGAGGGCAAACAGTTGACTTTGCAAGAAGTGTTGAGTGAACATGAGAATGTGTTCAAGGAGGAACTTGGCACATTTAATGGCCCCCCAGCTAAGATTTATGTAGACAAGGAGGCACCGCCAAGGTTCTTTAAACAACGACCTGTGCCTTATGCCATGAAGCCAAAGGTAGAGGCTGAGCTTGACCGTCTATTGAGAGGGAACATACTGGAGCCAGTGAAATGTTCGGAATGGGCAGCTCCCATAGTACCTGTTTTGAAACCGGACAATTCGGTAAGACTCTATGGAGATTATAAATTGACAGTCAATCGGGTGTCCAAAATAGAGCAGTATCCTATTCCTAAAACAGAGGATCTCTTTGCAAACCTGGCTGGAGGAAAGAAATTCACAAAGTTGGATATGAGTCATGCATACTTGCAGATTACACTGGATGACGAATCAAAGAAGTATGTCACCATAAATACACACAAGGGCTTGTTTACATATAACCGCTTACCGTTTGGTGTCTCATCTAGTCCAGCTATCTTCCAGAGGACAATCGAAGGTGTACTGCAAGGGATTCCACATGTTTCCATCTATCTGGATGACATTCTGGTGACGGGAAGAACCGACCAGGAGCATCTGAGCACTCTGAGAGAGGTACTACAGAGATTGGAGAGGGCAGGGTTACGACTCAAGAGGAGTAAGTGCACTTTCCTGGGGAATGAGGCAGTGTTCCTGGGACACAGAGTGGACGCCACCGGGCTCCATCCACTCAAGGAGAAGGTACAAGCACTGCAGGACGCCCCTGCTCCTACCAATGTGGCTGAGTTAAAAGCTTACCTGGGATTGATGAACTATTATAACAGGTTTTTACCAAACTTGTCAACAGTGTTAGCACTGCTTCACAAACTACTGCGCAAGGAGACACAGTGGCAGTGGGGAGAGGAGCAGGGGGTTTCATTTGAACAGTCCAAGAAATTGATGCTGTCGTCGGATGTGCTGGTTCACTACAATGAAGAGAAAGACATCATTCTCTCTTGTGACGCTTCACCTTACAGGGTGGGGGCAGTTCTTTCACACCGCATGGAAGATGGAACTGAAAGACCAATAGGGTTTATGTCCCGAACTCTAACACCAGCGGAAAAAAACTATTCTCAGTTAGACAAAGAGGGGTTAGCAGTAATGTTTGGGTTACAGAGGTTCCACAAGTACATATATGGCAGGAAGTTCACCATATGCACTGATCATAAACCTCTTATCTCTCTTTTCAATGAAATGAAAGCAGTTCCACAGATGGTGTCACCCCGGATTCAGAGGTGGGCCGTGACGTTGAGGGCATATGAGTATGTCATCGTCTACAAGGCGGGCAAGTACCATGGGAACGCAGATGCCTTGAGCCGTCTTCCACTACCAGGCACGCCTATCCGTGCAGCTCCAGAGGACAGAGTTTTGATGTTGGAGGACACTGACACGGCACTTGTGACTGCAGAGCAAGTAAGAACATGGACAGGTAAAGATCCAGTACTGTCTAGAGTTCGAGAATATGTAGAAGAAACATAGAAGATAGGAGCAGGAGTAGGCCATTCGGCCCCTCGAGCCTGCTCCGCCATTCGATGAGATCATGGCTGATCATCCAAACTCAGTACCCCGTACCTGCCTTCTCCCGATATCCCTTGATACCTTTAGCTCTAAGAAATATATCTAACTCCTTCTTGAATATATTTAAAGACTTGGCCTCAACCGCCTTCTGTGGTAGAGAATTCCACAGGTTCACCACTCTCTGGGTGAAGAAATTCTTCCTCATCTCTGTCCTAAATGGCTTACCCCTTATCCTTAGACTATGACCCCTGGTTCTGGACTCTCCGACCATCGGGAACATTCTACCTGCATCTAGTTTGTCCAGACCTGTCAAAATTTTAAAAGTTTCGATGAGATCCCCTCTCATTCTTCTAAACTCCAGCGAGTATAAGCCCAATCAACCCAATCTCTCCTCATACGTCATTCTTGCCATCCCAGGGATCAGCCTTGTGAATCTTTGCTGAACTCCTTCCATGGCAAGAACATCCTTCCTCAGATAAGGTGACCAAAACTGCACACAGTACTCAAGGTGTGGTCTCACCAAGGCCCTGTACAACTGCAGCAAGACATCCTTGCTCCTGTACTCAAACCCTTTTGCTATGAAGGCCAGCATACCATTTGCCTTCTTCACCGCCTGCTGCACCTGCATGCTTACCTTCAGCGACTGGTGCACAAGGACACCCCGGTCTCATTGCACTTTCCCTTCTCCCAATCTATTGCCATTCAGATAATAGTCTGCCTTTCTGTTTTTGACACCAAAGTGGATAACCTCGCATTTATCCACGTTATATTGCATCTGCCACGCTTCTGCCCAATCACCCAACCTGTCCAAATCATCCTGGAGTTTCTCTGTATCCTCCTCGCAGCACACACGCCCACCCAGCTTTGTGTCGTCTTGGTGAGGGGATGGCCACAGCATCCGGAAGGGGCTGACTTCACACCCTACAGTGTCAGGAAAACAGAGCTGAGTGTGCAGGATGGTTGTGTGTTGTGGGGAGCATGAGTGATTATTCCACAGCCAGCACGACAGTCTATCCTAGGGCAACTACATCAGTGTCATCATGGGGTCTTGCGTATGAAAGCCTTGGCTAGAAGTTACTTGTGGTGGCCAAAGCTAGATGAGGAGATAGAAAATCTCGTCAAGACATGCAGCACTTGTCAGGCACACAGGAAGGCACCAGCAGCGGCTCCTCTCCACCCCTGGGAGTGGCCGGATAAACCATGGAGAAGATTGCACTTAGATTATGCGGGTCCATTCATGGGGAAGATGTTCCTCATAATCATTGATGCATATTCCAAATGGATGGATGTTTATCCTGTTAATTCTGCTTCCTCCACTACTACTATAGACTGCCTGCGTCGGAGCTTCAGTAATCAAGGACTACCAGAGATCGTGGTAAGTGACAATGCCACTTGTTTTGTGAGTACAGAGACAAAAGAGTTCATGAGAAAAAATGGCAATGTGCAGGTGACCTTGGCTCCATATCATCCGTCCTCAAATGGACTTGCGGAGAGAGCCGTACAAACATTTAAAGAGATGATGAAAAAAAGTGCAGGAGGGAGTTTAGCAGCCAAAGTGTCACGGGTTCTGTTCAGCTACAGAATAACACCTCAATCCACCACAGGACTCTCTCCTGCTGAGATGTTATTAGGTTGTAGACTACGCTCCACTCTTGACCTTGTCCACCCAGACCTAAAAAGGAAAATGGAAAACAGACAAAACAAACAAAAAGAGAACCATGACAAAAGAACAAAGAGCCGAAGTTTTGGAGAAGGAGATGCGGTCCTTACCAGGAATTTCAATTATGGACCAAAGTGGATTCCTGGCTTCTAGACTCAATGACAGGGCCAGTATCATACAAGGTCATGTTGGGAGATGGTAGGGTAGTACGCAGACATGTAGATCAGATACTTCACAGACACGGGGAAATTGAAATGAAGGTTCCAGATGCAATGGCTGAGGACAGGTTTGCCCCCAGTTATCCAAGTGCATCTGTGGTGCCACCACCATGGACAGAGACAATTCCACAGGAACCTATTCTTCAAGAGGAAACCATTGTTGCAGAGTCAGATACTCTGAGCACTGCTCAGGAGCAGCTGGTGACTTCACCACAAACAAGCAGGGACTTTACTGTTAGACATTCACAAAGGCCTCGCAAGCCACCAGAGAGATTGATACTGACCTGTTAGATTCGTCACGTATGGAACATAGTGAATGGAGACTTCTTATGTGACCCTTAGGAATGGTTGGTTGTTAAGAAATTCATACTGAAATCTTAAAGGGGGAGGAATATAGTAATCTGGGATGTTATGATTAAGGTTATCCACCAGGTGGTGCTGTAGCCAGTGCTGCCACTAGTTAAGGTCAGGAGGTTGCTTCCTGTCAAGGTCAGCAAAGGTGAAATGCCAGGATGCAGGCCTGTTTTGTTTGCTACACAGTTGTTAATAAAGTACTCGTGCTAATTCTAAGATAGCGCCTCTTCGAGTTCTTGTTCCACTACATGGATTTATCACATTTATAAACCTCATTAGTGGCTTTATTTAATCTCTAACAGGTCTCTGCTCTTTACAAAGCTATATTACTGTATTTGAAAATGCTTTACCAACAAATTAAAAAAAAATCCTACCTGTTATCACCACGTTGCTATGTTTGGGTACCCTATGAGTTTCGGGCGGGTGACTTTTCACTAACAGGTAAGCGTGAAATTATTGGTGATGTAAGCCCCCAAAGTGTGGACTGAGTGATATACAAAGTCGACAACACTGGCTTGTTTTAAGAAAGACAGACCCAATAATTGAAGTAAAAACGGTTTATTCAGGCCTGGGGAGCTATGGCTCTTGCGTCCCAACACAAGGCTCCAACTCCACCAAATCTCTTGAGGTTTACACAGTTATACACATATTCCGAGACCTCCTACTCCAGAGGTCCAATCGATTTAAAAGTCTATACATTAATCACTAACTAGGTGTGCCTAACTTCTACAAGGTAACCAATAACATAAGTTTCACTTTTCACTGTATGGGCCTGTGGCCCCTCTGATTTCTTGGAAATGAGTCATCAGGTCATGTGATTTCTGAGAAACGAGACCCTCTCTCTCTTGACCACTACTAAGTTTCGTTTTTCCAGAAAAGGGTTATGTCATTGTCTCTTTTTGTAAGTTCATCTCTCTAAACTGGCATGGTCATTTCTGCAATTAAACATACGAGTAATTGGTACATTTCATCTTTAAACATTTTGCTGCGCAATTGCGTTCTACTAAACGTGCCCTGTTACGCTCATTTTTAAATCTTACTTCAGTCCCTCCTTTTGACCTTTTGGACAATTGTTCCAAAACAGGTCAACATGTATGTCCACTGCCTGGTGTCTGCCAGAGCGTGCACTCCCTGGCCTTCTACCAGTCTAGGTTATACATGTATATATCCTATCAATTTGGAGGCCGACTTCCCCCCTCTGTGGTATGGTGGTCTTTCCTCTATGGTGGGCTTTCCTTTAGGGTGGTCTTTCCTTTATGCACTCCTTCTGGTGTAACCATTCCCGGGGCCCCTTAGACCCTGCACTAATGGTTGAGGCTTTTCTGCTCAAGCCGGTCCCTCATTCCCACGTGGGGTGTGTGACGTGCCAATTCGAGACTGTCATCACACACCAGTCCTCATTCACCACCCTCCTTCTGCCACCCTCCTTCTGCCACCTCCATCTTACGGTTGGCCGGCCCGGTCTTTAATTACCATGCCCAATGAATCCCATATAATTTCAGGGCTTCCCATCGCGTCTTACACCATTTGCCTTGGAGAGGCGGGGGAGTTGTCCATTCTTAACATCGCTACCTGCCCCTCCTCAGGCTCTGCTTCTTTCACCGCACCAATTTCAGCCTTACTCATTCTGGCACAAAGGCACTGGAGAAATAAAAATACACAATATATCAGAATAACAATCAAGAGGAATATCATTATGCCTTGTACCACCGAGGCGCCCACAGTCCCCGACCATCCTGGTCCCAAATTATCAAAATATGAGGAAGTGGGTGAGTTTCCTCTAATGTTGTACTAATGTCTTTTTGTTGTTTTTTTAAGCCTTCTTCTATTTTATGATAGTACTTTAAAATTTCCTTCGTTTCCTGCCGTAACTTCTGCCAAGCTTCCTCTAACTTAGGAATTGCCTTGGGCTCTGGTATGACATAAGTTTCAACCCTTTTTAGTAAGTCCCATATTATCAAATGACCAGGTTTTCCTATCTGTGTAGGTATCTTTAGACCAAAACAACGGTTTGGTTGGGGAATGGTATAAGCCATATCTTGATATTCATATTTCTGTTCAATTGTGGTGACACAACAGGTCCCATTGTTCCTTGATGCTACCCAGGTCCAGTGTATCCCCTTGGGTGAACCTCGAGGGTGCAATTGGTAATTTTCGTAAATCTGTACTCGGATGTGTCTCCCTCGGTGGGGGGGTGTGTGCACACCCATGTCCTTCCCTTGTGGTGGCACCCGTCCACTGCCACCCCCCTTTAGGTTTCATTCTTCTGTTTATTATCTTCATCCCTTTCCCAAAGCACCTTGGTAGGGACATCATGATATTTAACCCACTTTCCCTTTGTACTTCTCCTATATTAATCACATCGTATAGGGGTTGTCCCCCTTCTGGGAATTGTGGGATGGCCAGTACAAAGCCAATCATCTTAGTCCATGGGGTCAGACAATCACCTGCCCGGTGTACTTGTCCCATTTTACATTCCTTACATAGGCTGTTATTTGTGTCAATCCAAGGTTCCAGATCCTTATTAGTAATCCAATCAGGGATCTGTCCATTATTTATTTGCCTCATGTTATGCTGAGCATTCGACAATAGCCATGAGCCCTACGTGGCACATATTAGTTCCTTATCGGTTTGGCGAGAAGCATTATTAAGTCTATCAATAATTGTATTGATTGTTTCTGCATGGGGGGCTACTATCTCTTCCACCCCCGACAATTGCATTATTGTTTGGTTTCCCTGCCAGTGTCAAGTGCTGGCTATTTCCAGTAGCTTGTTTTACTAACTTCTCTATTTTTGCTTGTAATTCTTCTACTCCTTCGTTTACTCCTTCTATGTCCAAGCTATTAACTGTTGCTAACCCGGCCGCATACCCTGCTCCGGTCGTTTCCAATACTCCCTGTTTCTTACATCTTTGTAAGATAGATTTTTTTTCTCCTGTGGATCCTCTAATTGTTTTACCCACAGGGAGTTCCAGGTTTGTTTTGTATCTCAAAGTACTCATATTAATGGCAAGCTTAGTAATTCTATGTGCTACACTAGAATACACCTCATCCTGTGTTCTCCTTATTACTAATCCCCCTCGATAATGGCAATACTTATATTTATCCCTAGAATCAAGGCGAGGACGCTCCATCTCATTCCGGACGTCCAATGTTCCTGTAATTACAAAAAGGGGCTGGTCGTCACCAGCCAGTTAGAATTATTCTGCTCTTATCCATTTTATCAGTTCAAAATGCTGTACATCTGGTTCATTTCTTGTTCTGTGGCTCTGTCCCCAGACATACCTGAAGATGCAAACTATGGCATATAATATTATCATCATACACAGCCCTATCATTGATATATGTAGTAACTCCCCTTCCCATTCTTTATATCTTCTAGTATACTCCTCACTCTGTCAAAAAGGGCACCATCTCTGGTTTACTCATTGTCTTTCTTATATATTTTTAACTGGGTCCAGTGTTTCCACCTTCCTTTACCCGTTCCAGACCCATCTACATGAGCACGTGTCATTATTCATTAATACTTCATAAGGTCCTGACCATCTGGGTGCTAGCCCTGGTTTGGCTGGTATTATTTCTGCTATCACTTTGCTATCTATTGCTAAGACCTCCTTCTGGTCGTCCCGTGTATCCTGTTCTCGATCCCGTATAATCTGTTGGTCTTTGGCCTCATGTCTCTAACTATCTGTCCAGATTTATCTTTGGGTAACAGGACAGCCTCCCCAGCAGTCTCCCGGCCGTTTGAGACGGTGCTGCAATTAGTTTATAAGATAACTTCCATTTATCAAATCCTAATTTTCCTTCTATCACTGTGGGGAAATATTAACTCAACATTAAGAAATTTACATTTAATAATGTCCAATATCTTTAAATTCTGTTCAGTAATACTGAAGTTGTTACTTGGTGAACTCAAACAGCTGTCAGTGGAAAGGGTTAACTCCTTCGCAGGCTTTTGAAGGTGGAGCTAAACATTATTGCGTCACTTCACGCAACCGAAAAAACATCCCTGACTGAAAGACAGTTGTGGTTTCACACTTTGATTCAACATGAACATTTGGGCTTCATTGGTCAGATTCCCTCTCTCAATTGCTCGTTTAGCTGCCCATCCTCTTCTGTGCTTTAATTTATTATTATGCACTCTTTGGGTAGGAGAGAGATTCCTACTCATTCCTTGATTATATTCTTGTCTCTGGTGTCATATATCCCTGCCTACTCCCGCTATCATGTAATCAGACACCACCCCAAAGGCATTCCGACTATCTATATAGGTTTACACATTTTCCTTTGGCTACCCCCCTTTGATCAAATCCTGTATAGGCTGGGCCATTTCTACTTTGTTTCCCGGGCCTGCCTGTTTGTTTGACTTATAATCTGGGGGCCAGTACACTTCATTCGCTTTAGGGTCGACTAAAGCTCCTACTTCTCGCAGTATATCTATCCCTAGGATTGTTCCTTCCGTGTTCTCGCATACCCACAACTGTGTAGGTATTATTATACATCCAATTTCTAGTAAGACTGTTTCGCTCTTATAAGCCCTGATTCTTCGTCCACCGATTCCTGCTATACTAACTGAAAGTTTCGTTCGGGGCAAGGGTAAGTCTGTCAATGAGATTGTGGCTCCTGTGTCTATTAACATTTTGCCCTGTCGGCCCCCTACCAATGCATCAACAAACATCCTCGGATCCCCCTCCCCTCTCTGGCGCGGTCCCTTCCTGCTGCCATCCCTAGAAGCTTGCGAGCAATCAAAGCATGCAGCCAGTCCTAATGCCCCTCCCATCTGTTTTTGGGCATTTGTCTCTTCCCTTGTGTCACTATGTATCCTAGGTAGACTACTTCATCCTTCCCTACCTATACCTTTCTAAGGTTTAACTCTAGTCCCGCCTTCTATAAGGCTTCCAGTACCATAGTCAATTAAATATTGTAAAGGGACCTGCCGCTATCAGATATTCTTGCGGAGTGGAGTTATCTTATTCAACTCGGACTACACCAATTTACATCAACCAGAATTTCACTGTGGCCACAATGAAAGTCTGGTTTTAATAGGTTAATTTACCTCATAACTTCAAGGTTAGATCTTAGACTGAAACTTAATCTTTCATTAAACAAACTTTTTGTTGCTCTTCTCAGTTTTTACACTTCAGCTTAACTCAAATTGTAATAGGTTTTTTTTTTCATTCTGAGGGCACAATCTTATTTGCACATTCTTAAACTTCCAAAATCCCCGACAAGACAAAGGGGTTAAATGCTTTTACTTTAACACAGAGAAGTGGGTGGAGCTACAACACACAGCAGACAGTTCTTTTTCTTAACGGACAGATTTTCAGACAAAGGAATATTGAATCCTCTTAAACATTCCTAATCAGGAAAACATCCACACTCACACATTTTTATACAAACTGTAATTTCAGCATATGTCTAAGGTTCCTTTCACTCAGCAAATCTCGTGTTTTACTTGTCTTGGTACAGATGCTAATAACTTCCATGTTGGTAAAGCTTTAAGTTTATCTTTTCCTTCCTTTTTAAATCTGACTCAACAGCTTTCCCTAGTTTCCAAATCCCTGTTTGTTTGTTTTTTTTTTGCTGGGGTTTCAAATTGGTTCGCCTGCAAATTAGACCTTTTTCCTACTTTATCTCTCCCTTCTGTTTCAATTCCTTACATTATCTGTTGCCTCTTTATCTTTAGCTCCTCCCCACCAAGCCTTTGGCTCTCTGCACTGTTTCTTTTTATTTTCCAGGAGTCGGGTTATAGAATCCAGGTCCCTTGAGGATTCTTCTTCCACCCTCTTAGTCATAACTAACTGCTATGTTTCACGCGTAATTCACGATGTTGAGGAATTAGGTTTGTACGCTACGTTGTTCGCCCCTATAGCGTCACCTTCATTAGTTTCTTGCTTTCTATTAGTCACTTCGTTTCATTAGACACACACCAACCCTTTAGTCCCGAGGTTTTGGTACTGTGGGGTCTGTAGCTCCCGGCGTCCTACTTGATCCTAGCCGTCACGTGGGACTACTGTCCTCTTAATTCAGGCTCAGGCTAGGTGCTGGGGACAGACCTCACCCTTGTCCGTTCTAACCTCTTTATGACCGTAGGGTTTTATCTCATTCACTCACCACGGTGCACCCATTCATTCAATTGTTGAGATTTCACCGTCTCACGGATAAAGAGGATTTCCCGCCTCCCCGGGGTAGGGGTCTTTCCGCCCCTGTCGGTTCGCCTACACACGGCTAAATGAGGACTTCTCTGCTTCCCGGGGTTTTTCCGCCCCTGTCGGTTCGCCTACCCACGGCTAAATGAGGACTTCTCTGCCTCCCTGGGGTTTTTCCGCCCCTGTCGGTTCGCCTACCCACGGCTAAATGAGGACTTCTCTGCCTCCCTGGGGTTTTTCCGCCCCTGTCGGTTTGCCGCTATACGGCTTAGGGAACACCTTATCCCTATCTTTTTAACCGCCTTCAATTAAGGGTGTCTTTCTTTTTATAGTTCTTTTATACGTCGATTCTGACTCACCGTCTCGCCAGCGATTAACCCCTAATTTTACAGGTGGTAATTAAAACATACTCACCCGTCCTAGGTTAACGCTGTCCGAGAGTCTGGTTCAGAACGCGCATCCCATCCTCGTCGCCAATTGATGTAAGCCCCCAAAGTGTGGACTGAGTGATATACAAAGTCGACAACACTGGCTTGTTTTAAGAAAGACAGACCCAATAATTGAAGTAAAAACGGTTTATTCAGGCCTGGGGAGCTATGGCTCTTGCGTCCCAACACAAGGCTCCAACTCCACCAAATCTCTTGAGGTTTACACAGTTATACACATATTCCGAGACCTCCTACTCCAGAGGTCCAATCGATTTAAAAGTCTATACATTAATCACTAACTAGGTGTGCCTAACTTCTACAAGGTAACCAATAACATAAGTTTCACTTTTCACTGTATGGGCCTGTGGCCCCTCTGATTTCTTGGAAATGAGTCATCAGGTCATGTGATTTCTGAGAAACGAGACCCTCTCTCTCTTGACCACTACTAAGTTTCGTTTTTCCAGTAAAGGGTTATGTCATTGTCTCTTTTTGTAAGTTCATCTCTCTAAACTGGCATGGTCATTTCTGCAATTAAACATACGAGTAATTGGTACATTTCATCTTTAAACATTTTGCTGTGCAATTGCGTTCTACTAAACGTGCCCTGTTACGCTCATTTTTAAATCTTACTTCAATTGGCCCAGTAATTCCGGTCCCAACGCGTGAGTACGGACGGGGTACTCACGCGTGGGCCCATTGGAAGTGTCGGATTTCAGCATGCACAGCGCATGCACGGAAAACCGGCATTTCCTCTCCTCTGAACCAAGGGGTTAAGAGGCGGTTCCCTTGTGATGTTTGAGGCAGCACATACGCGTTGAACTTCGTTTTTTTTGACAGGTTTGTCCGTGCGTGAAGGCCTCCACTTTTTACGAATGTAAAAAGCAGACGTAAGGACTTAGTTTTATAAGGTAAGTGGTCTAATAATTAAAGTTAGAAATTTTTTTCCACAGGTTTATTATTTTTAAAGAATTTACAGTAAGGTTTCTTGAAAAAAAATTGACAGAAATTTTAATAATTGTTTAAAATAGTTTTTTAAAGTTATTAATAGTTAATTTAGTTATTGGAATTTTTAAAAACTTTTATTTAAAGTTTAAGTAGTGTTTTGGGCACCCGGACTTTTCATGAGTTTGACAGGTCTTATGTCTAACTCATGAATGGACTTTTGTAAACTCCCATTGGTTGCCCAGTGCTCACGTGATCCCAGCCGGCTCATCGCACTAAGTACGCCGCTGGATCACGCACGCACAGCACGCCGGGAGCTGAACCGGGCCACAGACCGGAAATCCACGCAGGCCCAGTCTTCAAATGTCACCGCGATATGTAAGTGTAGGTCGGGGGCTTGCACCCGC
Source organism: Somniosus microcephalus (assembly GCF_052327205.1). Classification (NCBI taxonomy): domain Eukaryota; kingdom Metazoa; phylum Chordata; class Chondrichthyes; order Squaliformes; family Somniosidae; genus Somniosus; species Somniosus microcephalus. The sequence continues at coordinate 242,520,272 of NC_140990.1, forward strand.
GGGAAGCCCCCGACCCGAATTTCTGGGCCATTGCATTCTATACAAAATTTAGACTTTATAACGTCCAGTTTTTCAAAGATTCAATGAGGCATGTGACAGTGCTAATCATATTGATGTGGGGTCTGATGGTGGGTGATATTTGGCCAAAATCTGAAAGAACGATTGGCAACAGCCACATGCCAAAATATACAGCTTGTCAATTTGCCCAATCACACCTTAGTATATATATTCTTTATATATGTGTGAGCCCAGAGAATAGGTGATTCAACTGTGCAAAGAACATAGAAAATCTCAAGTCCATTTAGTCCACCTTTCTGCTGTCCTGTTAAGGTGTTTCTCTTCAAGATACTTATCTGGTTTGACCTTAAAAGTGATCAAAACTACTTGTTTTGCTTGATAAGCTTTTCCAAAAACTACAAACCCTCTCAGCGAAGTAATGCTTTCTTACATTGTTCCTGAACCTACCTCTTTTTAGCTTGTACTGGTATCCCCTTGTTCTGCTGTCTCATATCAAATCAAAACAGCCCTGGCCCATTCTATATCCTCAAGCCTTATTAATTTGAAAATCTCAATCAAAACGCCCCCCTCCCCCCAGTCTTACCTCCTAAGCAAAGTCCTGGTTCTGTGTGCCTATGTTTCATTCTCGAAAACCCTATTAATTCTATTAGCAATTCCCTGCTCTTTTCCAGTTCAGTTGCATCTTCTTCTAGTGAGGGTTCCTAATTCTGTTTTCACAGTAGGGATTGCTGGATAGGAATCAAGAGCAGCAATCCCGGATGATCTTTTTTTTCCACTCCCTAGTCTTGGGAGACCAATTGCAGTGCCTTGCCAGTCGCCACTGTTCGAGCTGAGATCAGCTAACTCAGCACAGATTGGCATTGATTGTGGAATGTTCCTAGCTTGCATGGTTAAAGATGGTTTAAATCCAGTTTCTGCGGCTGATTTGAAAACCTGGGTCTTTTCGGTTTCTGTTTGTAGCGACACAAACGTGGGGAAAAATATAAAAGGGATATCCTAAAAATCCAAGTAAATTAGGAGTAACAGGTATTAAATGTGTATTGCTTGTGTGTCATTCAGGAGATATAAGCCATTCACATGGGAGCAGCACACTGTTAATAAGGCTGCTGCGTTATCAGAGATGTATGACTAAATTGATAGTAGCTCCTTCCTTACCACACAGCGTCTTCTGCTCTCAAATATCCATTTCCTGGACTGTGGTTATCTCTCCATTTGAAAGGTAAAAGAGTAATGTTTGATTCTAAACTACAGATAAAATCAGAGACTGCTCTGACAAAGGAGCATGTTACCTTCAGCACTGCGAAGGCCAGGCTCGCTGAGGCATTTGACCGTGATATTGCCCATCCATCAAACTCTGTTCAGTTTCAAACATTCAGTGTCTTGACTTGGTAATTTCATTCTTTCTACATGAGGCAAGCAGATGGTAAAGCGGACTACAAAAGCTGGTAGAACAGTAGGAAGTGCCATTGATCTTTGGCTCTGTATTCAGTGATATAATTGTTCTCTATGTGCTCGCGGGGGCCGAGAGAGAGCTCGGGGGGCTGAGAGAGAGCGCAGTGCACGATCTGCTCGCCTCCACTCTGCTTCCGACTGGGTCACCAACGATGCGAGCCATGAGCACACGAAGAGAGTGATGGGTGCACGTGGCGCAGGAATGGAACATCCGATACTGAAGGTTCCAAAATAACAACAGAAAATGCTGGAAAAACTCAGCAGGCCAGGCAACATCCGTGGAGAGAGAAATAGAGTCAATGTTTCAGGTTGAAACCCTTCGTCAGGACTGAAAAAACACAGGAAATGAAACAGATTAAAAGGCCAGTTTGGGGGTTGGGAAATGGGGATGAAAGAACAAAAGAGAAGTGAAGAGACATTAAGAGGTATTCAGGTCGAGACGAGATGGTGATAGGATTGGTAAAGAGACAAAAGACGGCTCTAGATTAGGTGTGAAATGCGCTGGCAGAATGAGAGACAGCTGCCATGTGGGAGAGAAAAAAGGGGGAAGGGCACAAAGCAAAGATGTGGATAAAAAATATGTAAAAATATAATGGGGGCTGAGGTTATGATCTGAAATTGTTGAGCTCGATATTGAGTCAAAGCTGTAAAGTGCCTAATCGGAAGATGAGGTGCTGTTCCTCGAGCTTACGCTGGGTTTCCGTGGAACAATGCAAGAGCCCGAGTACGGTGAGGTCTGAGTGGGAATGGGGCGGTGAATTAAAATGACAGGCGACCAGAAGCTTGGGGTCACCCTTACAGACTGAACGGAGGTGTTCCGCAAAGCGGTCACCCAATCTGCGTTTGGTCTCCCCAATGTAGAGGAGACCAAATCTGAAGGTTCCAATCCCTGTTTCAGTTCCAATTCCAATCCCGGAAACGTTCCAATCTCCGTGGCCAATGCTGGGCGGTGCTGCTGCGCACTGACCAATCGGAGTACTGCTGTGCTGCTGAACTCCCACCCAGCGTCATTGCATCATTCCCCGAGGCAAAAAAAATTGCGAGGTTTCACTGTTGAATTGCAAGATCGCGAGTTCGGCTAAATTTTAACTAAACATTACGAGTCTCGCGATTAATTTGCTCCATTGTTTATTTCTGCAACCCCCATCACCCCGCCCCCTCTCACTCCCTAATTCCTGCAGCATTCACATTGCCACATAGGGAGACTGGGGAAAGGGAGAAGACCATGAGAAAAGCAGAGAGATCAGAAAGGGCAGACCTGCGAATTGCAGACAAACTCCAACAAATGACTCATGGGATTCGGGGAGAATAGCCGTGCTGGCTCCTGGCAGTTCCTCCGATAAAGAGGCAGGCCTACAAACTCCAACGGAAGAGCTCTTGCGCCCACTTGGGGGTGCAGGAGAAATGACAGGGGGTAGCACCTGGGAGGTGCTCTGCTAAAAGGAAATCGTGGCATTTCCTGATAATCGTAGACATGGGATGGTAATAGACAAATGTTGCCAAGTTATTTGCCAGGAAGCCGGTGTACCATAAGTCCAGGACGCTCAGAAGTCTGGCAAGGTGCTTCTTGTGGAAACTGAGGGGGTGGGATGGGATTGTCGGACCCAATTTTATGGGTACGTTTGTGTTTTTTAAAATTTATCTTAAGATTTGTTTTAGGGGATTTTAGAAATGTCAGGTTATCTCTCTTGCAAAACGTATTTTCCTGAAATGTGATTGTGTAATTTTTTTTTTGATAAAATGCGTTGGTGCAGATGTTTTTGATGGACTGTCACTGGGAACAAAATTGAAATTGATGGGAAAGTATTATGGTGAATAACAAAAAGAAAATCGAAACTAGCCAGAAAGGAGAAAAATACTGAGATATAATAAACATTTAATCAATGAACTGGAAGAAAGTTAATAGATTCAGCAACCATAATGTGGATGACTGTCATAATGTAAACAATTAACATCAGACACAATGTGAAGAAATATGAGATATATGAAGCAAAACATTTTGGAGAAAAGGACAGTGGAAGTATACGCTAAACAGTAAGATTCTTAACAGTCCAAGAACAGAGAGATATATGGGTGCAGAATCATAGATCTTTAAAAGTAGGAAAGAAAGGGATTCTGGGTTACATATTTAGGAGATTGAATATAAAAGCAAGGAAGTGATGCATTTGAAGAAGACTTTGACTAGATCACAGTTGGAAATTGCCTTCAGTTCTGGGTACCCCATTATAGGAGGAAAATAGAATCATAGGGGGAAAAATTGGGTGGCGCCCCTTTTGGGGGCGCTAACGTCACCAGGGCGCTAATTTTAGCGCCCCGAAAAAGTTAGTGCCCCATCGCCGGAAATTCAGTTGTAGCGCCCCAAGCAGGAAATGGAGCGCTACTGGAAGCACTCCACCTCCATCTTGGGGCGCTACAACTGAAGATCGCGGCGCTACGTGCAAAAGTGCCACATGCGTCAGCACGTAGCGCCACGTCACTGCAGGCCTCCTTCCCTGATTAAAGGGGAGGGGCATAGCGCTGTGCGCACGGGGGCCCTGCTAGAGCACTGGGGAGCGGGGTGCCGTGAAAACAGCCCAGTACTCAAGAGGAGTGCCGGGCTGAGCGATCGCGGCCGGCACCCTGAGGAAAAAAGGGGAAGGGGGCAGGTGCTGGCAATCGGCCCAAAAAGAATGGCCACCCGACACCTGCCCCTCTTAATAGTGCTGCCACCGCTGCAAAAACACCCCCCTGACCCTGTTGGACATATCATCCAGTGATAGGTCAGGGGGCGCAACCGAAGTTTGCAGCCGGGGCGCAAGTGGGGCGCTGTGCACGGCGATGACAAGAGGCGCAAATCTACCCAATTTTCCCCCCATAGACTATTACAGCACAGAAACAGGCCATTCGGTCCATCAAATATGCACCAGTGTTTTTCTACACATAAGCCACCTAGTCTAATTCTATTCATAGAATCATAGAAATTTTGAAATTTATGACACAGAAGGAGGTCATTCGGTCCATCGTGTCTGTGCCGGCCAAAAAAGATCCACCCCGTCTGATCCCACTTTCCAGCTCCTGGTCTGTAGCCCTGTAGGTTATGGCACTTCAAGTGCATATCCAAGTACTTTTAAAATGCGATGAGGGTTTCTGTCTCTACCACCCTTTCAGGGAATGAATTCCAGACCCCCAACACCGTCTGGGTGAAAAAAGTTCTCAACTCCCCTCTAATCCTTCTACCAATGACTTTAAATCTCTGCCCCCTGCTTATTGACCTCCCTGCTAAAGGAAATAGGTCCTTCCTATCCACTCTGTCTAGGCCCCTCATAATTTTATACACCTCTGATTTTAAGGTTATGTCCCCTTGTCCTAGACTCCCCCACCGGCAGAAAAAGTTTCTCTCTATCCACCCTATTCCTTTCAAAATCCTAAAACCTCAATTACATTTTTTAAATGGTGAGAAACTTTCAAATGTTGGTGTTCAGAGAGATTTGGGTGTCCTCGTGCAAGAAACACAGAAAGCTAGCATACAGGTACAGCAAGCAATAAGGAAGGCAAATGGCATGTTGGCCTTTATTGTAAGGGGGCTGGAGTATAAAAGTGAGGAAGTCTTGCTACAATTGTACAGGGCCTTGGTGAGACCACACCTGGAGTACTGTGCACAGTTTTGGTCTCATTATCTAAGGAAGGATATACTTGCCTTGGAGGTGGTGCAACAAAGGTTCACTGGATTGATTCTTGGGATGAGAGGGCTGTCCTATGATGAGAGATTGTGTAGAATGGGCCTATACTCTCTCGAGTTTAGAAGAATGAGAGGTGATCTCATTGAAACATATAAGATTCTGAAGGGGATTGACAGGGTAGACACAGAGTTTTTTTCCCCTGGCTGGAGTGTCTAGAACTAGGGGGCATAGTCTCAGGATAAGGGGTAGGCCATTTAAGACTGAGATGAGGAGGAATTTCTTCACTCAAGAGGGTTGTGAATCTTTGGAATTCTCTGTCCCAGAGGGCTATGAATGCTGAGTATTTGAGTATATTCAAGGCTGAGATAGATAGATTTTTGGACTCTAGGAGAATCAAGGGACATGGAGATTGGGCGGGAAAGTGGAGTTGAGGTCGATGATCAGCCATGATCTTATTGAATGGCGGAGCAGGCTCAAGGAGCCGTATGGTCTACTCCTGCTCTTATTTCTTATGTTCTTATTAAATCACCCCTTAACCTTCTATATTCCATGGAATACAAGCCTAGTGTATATAATCTCTCCCCATAATCTAACCCTAGGAGCCCTGGTAGCATTCTGGTGAATCTGCACTCCACTCCTTCCAAGGCCAATATATTCTTTCTAAGGTGCAGTGTCCAGAACTATACACAGTACTCTGAATGTGGTCTCACCAGGGCTTTATATGGCTGTAGAAAAACTTTCTTCCCTTTGTATTCTAGCCCTCTAGTTATAAAGCCTATCATTACATTAGCCTTTTTGATTGTTTTTTGTACCTGACTACATTTTACTAATCTGTGTACATGAGCCCTTACATCTATTTAGACCTCCACGGTTCCTAGCCTTTTACCATTTAAGTAGTCAGATCTATGCTTTTTTGGTTCAAAATGGATGACCCACACTTACCTGCGTTGAAATCCATCTGCCACAGTTTTGCCCAGTCACTTAATCTAGCAATGTCTCTTTGTAATTTTATGCTCCCGCCTACACTATGCCACCAATCTTTGTGTCATCGGCAAACTTGGATATATTGCTCCCTATTGTGTTATCTAAGTAATTCATACATAAAGTGAATAGTTGAAGCCCCAGCACAGAGCCTGTGGGACACCACTAGTCATTTCCTTCCAATTTGAGTACATACCCATTATCCCTACTCTGTTTCCTACCACGTAACCAATCTCCTAACCAGGTCAATCATTTGCCTTCACTTCCATGAGCTTTTAATTTGAGCTAAAAGTCTCTTATGTGGAACCTTACCAAATGCCTTCTGGAAGTCCTTAGAAACTACATCCATAGACATTCCTCCATCTACTACTTTAGTTACTTCCTCAAAAAATTCAATTAGGATCGTTAGACATGACCTACCTTTTACAAATCCATGTTGGCTCTCGCTAATCAGCTCAAAATTCTCTAAGTGCTCAGTCACTCTGTTCTTAATTATAGATTCCAATATTGTCCCCACAAGATGTTAGATTAACAGATCTATATTTTTTTGTTTCGCGCTCTCACCTTTCTTAAATAATAGTTACATTTGCAATTTTCCAATCTATAAGATCAATTCCTGAATCGAGAGCGCTTTGGAAGATTATGGCTAAAGCATCTGCAATTTCCTCTCATACTTCCTTTAAAACCCTGGGGTGATTTTCTAATACCGTTTCCTTGCTTATGTTAACATTAGAGAGTTCCAGTCCTTGATTCATTATTAGTTTACCTGGAATATCAGGTATATTATCCTCTTCCTCTACTGTGAAGACTGACACAAAGTAATTATTCAACAAGTCTGCTATTTCCTTATTTTGATTTACAATATTACCCGCATCTGTTTTTAAAGGGCCCACATTACCCTTGACTACCCTTTTTCTTATATAATTATAAAAACATTTTGTATTAATCTTGATATTCCTGGCAAGTTTCTTTTTGTATTCCTTTGCAGCTCTTACTATCTTTTTTGTCTTCCTTTGCTGTTCTTTATATCTATCCCAGTCCCCTGGATCTACACTATTCTTTGTACTTTTGTATGCTCTTTCCTTTAGTTTTATGTTGGCCTGTAATTTGTAGTTAGCAGCGAAGCCAAGGCATTTGCCACTGGCCGCCGAAGGAAGCTACCCATAAAGATTTTGTGATCTCTGTAGTGAGAAGTTTTGCTTTATCGACGTGCACTTCAGCTCAGTGCAGTGTACTCTTTTTGATTGGGTGGTTAAACAAATAGACTTTAACTAAAATAACTTTAAATAAAACTTAACAAATTAAATTAAGATTTTGTTGGCCGGGGTGATGATGCACTCCAGTCCCCGTGGCGCCCACCGGTCGCGGAAGGCCTCAAGCGTGCTGGCGGACACCTCATGCTCCATCTCCAGGGCCACCCGGGCGCGAACATGGCCGCGGAAGAGAGGCAGGCAATCGGGCCGAGCGACCCCCCTCAACCGCCTGCTGCCTGGACCAGTTAATGGCCACTTTGGCCAGGCCCAGGAGCAGTCCTACGAGGAGGTCCTCCGATCGGCCCGCTCTCCTCCGCATCGGGTGACCAAAGATCAGGAGCGTGGGACTGAAGTGCAGCCAAAAATCGAGGAGCAGCCCCTTCAAATAATGAAAGAGGGGCTGCAACCTCTCATATTCCGTATATACATGGAACACAGACTCCTCCAGGCAAGCTGCTGTGACGTCAACAAGCTGTCAAAGTAGCCAATCACCATGCAGAATTCTCAGACAGGGAACCAGGAAGTGAAGAAGCTCCTTTTATTCTGACTTTTTAAAAATCTTAGAGAGCAAAACAAAGATTGGGGCTTTCACATGGGGCAAAGGTAAACCTGAAATAATAAAAATTCTTAAAAATTGTAATTTTTATTATAATGGAGAAATTTGACACTCCACAAAATTGAAATTCATTTTTCAGGGCCACAACGTTTGTTTAGCAGTCAATACACTGTTAAAAGCCCAGTTACACCTAATCCAACAAGGTCTAACTTTTAATGGGGTATTTAACAGCGATATTATTGCGGAAAAGCCCAAGTTTTCGTCAATTTCAGATTTCAGTGAATGACTGACCGCAACTTCAGAATTTCCACGTTAGGATGCACATGCGATAATTCCTGAAGTTGTGGTCAGTTTCAAAGGGGTAAATAATGAGCCGTTATCTCTCACCTCTTTTGTCGATTATAGCTGTTTTATTTGGCAAGTAGATCTCTTGCCCCTTAGGGGTTTATACTGGTCCTGTATTAAGTTATCTTCTTGTTCTGTTATTCAGTTGGATCATGGCTAATCTGTATCTCAACTCCATTTACCCGCTTTTGCTCCACATCCCTTAATAACCTTGCCTAACAAAAATCTGTGTTTCAGTGTTGAATTTTTCAATTGACCTAGCCTCAACTCCTCCAGAGTTTCTAGTTTTTAACCAGTTAGAAAATAATCTGATCTATCCTTCTTGGATCCAAAGTGGATGACCTCACATTTCCCCTCATTGAACTCCATCTGCAAGTGGAGGATTGAAGATTTCAAATTCTGAAAGATTATGAAGGCAAATGGTGAACGCTTGAGTGATTTTAACCTAACCCACCCGGCAGGAATTTGACAGGATAGACAAAAAGGAAAGGGAGGTGGGGTAGCATTACTGGTTAAAGAAGGGATTAATACAATTGTAATGAAGGATATTAGCTCTGATGATGTGGAATCTGTATGGGTAGAATTGAGAAATACTAAGGGGAAAAAAACATTAGTGGGAGTGCTATATAGACCTCCAAACAGTAAGGCGGAGGTTGGGGATGGCATTAAAAGGGAAATTAAAGAAGCGTGCAATAAGGGCACAGCAGTCATCATGGGTGACTTTAATCTACATATAGATTGGGCCAACCAAATTAGTAACCATACTGTGGAGGAATTCCTGGAGTGTTTACGGGATGGTTTCCTGGACCAATATGTTGAGGAACCAACCAGAGATCAGGCCATCTTAGACTGGGTATTATGTAACGAGAAAGGATTAATTAGCAATCTTGTTGTACGAGGCCCCTTGGGTCGGAGCAATCATAATATGATCGAATTCTTCATTAAGATGGAGAATGAAGTAGTTGACTCAGAGACAAGGGTCCTCAATTTAAATAAAGGAAACTACGATGGTCTGAGGAGCGAGTTGGGTAGGATTGATTGGGGAATGGCACTCAAAGGGTTGACAGTGGATAGGCAATGGCAAACATTCAAAGACCGAATGGACAAGCTACAGAATTTGTTCATCCCAGTTTGGCATAAAAATAAAACAAAAAAGGTGACTCAACCGTGGCTAACAAGGGAAATTAGGGATAGCATAAGATCCAAGGAGAGGACATATAAATTGGCTAGAAAAAGCAATAATCCTGAGGATTGGGAGCAGTTTAGGAGTCAACAAAGGAGGACAAAGGGATTAATTAAGAAAGGGAAAATAGAATATGAGAGTAAGCTAGCAGGGAACATAAAAACTGACTGTAAAAGCTTTTATAGATATGTGAAGAGAAAAAGATTGGTGAAGTCAAGCGTAGGTCCCTTACAGTCAGAATCAGGGGAATTTATAATGGGAAACAAGGAAATGGTAGACCAACTAAATACATACTTTGGTTCTGTCTTCACAAAGGAGGACACAAATAACCTCCCAGAGATGCCGGGGAACATAGGGTCTGATGAAAGGGAGGAACTGAAAGAAATCAGCATTTGTAGGGAAATGGTGTTAGGAAAATTGATGGGACTGAAGGCCGATAAATCCCCAGGGCCTGATGGTCTACATCCCAGGGTACTTAAGGAAGTGGCCCTAGAAATAGTAGATGCATTGCTGGTCATCTTCCAGAACTCGATAGACTCTGGAACGGTACCCATGGATTGGAGGGTAGCTAATGTTACCCCACTATTCAAAAAAGGTGGCAGAGAAAAAGCGGGGAATTATAGACCGGTAAGCCTGACATCTGTAGTGGGGAAAATGCTAGAGTCTATTATAAAAGATGTAATAGCAGAGCACTTGGAAAGCAGTGACAGGATCGGACAAAGTCAACATGGATTTACAAAAGGTAAATTATGCTTGACTAATTTACTGGAATTTTTTGAGGATGTAACTGGTAAAATAGATAAGGGAGAACCAGTGGATGTGGTGTATTTGGACTTTCAGAAGGCTTTCGATAAGGTCCCACATAAGAGATTAGTGTGCAAAATTAAGGCACATGGGATTGGGGGCAAGGTATTGACTTGGATAGAGAACTGGTTGGCAGACAGAAAGCAAAGAGTTGGAATAAACGGGTCGTTTTCCGAGTGGCAGGCAGTGACTAGTGGGGTACCGCAAGGATCGGTCCTAGGACCCCAGCTGTTCACAATATATATTAATGATCTGGACGAGGGAATTGGATGTAATATCTCCAAATTTGCAGACGACACAAAGCTGGGTGGGAGGGTAAGCTGTGAGGAGGATGTCGTGAAACTCCAGTACGATTTGGACAGGTTGGGTGATTGGGCAGAAACATGGCAAATGCACTATAATGTGGATAAATGTGAGGTTATCCACTTTGGTGGCAAAAACAGGAAGGCAGATTATTATTTGAATGGCAATAGATTGGGAGAAGGGGAAGTGCAAAGAGACCTGGGTGTTATTGTGCACCAGTCGCTGAAGGTAAGCATGCAGGTGCAGCAGGCGGTTAAGAAGGCAAATGGTATGTTGGCCTTCGTAGCAAGAGGGTTCGAGTACAGGAACAAGGATGTCTTGCTACAGCTGTACAGGGCCTTGGTGAGACCGCACCTTGAGTATTGTGTGCAGTTTTGGTCACCTTACCTGAGGAAGGACGTTCTTGCCATGGAGGGAGTGCAGCGAAGATTCACCAGGCTGATACCTGGGATGGCAGGGATGACGTATGAGGAGAGATTGTGTCGATTGGGCTTATACTCACTGGAGTTTAGAAGATTGAGAGGGGATCTCATCGAAACCTATAAAATTCTGTCAGGTCTGGGCAGACTAGATGCAGGAAGGATGTTTCGGATGGCCGGGGAGTCCAGAACCAGGGGTCATAGTCTAAGGATAAGGGGTAAGCCATTTAGGACTGAAATGAGGAGGAATTTCTTCACCCAGAGAGTGGTGAACCTGTGGAATTCTCTGCCACAGAGGGCAGTGGAGGCCAGTTCATTAAATATATTCAAGAAAGAGTTGGATATATTTCTTGAGGCTAAAGGGATCAAGGGATATGGGGAGAAGGCAGGGACAGGGTACTGAATTTGGATGATCAACCATGATCTCATTGAATGGCGGAGCAGGCTCGAAGGGCCGAATGGCCTACTCCTGCTCCTATCTTCTATGTTTCTATGATCTGCTGTCCAGTTTTTATACCCTGCCCAATTTAACTTTTTATTGACTTCAGCCAATCTGGTCCCATCAGTTTCCCACCGGGTAGGTTATGGTTAAAATTACCCTCATTGTTTCCATTGGTGAATGGGTAACAAGTGGGCATATATTAATGATCTGGACTTAAGTATACAGGGCATAATTTCAAAGATTGCAGATGACACGAAAGTTGGAAATGTAGTAAACAGTGAGGAGAATAGTAACAGACTTCAGGAGGACATAGGCAGACTGGTGAAATGGGCAGATGAAATTTAACGCAGAGAACTGTGAAGTAATGCGTTTTGGTAGGAAGAATGAGAAGCAATATAAACTAAACGGTACAATTTTAAAGAGGGTGCAGGAACAAGTCTTTGAAGTTGGCAGGACAAGCTGAGACTGTTATTAAAAACATCCTTCCGTTGTTCACTTGAGTAGTAACGAAGTCAGACGGTGATTACAATCCTTTTATTCTTTAACTTCAGCATAAAAAGCAATCTACAACCAGTGTATTATTTCTTCAACAAACAAAGCAATTTACAAGCATAGTATTGTTACAGATAGAGCACACTTGAAATTAGGCATCTGTTCCTTCTCATGCTGCCTGAACAAAGGAAAAGCTTATACTTAAACAATTTTTTTAATCAATGCTAAAAATTTTCCTTCTCTCTTGATTGGTCCTTTTACTGCACATTGCCTTATATGGTAAATCTCTTAATTCTGAGTAAACTTCAGTACATACTTACAGTCCGCACTGATGATATCTGTCTGCTCGGCGCACCTCAGCAACTTTTCTGTTGATGCAACCTTGAGCACACTAGCTGACAGCATTTTCATCATGTTGCCAGGCTGACCTTTAATTCAATTCAATTCAATTCAAATCGCTTTATTGGCATGACAAGTTACATCTTATGTTGCCAAAGCATCAGAAAACATTCATGTTTGTTCACAAAAATACAGATCTATCCATATACAGTGTATAAACAGATATATCCCTGAGTGTATAAATATATACTTTCATATAATTTATATATACTCTCTTCTTATATTTACTGGTTGTCCCTCTGTTTATGGCAAGCTGTAACATAGTGTGCCGCTAGTGTTATGCAATTTCTCTCTTCCCCTAGTAGGTATGGGAGTTTTTGGTCGTCATTCAAATTTCTGAATTCCGGGCATATTTTTGTGAATTTTGGGTAGAAATTCTTCCTTATGCCCTGATATTTTCTACAAGCTGTGAGGAAGTGCATCTCTGTCTCCACCACTCCCTAACTGCAATGAGAGCATATCCTGTCCTCTCTTGGTAGCCGGGTCTGTCTGTGTCTACCTTTTTCGATCGCCAGGTTATGTTCACTAAGTCTGTACATTGTCAAAGTTTTTCTCAGTTTGCTATCCTTTACCATGGTCAGGTAATCAGCCATGTTGTATTGTCTGTTTATCTATTTATCTCTCCCTCCATTTTATGTATCAACAAGTGTTAAACTGGGGTTGTTCTCCTTAGAGCAGAGAAGGTTAAGGGGAAATTTGATTGAAGTGTTTGAATTTTGAAGGGTTTTGATAAGGAGAAACTGTTTCCAGTGTCAGAAGGGCTGGTAACTGGAGGACACAGATTTAAGGTAATTGGCAAAAGAACCAGAGGTGATATGAGGAAAGAAAAAATTACAAAGCGAGTTATGATCTGGAATGCACTGCCTGAAAGTGTGGTGGAATCAGATTCAATAATAACTTTCAAAAGGGATTAGATAAATGTGAAAAAAAAAATTGTTGGGATATAGGGAAAGAGCAGGGAAGTGGGCCTAATTAGATATTCTTTCAAAGAGCCAGCACAGGCACGATGGGCTGAATGGCCTCCTTCTGTGCTGTATCACTATGATTATCAGTAGAAAAAAAACTTGCATTTATATAGCACCTTTCAAGACCACCAGACGTCTCAAAGCGCTTTACAGCCAATGGAGTACTTTTGGAGTGTAGTCACTGTTGTAATGTGGGAAACGCGGCAGCCAATTTGCGCTCAGCAAGCTCCCACAAACAGCAATGTGATAATGACCAGATAAACTGTTTTTGTTATGTTGATTGAGGGATAAATATTGGCCAGGACACCGGGGATAACTCCCCTGCTCTTCTTCAAAATAGTGCCATGGAATCTTTTACGTCCACCTGAGAGAGCAGACGGGGTCTCGGTTTAACATCTCATCCGAAAGATGGCACCTCCGGCAATGCAGCACTCCCTCAGCACTGCACTAAAGTATCAGCCTAGATTTATGTTAGAAGAATGAAGGGGGGGACATTAGAAGAATTTGTTAACACACAAAGTTATTAGAACAACTCATCATGCCTGTTCTCACTCACCTATATTGGCTCCCAGTCCAACAACGCCTCGAAGAAAAAATTCTCATCCTTGTGTTCAAATCCCTCCGTGATCTTGCCCCACCCTACCTTTGTAACCTCCTCCAGCCCTACAACAATCTGACAACTCTGTTCCTCCAATTCTGGCCTTGTGTGCATCCCCAAGTTCCTGTGCCCCACCATTGGCAGCGGTGCCTTCAGCTGGCTAGACCCTAAGCTCTAGAATTCCCTCCCTAAACCTCTCGGCCTCTCTCTCCTCTTTTAAGATACTCCCTAAAACTTGCCTCTTTTGACCAAGCCCATGGTTACATCTACTTATGTGGCTTGTGTCAAATGTTGTCTATTTACAGCGCTAACTAAATGCAGGTTGTTGTTTATTCGAGCTAGATAGCTGAATGAGTGACCGAAACTGTGATGTTATTGTGAAGTAACTTTGTTATTGTGACGCCATGCCGGTGCTATTGTGACGTTTATTTACTTTCCCACTGCTGCCCAGCCTCTCCCCTGGTGACCAGAGCCCCGTGACCACAGCCCCCCCACCCCAGTGACCAGGGGTTCCCCCGTGACCACAGGCTGCCACTCCCCCGGTGACCACAGCCCCGCCTCTCCCTGGTGACCAGAGCGCCCCCCCCCCTCCGTTGACCACAGGCTGCCTCTCCACCGGTGACCACAGCCCCGCCTCTCCCCAGTGACCAGAAGCGCCCCCCCACCCCAGTGACCAGAGGTTCCCCCGACCACAGGCCGCCTCTCCCCGGTGACCAGAGCCCCCGCCCGTGGCCACAGGCTGCCTCTCCCCCGGTGACCAAAGCCTGTAACCACAGGCCGCCTCTCCCCCGGTGACCAAAGCCTGTAACCACAGGCCGCCTCTCCCCCGCTGACCAAAGCCCCCCCCCCCCGGTGACCAGGGACCGCCTTCCAGCCGCACCTCGACGGCGAGGTCTGAGCGGCACGTGCAGCGTAGAAAGTGCTGCTTTTCCCAGTGCGAGGGCGGCTAACGGCTGTAAGCCGGCGGAGAGCGAGAGCATTAGCTCAGCGATCAGTACCGGTAACACCACCCCCGTCCGTACAGTGGTGAGTATCTTCCAGTCCACACATGGCCCCTCAGCCTTACCGCTTCTCTCTACGCCCGCAAGGCGCGCGTATGTCGTTCCCACATTTTCAAAGAGGCTAAGCAAATGCTCAGATTACTCACAGGAGTGACTAGCATCGTTACTCAAAGGACATATCTAAGGCAGGGCCCTAGACTTGTACCACAGGGTGCTGGAGAAGTTGAATCTGGAGGTGAAGGTGTGGATAAGAGTTTCTGTGACAGTGGGGATAAATTAGGGGCAGAGTGAGCAATGTTTTAGAGATGGAAGTAAGTAGGCTTGGTAGGGAATTGGATATGAGATTTGAAACTCACCTCCGTCAAAGAGAACACTTATGTTGCTTACAGTCTGGTCCAGCCTAAGTGAGCAGTCAAGGTGCAGGATGCAAAAGGTGCAGAGTTCTTGATGGGGCTGAAAATAAAGGCCAACATTGAATTTAGGAAATTCCCTAAAACATAATGGCCCTGAATTCGTGGTCGGCGGCGTAGCTAAGGAGTACGCCGACATCTGAACAACATCCGCACTCAACTCGTGCGAACCCCCCTTTGAAAAGTTGCTTTCAAACGCTGCAGAGTTGGGCACACCGTTGTGGGTATCATGTGGGGCGGTGCTCTTTTCACTTCCTGGCTCTTAGCCAATCGGGAAACAGAGGAGATTGCTGATTTGCCCACAACTCATCAGTTTAAATAATTTAGCAGCCAGAAATGCTATTTTATTAATAAATTCTGATCATTGCAATAGTATTTAATACCTGTACACAAACCTATAATTACAGTCTTTTAGTCCTATCGAATGTGTTTAATCTCTGTTAGACTAACCAACTTTTGATTAATTTAAATAATCTAAAATCGAAAGTTTAAATGTCTGATAACATAGAAACATAGAAGATAGGAGCAGGAGTAGGCCATTCAGCCCCTCGAGCCTGCTCCGCCATTAAATGAAACACATTAACAGAAAGTTTACACTAACATTGCCTAAAACACCCAAGTGCCTACCCTTGTGTGTTGTTAGTTGGTATGATTGGACTAGGATGAGGGTGAGTGTGAGGGGTGGCTAGTGAGATGGGGAAGTGATAATATAGATAGAGAGGGATGGATGGAGCTGCAAGGTGAGTTGGTGTGAGTAAGGATGTGCTGGAGTAGGGTAGAGAAGGCAGAGTGATGGGGATCTGATGCGTGGCACAGGAGGATGAGGTTGAGTGTGGCTTTGCAATAACGTTTCGTGATCTACTGAGAACATTGAAAGGTTTGCGCCAGTGCAGCCAGGTCCTCCTGACAATATCTCTGCTTGTGTCCTGTGCATAGAAACATAGAAGATAGGCGCAGGAGTAGGCCATTCAGCCCCTCCAGCCTGCTCCGCCATTCAATAAGATCATGGCTGATCATCCAAACTCAGTACCCTGTCCCTGCCTTCTCCCCATATCCCTTGATCCCTTTAGCCTTAAGAAATATATCTAACTCCTTCTTGAATATATTTAATGAATTGGCCTCAACTGCCTTCTGTGGTAGAGAATTCCACAGGTTCACCACTTTCTGGGTGAAGAAATTCCTCCTCATCTCTGTCCTAAATGGCTTACCCCTTATCTTTAGACTGTGACCCCTGGTTCTGGACTCCCCCACCATCGGGAACATCCTTCCTGCATCTAGTCTGTCTAGTCCTGTTAGAATTTTATAAGTTTCAATGAGATCCCCTCTCATTCTTCTAAACTCCAGCGAGTATAAGCCCAATCGACCCAATCTCTCCTCATACGTCATTCCTGCCATCCCAGGTATCAGCCTGGTGAATCTTCGCTGCACTCCCTCCATGGCAAGAACATCCTTCCTCAGATAAGGCGACCAAAACTGCACACAATACTCAAGGTGTGGTCTCACCAAGGCCCTATACAACTGCAGCAAGACATCCTTGTTCCTGTACTCGAATCCTCTCGCTACGAAGGCCAACATACCATTTGCCTTTTTAACCGCCTGCTGCACCTGCATGCTTACCTTCAGCGACTGGTGCACAAGGACACCCAGGTCTCGTTGCACTTCCCCTTCTCCCAATCTATTACTGTTCAGATAATCTGCCTTCCTGTTTTTGCCACCAAAGTGGATAACCTCGCATTATACTGCATCTGCCATGCATCTGCCCAATCACCCAACCTCTCCAAATCATACTCGAGTTTCTCGGCATCCTACTCACAGCACACACGCCCACCTAGCTTTGTGTCGTCTGCAAACTTGGAGATATTACATCTAGTTCCCTCATCTAGATCATTAATATATATTGTGAATAGCTGGGGTCCTAGCACCGATCCCTGCGGTACCCCACTAGTCACTGCCTGCCACTCTTTGCTTCCTGTCTGCCAGCCAGTTCTCTATCCAAGTCAGTACCTTGCCCCCAATCCCATGTGCAGTGTGCAACCAGGTTGCGTCGGTGTCCTGGGGAGGTCTCTACCGCCCATTGGAAAGGAAGAGAACCTCCTTGCATGCTGTGACTCCCTCCATAAGCATATGGAGGGAGTCATGCGGGAGCCTGGGTGCAGCCGTGCACCTTTGTGCATTATTTGTCAGTGTTTGCAGCACCTCAGTGCTGTAGAACACTGACAGCACAACTATCAAAATGAATGTGGACGTGGACCCTTTAAGGAAACCGGCTGATGACGCGTCATCAGACCTGCTTCCTTTTAATTGGCCGGGAACCTCACAGGTGGGCTTGTTAAGCCCAGTCAGGGCAAAATCACTTGGAGGAGGCGGGATCAAGACAGGTGTGGAGTTTGAGGCTGCTGTCTACTCCGGCCACGCCACGGTAGGTGAAATCGCGGCCATACACTCTATTTTCTCCTTATTTATTTTTTCATTTCTCCTGTTCATTTTCTGTATTCTCCTTGATTCTCTACTGTATTATGGACCTGACATTTATCATAAGCCTCCTTTTTCTGTTTAATTTTAATCTCAATATCTTTAGTCGTCCAGGAAGCTCTAGCTTTGGATGCCATTCCTTTCCCCCTCATAAGAATGTGTTTAGTCTGAACCCGAACTTTCTCCTCCTTGAAGGCTTCCCATTGCTCATTTACTGTTTTACCTGCCAACCTTTGTTTCCAATCCACCTGGGCTAAATCCCTTTTCAACTCATTGAAATTAGCCCTCTGAGTATTTTCACCGTTAATTGTTCATGGTCCCTTTCCATAACTCCTCTAAACCCAATGATATAGTGATAATTGCTTCACAAATGCTCTCCCACTGAAACATGCTCCACTTGCCCCACTTCATTCCCCAGAACTACATCCAGCACTGCTTCCTTCCTCATTGGACTGCAAACATGCTGATCAAGAAAGTTCTCCTGTACATCTAGAAAAGGAGAAGAGCATATAGGTTGTCACAAGGGAGTGAATGAGAAAATAGAATGAAAAGAAAGCAGGAGATGGTTTGTTCACACAAATCCTGAGCCAATCCTTCTACTTTCCTATCTCTATCCCCTTCTATGATCTCCACCCCCACTTCCCCCTACTTCCAGGATTCTCAGGGCTTCATTCTCATACAGGGATAGTGTGCAAAGGTTAGGGGTCCTCCTCCCATCTGTGCTCTCTGTCTCTTTTTCTATCAGCTATCTTCTCATGCAAGCAATGTAGTAAAAGTGAGTGGTTGCAATATTCTTGATGATATACAGTAATACCCAAGTGTTAGCATGTAGCCCACAGTGCAAGTGATGGCATGCATATGTATCATGCAATAAAACAGAAAATGCTGTTATAATGTATGAGAGGGAGATCATTGTAAGTATCATAGGTGCTTACTACACTCAAATTAATGGAAGATAACAGTGGGCTCTCTTACCTTGTCTGACCTGATAAGGTAATTAAACTTCTTTCTACATTGCCTCCAGATACATGGTATGTTGCTCATGGCATCGGTGATAGTTACAACCTCCTGCCATACTTGTTGGGCAGTTTGCTGACTGGGCTGCATCCCAAAGAGAGCCCTCTTCTGTCCCTCACTTTCTCCCAGAATTTCTATCTTCCTATCACAAAAATGAACTGCTTGCAGACATGTTTCCAAACACAATGGGCTCGATTTTACCAGCCCTGAGGAGGCGGGTTTGCAGGCATGTCAGCTGGTAAAATCGTAAAAAATGGCTTCAGACACCCAACCCGCCTCCATCCCGCCCCCACGCGATTTTCATGAGTGTTGGGTCAGCCACTCCCAAACTGACCTGACTCCAACCAGTAGGACAGGAAGTTAAGGCAGTTAAGAGCCTGTTAGCTGCCTTGATAATCCCATTTTGATAGAGGTTTCCCATTTTCCTGCCTCTGGTTCCTGTTTCCCGTCTTGTCAGAAACAGTCCTGCTGCAAGGAGACGAGTTGGTGGAGGACATGATCTGTAGTTATTATTGGTGCAGAACTTTAAAAGCGCTCCTGTAACATGGCTGGCATTCAAATGCAACAACTTTGTTGTTGGAGGTTTGGGATAAGATTTTGCAAACCTACTGACCTTGTGACTGGTCAAGCTGACACACATCTGCTGTTTGAACTGATTGGAATAATTTCAGGCCACTTTGAGTGCGCGATTGCAAGCTTCTTGCCTCAACTGAAATTATACCAACGGGATGGGAACCATTTACATCCTCTCATCCTGGTCATCAGATTCGGAGGAAGAGCAGCGCGGCTTAGTGCTGCCGGATGAACAAGTGGCTCAGCACACAGCCTCCTTGGAGGAAGATGAAGAGGAGGAAGACAGAGAGTGACGCCTTGCGGGGCCGGATGTGGCCAATCCAACAGCAGGCTATCACATTGCTGGCCATCAGGCCAGGGATGCACTCATCCATGCCAGATTCGCGTAAGCTTACGCTTCAACCACAGGTGGCTGACACATGGAGATGAATATAAGTTCCACATTCTCAAAAACCCAGGCATCATCTGTCCAATAAACGGTGGTTTGCGCTCAGTGTCACCACCAACATTCTACATGGAATTCTCCCTGAGCTCTCACTCTTGAACTTCCATTTCCCAGAACACAGAGGCCACACTTTAGGTGATCTCAGCAGATCATTAAACCTTTTTCCACACTGAACCATGTGCATCTGCACACAGACCTCGAGCTCACCTCCTCAGCAATTTGCAGCCAAGCTGCCTTGGTTTGCTGAGGAGGCCTCCTCCTTCTGTTTCCAAAGAAGTGGAGCTCCTGACGTCCTCTAACTCCCTCAACAAGAGCATGGAGAGAGCCCTCATTGAACCTGGGTACAGCCTTAGTTATTGGGGCTGCCGTTCCTGCAGCAGCCAGCACCTTTAAGAGAAAAAAGCATTAATATCACTAAGCCAATGATTGGAACAAATCTGGCATCTTTTTAATTTCATAGTCAGATTATAAATTGATATATACAAAAAATCATAAAAATCTTTCTGGAAAAATATGGCCAGCAATTTCATTCATTAAATTTTGTTCAGAACAGATGCTGTCAACTCCCCTTTCTATATATTACAGCACCAAATCATCACATTGACATTTTTCCCAAAGGGGACATGGCCCCTTTAAATTTTCTTTCCAACAACGCGTCATCAGACGCGAGAAACTGACAGCCTCCAAGCAATTGCCTGGAGGGACCCGCACGTCGGCTGTAACGAGGCAAATCAACGCAAATTCATAAGTTCTGGGAGGCGGCTGCCGGGAGCAGGTCGGAAAGCCTCCGAGCAGCGGATCCGCACTCAAGCCACCTCCATTAGTAAAATCGCGGCCACTGGCTCTGCCTTACAAACCACTTTAAATCCTGCAGCAGAATGCAATTTCATGTCCAGCAATGGGCAAGTTTTAAATCACAGGCTTTACCAAAGCTGGGAGCACCTCAAGACAATGCTAATGACGTGACTCTGGAAATAAATGTGGGATAAGCTTTAGGCAGGTGCTCTTCTTCCAGGGCCTCAGTTCTGGTTGAGCTTTCACCCAATCAGAAAATCTAGGCCAGTGTATTTGAATATTGTGATTTCCAGACTTGGAAATCAAGAATATTGGATGCCTCCAGATCTGTCAAGGCATCTAAATCGCTGTTTTAGAATTCCTATGATATATTTGATGGATCTGGTGGAGGTGTGCACCTCATTGTACCTGTGCTCTGCTGATGTATAGGCATGCCGCAGAAAGGTCAGAAGCCAAGGCAGCAGAGCATTTCTGTGGTCTCTTTAGGATCCAACCCTTGACTTTCTGGATATCAGCAAATGCTGGACTGCCATAAATTGAATGCATCATGAATGAATGCTGTTGGGGAATCTGAAATTTACCTGCAGTATCCGGTGAAGATGGTTGCACACAAGCTGAACATTGATAGAATAAAATTTCTTTCAGTTTGCCTATGGTGCACTTCCGTGACATCAATGAAACCTGCCATTTGATAAAGCTTAGAACTCTGTCCTGTTGCTCATTGTTGTTCACTGGGAAAGAGATGTATCTGCTTGCTCTGGCAAACAATAAATCATTCATCTATTTATACAACAATGCAGCACAGACTGGTGTTACTAATAACTCCATTGGCCCCCTGGAAAGAGCCTGAAGCAAAATAATTGAAGGCAACTGTTCTCCAGTTCTGACGAAGGGTCTTCGACCTGAAACGATGACTCTGTTTCTCTCCGCGGATGTTGCCTGGCCTGCTGAGTTTTTCCAGCGTTTTCTGTTATTTTGGATTTCCAGCATCCGCAGTATTTTGCTATCGTGTTCTTCACTGTCACTTGCAGCACCATGTCTGGTCTTGTGTTGGGTTGCAGGTTATCCTCCAGCATGTTGCACAGCCTTTTTACTGCCTCACTGGTGAATCAGAGCCTCTGAAGGCATTGCTATTCCATCAGGTCCAGATAATTCCTTTGGGGTTGATGTATTTGGTTAGCAGAATAATGATGGTTTGGACCCCTCTCCCTGCAATGAATTTGCACTTCCCTGGCATTCAAAAGCTCTTCCTTGTACTCTTACTACTAATACATATACAGTGGACTCCAAATGGTATACCCATTGTGCTAAGGGGGATGTGATCCAAAAAGTGCATGTAACTCCCCAACTCTCAAAAGTTCCTAGGCGTGGTGCTGGCCAACTGCAACAGAAAACTGGCATTTTTTGTCTCAAAAGTTGATTTGCCACTCCAAATGCAAGTTGCTCCCTGTCCTTTCAAAGTACAGTAGATTTCAGACCCAGCCCAGCAACTGAGAACACAGTTTGTATATGCCATATTATCACATGAGTTACGACCAGTGTTAGGGAAAGAAATTGATGCGGAGGCCAGATTGAAGTCACTTCCACTTGTTTTAAATACAGTTAAAATCTTAGTGCTTCTTTCCAGTGCAATCTCTCTGGCTAAGCCTGCCCTGCGACTGGGAATGCTTGTCAAGCATAAATGGGATGGAGACTAGATGTGATGAATCGCCACCTCTTTTTCTTCTTCCTGGGAAATAGGTGCGCATGGGGCATTGGGCAGAGAAAAATTAACCCCACCGAGATGCATTATGATATGTCTGGCGAACCAAAGTATCCTTTTCAGATGTAGCAGATGAATAATAAAACCTCAGATTAATTTATATCATTTTATTTGTGATTTACTGAAATACATTTTGAATCAATTCATTTTCAAATTGACAGCAAGTTACTACAGTTCACGCACAATCCCTAATGTTTTCCTTTTTGTCATGTTAGAGTCTAAATGGGTGATCTAGAGAAAGGAAAGAAAATCTTTGTGCAGAAGTGTACTGTGTGTCACACTATTAAAAAAGGTGGAAAACATATGGTTGGCCCAAATCTCTCGGGTCTTTTTGGGCGTAAATCCGGGACAGCTGCAGGATATGCCTACACTGATGCAAACAAGAATAAAGGTAGTGCAATTTAGACTGCAACTTTGATGTTTGCATTTCAGTATTATTTGTCCCTGAACTAAAATATGCATTTATATGCAGGCATCACATGGGGAGAGAGCACTCTAATGGAATATTTGGAGAACCCCAAAAAATATATTCCTGGAACAAAAATGCTCTTTGCTGGTATCAAGAAGAAAAGTGAACGTGCTGACCTCATTGCTTATTTAAAGAAACCATCATCATAATGAAAGCTTTAATTAAATGCTGGATTTAATTTTGAAATGTATTTTTTTTTTGTCAGTCATTAAAACTTTAGTCAAGAGTAAAGCACTCCAGCAATTCAGCTGCTTATCTATGTTCAGTGCTAACTTGTCAATTGTTTTTAATTACTGTAATGGAAATGATTTAATTGTGTAACAAACTTTCAACTTTTAAAATAAAGTTAAGTACATTTTCAAAATGCCTTAATAATATGAAAATAGTTTGTTCCAGGCCATATGTTACCTTGAGTTTGCAAGAAGTGGCTAAGTGGGACTGTCTTCTTGGTGAAGTGTAAGCAGCATGCCTAAGTAACTCTTCCAAGGTCTATTGACTGGTCTTCTTGAATGAGTGTGTCAGGGCAGACTGCATCTAATAAGACATACCTGCCTTTGTGCATGCTTGTGGAACTACTCATTCTCTAATTCCCTGAGGGCAAGAGGGATTCTCAGAGGAATGCCCATCTAAATGGCATTCATTGCTTAAATTAATAAAATTCCCTTCAAAGATACAAGGTGAAAAATAAAGTAAAGCAATACAAAAACAAAAGCAACCCAAAAAGCCAAAAATAGTAGTAGTTCACACTCACTTCCAACCCAGTTAAACATACCTTCAAGGAATTCAGATTGAAATGCCAGGAAATGAGTTTTAAAATGTGTTGATGATGACAGTGTTTCTGGGGCAAACCATGAAAAATGCAGGATACGGACACCTTAGCCTTGGCTTTACAGCGCGTCACAGATCTGTACCAACCTGCTCTCCAGCAGATTGGTAGGAGTGAAGTGTGGCTGGCCCATGAGAGGGATGATGTTGAAATGGAACATGGAAGTGGGGAATAAAAACAGAAAATGCTGGAAATACTCAGCAGGTCAGGCAGCATCTGTGGAGAGAGAAACAGAGTTAACGTTTCAGGTCGATGACCATCAGAACTGGAAGTGGGGACTCCACTCAAAGTGCTCGCATTACTCACCTGTTGCCAGCCCGTACCCGACATGCTGCCTCCTCTCCCGATGGTCGAATCTGCCCCTGCACAGATGCAGGTGGAGCAGTCTTCAGCGGGGCCCTCACAGGCTCCAACACTCAGAGGTCGTCAGCCAAGAGCATCTCAACAATCAGAGCAGAGCCCTGAGCAGCCTGCCTCTACCTCTGCTGAAGCCACAGGGGTTGCACCACATAGGAGCGGTAGGAAAAGGAAGAGTAAAGCTTTGTAGTTCACCAAGGAATGCATATGGACATTTGAGGAAATGTTCTGTTGGAAAGTTTCCATTGTTTAGTACAATCACATAAAATGTATTACTTTGCACCATTTTCCTGTGTTGCCCATTCTTGGTTGCCAAGTGGCAACTTGCCTTTTCAGTTGCTTGTTGATGAATGGGAAGACATGAATTAACGGGGCTCAATGAGGGATGTGCAATCGGATGGTTGGTTACATGACTGCTTTGTGTCATTGGGATTGGAGATGGAGGGATGGAGGGAGAGTGGTTGTTGGATGTGATTGTTATATTGGGCCAGTGGTAGTGACTAACTGAAAATTACAGCTATAAGGGAATCCCAGGCAGCAATGTGAGCGGTTGGTGCTGTGTTGGGGTCATAAGAACATAAAAATTAGAAGCACAAGTATGCTATATGGCCCCTCGAGCCTACTCTGCCATTCAGAAAAATCATGGCTGATCTTCAACCTCAACTCCACTTTCCTGCCCTATCTCTATATCCCTTGATTCCCCTAGAGTCCAAAATTTATCTACATCAGCCTTGAATATACTCAACGATTCAGCATTCGCTGCTCTTTGGGGTAGCGAATTCCAAAGATTCACAACCATCAATTCCTCCTCATCTCAGTCTTAAATGGCCGTCCCCTTATCCTGAGACTATGCCCCCTAGTTCTAGACACTCCAGCCAGGGGAAACAACCTCTCAGCATCTACCCTGTCAATCCCCCTCAGAATCTTATATATTTCAATGAGATCACCTCTCATTCTTCTAAACCCCAGAGAGTATAGGCCCAATCTACTCAATCTCATCATAGGACAACCCTCTCATCCCAGGAATCAATCTAGTGAATCTTTGTTGCACCGCCTCCAAGGCAAGTATATCCTTCCTCCGATAAGGAGATCAAAACTGTGCACAATACTCCAGATGTGGTCTCACCAAAGCCCTGTACAATTGTAGCATGACTTCCTTACCCTTGTACTCCAACCCACTTGCTATAAAGGCCAACATGCCATTTGCCTTCCTAATTGCTTGCCGTACCTGCATACTAACTCTGTGTTTCCTGTGGGAGGATATCTAAATCTCTCTGAACAACATTTAATAGTTTCTCACCATTTAAAAAAATATTCTGTTTTTCTATTCTTCCTACCAAAGTGAATAATCTCACATTTCCCCACATTATACTCCATCTGCCATTTTAATACCCACTCACTTAACCTGTCTGTATCCCTTTGCAGGCTCTTTGTGTTCTCTTCACAGATTACTTTCCCACCTAGCTTTGTATCGTCAACAAACTTGGATACATTACACGTGGTCCCTTCATCTGTCATTAATATAGATGGTAAATAACTGAGGCCCAAGCACTGCTCCTTGCGGCACCCTAGTTACAGCCTGCCAACTGGAAAATGACCTGTTTATCCCTACTCTCTGTTTTCTGTCTGTTAACCAATCCTCTATCCATGCTAATATATTACCCCCAACCCCATGAGCCCTTATCTTGTGTAATAACATTTTATGTGGCACCTTATCGAATGCCATTTGGAAATCCAAATATACTACGTCCACTGGTCCCCCTTTATCGTACTAATTACATCCTCAAAAATGCTTAACAAACTTGTTAAACATGACTTCCCTTTCATAAAACCATGTTGACTCTGCCTAATCATATTATGATTTTCTAAGTACCCTGTTACTACTTCCTTAATAATGGATTCCAGCATTTTCCCGATGACTGATGTCAGGCTAACTGCCCTGTAGTTCCCTGTTTTCTCTCTCCCTCCTTTCTTGAATAGCAGGGTTACATTTTCTACCTTCCAATCCATTGGAACTGTTCTAGAATCTCGGGAATTTTGGAAGATCATAACCAATGCATCCACTATCTCTGCAGCGACTTCTTTTAGAACCCTGGGATGTAGGCATCAGGTCCAGGGGATTTGTCGGCTTTTAGTCCCATTAGTTCCTCAAGTACTTTTTCTCTACTGATATTAATTACTTTAAGCTCCTCACTCTAATTAGCCCCTTGGTTCCCCACTATTTTTGGTATGCTTTTTGTGTCTTCTACCGTGAAGATAAACACAAAGGGCTTGATTTTGCCAGGTCTGAGGAGGCAGGATTGGAGGCGTGTGAGGTGTTAAAATCGCAAGAAATGGCAGGCGGCTCCAATCCCGCCTCCGAGCAATTTTCCCAGAATTGGGGTTTCAGATCCCGCTTCCATCCCACCACCAAGAGGCAGGATAGGCCCTTAAGGCCCTTAACAACCAGTTAATTGCCTCTATTATCCCATTTTGAGAGGCCTTTCTGATTTTAACACTTTTTCTCTGTCCTGCATTTCTCCTCTGGAACACGCCAATTAATCCTGGCGGCCTCACAAGTGGACTGCTTACTAATAGCTGCAGCTCCACCATTAAAAAGGAGTTTTCACCAATGATCATTTGCAGGTGGCAGAACTTTGTTGTCTCAGGTCTGGGGAAACTTTTAGCAGGCATACTCATTGTTGTGGAAGTTTGGAGCCTGACACCCATCTCCAGTGTGACCTCCTGGGAAACCGCTCTCCCCACCTTGACTGAACGCTTCCTCAACTGAGGCATATGTCAGAAGCATGGGAACCATTTATTTCCTTTCCTCCTGGACATCAGATGCGGACGAAGACCAGCCGTGGAAGCAGCAGAACCTTGAACAACAGCAGCACCAACAGCAGGAGCAACAACAGTAGCGCCAAGCTGCTGCACAGGCCAGAAGGTGCCAGCGCGCAACCACATTGCTGCCTGGGATGCACTCATGTTGGCCAGATTTGCTTAGCCTCCACAATCAAACACTTTTGCCTCACACATTCTTACTAGAGCATTGATAATGGACAAGAACCTGTGGATTCCTATTACTCTGACCACCATACTTACAATTGCAAGTCGCTCTAAGCCCTCAATGTGGAAGTCCCATTTGCAAAATGACACAGGCCACAACTTCAACAGTTTGCCATCAGAATTTTTTTTATCAAAACAAGCAACTGATGGCATTTCAAAAATAAACAACATAATATCCAAGTGACTACCCTTGTGACTACTTGTGCATTATCTTCCACTTACGTGTGCTCCTATGTGGTGCTTCCCCTGTGGCTTCAGCAGATGTGGAGGCACCTTGCTCACTTTCTTGCTGCTCCTGTCTCGAAACTTTTGGCGGCTGTCCTCTAGGGTTGCAGCAGTGACAGTGTGGACCTGGGAGGAGCGGCGGCGGTGATAAAAGGCGACCCCAAGGCGCAGGTAGGCCCCACAGCAGCGGCAGTGTGGACCTGGGAGGAGTGGCGGCGGCGATAAAAGGCGAGCCCGAGGCGCAGGTAGGCCCCACAGCAGCAGCAGCGGCAGTGCGGACCTGGGAGGAGCGGCGGCGGCGATAAAAGGAGAGCCTGAGTTGCAGGTAGGCCCCACAGCAGCAGCAGCGGCAGTGCGGACCTGGGAGGAGCAGCAGCGGCGATAAAAGGAGAGCCCAAGGCGCAGGTAGGCTTCCCAATCTCAGAGCTCCGAGAGTGGGAGAGAGAAGTAAAAAGTAATCGAAGTGTGACGTCACCAGAAAGCAGGTAAGTGATTGGTTGGTGAGTATTTCCCTCTCGTTTTTTCCAAACTTAAATTTTGTGGTTTATAGTTTCTAGGGTCTCTGTTGTGTAGCGGGGACTGTTAAACAAGGGTCTTTGAGTATATCATTTAATTGGTGGGATTGATTTGATTTAATTTAATTTGAATTAATTAAAGGGTAGGTCATGGCAGGACAGCTCGGCGCCGTGGTATGCTCCTCCTGCACCATGTGGGAAATCAGGGACACTTCCTGTGTCCCTGACGACCATGTGTGCGGGAAGTGTATCCAGCTGCAGCTACTGACTGACCACATTGCGGCGCTGGAGCTGCGAGTGGATACATACTGGAGCATTTGCGATGCTGAGGACATCGTGGATAGCACGTTTAGGGAGTTGGTCACACCGCAGGTAAAGGCTGCACAGGTAGGAAGAGAATGGGTGACCACCAGGCAGAGTAGTAGGCACAGGCAGGTAGTGCAGGTGTCCCCTGTGACCAACCCCCTCTCAAACAGATATACCGCTTTGGATATTGGTGAGGGAGATGGCTTATCAGGGGAAGGCAGCAGCAGCCAACTTCCTGGCACCATGGGTGGTTTTGCTGCACAGGACGGGAGGAAAAGTAGTGGGAGAGCTATAGTGATAGGGGATTCTATTGTAAGAGGAATAGATAGGCGTTTCTGTGGCCGCAAACGAGACTCCAGGATGGTATGTTGCCTCCCTGGTGCAAGGGTCAAGGATGTCTCGGAGCGGCTACAGAGCATTTTGGAAGGGAGGGTGAACGGCCAGTTGTCGTGGTGCATATAGGTACCAACGATATAGGTAAAAACCGGGATGAGGTCCTAAAAGCTGAATATAGGGAGTTAGGAGGTAAATTAAAAAATAGGACCTCAAAGGTAGTAATCTCAGGATTGCTACCAGTGCCACGTGCTAGTCAGAGTAGAAATAGAAGGATACTTCAGATGAATACGTGGCTAGAGGAATGGTGCGAGGGGGAGGGATTCAAATTCCTGGGACATTGGAACCGGTTCTGGGGGAGGTGGGACCAGTACAAAATGGACGGTTTGCACCTGGGCAGGACTGGGACCGATGTCCTAGGGGGAGTGTTTGCTAGTGCTGTGGGGGAGGGTTTAAACTAAAATGGCAGGGGGTTGGGAACCTGTGCAGGGAGACAGAGGAAAGGGAAACAAGGATAGAAGCAAAAGACAGGAAGGAGAAAAGCAAAAGTGGCAGTCAGAGAAATCAACGGTTTAAATCAAACATGGCCACAGTAAATAATTCTAAAAAGTCTGTGGCCTAGAAATTCAGTATAGCCAGTTTTGGGGCGCTAACGTTAGCGCCCGCCCGACTTTAGCGCCCGCCCCAAAGTTGCGCCCCCTTCGCCGAAATTCAGTTGCTTCGCCCTAAGAGGTTGCTGGAGCGCTAAAAGAGGCGTTACACGACTATCTTTAGGCGCTAAGCCGGCGGTGCAGAGGGATAGCGCCGAGGCAGGGCGCAGCGCGGGTGCGGTCATTTTTTGATTGACAGCAGACCCCGTGGCGCCGGCCAGCTCTTAAAGGGGGAAGGGACGATTTGGTCTGCTGCCACGCCCTGCACACTGCAGCTTTCAAACTAGGCCTCAACACTGCTGCTGAGGCCAAGGAGCCATGGCAACGCATGATAAGGCCCGTGAGCGTGCCCTGCGCTTCTCAGAGCGTGATCTGGATATCATGCTGACAGCATTGGAGAAGAGGCGCAGGATCTTGTTCCCAGACAATGGCAGGAATCCCACCCACCGCGTCTACACCAAAGCCTGGAGGGAGATCGCCACCAGGGTGTCGTCCTACGGCGATGCCCCCAGGGACAAGGTGCAATGTCGGAAGAAATACAATGACCTGACCAGGATTGTCAGGGTGAGTACCCTTTCCACTCTCCTCCTCATTCTTGCATGTACACCTGACATGATGGGCAAAGGGACCTGAAAGGCCTAATGGGCAGCCCTCAGCCAGCAGCTTTGGGACAGTCATGAGCATCAATTGCACATTCTGCACTTTACACACTGGCCAAGCTATTCCACCATGAGAGGCAGTGCACACTAGATCAGGGCTACACTCTGGCCAAGCTATTCCACCATGGGAGGCAGTGCACACTACGTCACGGCTACACACCGTACTTAGAGCCCGTCCTTTCTCTTGCAGGCTAAACTTGCGAATAATCGCAAGCGCCGCGACATCACCGGGGGAGGCCGCGCCAAGTTCCAGAAGCTCACTCCCCTGGAGGAGCGCGTGAGTGGCCTCATGGGAGGCCGCGTGATTGTGCCCAGAGCGTGCGGAGAAGCTGACCCTCCGCTGCCCGGCAATGGTAAGGACCTCGCCTTTTGGCCCTCTCTCGTCACACTTGCGCATCCGAGCTACCTCCTTTGCCACTGTGCCACCAATGCGCTGAATGCCACCAGTCATGACTCCCTCGCTGACGCCCTCTCCTCACTCTGAAGCTACTCTTCTGCCTTCCTGCTTTCAGCTGGTGACGAAGAGCTCCCTGAAGCTGCCAGTGACAGCCCCTCCGAACAGGAGGAGGAGGAGGAGGAGGAAGAAGAGCAACCCGGACCATCAGGGGAGGACTCAGGTCCCGCAGCAGAGGGCGAAGTGTTGGACACGTCTTCCCTGGACGAGAGCCTGGAGCAACTTTCGGAGGGGAGTGCAGCTGCTGGGACCAGAGGTGTCCAGCCACCCAGGAGGGCTGCGGGTGGGCCGCGGCCTTCCCCCCCCCAGAGGGGGGAAGGATCGGAGGGGAGTGCAGTTGCTGTGGACATTCGGCGCCAGCAACGTGCCAAGGGTCGCCTAGCTCGGACCCCTGCTCCCCAGCGGGAGAGTCCCACCTCCAGTCCGGCCACCTTCACCTCGGAGGAGGTGCGCCAGCTGGACCAAATGGCCGAGGGTTCGGACCGCCGCCACACAGAGCTCATGCAGGTGGTGGGACGGATGCCTGAGGCCATCGAGTCGCTGGCGACCAGTGTGCGGGAGTTTGGGGCATCAAATGCCGAGAGTGGCCGGATGATGATGGAGGTAGTGGAACGGATGCCTCCGGCGATGGAGTCGCTGGCTGATGCCGTCAAGTCAGTGGCGGATGTGATGCGGGCGCAGACCAGGGCAACAGGGGCACTCACTGCTGCCACACGCGCTGCCTCAGCCAGGCATCGCCAGGACACCCGCCGCGCTGCAGCAGCACAGCGATCCGCCCTTCGGCTGATTGGTGCGGATCGTGCAGTGCGTGCCCGGGCGAGTGCCAGCGTGCAACATCACCAGCCAGCGCCTCCAATACGCCAGCTTGCCCACATTGCGCCATCCGTCGCCGCCACTCCCCCAGTGGAGCGTCAACGGCAAGCGACTGGAGCTGATGGTGGCCATGCACATGTGCGCCAATCAACAGCCGGCCCCTCGAGGCCCAAAGCCCGTGAGGGCCGCCCCCCAAGGCCATCTGGCGGAAGGACATCTGACCCTCAGGCGCCTTCCCCCAGCCTCGCAGCAGCCACTGGGCAGAGCTTGCGGAGGAGCAGCAGGCCGGGCAGGGGCGCCAAAAGGCTGGACAAGATCTCGCCCTCGCGGGCCACTAAGTAGAGGGTGTGGCCAGCTTTCATTTTATATGGCGGTGGACATCTTTATTTTGCCCATGGTTGTTTTGTTTATGGGTATGTTTTTTGCGTTAAGGCCGAGGTTGAGGCCTGGTTTGTTCAAATGTGGAGTTACTCCTCCCCAGGTTGTGGGAGTGAGTCGTTTGTTGCACTTTTTGTGGGGGCCGTTGATTGTTTTTGGGATTCATGTGGGAAGGGGTTTCATTTTTGTCAAATATAAATTTATCTTTATTCAGACAGTGTACATGGTTGTTCTTGTTAGTCTTTGTTGCCTTCGCCGGCTGAGGGCTTGCGGAGCGGCTGCATTCATCTTGCTTCATGGCCACAAGGCATTCCCTGACAGGGGGCTTAGAAGTTACGTTCAATAAGCTGGCGACGGACGGCCCTTGGACCTTGTCGCTCCCTCCTGGGAACGTACTCCTCCTCCTCCTCCTCCTCCTGCTCCTCCTGCTCCTCCTCCTGAGGTGGTGGTCCAACATCAGGTGGCAGTGCCTGAATCCTGCGGAGAGCCAGGTTGTGTAGCATGCAGCAAACTACGACAAATTGGGAGACCCGTTGCGGCGAATACTGCAGAGATCCGCCGGAACGATCAAGGCAGCGGAACCGCTGCTTGAGGACCCCAATAGTTTGCTCGATGATGTTTCTGCTCCTTTGATGGCTCTCATTGTATGCCTCTTCAGCAGCGGCCCTGGGCGCGCGGAGCGGGGTCATGAGCCAGGTACACAAAGGATAGCCTTTGTCCCCGAGTAGCCATCCTCTTGGGGGAGGCTGTGCCTCGAACATGTCATGCACAGTACTCTGCAGCAGGATAAAGGCATCGTGGCAGCTGCCTGGAAAGCAGGCATTGACAGCCAGGATGCGCTGCTTGTGGTCACACACCAGCTGCACATTGAGAGAATGGTAGCCCTTCCGGTTGCGATACTGCTCGCCATGCTCCAGAGGTGCCCGCAAAGCCACATGCGTACAGTCAATGGCGCCCTGCACCAAGGGGAAGGCCGCGAGTCTAGCAAATCCCACTGCACGCTGATGCTGGCTCTCCAGGGCCATGGGGAAGGAGATGAATTGGCGTCTCCTTCTGAAAAGGGCATCAGTCACCTGGCGGATGCAGCGATGCACGCCAAACTGGGATATGTTCGCTATGTCCCCAACAGCGGATTGGAAGGAGCCGGTGGCATAGAAGTTCAATGCCACCGTCACCTTCACTTCCACCGACAGAGACGTCCTGCACCTGAGCTTTGGACGCAGATCTCTGCGAAGCAGGTGGCAGATCTCTGCAACCACCTCCTTTCGGAATCTCAGCCTTCTTACACATCGCGCGCCACTCATGGTGAGGTAGGAGCGCTGCTGGCGGTATACCCTGACTGGGTAAGGCCTATGTTGCCGACGCCTGTTGCCCCCTCTGCCTCTAGCCAGGGCTGCCCCTCTGACCCCGTGTCTGCGAGCCCTACGCACATGGCGCTGAAACTCCGCGTTGGCACCCCATGCAGCCCCCATCAAATGCTGGCAAACAGTCAAATTTCCAACAGGGCACTTGCAGCGCTTTGGCCTGAGTCCAAAAATACCTGAGCTATTGCTGCACGAAACCAGTTAGCTCTCCTCCTTGTTGTGTGTCCAGAAATCCGTTGCACAAGAGTGTTTGCTGCAAAATGGCTGCCCTTTATACTGCAGGGTCCGTGCCCTTTAATTTGCACTCCCCGGGGCCCGCGTCGGCTGTGTTGCATTCCATTTTACAAACGCTCTGGCCGCCAGCCGCACAATGGGGCGGTCCAACTGAAGTTTGGAATCGGGGCGCGCAAAGGGCATTGCACGAGGATGTGATGTCATTTTCTGCACGTGCAGCCGGGCGGGCGCTAAACTTTGCGTCGGCGCTAAGGGTCCACTTAATTTGGGGCGAGGCGCAAACTGCGCTGCGCCCGGGCGCTACACGCATAGCGCCCGAAATTCACTTCTCTTAAGGCGCAAACTGCTGGCGCAACCAACTGAATTTCTAGGCCTAAGTGTTAAAAAAGCAAGCCTGAAGGCTTTGTGTCTTAATGCGAGGAGCATTCGTAATAAGGTGGATGAATTAGCTGCGCAAATAGATGTAAACAGATATATGATTGGGATTACGGAAACATGGCTCCAGGGTGACCAGGGCTGGGAACTCAACATCCAGGGGTATTCAATATTCAGGAAAGACAGGCAAAAAGGAAAAGGAGGTGGGGTAGCATTGCTGGTTAAAGAGGAGATTAACACAATTGTAAGGAAGGATATTAGCTCTGATGATGTAGAATCTGTATGGGTAGAGCTGAGAAATACCAAGGGACAGAAAACGTTAGTGTGAGTTGTATACAGATCCCCAAACAGTAATGCGGAGGTTGGGGATGGCATTAAATGGGAAATTAGAGACGCGTGCAATAAGGGCAGAGCAGTTATCATGGGTGACTTTAATCTACATATAGATTGGGCTAACCAAATTAGTAACAATACTGTGGAGGAGGAATTCCTGGAGTGTATACGGGATGGTTTCCTGAACCAATATGTCGAGGAACCAACTAGAGATCAGGCCATCTTAGACTGGGTATTATGCAATGAGAAAGGATTAATTAGCAATCTTGTTGTGCGAGGCCCCTTGGGGCGGAGCGATCATAATATGATAGAATTCTTCATTAAGATGGAAAGTGAAGTATTTGACTCAAGAGACTAGGGTCCTGAATTTAAATAAAGGAAACTACGATGGTATGAGGCACGAG
The DNA here is from genome assembly GCF_052327205.1 of Somniosus microcephalus. NCBI lineage: Eukaryota > Metazoa > Chordata > Chondrichthyes > Squaliformes > Somniosidae > Somniosus > Somniosus microcephalus. The sequence goes on from NC_140990.1 coordinate 242,554,359, forward strand.
TTGGTTCGGATTGATTTGGGAATGTTACTCAAAGGGTTGACGGTTGATAGGCAATGGCAAACATTTAAAGATCGCATGGATAAACTACAGAATTTGTTCATCCCTGTTTGGCATAAAAATAAAACAAAAAAGGTGACTCAACCGTGGCTAACAAGGGAAATTAGGGATAGCATAAGATCCAAGGAGAAGACATATAAATTGGCCAGAAAAAGCAGTAAACCTGAGGATTGGGAGCAGTTTAGGATTCAACAAAGGGGGACAAAGGGATTAATTAAGAGGGGGAAAATAGAGTATGAGAGTAAGCTTTCAGGGAACATAAAAACTGACTGTAAAAGCTTTTATAGATATATGAAGAGAAAAAGATTGGTGAAGTCAAGCGTAGGTCCCTTGCAGTCAGAATCAGGGGAATTTATAATGGGGAACTGTGGTGATTATTTCCTATGTTTAATAAGAAGTATTGTGATTGGTGAATGGGGTGGTTGTTCTCTGTATTAGTAAGAAGTATTGTAATTGGTTGTTTGTTTCTACCTTGAGATATGCTGTAAACTCATTGGTAGTGGATGTCAGGTGATTTGTGGTGGCCATCTTAAATTCAGTTCTCTCTAGTCATTGTTGGAGACTGGTGTTGAAAGATGTGCTACTGGGTTTTTTAAGTTAATAAAGCCTAGATTAGAAAGGCAAATCTATTCTTTATTTCAATTTATTAACTTTTTATCAGAATGGAGCGATATCTTCAACCGGAACGATTCAATGCTGACCCTAATTCTGCAGGAGTGGATGATAAATGGAAACATTGGTATTGTACATTTACAAACTTTTTGGGTGTGTTGGAACAAGAGTCTCTGAATAAGCTGAATATGCTGATCAACTACATTGCTCCGGATGTGTATAAGTATATTTTGGACTGTAAAACTTACGAATTGGCTATTTCTACATTGGAGAAGATTTTTGTTAAACCAAAGAATGAGGTATTTGCACGTTACCTTCTATCTGCCCGTAGGCAGCAGGTGGGAGAATCTTTGGATACTTATTTACAAGCACTTCGGCACCTTGGTGCTAACTGTAATTATAAAGCCGTGACGGCCGAAGAATATAAGGAAGAATCGGTACGGGATGCTTTTATTAATGGACTACTGTCTAGATCAATTCGTCAGCGGTTGTTAGAAAATAAGACTTTGGATCTCAAGAGTGCTTTTGAGCAAGCTTCTACATTGGATATGGCTCAGAGAAGTTCGGATTCTTATGCTCTTTCTAATCGGCCTGTGACTGTGGTTTCGGCAGTTCCGGATGAAAAGGAATTAGGTGGACTTAATGGGAGTGGTTTACTAGATTCTGAAATAGTTTCTACTCCAACAGTTCCACCTTTTACTTCGGCGGCTGTTGCCTCTAGGATTCAGAAGTGTTATTTTTGTGGGAACGTCCGGCATCCTCGTTTGAAGTGTCCTGCCCGGGAGGCTGTATGTAGTAAATGCGGCAAGAGAGGTCATTATGCACGTGTTTGTAAATCATTAGGTTCAATTACCTCCTCTTCTGCGACTATTCAACCTGTAGAGAGGGCGTTTATTGCATCAATTTCTGCTGCATTTGCTCATGGCCTAAACAAAGCTATAGTTATGGCCCAAGTTAATGGGTTAGAAGTGAAGGCTCTCATAGATACGGGCAGTACCGAGAGTTTTATAAGTCTTCAGTTTGTGAAGGAAAAGTGTTTGAAAATCTTGCCTGTTACTTATCAGGTGTGTATGGCTCAGCCGACCCTTACTTCACAAGTAGCTGGTTGTTGCCTTGTGAAATTGATTCTTCTAGGTAATACGTATACTGATATACGCCTATCTGTTTTGCTTAATCTTTGTGCGGATATTTTGATTGGTCATGATGTGCTTAAATTACACGAGAGTCTTAGTCATTCATTTGGAGGGACTAAGCCACCCTTATCCATTTGTGGATTAACTTCTTTATCCATTTCTCCATTATCACTTTTTTCCAATTTGATGCCGGAATGTAAGCCAATTGCTACCAAGTCAAGAAGGTATAGCAGTCAGGATAGAGAATTTATTAATTCTGAAGTCCAACGTCGTTTATTGGAAGGAATCATTGAACCTAGTTGTTCGCCTTGGCGGGCTCAGGTAGTTGTCACCACTAACGAGAGGCATAAGAAACGAATGGTGATAGACTACTCTCAAACTATTAATAGGTATACTCAATTAGATGCATACCCTTTGCCTAAGATTGATGAGCTTATCAACAAAGTATCTCAGTATAAGTTTTTTTAGCATTATTGATTTAAAGAGTGCTTATCATCAGATTCCTGTTGTTAAGAGGGATCAACCATATACAGCCTTTGAGGCTGGTGGAAAGCTGTATCAGTTTTGCCGAATACCATTTGGTGTTACTAATGGTGTTGCTTGTTTTCAACGGGCAATGGATGCTTTTATAAGTGATAACTCTCTCTCTGACACCTTTTCATATTTAGATGATATTACGGTGTGTGGTAAATCAAGGGTGGAGCATGATTCTAATTTAGAAAGATTCCTTCAAGCTGTGGAAAAAGTTGGTTTAACTTTTAATAAAGAGAAGTGTATCTTTTCGACTACTGAGGTAAATCTACTGGGGTATATTATCTCGGGAAATAAGATTAAACCAGATCCAGAACGTCTGCGACCATTGATCGATTTACCTTATCCTACTAATTCCAAGGCTTTGCAACGAGTTGTTGGACTGTTTTCTTACTATTCTAATTGGATTGCAAACTTTTCGCAGAAGATCCGGCCCCTTATACGGGTTACGACATATCCTCTATCATGGGAGGCCAGGACATGTTTTGATAAATTTAAAAAGGATATCCTAGGAGCAGTTGTGCATTCTATTGATGAGCAGGCTCCCTTTGTGATTGAGACAGATGCTTCTGATTTTGCAATTGGGGCTACTCTGAACCAAAATGGAAGACCTGTGGCCTTTTTCTCATGTACTTTGAACAATAGTGAAAAAAGGCATTCTTCAATGGAGAAAGAGGCATATGCAATAGTAGAAGCACTGCGTAAATGGAGACATTATTTATCGGGGCGACATTTCACGTTGGTAACCGATCAAAAATCTGTGTCCTTTATGTTTGATGTTAAACATTTTGGAAAGATCAAAAATGATAAAATAATGAGGTGGAGGATTGAGTTGGCATGTTACCATTTTGATATAGTTTATCGTCCGGGGAAGGATAATGTTGCTGCTGATGCACTGTCGAGGGCTTATTGTTCTGTGATTCACGGAGATACGCTTATTAATCTTCACAATGCTTTATGTCATCCTGGGGTTACGAGGATGATACACTTCGTACGCAGTAAGAATTTGCCCTTTTCAGTTGAAGACGTCAAGCGGATGACTTCATCATGTTCTATCTGTGCTCGGTGTAAACCGAATTTCTTTAAGCCTCAACAAGCTCATCTTATAAAGGCTACTTCTCCTTTTGAACATTTGAGCGTTGATTTTAAGGGGCCTCTTCCTTCAACGACTCAAAATCGATACATATTTACTGTTGTGGATGAGTTTTCAAGGTTTCCTTTTGCTTTTCCTTGCGCAGATGTATCAGCTGCTACAGTTATCAAATGTCTGACTCAACTTTTTGTCATCTTTGGGATGCCTGCGTATATCCATTCGGATCAAGGAAGTTCTTTTATGTCTTCCCAGTTGAAGGAATACCTTCAGAGTCGGGGAATTTCTACTAGTAGAACTACCCCGTATAACCCCCAGGGTAATGGACAGTGCGAACGATACAATGGGGTGATCTGGAAGGCAGTTATGTTGGCTTTGACATCCCGGAATCTTAAGAATACACAGTGGGAAATGGTACTGCCTGATGCCCTGCATTCCATTAGATCATTGCTTTCAACGGCTACTAATGTGACCCCCCATGAAAGGCTCTTTAATTACCCGCGGAGATCTACTACGGGATATTTGGTACCTTCATGGCTTACTATGCAGGGACCTGTGTTGCTTCGACGCCATGTTAGATTGTCAAAATATGATCCTTTAGTGGAGGAGGTGGAGCTGTTGGAGGCAAATTCCCAATATGCTCATATTCGATTCCAAGATGGGAAAGAAAGTACTGTTTCAATTAAAGACTTGGCTCCTTGTGGTGGCCAGCCCTCTTCCGAGGATACTAATAATAGTCATGATTCAGATAATGTGGATGTTGTTATAGATACTACGAATGTTCCCAATCCTATTGCAGATAATTATACTTCTATTAGTCAGCCTTTGATGGATGTTCATGACCGTCCTAGTTTACTTCCTGATGGGATTTCCAATCCGGAAACCGTTGATAATCGGGATATGGATAGCCTGCCTGCAGAAGATACTTCGGTGCCTCCGGGTGTGGGAGGGCAAGGAATTTCACCAAGGTTAAGAAGGTCGACACGAACAAGATATCCGGTCGACCGATTGAAAATGGACTTTTAAATTGATAGTAATGTTTTAAAGTTGTTGAAATATTATATTTGTATTTTATTGCAAATAAATTAATTATAAATTGTAAAGGTTATTTAGGTTGGAGCATGTTTTAAAAGGAGGGGTGAATGTGATTATTTCCTATGTTTAATAAGAAGTATGGTGATTGGTGAATGGGGTGGTTGTTCTCTGTATTAGTAAGAAGTATTGTAATTGGTTGTTTGTTTCTACCTTGAGATATGCTGTAAACTCATTGGTAGTGGATGTCAGGTGATTTGTGGTGGCCATCTTAAATTCAGTTCTCTCTAGTCATTGTTGGAGACTGGTGTTGAAAGATGTGCTACTGGGTTTTTAAAGTTAATAAAGCCTAGATTAGAAAGGCAAATCTATTCTCTATTTCAGGAACAAAGAAATGGCAGACCAATTAAATACATACTTTGGTTCTGTCTTCACAAAGGAGGACAGAAATAACCTCCCAGACATGTTGGGGAACATAGGGTCTAATGAGAGGGAGGAACTGAAAGAAATCAGTATTTGTAGGGAAATAGTGATAGGGAAATTGACGTGATTGAAGGCCAATAAATCCCCAGGGCCTGATAATCTACATCCTAGGGTACTTAAGGAAGTGGCCCTAGAAATAGTAGATGCATTGCTGGTCATCTTCCAAAATTCGATAGACTCTGGAACAGTTCCCATGGATTGGAGGGTAGCTAATGTTACCCCACTATTCAAAAAAGGTGGTAGAGAGAAAACGGGGAATTATATAACGGTAAGCCTGACATCGGTAGTGGGGAAAATGCTAGAGTCCATTATAAAAGATGTAATAGCAGAGCACTTGGTAAACAGTGACAGGATCGGACAAAGTCAACATGGATTTACAAAAGGTAAATCGTGCTTGACTAATCTACTGGAATTTTTTGAGGATGTAATTGGAGAACCAGTGGATGTAGTGTATTTGGACTTTCAGAAGGCTTTCGATAAAGTCCTGCATAAGAGATTAGCGTGTAAAGTTAAGGCACATGGGATTGGGGGCAAAGTACTGACTTGGATAGAAAACTGGTTGGCAGACAGGAAGCAAAGAGTTGGAATAAACGGGTCTTTTTCTGAGTGGCAGGCAGTGAATAGTGGGGTACCGTAGGGATCGGTCCTAGGACACCAGCTATTCACAATATATATTAATGATCTAGACGAGGGAACTAGATGTAATATCTCCAAGTTTGCAGACGACACAAAGCTAGGTGGGCGTGTGTGCTGTGAGGAGGATGCCGAGAAACTCCAGTATGATTTGGACAGGTTGGGTGATTGGGCAGATGCATAGCAGATAAAGTATAATGTGGATAAATGCGAGGTTATCCACTTTGGTGGCAAAAACAGGAAGGCAGATTATTATCTGAATGGCAATAGATTGGGAGAAGGGGAAGTGCAACGAGACCTGGGTCTCCTTGTGCATCAGTCGCTGAAGGTAAGCATGCAGGTGCAGCAGGCAGTTAGGATGTTCTTGCCATGGAGGGAGTGCAGCGAAGATTCACCAGACTGATACCTGGGATGGCAGGAAGGACGTATGTGGAGAGATTGGGTCGATTGGGCTTATACTCGCTGGAGTTTAGAAGAATGAGAGGGGATCTCATTGAAACCTATAAAATTCTGACAGGACTGGACAGACTAGATGCAGGAAGGATGTTCCCGATGGTGGGGGTGTCCAGAACCAGGGGTCACAGTCTAAGGATAAGGGGTAAGCCATTTAGGACAGAGATGAGGAGGAATTTCTTCACCAGAGTGGTGAATCTGTGGAATTCTCTACCACAGAAGGCAGTGGAGGCCAATTCATTAAATATATTCAAGAAGGAGTTAGATATATTTCTTAAGGCTAAAGGGATCAAGGGATATGGGGAGAAAGCAGGGACAGGGTACTGAATTTGGATGATCAGTCATGATCTCATTGAATGACGGAACAGGCTCGAGGGGCCGAATGGCCTACTCCTGCTCCTATCTTCTATGTTTCTATGGCTCGGCAACAGTCTGCCACTCCTGCGGCTGTGCAGTGAATGAGACGCCCATCTCAGTTGGGTGAGGACTCTGGTGGGGCTCTGACCAAGGGCTTTACAGTGGCGTGGTCATGTGAGCGCTTGGAGAGGAGCCCCCACTTCCTTGTTGTCTGCCACCAACATCCCTCTCATGGGTCAGCCCCACTTCAGAGCTAGCAAGTGGCTTGACAGCACCTTGCTGCAATTCAGGTGGGCCATGAGGACCCGTTTCTGCACTGGAAGTTCTGCTCCAGAGGACCTCCATGAAGGACTGGTTTCTCTGCTCAATAGCTGACCATCGCTCCTCAAGAGATGTCAGTCTATTCTGAACAATGACCATGTTTTCAAGACCCTGGCGACTAAGCTCCTCCATGGCCGTAGCGATCCTCTCCTCTACCGTAGCCATCCTCTCCTCTACGGTAGCCAGCCTTACCACGGAGATAGCCATCCTTTCCACGGATTTTGCCATCCTTTCCATGGTGATGTGTTCATGCGCCAATGCCTCCACAAAGGCTCTGCTCATGTTAGCGATGGACTCCTCCATTCGCTCCACACTCGCAGCGACCCTGGAGACATAACCTGCCAGAGACTCCTGCACCTGTTCCTGGAGTTCCAGCACTGCACTCCTTCTGGATGGACCCGGAGGCACCAGGTTGACATGCAGCGGAGCCGTGCTGGGAGAGTCCTGCGCCCTCAGACTAGGACTCTCCACTGCTGTCCCTGCCTCCACCATCGGCTGATGCTCACTTGTGAGCTGTGATACACCAGGTGACAACACTACTCTATCTCGCGAAGGTCCCACAGAGGTGTGAGTGCGCTGGTGCTGGGAGCGCTGAATTTTGCTGATGCAGCGCCCTCAGAGGTTGCAGCTTCCTCTGAGGTGTCTTGAAGCTCAGGCTGATCCGCCTGGACAGTGGGGACGGGGCTTCCGATGGTCCTGTGGGGGAGTAAAGGAAAGAGTTAGAGATGTGAGGTAAAGGTTGCATGCACATTGAATTGTGCAGATGATCATAAGTCAATCTGTTAGAGCATCAGAATCATTATCAGTCACTCATGCAATGTCAATGAGAGAGTTGCCAAACTATTCTGTCACCAGCTTGCTGTGATGCGCCCGTCTGTCCGTCCCCCACTTGCGCATCACTTGCGAATCTTCCTCGACACCAGCGATTTCCAGGGCCGTCTCCTCTGAGGTGGAGAGCTGGGCTACTGAGGGTGGCCCTCCTCCTGTCCTTGCTCTTTCCCTCTTATTGTAAGCTCTTTTTTCCTGCAATGAGGGACACAAGTGGAGTTTGAGTGAGAATGAAGGAGTGAGTGTAGAAAATCCGTAGCATAGATGCTTAGAAGGAGACAAAGGGCCCTCCCTGTGTGTTGTAAGTTGTTGTCATTATATCACAGTGATAGGGAGTGTGAGGGCTGCATGGTCGAATAATTAAGTGAATGTGACCATAGAGAGAGAGGGAATGGGTAAGGGTGCAAGGATGTAAGTTTCAAGTGGGATGTGAAGGAAAAGGTTGGCAAAGCAGAGTGCTGGTGAGGAGAGGTGATGGGAATCAGATTGAGGGTGATGGGAAACTCATACTCACTTTTCCTGTGCGGAGAAGGTCATGAAACCTCTTCCTGCACTGCAGCCAGGTTCTGCGGCACATAGAGATTGAGTTGACCTCCTGGGCCACTTGCATCCACACAGCTTTAGTCTGCTGGGGAGGCTTTTTCCTCCCTGATGAAGGGAAGAGCACCTCCTTATTTGATCTTGCACCCTCCACCAGAGTTTGGAGGGAGGTCTCATCGAACCTTGGAGCACACTTTGGCCTACTGCTGGACATAGTTGCTGAATGAAGCGATCACAACAATGGGCATAAAGTTTAAAGTCTCCAGAAGAAGCAAGGCTGCTTGCAGGCCTTAAATCCAGCAGTATTGATGACGTCATTTGAGGTGACTTTCTGTATGAAAAGAGTCATTGGGCCAGGGGTTTCCACATGCTGGAAATCAAGTGCCCAATTAGGGCAAAATCGTACTTTTTTCCCATATCACATCAGAGTCAGGGTCCTGACACGAAAACCACTTGACACGCCCCAGCCCGCCCCCAATGGCAAAATCGAGCCCAAAGTATTTGTTTAAAGTCTTTGCCATTTCCTTATTTCCCATTATAATTTCTCCTGCCTCAGCCTCAAAGGGACCAATGCTTACTTTTGCTACTCTCTTCCTTTTTACATACTTGTAGAAGCTCTTACAATCTGTTTTTATATTTCTTGCTCATTTACTCTCATTCTATTTTCTCAATTTTTATCAAGTTTTTGTTCATCCTTTGCTGGTTTCTAAAGCTCTCCCAATCCTCAGGCTTACTACTATTCTTCACAACATTATAAGCCTCTTTTAACCTTATACTATCCTTAACTTCTTTAGTTAGCCACAGATGGATCACTTTTCCCGTGGAGTTTTTATTTCTCAATGGAATATATATTTGTTGAGAATTTTGGAATATTTCTTTAAATGTTTTCCACTGCTTATCTACTGTCATACCTTTCAATCTAATTTCCCAATCTACCTTAGCCAACTCACCCCTCATACCTATGTAATTGGCTTTATTTAAGTTTAGGACTCTAGTTTCGGCCTTAAGTATTTCACTCTCAAACTCAATGTAAAATTCTATCATATTATAGAAACATAGAAACATAGAGATAGGAACAGGAGTAGGCCATTCGGCCCTTCGAGCCTGCTCCGCCATTCAATGAGATCATGGCTGATCTTCGTCTGAGATCATAGCTGATCTTACCAGTTCAGTACCCCGTCCCCGCCTTTTCTCCGTAACCCTTAATCCCCTTAGCCTTCAGAAATATATCCAATTCTCTCTTGAAAATATTTATTGAATTAGCCTTCGCAGCCCTCTGTGGCAGGGAATTCCACAGGCTCACCACTCTTTGAGTGAAGAAATTCTTCCTCATCTCTGTTTTAAATGATTTGCCCGCTATTTTTAGACTGTGGCCCCTGGTTCTGTGCTCCCCGGCCATTGGAAACATTCTCTCTGAATTCAGCCTGTCCAGGCCTGCCATAATTTTATATGTTTCGATGAGATCCCCTCTCAATCTTCTAAACTCCAGTGAGTACAAGCCCAAACTATTTAATCTCTCTTCGTAGGTCATTCCCACCATTCCAGGTATCAGCCTGGTGAATCGCCGTTGCACTCTTTCCATGGCAAGAACATCCTTCCGCAGATGGGGCGACCAAAACTGTACACAATATTCCAGATGCGGTCTCACCAGCACCTTGTACAGCTGTAGTAAGGTATCCCTATTCCTATACTCGAACCCCCTTGACATGAAGGCCAACATACCATTTGCATTATTATGATCACTCTTCCCCAGAGGATCCTTTACTATGAGATTTCTAATTAACCCTGTCTCATTACACAATACAATATCCAAAATAGCCTGCTCCCTGGTTGGTTCCACGGCGTATTGTTCTAGGAAACTATTTCAAATGCATTCCATGAACTGGTCCTCTAGTCAACCTTTGCCAATTTGATTTGCCTAGTCTCATGATCATAAAGTACCCATGATTATTGCATTACCTTTGTTACAAGCTCCTATTATTTCTTGATTAATACTCTTTTAGGTGCCCTATAAACTACTCCCACCAGTGTTTTCTGCTCCTTGTTATTTCTTATCCCCACCCATACTGATTCTACTTCCTGACCTTCCCAGCCAAGATCCTTTGTCACTACTGTCCTTATGTCATCATTCATTATCAGAGCTACCTGATCCTCCTCTTCCATTCTGCCTGTCTTTTCGAAATGTCACCATATTCCTCATTTTCAATGGATTTGACAATAGATGATGAGTGCTTCGTGCCTTGTTCCTCCTGCAGCTCCAAACCTCATTGCTGTGCAATGTTGTGCAGAGCGCAGCACACCATGATCATTCTGGAGACCCTGGCTGGCAAGTACTGAAGGGTGCCTTCTGATCTGTCCAGGTGCCTGAGGTGCATCTTGAGCATGCCGATCGCTTGCTCAATGACACACCTGGTTGTCATATGGCTTTCATTGTACCGCTTTTGGGTTTTATTGGTTGGGTTTCTCACGGGTGCCATCAGCCAAGTTTGAAAGGGGTATCCTTTGTCTTCTAGCAGCCACCCCTTAAGTCTGCTTGCAGGTCCAAAGAAGTTGGTAAACTTGGACTGCTGCAGGATGAAAGCCTTCATGGCAGCTCCCCAGGCATCTGGTGCACACCTGCATAAACCTTTCCTTGTGGTGCACACCAGCTAAAATGTGATAGAATGGAACCCCTTGCAGTTTACAAATACTCCTGGTTGATCTAGGGGTGCGAAGATTGCCACGTGTGTACACTTGATAATGCCCTGCACCTGTGCGAAGCCAGCCAGAGACTCAGACCTGAGCGCCCGCTCATTCTGACTGGCATTATCACAGGCAAAGTTGACAATATTGCAAGCCCTGGCAAACAGTCTATCAGTGACCTGCCTTATGCAATTGTGTGCAGCCGACTGGGAGATCCTGGCTATGTCTCTGGTAGTGCCCAGTTGAGGGCGGTGGTCACTTTCACAGCCACTGGTAATACGTGGCCACTAGGTTCAGCAGGGAGCAAGTTTTCCTGTGGGAGGCTGCAGCTGTCTGTCATCACCTGACGCTACAACCTTAGCCCCTGGAAGCACTGCTCTTCCGAAAGTTCAAGGAAGGTGAGCCTCTGCCTGTACAACCTATTATGCGGGTAGTGCCTCCTCCAAGCTCAGCCCCCTTCTGCTGCTCCCCTCTCTGCTGACCTACTGCAGGTCTCCGCACAGCAGGCTGTTGCTGCTGGTCATCCTGCTCCTCATCCCAGGTCCCATCTAAGGCAGCCATCCTGATCTTGTGTCTCACTACCTCCAAGGTGCACAAATTATCCTCTCACCACAAGTACTGTCAACAAACCCTTTCCCAGTGGGAGGTAAGAAAGCAGCTGTGAGCACTGACTATTTTGTGCTGACGTCTGCCAGACTTTTAATGAGCCTCATGAATTGTCATTCTTTTCTCGCTTTGGTTTCAATGCCGAGTTTCAGGAAGCCCGGGAAACCTGTGCACGCGCAGTTAAATTTAAATGGTGGTTAAAATATCGTTGCAATACACTGATTTAAATATTCAAATTGCTAACCTGCCTCTCCAGAGGAGTTTACACACACGCAGCTGAACGTGCCCAAGTTAAACCTGGAGGTCGGTGCGTTGGAGCCGGCTTCTGGATGTGCTGACATTTTCAATTAATTTAACCCCCCACCTGCACCTAAACCCACATACTCCTCAATATTAAAATTTCCCGCTGTATCTCAATATTCTATTTACCTTTTTAAATAGTTTCTCTGTTTCTAATGGGATCAATTTTATGTCAGAAAACTCCTCAATTTGCTGTTCAGGAAATTGGATTGCCTCGATTTAATGCTGGAAAACTGCTGAAACCAGAACATTAGCCTTTAGTCCTATTAACCTATTGAATATCTTTTCAATACTGATTTCAAAATCCTTTAGAATATTTGTTGCACTACAATAATCAGATAACAAACCAGTCAATACTCCTAGAAAATAGTCATTATTTTCCCTTCTTCAATTTCTCCACCAGCTTTTTTCTTTTAAAGTTGTAACTTCTTTCCTAACTACCCTTTTATTGTTATATTAAAAAGTGTTTTATTATTATTATTGACAGTCTTTGCTATGTTTATCTCTGGTGACTTTTTTGTATCCCATGACCTTATTTTAGCTTGTTTTAACAATTCCTATAGTCCAAATGTTTCCCCCTCCCATTTTTGTAGGCTTTGTATAGTGTGCTTCCCTCCAGTGAGCTATCCACTTCATTCATCTAGTTCACCGCTCATTCCCATTTAAGTTTCCCTTGCTGAAATCATCCATCTCTGTCCTTGTTCTCATTGGCATTGGTTGCCAGGTGATCTCATATTTGATCATATTGTGCTGACTTGTCCTTCAAGGTTCCATTACTTCTATTATTACACAATATTACCAGCTGGAGTGCCCGGCGGTGCCGAGGGAAATGAAGAAACCTGTGCAATGTTTATAAAACTGTTTATGAAACTGTTGGGATTGTCTGTGTGGGAAGGAGAGAGAGAGAGGGAAAGAGAGAGGGGGAAGGAGAGAGAGAGAAAGGGGGAAGGAGAGAGAGAAAGGGGGAAGGAGAGAGAGAAAGGGGAGAGAGAAAGGGGGAAGGAGAGAGAGAGGGGGAAGGAAGAGAGGGGGGGAAGGAGAGAGAGGGGGTAAGGAGAGAGAGAGAGAGTGGGAAGGAGAGAGGGAGAGACTGAGGGGAGAAGAGAGACTGGGGGGAGAAGAGAGAGACTGGGGGGAGAAGAGAGAGACTGGGGGGAGAAGAGAGAGACTGGGGGAGAAGAGAGAGACTGGGGGGGAGAGAGAGAGAGACTGGGGGGGGAGAGAGAGACTGGGGGGAGAGAGAGAGACTGGGGGGTGGAGAGAGAGAGACCTGGGGGGTGGAGAGAGAGAGAGACTGGGGGGGGAGAGAGAGAGAGAGACTGGGGGGGAGAGAGAGAGAGACGGGGGGAGAGAGAGAGAGCGACTGGGGGGAGAGAGAGAGACTGGGGGAGAGAGAGAGAGAGAGAGACTGGGGGGAGAGAGAGAGAGACGGGGGGAGAGAGAGAGAGAGAGACTGGGGGGGAGAGAGAGAGAGACTGGGGGGGGAGAGAGAGAGAGAGAGACTGGGGGGAGAGAGAGAGAGAGAGAGAGACGGGGGGAGAGAGAGAGAGAGAGACGGGGGGGAGAGAGAGAGAGAGAGAGACTGGGGGAGAGAGAGACTGGGGGGGAGAGAGAGAGAGACGGGGGAAACGAGAGAGAGAGAGATAGACTGGGGGAAGAGAGAGACGGGGGGAAGAGAGAGACGGGGGGAAGAGAGAGAGAGAGACTGGGGGGAGAAGAGAGACGGGGAGAGAGAGACTGGGGGGGAAGAGAGAGAGAGAGAGAGAGACTGGGGGGAGAAGAGAGAGACTGGGAGAGAGAGAGAGACTGGGGGGGGGAGAGAGAGAGAGACTGGTGGATTTAGTTCGGGATTAGCCTGGAGGAAGAAGGCGAGCTCTCCCTCCCTCTCCCACCCCCTTCACTCTTTCCCTCCCTCACCCTCTCTCTCTCCCCTGCCCCTCTCTCTCCCTGCCCCTCTCTCTCCCTGCCCCTCTCTCTCTCCCTCTCCCTCCCTCCCTCCCCTCTCCCTCTCTCTCCCTCTCCCCCCTCTCCTCTCCCTCCCCACTCTCCCTCCCTCCCTCCCTCCCCTCTCCCTCTCTCTCCCTCTCCCCTTCTCCTCTCCCTCCCTCTCTCCCTCCCTCCCCCTCTCTCTCCCTCCTCCTCCCCCTGTTTCTCCCTCCTTTCCTCGCTCTCCCTCCCTCCCCTCTCCCTCCCTAGCGCCTCAGGCCCAGCCCAACTCACCTGAGCTGAGCTCCCGCTGATGAGCTCCCGCTGCGGGCCGCCGCCCCGGAGACACCGTGGGCGGCGTAGCGCCTGAGGCCCAGCCGGAGTCACCCGAGCTGAGTTCGCGCTGCGGCCCGCTGCCCCAGAGACACCGTGGGCGGTGTAGCGCCTGAGGCCCGGCCCGAGTCACCCGAGCTGAGCTCCCGCTCCCTCTGACTCGAAGAGCTCGGCAGTGACATCCTGCAGAGCGGAGAGGCCCGGGTGACAGGAGAGAGGGGAGAAAGCGGAGAGAAGGAGGAGGCCTGCCTTTACCAAGATGGCGGCGATGGCAGGCTGCTGGTTTGGAATCAGGCCCAGCGGGACGGGCGGTGCCTAGCTCGGGCGTGGTTGGCGAGGAGAGGCCGAGGCTTCAAGGCCTGAGGCCTGCAGGCAGCTCATCCACCGTGGATGCAAACAACCCACGAGTGGAGAGGCTGGGGTGACAGGAGAGAGGGGAGAAAGCGGAGAGAAGGAGGAGGGTGAGGGTGGGACTGGGGCCCATGGTCGGACAGAGGCAGAGTTGCTCCATCACAAACAACAATGGCCGCCGCTTGCTTTTCAGTTTGAAGGATTAGGCCCCGCCCACACACACCATGAAACGCCCCCCGTGACGCAGCACGCTCCCCCCGTAGAATTGGTCAACCTTCACGTCACTCAATGCTAATGAGCGGATTTCCCCCGTATGATTGGCCAACCGCTAATGAGAGGAATTTTGAACATTTTTTGTCTACTGTCTGAACAATCTTTGTCTGACCAAAAAGTAAATATGCCTAGGACAGCGTACTAATCATAACCTTTCTTTGATATAACATATGTGTAGGTACGCTCTATAACTTTTGAGTGATGCCCGGACAGACAGACAGACAGACACCACTATCCTTTTATTTTTATTTATATATATATATATATATATAGATTACAGGTTGAGCGTCCAAAATCCAGAGTTCCAGAATATGGAACATCATGGAATCCGGACTCTGGGACGATTGGTGGCCGGTTCTCCTGAATCCGTAAAATGTACCGGAATCCGAAACTTCGGATTTTGGACGCTCAATCTGTACTTCAAAAAGCCATTAAATTTTGTTGTCTTTTTTTGAAAATTCCTATGAAAAATGCGAGTGATGCAATAAAACTTTAGTGTTGTGTTTTATCCTCCTTAATCTGCACAGCTCCACTAAGTGTTTCCGCCAGGCTGCGGCCACGGCACCCACGCCGCCCTGGTGGCCTAGTGTGGGCCATCAGATGCTCGCAGAGCTCGCAGTGTCCCTCCCCTTTAACAGAAGGGGCGGGGCGGAGAAATGTGTCAGCGCTACGTGGAGTGGCCCAGGCATTTCCGGACTCGGAACGTGTTTCTGATGTCCGAAAGTCTGGAAACGCCTGAGCCCAGGTTGCGATATTTCCGGACTTCGGACATCAGAAACACGTTCCAAAGTCCAGAAAACACGTCCATGTTACCGGATTCAGGACGCTCAATCAGTATTGCCACCTGGTAACTTGCAAGAACCAAATCTAGATGCACGTTCCTCCTAATGGGAAATATGACACAATGTGATATGTAGTTTTGTATGACATTTATGAGTTTTGATTCTGTTACATACTTCCAGTAGGTTATGCCCAGTGTATATTAGTTTAGTTGAAGTTACCCATGATTATTATATTTGTACATACCTTTCTTATTTCCTCATATGAGGTGGTGTCATTTTAATTTATCTGCAATGGGAGCCTGTAGAAGACCCCAATTACTAACTTTTTCCACTACTTACTAATTAACTTTAGCCTAGCTGTTTCATTTTTGCCTAACCATAAGATATTGGGCCTGATTTTCATCTACTGATGTAAATCAGTTCTAAATGGTAAAGAATAGGCACTAATCCCACAAGAATGGTAATTTTTCCTGGGTCATTCTGTTTGCATAATTAATCACAGATTGGGGTGCAGATTTGGAGTGTAAAAGTTGGGAATCTGGTGTGAGTGGAACTCTCTGGTAAGTAGTGGCTGAGTAGGCCAGGTGGAAAAGGTAGTATAAGTAATAGTTGTAAAACAAACAAAGGAAGAGAGTAGAGTAATAGTCACAAACTGTGCTTTAGGCACTACAGGTAAAGGGAAAACTAAAAGATGTAAAGTAGTTAAACCAGGAGAGAGAAATAAGAAATGTGCGAGTAAAACATTAGAGCAGAAGGACAGGTTAGAGTGCGTGGCCCAAAGAAGCATTCTTTATACAAATGCACAGAGTATAAGGAACAAATTGAATGAATTGCCAGTCCAAATTCAACTTGGAGGGTATGACATGGTAGCCATTACTGAGACATGGCTGCAAGACGGTCAGGACTGGGAACTAAATAGGCCAGGTTATAAGGTCTACAGGAAGGATAGGGAAAATGGTAGAGGGGAGGAGTAGCCTTAGTGATTAAGGATGAAATCACTTCAATGATAAGAGACGATATAACAAGAGATAAGCAGGCAGTGGAGACTTTGTGTAGAATTAAGAAATAGAAAAGGAATTAAGACTGTAGTGGGAGTTGTGTATAGTCCTCCTGGTAGCAGCTGTGTATAACTGCAGAGATTAGAAAGCATGTATCAAAGGCAGAGTGGTTTTAATGGGAGATTTTAACTCCATGTAGATTGGGGTAAGCAGACTAGCGCATGTCAGAAAAGTAATGAATTTTTTGACTGTGTTCAGGATAGATTTCTGCAACAATATGTCTTAGAACCAACAAAGGGGCAGGCCATATTAGATTTAATAATGAGTAATGAGGCAGATTTAGTTAACAGCCTAATGGTGTGTGAACATTTATCTAATAGCAATCATAATGGCCCAGATTTTGCGGTGGTAATGACGATGAAATTGTCAGCGTTTGCTGTCATTACCCCTCTGAAACTTCAGGATTTAGCACATGTGCAGAGCGGTGGTAATGACGATGAAATTGTCAGCGTTTGCTGTCATTACCCCTCTGAAACTTCAGGATTTAGCACATGTGCAGATAAACATGGATATCCAGAAGTTATAGTCAGTCATTCACTGCTCTGCTACAGGTTGTGCTGTGGAACTCCCCAGAGCCAGCGATCAATTTAAATCATATATCAGAATGAAAACTTTCCCTATTACGCTGGAATAATGCTGTTCACCCCGCACCCCCAAAAAAAATTGCCTTGTTGAAAGAGGTGTAACTGGGTTTTTTAACAGCATATTGACTGCTGAACAACTGTTCTGGTCTTGAAAAACTGATTTTATATTTGTGGAATGTCATTTTTCCATTAATATGATTAAGAATGACAAGATTTTTAAAATACTATATATTTTTTAAAAGTTTGTTTATGATATTTCAGCTGATATATAAACTGAAATATCATAAACAAACTTTTAAAAATATATAGTATTTTTAAAATCTTGCAATTCTTAATCCTATATGTATGTCCCAATCTTTATTTTGTTCTCTGTAAAATTTATAAAAAGTAAATTATAATCTGTGCATTTTACTTCCTGGTTTGCTGTCTGTGAGAATTCTTCAATGTGTTTGGCTGCTTAGCCTGCTTGATGACATCACTGTTGCTGGATGCTGGAGATTCACTTAATTTGGTGCCAGATTCAAACAAAGGTCGGGAGAGCTGAAGTCGATGTCTCAGAGATCGCTAGATCTTTGTGGGCAGCTTTCTTCGAGGTCCGTGGTAAGCTGACTGCAAATTCTGGGCCATTATGATCGAGTTCGACATAGTGTTTGAAAGGGGAAAACACGAAACAGATTCTAGATTTACGTAACGGTGACTTCAATGCAATAAAACAGAGACTGTCCACAGTAAACTGGGTAAATCTGTTAATGGGTAAAATGACAGAAGATCAGTGGGAGGTGTTCAAAAAGAATTTAATGTGATACAGAGCCAGTTTATACCCCTAAGGGGCAAGAGCTCTACTTGCAAAAAAAAATAGCCATGGACAACGAAAAAGGTAACGGACAACAAAAACTAAAAGAAAAAGCATACAAAAATGCAAAAACTAGTAGCACAGATCTTGGTGACTGGGAGAGATACAAAGAACAACAAAAATGACAAAACAGAAAGTAAGAGCTACAAAAAGGGAGTATGAAAAGAAACTTGCAAGGGATATCAAAATCAAAACTTTTTTTTACAATTATATTCAGAAAAAAGGGGGTGGTCAGGAGCAAAGTGGGCACCTTGAAAACTGATAACGGTGATATTGTGAATGAAAATAAGGAAATGGCAGACATGTTGAATAATTACTTTGCTTTAGTATTTACATTAGAGCATGCCGGACATCCCAAGAAAACTAATATTGAATCAAGGACGGGGACTCACCAAAATTAACGTAAGCAAAATAACAGTAATGGAGAAAATAATGGCACTAAAGAGTGACAAATCCCCAGGACCAGATGGTTTCCATCCCAGGATTTTAAAGGAAGGAGGTTAGAACATTGCAAATGCCCTAACTACAATCTTCCAAAGTTCTCTTGATTCGGGAACCATTCCTTTAGATGGGAAAATTGTGCATGTTACTCCACTATTTAAGAAAAGTAAGAGGGAAACCAGGGAATTATAGACCAGTTAGCCTGACATCTGTTGTCAGGAAAGTACTAGAGTCTATAATTAAGTATAGAGTGACTGAACACCTTGAAAATTTTCAGCTGATCAGAGAAAGCCAGCATGGATTTATAAAGGGTAGGTCATGCCTGATGAGCCTGATTGAATTTTTTGAAAATGTGACTAAAGTAGTGGACAGGGGAAATGTCTATGGATGCTACTGGAGCCTTCCAGTCTGGAGCAGGCGACATAGCTAACATCTCCCATCCATCGCTGCATCCGGGAGGTCACAGAGGCCCTGTACTCCAGGAGAAGGGACGTCATTGTCTTCTCTCTGAACAGAGAGAAGTAGGAGGAGAGCGCATATGGCTTTGCCAGGATATCGGGTTTCCCCATGGTGCAGCGTGCCATCAACTGCACACATGAAACTTTGCGGGCGCCAGATATCAATCCTGAAATGTACCGTAACCACAAAGGCTACCACTCACTTAATGTGCAGCTGGTGTGTGACAATGCCCAGCACATCATGATGATGAATGCCCGGTATCTAGGCAGCAGTCATGATGCCTTCACCCTGCGCCATTCTGGTGTGCCAGCAAGCTTTCAGCCACCACGTCGAACCCAAGGGTGGCTGCTCAGAGACAAGGGCTATCTGCTCTACACCTGACTGATGACTCCCCTCCACAACCCCACCACTCGTGGCCAGTAGTCATATAATAACAGCCATGCTGCCACGAGGAACCTCATCGAGCAGACCATCGGGTTGCTGAAGCAATGGTTCTGCTGCCTTGACCGCTCGGGAAGAGCCCTCCAGTACTTGCTGGAGTAGGTGTCCCATTTTGTAGTGGCCTGCTGCATCCTCCACAACTTTGGCTATTATGAGGGTGTAGCCCTTGCCACCACGGGTTCCGCGACCACCTCAGGAGAAAGAGGAGGAGGAAGAGGAAGGGAGGAGGCTGGCAGCAAATCCCCGTTCCAGACTGGCTGTCCGTGAGCGCCTCATCAGACTCCAGTTCCAATGAATGAAACCTCAAATCCCAGTTGCAAACACTTCCCCACTTTACCATCCCTCTGACACAGAACATCACAGCACAAAGCTGAAATGAAAGCCAGCACAAATCAAACATTCCAAACATAACTTATAAATGATTCAATCCAATACTACATAACAAAGTCAACTAATCATCCTTGTGCATTCCCTTAGTGTCTGTCTTTCGTGTTCCTTTGCCTATTCTAGTGCTCCTATGAAGTGCTACCCCAGTGGCTGCAGCATGGCTGGTTGAAGGCTGCTGACTTTCCATAGGGGTCACTGCAGATGGCCCTGCAGGACAACCTCGAGCAGCTCTGGGCCTAGAAGGCCCGGCTGTAGACTGCACCACCTCGGTATGAGGGGCAGCAGTCTGGGCTGGCTGGCTGACAGGGAGCAGCAAGGACACTGGCGGAATGGTAGTAGGAATGCTGTTATCCTGAGAGGGGACAGTAGGTTCTTGCTCCACGGAACCACTGCCACTCCCCTGGGGCGGCGCCTCAGCATTCCTAGCCATCTGTTGGGGGACAGATTGCTGGACTGCTGTGAGACCCCGCAAGCCCCTTTCCACACTCATAAACCCAGCCCCGATAGCATCAGTATGAGCTTGTGTGTCAGCAAACGGAGGCTGTATGAGAGCAGTCTGAGCTTCCACTGCAGCACTCAGATGTTGGGTTGCTTCCGCTTGTGCTGCAATGAAAGCTGCGACATCACCCATCACACCCAGCATCATACTTGGGTCCACAAGTGCTCACTTACATCTGGGAAATCATGGGCTCCAAGCTCCATGCAAAGCCATGTGCAATGTTGGAGGCAGACTCCTCCATGCTCGTTGACACTGACAAGAGGCTCTCTGGCAGGCCTGCCATTGCACTAAGCAATTCTGTTTGCATGCTCATCACCCTTCTTCTGAAGGCCGCTCCATTGAAGTCCTCATCTGAGTCCTGTGCAGCGGAGCTTGTATGCGAACTCGTCCTCCGGGGAGCTGGCACCTTGTAGGGGGGCATCCTTTACCTGGTTTACGGTAATTTACCTGGTCAGGCAGCCTTTGTACTGCACTGTGACCAATTCCAATCAGCGGTTTCAAATCACTAAACCCCGCCCCCCCTCCTGTTCTGACTGGAGGAACTTATAATTAATGATATATTAAAACAGACAAATGGCCTGGATGCAAGAAAGTCAAATTTTATTAAAACTAAAGAAACTACACCACACGATCAAAGTAATCATGGTAAAATTGCTTAACAGGGGAAGGCAGACGGCAAAAACAAGGGATCAATGGCTACAATGTTAACCTTACAATCTTAGCAACATTTCCCTTAAATTACCACCCCTTTACTTCTCACTAGATTGTCTTGCTAATGGGTCAGAAGCCTTGTTCACCTGCAGTCCAAAGAGTAAAAGAGACAAAAAGGGGCGAGGACTTCCTGGGCTTAATCTTTATACCCTGGGAGTCCCTGCTGTTTTCGCGCCGAAAAGGTCCGTGCGCAATTTCGCGCCGAAAAGTCCAAATACATAAGAGAAGGGCTTTTAACTTCCTCCATTCATACATGGAGACATCACATAGTAGGGTCAATTTCAGTGAATGGATGTGTGTAAACAACCCATTGTGCTTGCTGTCCGATGATTGGCTGATTCAAACGGGCTACTCCCCAGTGTAAACAAGCAGCTTGTAGGTTACCGGACCCGCCCAATACCACAGGGTGACTGACAGCTCGGGCTCCATTCAAACTTACTACAGGGCAGTGCTGAGCTTTTCATATGCTAACAGCCTGTCTGTTTCATATGCTAACAGCCTGTCTGTCCTTTTCTGCTGCCTTTTAAAATTCTGTTTCCATGAGGTCTGTTCAGCCATGTTTATGCCCTGGGCAATTTAAACAGTCCAAATTTAAGAGTACATCTTTTAATAAAATGTACAATCTTAAAGTGTGCGATTTTCACAAAGTTCTTTGGTTCCAGTGTCCAAGTGCTGCCTAGCTTATGAGCTTTTTAACGCAGCCTTTTGCGGTTCTGAGTATGTTTTAAAACATTGTCCAACCCAGAGACAATTTAAATCATACGAGTCTTCATCCACGATGTGGATTACTATTTCCCGATCTTCTGGGGCTGAGGGGATTTTATGACCCCTACATTCCTCCCTTGGATACTTCCAACTTGCTTGTAGTATCCTCTTGAAGAAGTGAGCAAAATTTTCTGACCCCCCACAAACAATCATCCCCTGTATTTACCTATAGCTACCTATCACTGATTCCCCGACCCATCTATTCCCCTCAAATCCGAGAAAAACCGTGGTACGGTAGGCATCTACAGATACATCAATTACAAAATGTTACAATAGGGGGTTTCATACCCCTGCACCACTTGTTACATTATAACATATTACAAAATGTTGCAATCTTGGTTATACTATGTTATCAGAATGATCCCAAGCACGGAGAGTGTCCTACGCCTCTGCACGGCTTGGAACTGTAAAACAAAATACAAAATCTTCATTAAACATTTGAAACAAAATGCTGAAATAAACCCCGACCATCACGTGCCAATGATGGGTCGCGAAATTCGAGTGGGTATTGCTCCTCCCACCTGGACAGTAAATGTTCCTTCCACCCCCCCCCTTTAATGGTCTTAAACTTTTAAAACATACAGAATGGATTTTACAGAACAGTCTGATCCGCCAGCCCCGAGCCGTTCCATTGTCCTTTTGTGGAGGCGGGGTACCCCTCATGTTTCACAGACCGAGACTGGGGTGTATGGGATCGTGACTCCCAGTCCCTCCCCCTCCCGTCTTCCCTCGACTGGCTGCAGAAAATGATGGGTGCCTGTGTGGCGGCTCTAACTGGCCCCACACTCAAACTTGGATCCCAGATCCGGCCACCCACTCATCCTTCCCAGCCTCACTTACACTCTAACTTTGCCCGTGGGCCCTGGGTGAGTTCCTCCCTTCCCCAAATGCACCCATGCAACTCTTGGGTCTCCCCCTCCCCTTTACAATCTTTCCCGGGCCATCACCACCCACTCCCGGGGAACGCGTCCCTATCTGACAAGGCGCCCGCACTTCCCCACCATGACTCCTCAATAGCGAGGTCTCCCGCAAGTGAAATTCGGTCAGGATAGTGCTGGGTACCCAGCTGGGGCCATCTCTTCCACGTAGGATGAGTAGGCAGGTTCCTCCGGACCCTGTCCAGTTTCTCCCGAAGGTCGCTGCGGGGTCTCCTCCTGGATTTGTCCAGTGGCGAGGTGATCCCCTACATTCTGTATAACCATATCTTCATTCGATGCCCAGCTCGGGCTGGGCGAACAGGGCTGCTCCTTTGTCGACTCTCCTGCAAAAGAACTTAAAAGGACATGCAGCCAGGTCTCTCACTGACCTGCTGCCTTAGGTGGAGACATGGTCGGGTCCTTCGACCTCGGACCAAAATACAAGCATTTGGCACACTTATAAACTTAAACTCAAAACTACTAGTTACATTCTAAACTTAAAATTTAAACACCTTAAAAGCAAGCTATAAACATTGGTAACTTAGCACAAAGCTATAATACAAATGCCGCCCGTCTCCGGACAGCCAGGCTAATCTCTGGTGTCACTGTCACAGATTACTGCTACCTGCAGCGAAGCTGGACTGCCTCCTGCTTCTGGTCCCTGGCAGCTTATGGCTGCTAGTTGGGGACCTCTGTGATCTGTTTCCTCCCGGGCTCGGGAGATTGCTCTTTGTGGCGGGTACTCTGGTGACCATCTTATCTTGGGCTTGCGGACCTGCTGAGACCTTCTGAGGGGCGTCTCTGTGGGGGAAACTTTGGCTGACGGACCCTGAGCCTGGGTCACAGCCCTAGCTGGCTGGGAACCTTCTCCCCCTGATGCAAACAGCCCGCACTGTTTAATATACCTGGCAGCCTGCCAGTAATCCGGGTTTGTCTCCTTTTCCCTACCCACTCCTGTACTGGGGGCAGGTATCCCCTCACCAACCGCTGCTGGTGGCTGAAAATCTTCCTCTCCAGGTCCAAAACCTGGTACCAGCTCCTTCCATATGTCCCCTGCAAGAGGAATTGCTATCCCTTCCTCCCCAGAGTCCCACACCATAGGGGGAACCACTCTAGAAGTGGGCTGGGAAGCTTGTCCCTTTAAACAGGCGACTGCGCCTGCGCAAACCTCCTCCCCGGAGTACCATGGCAGAGGCTGCGAAACCTCTGTACTCAAACAGGCGACTGCGCCTGCGCAGGAAAACTGAAGAGGAGCCGCTGTGGTCACGGGCTTGGGAACTGCGCCTGCGCGAACAGACCGTTCAAAAGACTGGGGAATTCCTGTCTGCAGACCAGTGACTATGCATGCGCGGGCAGTCTCTTCAAAAGGCGGCTCCTCCCTGGAGCTCCCCAAGTGATTTTCTGTGAATGAACTCGCAGCAGCCTGCAGATTTCTACTCTCAGGCTGCGGTTTTAAACTTTGGCCAACACTTAGGTCCCACTGGGGTGGGGAAGTGTCCCAATTGGTGGGCCGGACAACTTTTCCCTTGAAACAAGCCACAGCGCCTGTCTTTACAGCCTGTGAACTTGAACTTGTATGGTCAGATTTATACAATTTACATTGGTTGGCGTGGACTGAGAGGGGTCTGGAGTATACCCCCGCCTGCTCCTGACCGGTGAATCCCGATAGTATGTATGGAACCCCGTTAGACAGAGGTGAGGTGGTGGAATTATCCATATGGATCACGGTGCATGATGCCCCCGTATCCAATAGATAAGTCCCTGTAACCTTCTCTACCTCCATCTGTACGAGCGGTCTCTTCCATTCACCGTACCAGAGATTACACAGACGGACAGGCTGCACGGGCTTCAGTCATTGTGGGGAGGCAGAGGTGGGCGAGGGGGCTGCAGCACCACTGATGGCTGCTACCTTTCCCTGATAGGCCCTGAGGAAAGATTTTATCAACTCCATGACGAACTCGACTGTATTGGGAGGAGTTTCTGTCTCTGCCTTCTGAGTTGGGGCTGCAGGGGTCCTGGCTTTATCGTCTCTCCCAGGCTTTTCACAATCCCTGTGCCAGTGGCCATCTTCCCCGCACCTGTAACAAGTGACCTTGTTCTGGGAGGGACGGCTCCCCTCCTGGCGCCACTCTTTCTTGTATTGAGCCCCAGGTTTAACCTTGTGGACCTTACCCTTTTGCTGGGGAGTCCCACTATTCCTACCGTTCCTATATGCTACCGTGAGCTGCCGGATTACAGTCTCTTCGGTTGCTAGGGGGTCTCGGTGGTCAAACCAAGTATCAGCCTTTGCTTTTATCTGGGGCAGGCAATTGGACACCAGGCAACGAAGCCATTGGGTCCGCTGCCGCTGGTTCAGGTGTGCCCTATCTTGTCCCCCTGTACACGCGCTGTTGTAGACTGGCCACAGCCTGTCTGCAAATGCCTGTGGGGTCTCCCCTTCCTTCTGCAGTGTTTTCCCTATGCGATCGAACGGACTGCCATCGTTTGCACCCATGGCTTCCAGTATTTCCTCCTTTAGGTCCTCAAAACCCTTCTGCCCTCTCTTAGCCTCATCTGAAAGGGTCTGATAGAGCTTACTATCTACAGAGAAAAGCAACATTTTGGCTTTCTCTTCGTCATCACAGCCGTTAACACAGGCTGCCTGTTCTATCTCTTGGAAGCGCATTGAGGGGTCTCCCTTTTCGGAGAGCAGGGGAATATGTTTCACCAGGCCTCTGAGCTGTTGGGTATCATAGGGTACCAGATAGGTATGCTGAACAGCCCCTGGGTCATTATCGTTCACGGGTGGACCGTACCTCCGTTGTCGGAGGGGGTACACTGGTCCTGGTCCCCGCCTGCCTAGCGGGACCTGCTGGTGTTCTCCTACCACCCCATTGTCCACCCCTTCTTGCTGCCAGAGCTCCTCAAAACTCGGAGCTGTGGGCTGCGGTCTTGGGCTCTCTAATTCCCTAGCCAGCTCTGTTCTGGGTGCTGCCTGTGGGGCGGTTTGATTTGGGCTGCTGGTACTGTCCGACGGACTTCCCTTCAGACTTATGAGACATACCATCCCTTTAATCCTTAGTAACTCCATACCCAAACTCTCTATCTTTCTGTTACATGGGGTATGATCTGCTCCACTTAACCTTTGGTCGCAGGCCAGCTTATAAGCTGCCTTTACCTCCCTAACCTTTTCCTCCTGCTCTGTTACTTCTGAGGTGAGGTGGGCATTCTCTTCCCGCAGTCTCATCTCGTTACTCTTTGCTTCTGTAATTTGGCACTTTAGGAACTCTATCTTGTGCCTCGTGTGGCTTTTGCCCTCGCTAGCTTCTTGGGTGAGGTGTGCGTTTTCCTCTTGTAGCCTCATCTCATTGTCCCTAGCCTCTGTGACTTCCTGCACAAGGTGCTCTATCTCTGCCTGGCATTTCGTGACCTCGAGTGTGAGGCGTGCATTTTCTTCCCACACCCTCATCCCACTATCTCTGGCCTCATTCACCTCTCTTATGAGGCATTCTACCTCCGCCTGTCATTTTTCAAACTCTGACTCCTGATTCTTGGCCTCTGTAACCTCCTCCCGCACCCTCATCTCCCCCTTCTTAACCCAGCCACCTATAGTATAATAGGTCAGCTTACATGCTGCCGCTAACTTCTGCAGGGCTACCCACAGACTGAAAGCAAGAAAAGCAAGAGCTGATGCTTTCTCCAGATCCAGACCACTTATCATATCAAAAACTGTCTCCAGCCCTGCCGTGGTCGCCAATTTGTAGGGGGGCATCCTTTACCTGGTATACGGTAATTTACCTGGTCAGGCAGCCTTTGCTACTGCACTGTGACCAATTCCAATCAGCGGTTTCGAATCGCTAAACCCCCCTCCAGTTCTGACTGGAGGAACTTATAATTAATGATATATTAAAACGGACAAATGGTCTGGATGCAAGACAGTCAAATTTTATTAAAACTAAAGAAACTACACCACATGATCAAAGTAATCACGGTAAAATTGCTTAACGGGGAAGGCAGACGGCAAAAACGAGGGATCAATGGCTATAATGTTAACCGTACAATCTTAGCAACATTTCCCTTAAATTACCACCCCTTTACTTCTCACTAGATTGTCTTGCTAGTGGGTCAGACGCCTTGCTCACCTGCAGTCCAAAGAGTAAAAGAGACAAAAAGGGGCAAGGATTTCCTGGGCTTAATCTTTATACCCTGGGAGTCCCTGCTGTTTTCGCACCGTGCGCAATTTCACACCGAAAAGTCCGAATACACAAGAGAAGGGCTTTTAACTTCCTCCATTCATACATGGAGACATCACATAGTAGAGTCAATTTCAGTGAATGGTTGTGTGTAAACAACCCATTGTGCTTGTTGTCCAATGATTGGCTGATTCAAATGGGCTACTCCCCCGTGTAAACAAGCAGCTTGTAGGTTACCAGACCCACCCAATACCACAGGGTGATTGACAGCTCGGGCTCCATTCAAACTTACTGCAGGGCAGCGCTGAGCTTTTCATATGCTAACAGCCTGTCTGTTTCATATGCTAACAGCCTGTCTGTCCTTTTCTGCTGCCTTTTAAAATTCTGTTTCCATGAGGTCTGTTCAGCCATGTTTATGCCCTGGGCAATTTAAACAGTCCAAAACTCAAGAGTACATCTTTTAATAAAATGTACAATCTTAAAGTGTGCGATTTTCACAAAGTTCTTTGGTTCCAGTGTCCAAGTGCTGCCTAGCTTACGAGCTTTTTAATGCAGCCTTTTGCGGTTCTGGGTATGTTTTAAAACATTGTCCAACCCAGAGACAATTTAAATCACACGAGTCTTCATCCACGATGTGGATTACTATTTCCCGATCTTCGGGGGCTGAGGGGATTTTGCGACCCCTACAGCCTGAGCTACCCTTTCCCCCTGGCCTGCCTGCAGCCCACTCATACCCAGTGACTCACCACGTGCAGATCCCCTCTAAAGTTTGCGCAGTGCCATTTTCTGAGCTGTTGCCTGGGAGTGTCAGATCGATGGTGTCCCTTCTTCATCATCACTCTCCTCCTCTCGTGGGTCGTGGTTTGGCTGGGCTGCTGGCAGTTCTTGGGTATCTGAAAGGAGAACAACACAAGGGGCTGGTTGTGGTAGGAGGAGGGGGGAAAGCAAGATGTGCACACTTACACTATCTGTAGCTTGTAAGTGAGAAGAGATTGTGCCATGAGGGGGAAGTCATGGAGTCATAGAGTTATACAGCACAGAAAGAAGCCATTCGGCCCATCGCGTCCGTGCCGGCCATCAAGCCCTGTCTAATCTAATCGCATTTTCCAGCATTGGTTCCGTAGCCTTGTATGCTATGGCATTTCAAGTGCTCATCCGAATGCTTCTTGAATGTTGTGAGGGTTCCTGCCTCTACCACCCTTTCAGGCAGTGAGTTCCAGATTCCAACCACCCTCTGGGTGAAAATGTTCTTCCTCAAATCCCCTCTAAACCTCCTGCCCCTTACCTTGAATCTATGCCCCCTTGTTATTGACCCCTCTACTAAGGGAAAAAGTTCCTTTCTATCTACCCTATCTATGCCCCTCATAATTTTGTACACCTCAATCAGGTCCCCCCTCAGCCTTCTCTGCTCCAAGGAAATCAACCCCAGCCTGTCCAGTCTTTCTTCATAGCTGAAGCGCTCCAGCCCAGGTAACATCCTGGTGAATCTCCTCTGCACCCTCTCCAAAGCAATCACATCCTTTCTATAGTGTGGCGACCAGAACTGCACACAGTATTCCAGCTGTGGCATAACCAGCGTTTTGCACAGCTCCATCATAACCTCCCTGCTCTTATATTCTATGCCTCGGCTAATGAAGGCAAGTATCCCATATGCCTTTTTAACCACCTTATCCACCTGTTCTGCTGCCTTCAGGGATCTATGTACATGCACACCAAGGTCCCTCTGATCCTCTGTCTTTCCTAGGGTCTTACCATTCATTGTGTATTCCCTTGCCTTGTTAGTCCGTCCAAAATGCATCACCTCACACTTTTCCATTTGCCACTGTTCTGCCCATCTGACCAACCCATCTATATCGTCCTGCAGACTGAGGCTACCCTCCTCGCTATTTACCACCCCACCAATTTTCGTGTCATCTGCGAACTTACTGATCATACCTTTTACATTCACATCCAAATCATTAATGTAGACCACAAACAGCAAGGGACCCAGCACCGATCCCTGCGGTACCCCACTGGACACAGGCTTCCAGTCACAAAAACAACCTTCGACCATCACCCTCTGCCTTCTGCCACTAAGCCAGTTTTGGATCCAATGTGCCAAGGCACCCTGGATCCCATGGGCTCTTACCTTCTTGACCAGTCTCCTATGCGGGACTTTATCGAAAGCCTTACTGAAATCCATGTATACCACATCCACTGCACTACCCTCATCCACACACCTCGTCACCCCCTCGAAAAATTCAATCAAATTGGTCAGACATGATCTTCCCTTGACAAAGCCATGCTGACTATTCCTGATTAATCCTTGCCTCTCCAAGTGGAGACTAATTCTGTCCCTCAGAATTTTTTCCAATAATTTCCCTACCACTGATGTTAGGCTCACTGGCCTGTAATTCCCTGGTTTATCCCAACTACCCTTCTTGAATAAGTGAGATGTGAGAAGAAGAATTAGGTATGAGCATATCGTCATCAGCAATGCTTTCAGCTGTGCTGCTCGCCACGGCCTCAGTGAAGGCCCCTCCAATTATCTCCGGCACACTCTCCTCCAGCTCAGTAATGTTCTGCAGATGTGCGTCACCCCCGCCTGTCTGCTGCTGCTCATGTCGGTTTTGAGCCACTTTGGCCTGCAAGAGAAAGGGAAGTATGTCAGTGAGTGTGGCACAATGTGTTTGGGTGATGTGCCTGTCATGGTTGAATAGCTGACATTGTGTGCAAGGTGTGCAATGTGGGTGTGAGGCTTCCAGCAGTGGTAAGTGTGTGAGGGTGAGGTGAAACTATGATTGTGAGGTATGAGTCGTGATTGCTAGAGATTGCTGGTAGGTGAGTGGTGGGGGTGTGATGCATTGAGCAGTGTGTGAGGCTAGTTGTGCAGTTGGTGGGATATGGCATTTGAAGATGGATTCACTTGCCTTGACCACTCGTGTGAGGTCATTAAACTTCTTGCGGCACTGGATCCAGGTCCTGGGGGCACTGATGACTTTGGCTTTCTCCTACTGTCTTCTGGTACTCTGTCTCGAAGGCCTCCTGCCCCCCTGCGGGCAGAGGACCTGTCTTCACCTGTATACACCCTAGACCAAGGTCTCCAGCATTGCATCTGAGAAGCGAGGTGCCCTTTCTCTTCCCTGTTGTGACATCGCTACAGCTGCAGTGACAATGAGGTGCTTCTGCAACAAAGCACCTCCCCTTTAAGAAATGCAGAGAGCCTCGGCAAAATGTTATTGGACAGCAGACTGTGCTCGATATTGGCCCCCTGTTGAGTGCTGAGCCAACCAGCAGCACGTTTAACACTGAGCTCAGCGCTCCAATCATTATAATGAGCAGCTAGCACAAATTTTGCATGTTGCCTGCACTACTTTCAACGGGTGTGGGCAGATCGCGCATTGCGATCCCTACGTCCATTTTCGGGCCTAATCCAGTTTCACCTCCTTAAGGTTTCTTAAATTTTGGAACAAATGTTATTAACATACCCTGATTCATAGCAGCCTGTTGAAGAACTTATTTAACAACTGTACCATGCACAAAACCTAAATAATTTGCACTGTATCTGTTTCAACAAAAAGATGTCAGTCAATGCAATTATAACATATTGGATTTATACAGAAACTAAGGAAATGTAAAAAGGAAGGTGGCATGGTCGATATAAGATAACATAAAATCTGATGTGTGTTAGACATACTCCAGACTCAGTTACTTGTTATGATATATAGCAATGTCTTACATTTTTCTGTTCACTGTTACTCATTTATTGTTTTTGCTGGCAGAGATACCAAGGTCCATAGTGATGGACAGGAACAGCTACTTGTGTACTACACAATTAAGCTACTATCCCATGTGATTAGACCTGAAGTGGCGCCCAGCTTATTTACTGTCTTGGTTGATACAGACAACACACAGCTTCTATAAATTATTAACAATAATGGTTGTATTATTAATGGATTTTTTCCACATTCTTTGCTGTCACCAGGTCCTTTGGGGGGGGGGGGGCGGAGATAGAAGCATGTCTCCTGTTTACAACCAGTAGATCCATTATTTATTTTGTCCATTTGTTCTCCTTTCCTCAAAGCATTGACTTTTATTTATGTACAATTCCACGGACACCGTCAACCCTCTTACCCAAAGTGGCAATTCGTCAAGTGTGAGTGTAGACAGTGAATGTCAGCTGTAAGTATAGGTGTACCAGATTAAATAGTCAGAGTAAGCTTTTAAAATATATATATATACATATATTAGTACTCATTCTGCAATGGCTATATGAGACTTTGAATGCTACAGAGAACTAATGAGCGCTCATGTGGAATGTACAGAGTGTAATAACCTAAGACACCAAATGCATAGTAGCAGCTACCCTTACCACTAAACGAGCTTGTGTGCCAACAGCATACACACAGAACGAGATGACCTACGGTACCCACATTTGACTACGTAATTAAATCTATAAAAATACAACACACTGGAGCTCCTGGGGGATGGAGGGGGTAGAACTTTAATTTAGTCTTGCTGAGGTTAGCGTAAGCAGTCGAGATGACACGCTTGCTACCTCCTGATGAAGGGTCATTTGCACTCGAGTTATAATCAATACCGATCTCCTATGCACTGTATGTAAGGGGCTGTGTTTTATTATAGGATGCGACTGCTGCCAATAAACTGGAAGCAGTTTGCGCATGCGCGCTGCTGGTTCGTCAAAAAAAATTTAAAAGCCGAGAAGGGAGCGAGCGCGTTAGCGTGATCGTTTGTAAAAAAAGCAGACGTTTCAGTGTTTCCTAGTCCTTGAACCTGTATTGAGGTAAAGGATATAACAACAACGACAACAACTACCCGCATTTATATAGCACCTTTAACGTAGTAAAACAACTGCTTCACAGGAGCATTAGCAAACAAAATCTGACACCGAGCCACATAAGAAGATACTAGGGCAGGCGAGGTAAGTTTTAAGAAGTGACATAAAGGAGGAAAGCGAGGCGGAGAGGTTTAGGGAGGGAATTCCAGAGCTTAGGGCCGTGGCAGCTGATGGCGCGATTAAAATTGGGGATGAGGAAGAGGCCAGAATTGGAGGAACGCAGATATCTCAGAGGGTTCTAGGGCTGGAGGAGGTTACAGAGATAGGGAGGGAGTGAGGCCATGGAGGGATTTGAAAACAAGGATGAGGATTTTAAAATCGAGGCATTGCTTAACTGGGAGCCAATGTAGGTCAGCGAGCACAGGGGTGATGGGTGAATGGGAAATGGCATGTTAGCATACGGACAGCAGAGTTTTGGATGACCTTAAGTTTATGGAGGGTGGATGATGGGAGGCCGGCCAGGAGGGCAATAGGGATATATGATAATATCCGATATAAACCCAACATCAGCATGTCATGTAACTGTGGAGGACATCGCAGCTGAGCCTGACTCTCCCACATCTGATGTCCACACATAACATTTTCCAGCAGGAGTCACTAGGCAGCAATGAGGAGCAAATTTTTGGTTGCTTTTTTTCTGCCTTGGATGGAATTAGCTAATTAAACATAGACCGGGAATCAAATCTGGGACCTAATGAGCTATATGGTTTGGTACTACACAAGGTAGTGCCTTTACCACTTGGTAATTGGGGGAGCTATCTTGTCATTTCTCTGTAATGTCAAAACTGTCATTGAGGCAGCTGAAGACATTATGGGGGGAAAATTTGGTTGGTTTGCGCCTCCTGTTAGCGCCTTAAGAGGGCGCTAATGGGGCGCAAAGCAACTAGCGCCCGTGCACGGCGATGTTTGCGCCGCTCACGAAATTAACTAGACATTTTGCGGTGGCGCTAAACACTACCGCCACGATCTCCTGCGCCGGCAGATCGTGACGTCAGTCGAGTGTGGAATGCCCCGGTAGCGCCCCGGACCGGATATTGAGTGGCGCCCCCTGTATTACCGCCTGCCGCTAGCAATGACAGGTTGAGGGGAGCGTTTTGCAGCTGAGAAGGGACTGGGGAGCGCTATTTAAAGGCGACTGCTTCCTGCCTTTTTTTTTCAGCGAAATTTTTGCACCACGCATTCTGAGTGAGAGAGAGAGAGACTGCAGGAGGTATTCAAAGCTCTGTTGAGGAGTTTTGGGTACTGAGCAGCACTTTGCAGGTTCTTTCTGATTTGATATTCCTTGCATTGATTTAAAAGAGAATATGGGGGCTGCACTCTGAGCTCTTTCCCTGGGCCTCTCCTTTGTTCTTTCGAACAGATTTGATGTACAGGTCCCTTCAGGCTGAGATTCAAGGCTGCAATGAGCAGGGTGTGGATGGAGAGCAAGATCGACCCTCCCCTTTAAGAACTAGCCGGCGCCAGTGTGTCTGTGTTCCATTGCTGACTGACATCACATGAGCTTCGCTAGCGCTCTGAGGTAGCACCTCGCTCCTTGGCCTTTGCGCCTTAAGAGAGGTGTGTAGCACTTGATTTAGTGCTCCAACCACCTCCAGGGGCGATAAAAGCCAAGTTTGCAGTCGGAAGAGATAATTAGCGCCAGGTGCTAATCTTTGCGCCCGGCCGATAATTGTGCCCCAATTGGGGTGATACTGCATTTCTTTCCCTATATCTGCTGCACTAGTTTGCACTGATGCTAATAAAACATGAAAGGGAAAACATAATACACCAAATTGTCTCATAATCATTAAGTGTTATATCATTTCTTACCATTATCTTTCAGTTACCCCTGGTTAATGCTTTGTGTTGATTAAAGACAGTCTGGAAGCAGACATTTCGCTTATACTCCCTCATGTGATTCCATGCAGGTTCTGATTTAGTAACATCATGAATAGAAACAGTGGATTGTGAGTGCTCCAGTCACAGCGCCACTGGACCAAAACTTTATGGTGCCATATGTGGTTGTGTTCTATGTAAAACATTAATGTCCTGGCTCCTTCAGGCCACATTTAAAAAAAATTTTCTTGCTTCTCCTTTCTGTCTTTTTTTCTCTCTTAATCTAAACTTTCTTTCCCTCTCCATTTCTCTTTCTGTATCTAATTTGACTCTAATTCACTCTATTTCCTTTTCCGTTGTTCCTCTGTTTCTTTCTCTATTCCTAAATCTCATTGGTTAAGGAGACAGACGGTTGGTCCCATAGTTCACCAAGGTCCCAGATGCCCCGCTGACCTCACTGGGCCATTACAGCTCACACTTCCAGCAACTTGCGGCATAAAAACATTTTGAGCTGAAAGGTGAGGAAAAAAGTCTAACAAACTGGGCACATGATGTCCGGCACCAGCAAATTCTGGGCCTTTGTAAATGCAAGTTCTTTCATTCTAAGAGAAATAACATACATATCAATAAATGACTGTAAAGAAAGGTGGTACTATGGCTCGAGATCATCCTCTCCTCCTGGTAATGTTTGAAATTCTGACCAGAACGCATTCTAAGATATAGGCCTAGAAATTGAGTGCCCTTAGCGCCGATTTTGCGGCGCTAGAGGGCCTAGCGCTGCATTTGGCACCGGCGCCGAAATTGCCTGGGGCCCTTACGCCGCGGTAGACCGGTAGCGCTGCGCCGGCACCGATGACGTCATCGGTGTGCGCAGCGTCCCGGTTGCCATGCCGACGGGCCCCAGCGCCGAAATTCAGTTGCGGCCGCCTCGCCCGTGACAGCCGCAACTAAGACTCTGGCAACAGAGTCTTACGAGTCTTTGCGCCGGCGCATTAAAGGCCCCGCGGCGGCCGGCCGCTTTCCCGCCGGCCGCCTGGCCGCAGCTCCCTCCCCGGACTTCCCCCCCCCCCCCCCCGGAACAGAAGCAAGCCCGGCACTTGTCCGAGGTGCCGGGCTCATTTTTTAAAAGATTTTCGCGGGCCGCGATCGGGTGCAGGCAGCTCCTCCTTAAGGGAAGGAGGAGGCCTGCACTTCCCGAGCCTGCCGCACCGCATCGGGTGCCGCAGCGCCGGAATTGCGGCGCGAAACGGCAGTTAGCGCCGATTTACCGCCGCAAAGACCCTTCAGTAGCGCCGGCAGCCGTTTGGGCGCGGCCCTGCTGAATTTTTGGCGCGCGCAGGGGGACTTAGCGCCGGCACTAACTTCCGGCGCTAAAGCCCTGGCTAAGCCAAAACTCAATTTCTAGGCCATAAAATGTGAGCTATAATTCAGCACTCTTCACTTACAATATGGAAAGAAAGACTTACATTTCTATAGTGCTTTCCATGACCTCAGGACATCCCAAAATGTTTTACAGCCAATGAAGTATTTTTGAAGTGTAGTCGCTATTGTAATGTAATATAAGAAAGTTATAAGACAGGAAAAGGCT
Organism: Somniosus microcephalus; assembly: GCF_052327205.1. Lineage (NCBI taxonomy): Eukaryota > Metazoa > Chordata > Chondrichthyes > Squaliformes > Somniosidae > Somniosus > Somniosus microcephalus. Next base: position 242,589,209 of record NC_140990.1, read on the forward strand.
ATTCGCTCAATCAAACCTGTTAATTTTCATATAGCCACAAGACTGGTCAATTTTGTTCTGATGGGCCTGTTTTACATAGATGGTATCGTTATCTTCAGGTGAACATGGAATGAAAAAGGCTGTGTAGGGTTGTCAACTCTCATTAGATGTATTCTTGGAGGTTTGACCACGCGACATCTGATCACAGACGTCCAATCATATGACACTTGCCTGCAGTTTGCAAATGTTATTATATTCACCTTCTAAAGGTTGAGTCCCCTGTAGTTGAGTGTCTTTATTCTTGCAGTTGTGCAAAAAGTTCTGAGAATTGATAGACCGCCATTTGAAATTTGCCTTACTTAAATTTAAAACCCTGGTTGGTGACTCTCCCTTTTCCATCCCAAACCTAATATCAAATTCAATCACACTATGATATCACCTCTACTCAGTGGGGTATTCTCTGGAGCTGTATCTCTGTTCTCCTCCCCCACCCTGTAGTGTATGTGCCTTTAAGAGCCCCATGTGTACTGTAATGCCGGTAATGGCCACTCGGGCTATATAAGCCTGTATATTGTGTTGTATCCGTTAGTTCCCTTCCAGACTTTGTTTAGTAAACACCTATCAAACCAACTCCTGTCTTCAGTGTCTCTATCAACACACAGACACAACAGTGGCGACGAAGTGGAAACGGACTTACCTGCAATTCGGCAGCACCTCAAGGACATTGATTCCTCTGGCGTCCAGCAGAATCAAGAAAGTGAAAGAAGCTGTGGTTTCACCAGCTGGCCAAGCTGGTGGCAGGTACTGCGCTAATCCTTCCTGGGCGTCAGGCTGGGGCTCCAGTGGCTGGCTCTACAGCTGGGCCAAGCAGCGAAAGCGGAGGCAAGCAGTAACAGACGGGGAGGGAGCACTCGGAAGACGGCCGGCGCTGCAAACAGGTCGGCGTCCAGACCTACAGAAAAAGTCCGGTGGGAACAAGTCTCCAACTGTAAATAAATAAATAAAAAAAGAACGGAAACCGCAGGAAACAACGTTGTCATCGGCAGCAGCGGCGGAAAAGCGCGGGAAGCGCCATATCTTTTCTAAGATGCCTAAGTCTGGCGATATTGATGCTTTTGATAACGAGATAGAGAATTGGACCACATATGTGGAAAGAGTGGAGGTATATTGCACCGCAAATGGAATAGAAGATGAAAAAAAAGCTTCAGTACTGCTAAATCTAATGGGCGCAAAGACATACGGGCTGTTACGAAATTTAATCACTCCAGCCAAACCAAAGGACAAGAATTTTAAAGAAATTGTTGATACCATACAGGAGCACTTAAACCCAACACAGCTGCTGATAGCGGAACGATTCAAATTCTTCAAAAGAAATCAACACAAGAATGAAAGTAACGCTGATTACCTCACCGAATTAAGGAAGCTATCAAAACACTGCCAATTCAGGGCAGGACTAGCAGATTATCTTCGAGACAAATTCGTCTGCGGTCTCTTAAGTGAAGGAACACAGAAAAGGCTGCTTTCTGAAAAAGATTTAACACTGGACAAGGCTTTCAGTATGGCTGTATCATACGAAGCAGCCACAAGAGGAGCGGCAGAGATACAACAAAAGACACAGGACTTCGGCACCCATGAAATGACACAGGGTTTCGAAAGATGTTATCGCTGCGGCAGATCCACCCATGACCAGAGGGACTGCTGGTTCAAGGACAAAGCATGCAGGCAATGCAGAAAGATTGGACACATTGCACGGGTATGCCGATCTGGACAAAATAAATCCACAGACAGGAAAAAAAAAATCAATAAAGAAAAGTACAGAAAGGTACAAATGATGACGGACAGTAGCTCCGAAGACCAGAAGAGCGATAGCGACTCCGAAAACAAGAGACTAAGCTGTCTCAAATTACATAATGTAATTGCCAAAGATGATTACCAGACCATTTGGGTTACCCTCACGATAGCAGGGTCCCCAGTTAAAATGGAGCTAGATACAGGATCAGCTCTGACCGTCATAAATCGACGGGATTACGAGCGGCTATTTCCGCATATACCTTTAAAAGACACATCCATTATCTTGAAAACATATACGGGGCAGAAAGTATACCCCAAAGGAAAAATAAGGGTGCCTGTTGTATACAACGGCAACGAAATACAAAAGTTGTATTTATACATTTTACAAGATGATGGCCCACTGCTGTTGGGACGTGAATGGATCAGGAAAATACGTTTAGACTGGCACTCCATTCAGGCACTGACAGTGACCAGTAAGAAAAAAAACGATGATGACGTCATACCTGAACGATTAAAAGACATCTTGGCCAACGCCAAAGAAGTGTTTCAAGAGAAACTAGGAACCTTGAAAGGCATCACCACCTCAATAAAAGTGGAAGACGCAGCAATTCCCAAATTTTTTAAAGCAAGACCGGTGCCATACGCAATTCGTCCAGCAATCGAGGCAGAGCTGGAGAATTTGGAAAATGCAGGCGTATTATCCAAAATAGATTGGAGCGAGTGGGCAACACCCATCGTTCCAGTCATGAAGAAAGCATTGAATAATGATAAATCTGAAGAACAGAGAAAAAATCGCATCTGTGGAGACTTCAAGGTGACGGTAAACCCGGTCCTTCACACGGTACAGTATCCTCTTCCGAGGATAGAAGATATTTTCGCCTCACTATCCGGAGGGAAACGTTTCACCAAAATTGACTTGGCACAGGCATATCTACAGATGGAGGTTGAAGAGGCCTCTAAAAAATATCTCACGATAAATACACACAAAGGTCTGTACCAGTACAATCGACTGGTTTTCAGAGTAGCATCCGCTCCAGCTATCTGGCAAAGAGCTATGGAGCAAGTCCTCCAAGGGATTCCGGGGACTCAATGCTACCTAGACGACATCCCTGTAACAGGAGAAAATGACAACGAGCACCTTGCCAATTTGGAGCAGGTGCTCACTAGGCTGAGAGAACGGGGCCTACGAGCAAATCGCCCCAAGTGCGAATTTTTCCAAAATCAAATATCATATTGTGGCCACATAATCAATAAGGAAGGGTTGCATAAGTCACCTGAAAAAATTGAAGCGGTCATAAAAGCCCCAGCACCTGAAAATGTTTCACAATTAAGGTCGTTCCTGGGATTAATAAATTACTATCATAAATTTTTACCGAACTTATCAACTCTTCTACACCCTCTTAATGAACTTCTACAAACAGGAGTAATTTGGAAATGGAGCGAAGACTGTAAACGTGCCTTCCATAAATGCAAAGATTTAATCACGTCCAAAGAAGTTTTGGCTCATTACAACCCATCACTGCCATTCAGACTGGCATAGGAGCAGTATTATCGCATAAATTCCCTGATGGCTCGGAACGGCCGATAGCTTTTGCGTCACGCTCATTGAACTCAGCTGAGCGTAACTATGCCCAAATCGACAGGGAAGCACTCAGCCTGGTATGGGGAGTGAAGAAATTCAACCATTACCTACACGGACAAAAATTTACCTTGTTGACTGACCATCAACCCCTCATCTCCATATTCAACCCTAAAAAGGGTGTTCCCATTATGACAGCGCAAAGGCTACAGAGGTGGTCCCTTTTTCTAGGGGCACACCAATACAACATAGAATACAAAGGGTCAAAACAGCATGGGAATGCTGACGGGTTATCGCGCCTACCGTTGCCAACGGTAGAAGAGGCACCTACAGTAGACCCAGTGGAGATGTTCCACTCAACCATAGTGGAATGTCTACCAGTAACAAATTCTGCCATTGAAAAGGAAACGAGAAATGACCCGACTCTCTCACGAGTCTACGACTTAACGGTGAAGGGATGGCCAGCACATGGCGAACCACTGTTGCCAGCATTCTCGCAAAGAAGAGAACAGCTGTCAGTATGCCGAGGAACCTTGATGTGTGGATCCAGAGTGGTGATTCCACCCAAACTCAAGGATAAAGTGCTAAAGGAGCTTCACGAGGGGCATCTGGGTGGAGTGAAAATGAAGAACCTAGCCAGAGCGTTTGTATGGTGGCCAGGTATCGATGGAGACATCGAAGAAATGACCAAGAGCTGCCTAGGATGCCAGAAGGTCCAAAACGCTCCACCCCAAGCCCCTCTACATCCATGGGAGTGGCCCTCATCTCCCTGGCAAAGGGTACACATCGACTTTGCTGGTCCATTTATGGACTCAATGTTCTTAATCGCGGTTGATGCACACCCCAAGTGGCCGGAGGTAATAAAGATGTCCTCCACCACCACGGAAAAAACCATCACAGTATTAAGGACCATATTTGCCAGGAATGGGCTGCCGGAACAGATCTGTTCTGATAATGGACCGCAATTTGTGTCCGAAGAATTCAGGAAGTTCTTAAAAAACAATGAGGTTAAGCACTACACGTCCGCCCCATACCATCCCGCCACCAATGGATTGGCTGAAAGGTTTGTCCAGACCTTCAAGAAGGCCATAAAGGCCATGGGTAATGAAGACATAAAACTTCAGCACAAGGTGGATAACTTCTTGTTCGCATACAGGAATGCAACACATATGGTTACAAACCAAACTCCCGCCATGATGTTCTTCAATAGAAGCCTAAGATGCCGGCTGGATTTGATCAAGCCCAACATCAGAAGGGACGTGGAGAACCGGCAATTTCAAGGCATGAATGAAAGGCCAACTAGAACCTTCCAGATAGGTCAACAAGTTTTGGCCCGGGACTACCGTACCGAGAAATGGCAGCCTGGAACTATCTGCACACGACTAGGACCGCTGATGTATACCGTGGACATCGGAGAAAGCATAATAAGGCGCCATGCTGACCAAATCATAGAGTCATCCGAAAAGGGACAACCTACACCACAACTCTATACGCCTAACGATGAAGTAGAGACACCCATATCTACCTCCGATCCGGTGATACTGGAACCCGATGAACCCGACACTGGCATTCAAGCCGAATCAGCCTTGCCAAAAGAACCTACTACACCACCAGAAACTACTACACCACTGAGGCGTTATCCGGACCGAGTCAGGAAGCCTCCAGAGAGACTGACTTATAATTAATTAACTGCAGCAATGTGTATATTATTTTTCTTGTAACATATAATTAATAATTACTTAAAATATTATGTACTGGTTAGCTAAAAGGGGAGGAATTGTAGTGTATGTGCCTTTAAGAGCCCCATGTGTACTGTAATGCTGGTAATGGCCACTCGGGCTATATAAGCCTGTATATTGTGTTGTATCCGTTAGTTCCCCTCCAGACTTTGTTTAGTAAACACCTATCAAACCAACTCCTGTCTTCAGTGTCTCTATCAACACACAGACACAACACACACCCCTTCTTCCCCACCACGTATATTTGGGCAGAAGAACAGAACATTGCCAATTAAAAGTAGTTCTCCATGAATCTCAGAATCTACAGTACAGATGGATGTCATTCGGCCCATCCTGTCTGTGCAAACTCTTAAGAGTATTCCATTTGCAATTTTATCTGATTTCCAACAAAAGTAGTTGCTATATTATTGTTTGCAATGCTACGTCTGGCACATATGGAAGTTAATTACAACCCTATGAGCTGTACAACTCAATTACAACTTAATTTTTTTAATTGAAAAATTAAAACTACCATTTTTGTTTGCAGAAGGAAGAATTTTGGGCTTGCAAGTCAGATATGTCTGATAGCCATCCTCTTAAGACATCTTTGTCTTCACACTCCCTTCGGAGCCAGGATCGAATTCCGCCATTCTCTTCAACATTCTGGCCCGGATTTTGCTGTAATAATAACGCTGAGGCTGTCAGCACTTGCCGTTATTACTGGGTAAAACTGACAGCAACTTCTAGCATCCTGGTAGTTGCTGTTAGTGATACCCTGCTCCTCCACAGGCTGCACTGTTGTAGTGTTCGCCAATGGAATCTGTACAGAGATCAATGTCATGGCACGAACTTAGGCTAATTACACACTATTCTCACTCTAAGATTGGCTGAAAAAGGTATGGCTTGTTCATTCAATAGTAACCACGTAATGATTACTGCTGTACAACCTCTCTGGCCCTGAAATATTAATTTGACACTTCAGATAGTAGTTGTCTGTGGGAGCTAACTTTTGTGTTAAGCGAGACAGGTAGATGGTGAGAGCTTGCTTTGAAGCAAGGTGTTATGTTAATACAAAAAAAATCAAATGTAAAGATGAAAACACTATTTTGGTCAGGAATATTTAAAATATTATTTTTAGTTTGAATTGCAAAGTATAATAGCAAATTGAAAGATATAGACATTGAGGTATCAGTGCCTTAGCAACAGAAATGTGCTATTGTGGGTCCATGTTTGTGAGTTGCCACTTGGTGCGATCCCAATGTTAGCCGAGCTTTCACAAAAAAACAAATCACCTCTGCATTGCTGAGGGAAATATCAGAGGTGAGTTTACACGGATAAACATGTGCACCTCCTCCTGGCTGATAAAGAGAAGGATTTATCATCTACAGTTCTGGAATACCAAATTTTCAAACATCAATATGCACATCTATATCTGGTAATGTCATATAAGTTGTCTGACAGATGGTAATAGATATTTGCAAATTCACTTACGGGCTAATTCAATTAGGGGTTTAGAAAAACATGAATCACTCAGGCTTCAAGTTTCATGGCATCATCATCTCATTTAATTACATTTATCCCTTACAATTCACTTATGGGTATCCAGTGTTTTCCATTAGGCTATCCACATGGCATTGCTAGACATTAATGGAGACACTAATGTATTTGAAAATGTAGTATTTGAGGGTTACCTGCCCTTTCCACTCACTCATATGTGTTGAAGATTTTATTGAAATATTTAAATATTTTTGGATTCTTTATACGTCGCCCAATATAAGAGCCCAGGCAAAACTTAGACTGAATGGCAATTGATGGGTTTTAAACAAACTCAAATGGAAGTGACAAAAGCAAACTATTGCGGATGCAGGAAATCTGAAATAAAAACAGAAAATGTTGGAAACACTCAGCAGGTCAGGCAGCACCTGTGGAGAGACAAACAGAGACAATGGCCCCGATTGTAAGTGAGGGACGGGAACGGAGTGTACGATGACGGAAGCGGGCGCCGAGTCTGCAATGTTGGAAGATGTGGAGGTCTGGCTGATTTTAAGAATATGTAAAAATGAAAGGAAAAAGACCAAAACGACCCACTTGTTTAAAGGCTGCTGAAATAGAAGTGGTGTTAGCTGAGCTGTTTCTGAGGAGGGTTGATCTCTGTATCTTGACATAACAGGTCAGCACTGAACATGCCTGGAAGGAGGTGGAACCTAGTTCCAGCCCACAGCGACGGTTAGTGGATGTGCCAGTATTATCTGCAATGTTAGCTGCAGGTGTCCTTGCAGCAGATGGAACAGCTCAGCATCTGCTTCTCTGCTGACCCAAACCCTGAGAAGATACTTTGCCATAGTCATTGCCAGGTAGTTGTGCTAGGGCCTGCAAAAATGTTTGATGGCATCTTGACAGGTTCAGCCAATTAGGGTATACTGGCTGTTGATCACCCTTCATGCCTTCTTTCAATGCAGTGGCACGAAAAGTTTGACATACTCCGATTAAGGTTCTTCTTAGCAAGCATGTAATTTTACAGCTAGTTGGGCATTCACATAGCTTAGTGATATTATCTGGGTCTGTTGTACCAGCTTCATTCAGGAAGAGGAGCTGCCACACGCACTAATTGTCTGTCAAAGCAAGGTACAGGCACAACTAACTGCACATGCAATTGCGTGGGGACAGAGCATTTTCCTATCACCTTGTAAGGTTTGCAAAATTCTACAGATTCCCCCAAACCAAGAAAGAAGAGATTTTGGACTGTTTAAAAGAATATTGGGCCAAAAGGGGGCTTAAAGTTAAAACCCCAGGATTTTGGTTATTTTAAAAGGACATGTCCAGGCCTGTGGAAGGCTGTGACAAAGGAGTTGGGATGGGCCCCTGTAAAACAAACAGTTTGAGTATTGGCATAGGCCAGATTGTCTGGGAATGTTCTGGACCATCTCAGTCATTCCACATAAAGGACAATAGGCCTATGGAAGGACAGTTCCCGCCAAAATTACAGGGCCATCAAGAATATGAATAATTAGCTGGAGTGCCCGGCGGTGCCAAGGGTTTTTTGAGGGCACGTTGTTATGAAAAAAGTACAAATAATTTTTATATATATAAATGAGTTTGTCTGTCTGTCTGGGAAGGAGAGAGAGGGAAAGAGAGAGGGGGAAGGAGAGAGAGAGAAAGGGGAAAGGAGAGAGAGAGAAAGGGGAAAGGAGAGAGAGAGAGAGAGGGGGAAGGAGAGAGAGAGAGAGGAAGGAGAGAGAGAGGGGGAAGGATAGAGAGAGAGAGGGGGAAGGAGAGAGAGAGAGGGAAGGAGAGAGAGAGAGAGGGAAGGAGAGAGAGGGAAGGAGAGAGAGACAGAGAGAGAGGGAAGGAGAGAGAGAGGGAAGGAGAGACAGAGAGGGAGGGAAGGAGAGAGAGAGAGAGGGAAGGAGAGAGAGAGAGAGAGAGGGAAGGAGAGCGGAAAGGGGTGAGGGAAGGGGGTGGGGGGAAAGGGGTGGGGGAAGGGGCTGTGGGGGGAAGGGGGTGGGGTGGAAGGGGCTGGGGGGGAAAGGGGTGGGGAAGGGGTGGGGGGAAGGGGTTGGGGGAAAGGGGGGTTGGGGGGGAAGTTAGAAGTTGAAGGCGCTAGATAAATGCAAGCTGGGTTAACGGCGTTTCTTAGAATCCCTCTGACATCCACTACAATAAAGAGAGATATTTTGAAAGCATTGGCAGTGCAACCTCTTGCAGAGGTTGAGGCGGATACCGACCTGGATGAGCAGAGCCCAGCCACAGAAGCTTAGGAAGCGAGCGCCGGGGCGGCTGCAGAGGAGGAAGCAGCAGCCGAGCGAGAGCAGGGCGGTGGCGGCCAGCGCCATGGTGCGGCGGTCTGAGCGAGAGCGAGCCCGGGCGCCGGTCGGTGCAGCCCCGCAGCGGAGCAGAGGCTCCAGCACCCGGCGCCACTCGGGCTCGGAGGCGGGCAGCCGGCGCCGGCACAGCCGCTCGAAATGGCCGTCAAAGTAGGCGAGCCTCCGGGCGAAGGGCAGCGACCGTGGCCCCAAGCAGCAGCTCCTTCCCCGCCGGCCCATCATCGCTGCTCCTACTTCCGTGAGGCCGGGGTGACAGGAGAGAGGGGAGAAAGCGGCGGAGACCCCGTGGGCGGCGTAGCGCCTGAGGCCCGGCCCGAGTCACCCGAGCTGAGCTCCCGCTCCCTCCGACCCGAAGAGCTCGGCAGTGACATCCTGCAGAGCAGAGAGGCCCGGGTGACAGGAGAGAGGGGAGAAAGCGGAGAGAAGGAGGAGGCCAGCCTTTACCAAGATGGTGGCGATGGCGGGCCGCTGGTTTGGAATCGGGCCCAGCGGGACGGGTGGTGCCTAGCTCGGGTGTGGCTGGTGAGGAGAGGTCGAGGCTTCGAGGCCTGAGGCCTGCAGGCAGCTCATCCACCGTGGATGCAAACAACCCGAGAGCGGAGAGGCCGGGGTGACAGGAGAGAGGGGAGAAAGTGGAGCGAAGGAGGAGGGTGAGGGTGGGACTGGGGCCTATGGTCGGACAGAGGCAGAGTTGCTCCATCACAAACAACAATGGCCGCCGCTTGCTTTTCAGTTTGAAGGATTAGGCCCCGCCCACGCACGCCATGAAATGCCCCCCATGACGCAGTGCCCTCCCCCCGTAGGATTGGTCAACCTTCACGTCACTCAACGCTAATGAGCAGTAGGATTGGTCAACCGCTAATGAGCGGAATTTTGCCGTTTTTGAAAAATTTTTGTATACTGTCCGAACAATTTTTGTATGACCAAAAAGTAAATATGCCTAGGACACCCTCCTAATCATAACCTTTCTTTTGATATAACATATGTGTAGGTACGCTCTATAACTTTTGAGTGATGCCCGGACAGACAGACAGACACCACTATCCTTAAACTAGCTGGAGTGCCCGGCAGTGCCGAGGCTTTTTCGAGGGCATGTTGTTGTTGGAAGAGAGAGAGAGAGAGAGCGCGACTGGGGGGAAGAGAGAGCGCGACTGGGGGGGAAGAGAGAGAGCGACTGGGGGGGGAAGAGAGAGAGCGACTGGGGGGAAGAGAGAGAGCGACTGGGGGGGAAGAGAGAGAGCGACTGGGGGGAAGAGAGAGAGCGACTGGGGGGAAGAGAGAGAGCGACAGGGGAAGAGAGAGAGCGACTGGGGGGAAGAGAGAGAGTGACTGGGGGAAGAGAGAGCGCGACTGGGGGGAAGAGAGAGAGCGACTGGGGGGAAGAGAGAGAGCAACTGAGGGGAAGAGAGAGAGCGACTGGGGGGAACAGAGCGAGCGACTGGGGGGAAGAGAGAGAGCGACTGGGGGAAGAGAGAGCGTGACTGGGGGGAAGAGAGAGAGCGACTGGGGGAAAGAGAGAGAGTGACTGGGGGGAAGAGAGAGAGCGACTGGGGGGAAGAGAGAGAGCGACTGGGGGAAGAGAGAGAGCGACTGGGGGGAAGAGAGATAGAGAGAGAGAGAGAGAGAGGGAAGGAGAGAGGGAAGGAACGAGAGAGAGAGGGAAGGAGAGAGAGAGGGAAGGAGAGAGAGAGGGAAGGAGAGAGAGAGAGAGGGAAGGAGAGAGAGACAGAGAGCAAAGGAGGGTGAGGGGGAGTGAGAGAGAGAGAGGGAGAGAGACACAGAGACAGAGGGAGGGAGAGAGAGAGTGACAGAGAGGGAAGGAGAGAAAGGGGAAAGGGGTGGGGAAGCAAGGGGTGGGGTAGCAAGGGGTGGGGGAGCAAGGGGTAGGGTAGCAAGGGGTGGGGGAGCAAAGGGTGGCGGAGCAAGGGGTGGCGGAGCAAGGGGTGGGGGAGCAAGGGCTGGGGGAGCAAGGGGTGGGGGAGCAAGGGGTGAGGGAGCAAGGGGTGGGGGAGCAAGGGGTGGGGAGCAAGGGGTGGGTTGGGTGGGTGGGGGAGAAGGGATGGGGAGCAAGGGATGGGGAGAAAGGGGTGGGTGGGGTGGGTGGGGAGAAGGGTGGGGTGGGTGCGGGAGAAAGGGGTGGGTGGGGTGGGGTGGGAGGGTGTGGTGGTAGAAAGGGGTGGGTGGGGGGGGTGGGGGAGAAAGGGGTGGGTGGGGGTGTGGGGGAGAAAGGGTTGGGTGGGGGGGAAGGGGGGGTGGGGGGAAGGAGGGTGGGGGGGAAGGGAAGGAAGGGGAAGGGAAGGAAGGGGGAAGGGAAGGAAGGGGGTGGGGGGAAGGGAAGGGGGTGGGAGGGAAGGGGAAGGGGGTAGGGGAAGGGGGTTGGGGAAGGGGGGAAGGGGTGGGGGTAGGGGAAGGGGTGGGGGAAGGGGAAGGGGGTGGGGAAGGGAAGTGGTGGGGGGAAGGGGGGAAGGGGGGAGGGGATGGGAAGGTGGGGTGGAAGGGGGTGAGGGGGGAAAGGGGATGTGGGGGAGGGAAGGGGGAGGTAGAAGGGGAGGTGGGAGGGGGGTGGGGGGAAGGGGGTGTGGGGGGGAAGGGGGTGTGGGGGGAAGGGGGGGTGGGGTGTGTGGGGGGGAAGGGCGTGTGTGGGTGTGTGGGGGGATGGGGGTGTGGGGGAGAAGGGGGGGTGGAAAGGGGGGAGAGGGAGGGGAGGGGGGAAAGGGAGGGGGGAGGGGGGAAGGGGGGGAAGGGGGTGTGGGGGAAGGAGGGGGGAAGGGGGGAAAGGGAGGGGGGGAGCCAGCAGTCCCTCTCCCCTCTGCCAGTGTTGGTCCCTGTCTGGGCCGGAAGCCTGGGACTGGAGTTGCGCTGCTGGCCGTTGGAGAAGCCTAAGCTTCGGCCTCGGGCCCCTGCACTGACCTGGCCCAGCCTACCTTTTAATACCTTGAAATATGATACTTAAAGTACTTATAAAACATTTTTGGTAAATCTTTCTATAACATACACTTTACAACCTCACCAATCTTTTTATTAAAAAAGGGGTCCTCACCTGTCAGTGTGTTGTATCACAAACAATGGCCGCCGTTTGCTTTTCAGTTGGAAAGATTAGGCCCCGCCCACACAGTCGATTGTCTGTCCCGGTCACCAGGACCCGATTGGGAGCACTGAAGCCCCACCCACTGTATGTTCCTGTACTAAGATGGCCGCGCATGCACTCTGTTACACACTGAATCAAAATGGCGTCGCACTGAAACTTTTCACCCTCCTTGACAAAGATGGCTGCCGTTAACCTGGGGCTGTCAGCAGAAGAAATTCCCTCAGCTGCAAACACAGGATCTTCAGATTATTATTCAGGGCTTGCGACCTACCCCAGTTGCTTATGAAGCCTCCCCACCTACCGACCCCGGGAATGGAGCTGAGGCAGTACACCCTCTCCCCTCTGCCAGTGTTGGTCCCTGTCTAGGCCGGGAGCCTGGGACTGGAGTTGCGCTGCTGACAGTTGGAGAAGCCTAGGCCCTGGGCCTGGAAAAACGGTGAAAGGTAGGAAAATTATAGAGGTTAGAGAAAAGATTTACAAATTAATTAACTTTTTTAAAAAACAATTTGTGTTTTAAAAGCAACTTTTTTTTTGCTGGAAATGTAGATTTGAAAAGAAACACGCAGAAAGTGGGAAAAAGAAATGAACAGTTTGGAATCAAGATGGCGGCCACTCACCTCGGTTCAGAACGATAAGGCCCGCCCACACACGCACCGATTGGTCAACCGTCATGTCACCGCAGCATAGGATCGGTCAATCGTCCTGTCACTCGACTCTAGGAGGGCCTGCCCGCACGCGCGACGAACCCGCCCCTGCGACGCAGCGATTGGTCGACCGTCGGGTCGCTCGACTGTACGATTGGTCGACCTCGACGTCACTCGATGCTAATGAGCGGATAATGAGCGGAATTTTGAACTTTTTTGTATACCGCGGGCGCAATTTTTCTCCGACTGAAACGTAAATACGCTTATGACCGTTCTGGAATCGTAAGCTTTCTTTTGATGTGACGCACGTGTAGGTACGCTCTATAACTTTAGAGTGTATAGCCGGACAGACAGACAGACGGAAGGACAGACAGACAGAAGTATCGCTTTATATATACTACCTGGAGTGCCCGCAGTGCGAGGGTCTTTGAGGGCATGTTGTTGTTGGAAGAGAGAGAGAGAGAGCGACTGGCGGGGAAGAGAGAGAGCGACTGGGGGGGAAGAGAGAGAGCGACTGGGGGGGAGAGAGAGAGCGACGGGGGGGGAAGAGAGAGAGCGACGGGGGGGAAGAGAGAGAGCGACTGGGGGAAGAGAGAGAGCGACTGGGGGGAAGAGAGAGAGCGACTGGGGGAAGAGAGAGAGTGACTGGGGGAAGAGAGAGAGCGACTGGGAGGAAGAGAGAGAGCGACTGGGGGGAAGAGAGAGAGCGACGGGGGGGAAGAGAGAGAGCGACTGGGGGGAAGAGAGAGAGCGACTGGGGGGAAGAGAGAGAGCGACTGGGGGGGAAGAGAGAGAGCGACTGGGTGGAAGAGAGAGAGCGACTGGGGGAAGAGAGGGAGCGACTAGGGGGGAAGAGAGAGAGCGACTGGGGGGAAGAGAGAGAGCGACTGGGGGGAAGAGAGAGAGCGACCGGGGGAAGAGAGAGAGCGACTGGGGGGGGGAAGAGAGAGAACGACTGGGGGGGAAGAGAGAGAGCGACTGGGGGGGGAAGAGAGAGAACGACTGGGGGGGAAGAGAGAGAGCGACTGGGGGGAAGAAAGAGACGGGGGGAAGGTGGCCCGATGGACCCCTGTGAAGGAAGGAAGAAGGTAAGCTCTCCCTCCCTGTCCCACCCCCTCACTCTTTCCCTCCCTCACCCTCTCTCTCCCTCCCCGTCTCTCCCTGCTTTACTCTCTCTCCCTCCCTCCCCCCTACCCCCTGTCCTCACCCTCCCTCCCCCTCTACTCACCCTCTCCCTGCCTCACCCTCTCTCCCTCCCCCTGTCTCTCCCTGCTTTACTCTCTCTCCCTCCCTCCCCCCGTCCTCTCCTCCCTCCCCCTCTCCTCACCCTCTCCCCTCCCCCTCTCCCTCTCCTCCCTCCATATTTCTCTCTCTCTCTGACGTCTGTCTGTTGACTGTTCCCCTCTGCCGCTCTGTTTTTCTGCCGTTTTTTGTCTCCGAGCTCGCCGGCCGCTCAGGCTCTGTATCGAAATCATCTTGGCGCCGGTGCCCGATTTGCTACTCCAGGCCCCGCCGTCCGCACCGCTCTCCGGGCCAAGGTAAGAGCCGGGCTCCGGCCCCACACCCACACCGCCAGGGATCAGCACCTGTGGAACCCACCCGCAGCCCAACGTGAACAACAAACACCCTCCTCACCTGTCACGGAGTTGAAGTCTCCGAAAGCGGCCACGGTGCCCCGGGCCTCTTCCCCCGCGCATTCAGGCCGCGCGGGGAAGAGAGAGAGAGAGAGACCGGGGGGGAGAGTGAGAAGCCACCGCGCACCTGCTCCGCGGAGCTCCGTGCCGCCACCCGCCGCACCAGCCTTTACTAAGATGGCGGCGGTAGCGACGCTCGGTTCAGGCCCGCCCCTCCAGCCTTCACAAAGATGGTGGCGATCGCGGGCCGCTTGTTGACCGGGACGGGAGGTGCCTAGCTCGGGCATGGGTGTGGAGGGGAGGCCCAGGCTTCGAGGCCTACAAAAACGGTGAAAGGTAGGAAAATTATACAGGTTAAAGAAAAGATGTACAAATTAATTAACTTTTTTTAAAAACAATTTGTGTTTTAAAAGCAACTTTTTTTTGCTGGAAATGTAGATTTGGAAAGAAACACGCAGAAAGTGGGAAAAAGAAATGAAGAGTTTGGAATCAAGATGGCGGCCACTCACCTGATTTCAGAACGATAAGGCCCGCCCACACACGCACCGATTGGTCAACCGTCATGTCACCGAAGCGTAGGATTGGTCAATCGTCCTGTCACTCGACTGTAGGAGGGCCCGCACGCACGCACGACGAACCCGCCCCCCGCGACGCAGCGATTGGTCGACCGTCGGGTCACTCGACCGTACGATTGGTCGACCTCGACGTCACTCGATGCTAATGAGCGGATAATGAGTGGAATTTTGAATGTTTTTTGGATACCGCGGGCGCAATTTTTGTCTCGCCGAAACGTAAATATGCTTATGACCATTCTGGAATCGTAAGCTTTCTGTTGATGTAACGCACGTGTAGGTACGCTCTATAACTTTAGAGTGTATAGCCGGACAGACAGACAGACAGACAGACAGATCGACCGCTTTTATAGATAGATAGATAGATAAATACAGTACATGCCACTGATCAACAAAGGGACCCTGACCCCAGCAGGGGAAGACCAAACTCACTAATTGAACAAGAGTTTAAACAGCCATTAAACGCTTGTTTAAGTTTCGATGAACCATCCTGAAACTAGTTTACACCAACTTAAGTCAATTAAAACTAGATGGGACCAGCCCGGAACTCGTTAAAGAATTTTAAAACTATTAAAGTTAACGAGCCCGCCAAAACTAACAATGGGCCAGAGAAGATTTGGCGGGCAGATAAGCAACGCCTCAAATGGTATAATTGAGGCCTGCTTTCCAGTTAACAGTAGCGCAATACAGAGTGAAGTTGAAGGTACAGTTCATACAGAGGCACAGCTCTTTCGAAAGACATCAGCCTCAGGACAATCAGTCGGCGGAAGGACAACAGAAGGAGGATGGAAAGGAATCGCAGCAACCAAGGGCCCCAAGAAACAAACACCCAACAATATTACCAACAACTAGGTAATATTGGGCCACCGCGACCAACAAGAAGCCAACCTGGAAGAAACCGAAGATTCGCAAGTTTGTTTCCACTCTACAAGCTATCCTGACTTACCCCTGGGTAAGATTTGATGAAAAAGACTCTAAACCCTGTACCTAACCAAAGGAAATTGGGTACTTACCCGATAGATCCAAATACGCACCCGACCGCATCAGCGGACACGTGAAGACTGAAAACCCAATGCAGGTGAAGTCTTCTACCACGTCCGGGGTACGGCAGGCCCCAACCGCCAGACCTAGGAGAACCCCGGAATCGTGAACCTCTACAACTGTCAAGAAAGTCGTTTGGTGAGCATTTCCCTGGTCCTCTGGAATCCAACCTAGATAGTGTAGTGGGATTGGGAGGGGTGAAGTATTTTGTCTATTGTCATTCTCCCTCTATATTCCGAAGTGTTCCCCTTTTAGAGTAATAAGATTATTGTGTTGTGTATATTTTCCTGTCTCAAATAAAATCCAAGTTCTTTTCACCAACTCAGTTGTCTATTGCAATTTCATTACAACCCCCAAATAAGTCCAAAGTCTAGAACCAAGTCGAACCGCTCAGGAGTCAGAGGCAAAGCTGACCACACACACCACCCCTTACAACCTGGACATTATTAACATTTGTTGGCCTGACTGCCAGAATACATTCAAAATTCATATTTAAATGAAGCACCTGCTTGTCTGTGGCATTGCTTCCTCCAATGCTGATCCTATCCACAGGAAACCGTGTCAGGGAACAAAGTGGATAGAATTCTGTAGATGCAGGATTTCTTCCCATTTTCCTTTCCTGGCCACATAATTACTGCCCCCAAATTTAGGGCAGCACGGTGGCATAGTGGTTAGCACTGTTGCCTCACAGCGCCAGCGACCCGGGTTCGAATCCGGCCTCGGGCGACTGTCTGTGTGGAGTTTGCACATTCTCCCCGTGTTTGCGTGGGTTTTCTCCGGGTGCTCCGGTTTCCTCCCACAGTCCAAAGATGTGCGGGTTAGGTTGATTGGCTATGATAAATTGACCCTTAGTGTTAGGGGGATTAAATACGTGGGGTTACAGGGATAGGGTGGGATATGTGTTGGTGTAGGGGTTACGGGGATTGGGTGGGATATGTGCCGGTGCAGGCTCGATGGGCCGAAATGGCCTCTATCTGCACTGTGGGGTTTCTGTGATTCTGTGAAATTTTGTGGACCACAGTGGAAAATCTAGGCTAAGGTGCCTGTCTATCTGTGGCAGCTACACTGATGCTGAAAGCTTTGCTATGGCACTGGTGATACTGATTGAAAAGTTGCCTGTTGAGATTGAGGAGTTTAAAATAACTGTCCTGTTCTGGGTAACGTTGATATCTCTTAAAACGAATTGCATTTTTTCTCACATAAATGTGTTGGTCAAAGTACCAGCAGAGTATACCAACATATTAGTAAATTATCCACCCAGTACCTGAAATGATGAGAAGTTACTAATACGATATAAAAATGTTACAGATACCTTGACAAACACACTGACAGCAGACACTACAAAATGGGTAACTTTTACAGTGGGTTGAATTTTCACCAGAGTGAATTTGACAAAACTCATGTGGCTTTGATTTTGTGGCTGACCATTTTTATATCATTTCATAGTAAATGTAACAGGAGTAGAGATTTATTTTTTGTGACAAGAAAGGCAGATGAAAAACTTTCAAACAAGATCCATGTCAAAATGACCCAATTTACAACATGTGACAATGTGTGGCAGCATCAGGTAGATTGTAGGTAGATTACTAATAACTTCACCTTTCTTCCTTCTCTGAGTAGAATTGTAATAGGCACCTGGAAGGTGTACAGTGATTCGGTAATGAACATAGAGAAAGAAGAGATAAGAGGAACAAACAACAGTTGATCCTAAAATAAAGGATGAAGACTCCTTTTTCATTATATTTACACAGATATTTATTTCCAAAAAGCAAGTTATAAAGGGAAAAAAATGAAGCATTCCTCTCCATAACTGTTATAAACTGAGTCCTAAAAGTTTGAATTACAGTGTATATATACTGTAGACCAATATTTTGTTCATCTGTCAGATCTGACCCAGGAATAACAGTGCATTGAAGAACAATGCTTTTAGTATAATGGGATGACTTTGGAAATTAAAGATGTGATTAAAAATGTTAAGGCAGTGTAGAATTAATCCAGTAGCACCACTCGTTTACACCGTACCTGGACCAACTAATGCTACTGCTGGCAAATGTAAAAATAAATCTATTCTCAGGCAGTTTGAACAACACCAAACCATAGAGTGCGGTGCCATAATACACTAGAATGTATTTCTCTATTCCTGATATGGAATATATAGAATGGAATTAGATAAAAGGCTGCTATAGAATTGTTACTATCTCTGAATCTCATGTCAGTGGTCAAAATGAATAATGACACCAAAGGGCAGCAGTTCTATAAAGGAAGCCTGCCTACATTACAAATTCTACATAGTTGGCACTGAACTCATCTCAAAACTGCACTGTGACCATTTGAATAGATGGTCTGACACTAGGAGAGCACTGGGATGCCCCCCAGTCTAACAAATACCCCAGAATCCAATTTGTGACACAATGTCACAGTGTTAATGCACTAAGTTGCTGTTGTTTCGTATGACGGGAAAAGATTATAATGGGATGTCTAGTTTGGCTATCCATTCGATGGCCTCCTGACACGATGAGTGGAGAAATTAGGTACCTCCCGCAACAGATCTAAGTGGGCAGGTTGATGTGATGTGTCCCATGGTCTGGGACTCATGGCCACAGTCGCACTTCGGGTCGTCCCTCATCTTCCACTTGTGGAGCAGGCGGCCGCATCGTCCATGCCCTGTGCAGATTCGGCTGAGCGCCATCCACTGTCTTCGAGGGAGGTTGAAACATAGAAACATAGAAAAATAGGAGCAGGAGTACGCCATTTGCCCCTTCGAGCCTGCTCCGCTATTCAATATGATCATGGCTGATCCTCTATCTCAATATCATATTCCCACTCCCTCCCCATACCCCTTGATACCTTTTGTGTCTAGAAATCTATCTATCTCCTTCTTAAATATATTCAGTGACTTGGCCTCCACAGCCTTCTGTGGTAGAGAATTCCACAGGTTCACCACCCTCTGTGTGAAGAAATTTCTCCTCATCTCAGTCCTAAATGTCCTACCCCGTATCCTGAGACTGTGACCCCTCGTTCTAGACCCCCCAGCCAGGGGAAACATCCTCCCTGCATCCAGTCTGTCTAGCCCTGTCAGAATTTTATACGTTTCAATGAGATCCCCTCTCATTCTTCTAAACTCTAGTGAATACAGGCCTAGACGACCCAATCTCTCCTCATACGACAGTCCTGCCATCCCAGGAATCAGTCTGGTGAACCTTCGCTGCACTCCCTCTATGGCAAGTATATCCTTTCTTAGGTAAGGAGACCAAAACTGCACACAGTACTCCAGGTGTGGTCTCGCCAAGGCCCTGTATAACTGTAGTAAGACATCCTTGCTCCTCTACCCACTTGAAGCCAGGGACCCCTGCTGTAGGATCAGTGATGAGCTGATGGTTCTTTATGTTGAGTGCGTCCCACATAGGAACATAGGAATGGGAGTAAGCCATTCAGTCCCTCGAGCCTGCTCCGCCATTCAATGAGATCATGGCTGATTTGCAACCCAACTCCATGTACTTTGGCCCATATCCCTTAAAATCTTTGGTTAACAGAAAGCTATCAATCTCCGATTTAAAATTAACAATTGATCTAGCATCAATTGTTGTTTGCGGAAGAGAGTTCCAAACTTCTTCCACCCTTTGTGTGTAGAAGTGTTTCCCAATTTCACTCCTGAACGGTCTGGCTCTAATTTTTAGACTATGACCCTAGTCCTAGAATCCCCAACCAGTGGAAATAGTTTCTCTCGATCTACCCCATCTATTTCCCTTAATATCTTGAAAACTTTGATCAGATCACCCCTTAACCTTCTAAATTCTAGGGAATACAACCCTAATTTATGTAATCTCTCCTCGTAACTTAACCCTTGAAGTCCGGGTAACATTCTAGTAAACCTATGCTGCACTCTCTCCAAGGCCAATATATCCTTCCTAAGGTGTGGTGCCCAGAACTGCTCACAGTACTCCAGGTGTGGTCTAACCAGGGTTTTGTATAGCTGCAGCATAACTTCTACCCCCTTGTATTCTAGTCCTCTAGATATAAAGGCCAGCATCCCATTAGCCTTTTTGATTATTTTCTGTACCTGTTGATGACATTTTAATGATCTATGTACCTGGACCCCCAAGTCTCTTTGGATCTCCACTGTTTTTAGCCTTTCACCATTTAGAAAGCACCCTGTTCTATTCTTTTTAGATCCCAAATGGATGACCTCACATTTGCCTACATTGAAATCCATTTGCCACAGTTTTGCCCATTCACTTAATCTGTCAATATCTCTTTGTAATTTTATGCTTCCATCTACACTGCCTACAATTCCACCTATCTTTGTGTCATCGGCAAATTTGGATATATGACTTTCTATGCGATCACCTAAGTTGTTAATAAATACTGTGAATAGTTGAGGCCACCACTAGTCACCTCCTGCCAATTTGAGTACCTACCCATTATCTATACTGCCTGTCTCCTACCACTCAGCCAATTTCCTAACCAGTCAATAATTTGCCCTCAATTCTGTGGGCTTCTATCTTAGTTAACAGTCTCTTATGTGGGACTTTATCAAATGCTGAAGAGATAATTACTAGTCCTAGCCCCTTTAGGGCTACCCCGGATCAGGCGTATTCCTCAGATGTTCACTTTTAACTAAAGTTTGAGGTAGCTGAATCCTAAAGACGCTTAATTGGGTCTAAAGGCCTGGGCCATCTCTCCCTAAAGGAAAGGAACAATCTGAAAATGTTACCATCCTCCAGATAGCACTTTTAATAAGTTTAGCTAGACTGTAATGTTCCGGATATTATGAGGGTCTGGAAAACTCCCGCAGAATTCTGCAACTCCTCACCAAAGAGTGTATAGAAATTGAGTTCGCGATTTGATACAGAAGTCTTATGTGAGACAATTCTAAAAATATATAGATTTATTAAAGAACTGACATGTAATTTACAGTTGGTGAGTCAATCACAACATTAACAGTTCCAAAAAGAGAAAGCTTACAATTCTATTATCAGAGAACCTTATTCTCAAATCTTAACTTCGCTACAGATTTACAGTTCTTAAAGTTCTATTCAGGATATCCACCAAAATCAAATACTTTTGATCTCTGAGGTACAAAGAGTTGGAGACTTACAGAGCCGCCTCTGAAGCCGAGAATCGCTTTGCCCCTTTAAAGCGAGTCTACTATCCCATTTGAGAGTTCAATATTTATACCCTTTTCCAGTGATATTTCCTTTATGGTTTTCTGCTGATGCAAGCTAATTATCTCTAGTAATTTTTCTGCTGACCCCTGCAATTCTTAGTCACCTCAGCTGGTAGCATTACAGAATTATGTCTCTTCTCTAGGTGTTCTAAGTTTACCATAAAAAACGGTGTAACGGCAGGTGTGTTTTACTTGATGTCATTTTTACGAAGGCAGATGTTTGTGCTTCTTTACGAAGTGTAAATTAGAACACCTTAACCAGGGTGAACCATTGTCTTGTTCCCAAAGGTTCAGCCTACCAGAGCCTTTAACCTTCTGTTTCAATAAGGTTATTGATTCAGTGTCAACAACTATCTTATCTCTATAGCCAGAATACTTTCACAGCTTTTTCATAGTTAGGTTTCTAGATTTCCAGACCCAGTTTGTCATGTTTTAGTAAGGCCAGAATTCTTTCATAGAATGGTGTATTTTTCTGAATAGGTTATATGGCTTTTCCCTTCACAATGCCTTCTGGAAGCCCATATAAATAACATCCATAGACATTCCCCTATCTACTACTTTAGTCACCTCTTCAAAAAATTCAATCAGGTTTGTCAGGTATAACCTACCTTTCACGAATCCTTACTGGCTCTCTCTGGTCAACTGAAAATTTTCAAGGTGTTCAGTCATCCTATCCTTAATTATAGACTCTAGCAATTTCCCAACAACAGATGTTAGGCTAGCTGGTTTATAATTCCCTGGTTTCCCTCTCTCACCATTTTTAAATAGCTGAGTGACATGCACAATTTTCCAATCTAAAGGAACGGTTCCTGAATCGAGAGAACTTTGGAAGATTATAGTTAGGGCATCCGCAATGTACTCACCTACTTCCTTTAAAACCATCTGGTCCTGGGGATTTGTCACTCTTTAGTGCCATTATTTTCTTCATTACTGTTATTTTACTGACATTAATTTTATTGAGTCCCTGTCCCTGATTTAGTTTCCTTGGGATTTCTGGCATGCTTGCCTCTTCCTCTACTGTAAATACTGACGCAAAATAATTATTCAACATGTCTGTCATTTCCTTATTATCATTGATAATATCACCGCTTTCAGTTTTTAAGGGGCCAACATTGCTCCTGGCTTCCTTTTTCCTAATATAATTGTAAAAAAAATGTGTTGATTTTGATATCCCTTGCAAGTTTCCTTTCATACTCCCTTTTTGTAGCTCTTACTATCTGTTTTGTGACCCTTTGCTGTTCTTTGTATCTTTCCCATTCGTCAGGATCTGTGCTACTTTTTGCATTTTTGTATGCTTTTTCTTTTAGTTTTACGCTGTTCTTTAGCCGTTCACGGCTGGGTTTTTTTTGGGCAAGTAGAGCTCTTGCCTCTCAGGGGTATAAACTGGTTCTGTATCACCGTAAATTCTTTTTTGAACATCTCCCACTGATCTTCTGTCATTTTACCCATTAATAGATTTGTCCAGTTTACTGTGGACAGTCTCTGTCTCATCCCTTTGAAGTTGGCTTTACCCAAATCTAAAATCTTAGTAGCTGTTTCGCGTTTCTCACTTTCAAATGCTACGTTGAACTCGATCATGTTATGATCTCTATTGGATAAATGTTCACACACATTTAGGCTGTTAGCTAAATCTGGCTCATTACTAAATCTAATATGGCATGCGCTCTTGTTGCCTCGAAGACATATTGTTGTAGAAAACTATCCTGGATACACTCAAGAAATTCACTACCTTTCTGACAGGTGCTAGTCTGCTTATCCCAATCTATATGGAAGTTAAAATCACTCTGCCTTTGCTACACTGTCTAATCTCTGCATTTATACAATCTAGCACTTCACAGCTGCTACCAGGGGGCCTATACACAACTCCCACTACAGTCTTAAATCCTTTCCTATTTCTTAATTCTACCCATAAAGTCTCCACTGCCTGCTTACATCTCGTTATATCCTCTCATCATTGAAGTGATTCATCCTTAATCACTAAGGCTACTGCTCCCCCTCTGCCATTTTCCCTATCTTTCCTATAGACCTTATAACCTGGTACATTTAGTTCCCAGTCCTGACCATCTTGCAGCCATGTCTCAGTAATGGCTATCATGTCATAGCCTCCAATTTGAATTTGTGCCTGCAGTTCATTCAATTTATTCCTTACACTCTGTGCGTTTGTATAAAGAACGCTTATTTGGGCCGCACACACTAGCCTGTCCTTTGGCTCTAATGCTTTTCTCACTTGTTTTTTATTTCTCTCACATGGTTTAATCACTTTACGGGCTAAAAATTGAGTAGCGCCCAAGGGGGAAGTGGGGCGCTACTGGAAGCACCCTGCATCCCTTTTGGGGCGCTGTGAGTCAATATTGCGGCGTTATGTGCCGCAGCACCACACGCTGCGGCACGTCGCGCCGCGGTATTGCAGGCCTTCCTCCCCTTCTTAAAGGGGAGGGGCCTTGTGCAGCGCGACCTGGGGCCCAGCTGGGCCCCCGGGGATCGGGAGTGCAGGTAAAAGAGCCCAGCATTCAAGAGAAGTGCCGGGCTCTTGGAGCGCAGCCAGCACTCCACGGGGGGGGGGGGGGTGTTTCAGGAGGTCTGGGATGGGAGCGCAGGCAGGTGCTGGCAGGCGGCCAGCAACAAAAATGGCCGCCCCACACCGCGCCTTTAAATTGTGCCTCCCCGGCCGCAGGTACGCCCCCCTGACCCCATTGGACATATCGTCCGGCAGTAAGTCAGGGGGCACTCCCGAAGATCGTGGCCGGGGCGTGGCTGGGCGCTGCGCATGCCAATGACATCATCGCCAGTGGCGCAGCGCCATAGGGTGCTACTGGTTAGCGCCACCAGTAACCTCCTGCTGAATTTTGCGGGAGGCGTGGGCAGTGCCGCACCCGGGCGCTAGTTGGTTTGCATCCCGTTAGCGTCCTCTTAAGGCGCTAATGGGAGGCGCAACCAACTGAATTTTTCCCCCTACATCTTTTAGTTTCCCCTTTACATGTAGTGCCTGAAGCACAATTTCTGACTGTTGCTCTACTCTCTTCCCTTTCATTTGTTTTTGAACTACTATTTATACTACAATTTCCACCTGAGCCCTGCCCCCCATTTACTAGTTCAAAGTCCTTGTGACTGCCCTATTTATCCTTTCTGCTTGGACCCTGGTCCTAGACCAGTTCAGGTAGAGCCCGTCCCAATGGTACAGTTCCTTCCTGTCTCACTACTGGTGCCAGTGCCCCATGAAATGGAACCCCTCTTTCCCACACCACTCCTTTAGCCACGTGTTTGCTTCCCTAATCAGCTTATCCCCACACCAATTTGCACACGGCTCAGGTAATAATTCAGAGATTATAACCCTTGAGGTGCAGTTTTTTAATTTAGCTCCTAGATCCTGGAACTCCCCAAACAGGACCTCTTGCCTACTCTTCCTTATGTTGTTGGTCCCAACATGGATCACGACGACTGGATCCTCCCCCTCCCTCTCCAGTATCCTTTAAAGCTGGTTTAAGATGTCCCTTACCCTGGCACCAGGTAGGCAACATACCATGTGGGACTCTCAATCCTGCTTACAAAGGATGCTATCTGTCCCCCGAACTATAGAATCCACTACAACTACCACATTACGCTTCCTCTCCTCATCCTCCCACCTTAGGACAGACCCCTGCTCCAAAGTGCCATGGTCCACATTCTGGCTGTCCTTCCTGTTATGTTCATTAATAACTAGACATTCTTATTATGAACAGCTAGCTTCTAGCTAGTCATTTATTCAGTACACATTCTCTAGGTACAGCATCTGTAGAGATTCAGCATGTGTACTTCTGTGTGCAAGCTTCCATCTTGATTACTGCCTTGTGGGTAGCCTAGTGCATCATGGGTAGTGTAGTCTTAAACACATACAACTATATACACAGCAATACAGCTCTATGGCTCCATCTAGTGTACCACTCTAGAATGACATGTTATTGATCATTACATCTCCCTTTCTTTGAGGTTAAACAAAATCAATATCAATCAACTTACAAGAAACACGATAAAGATGATATCAGTAACACTTTTGTTAGTGCTCTATAAACATAAACATTTTCACAACAGTCAACACATTTTCAAAGCTTTACTTTATACTCAAAGATTAAGTCTATCAGGCTTTTTTACTTCACGTGTGGATCTTCTCAGCACGGGTAAGTTTGATGTGTTTGCATGAGATTGTTCTGGTGGTGATTGACAAGATTCAGTTGTGGCATTGTCATCAATCTGCTCTTGGATAGTTTCTTATGTCTTCAGGAGGGAACAGCGGTTCCTCCTGAGAATCTGTCCTTCCTCAGTTCTAACAGTGTATGACCTTGGTCGTACTTCCTCAAGAACTGTAGCTTTCCTGTTCCATGCATCTGGATCCTCAATCCTGACAACATCATCCCTTGTCAATGGTTTTAGAGTTTTGGATGACTTGTCATGGTATGATTTCTGTTTCAGCTTTAACAGTTGAAGTCTCTGTCTTAGTTCCTTACTTTGCTTTTCATTTGCACAGCAGGGCAGCGTGGTGCGCAACTTGCGACCCATTAGTAGTTCAGCAGGTGAAGAACCAGAGTCTAAAGGTGAGGCTCGGTAGCTCAGCAGGACGAGATAAGGATCAGACTTGCTTTCTGTCGCTTTCTTCAGCAGCTGCTTGAGAACTTGAACACCTTTCTCTACCTTACCATTTGACTGAGCATACAAAGGACTGGATGTGATGTGCTGAAAGTCATACTGTGCTGCAAACTGTTGCCACTCCTTACAGTTGAAGCACGGACCATTGTCACTAACGGCAATCCTGGGAATTCCATGTCTGGCGAAGATGGATTTCACATGCATTATGACACTGCTTGCTGTGGTGCTTGAGAGCAGCGCCATCTCAGGATAGTTAGAATAGTAGTCAATCACTATTAGGTAGTTTTTACCATTTAAATGAAAAAGGTCCATACCAACCTTTTGCCATGGTGCTGTTGGTATGTCAGCTATTATCATTGGTTCCTTTGTTTGTTTGTTTTGGTGTTTCTGACATGACTCACATTTGCCTATCATGTTCTCAATGTCCTTATTTATGCCAGGCCAATAAACAGTATCTCTTGCTCTCCTTTTGCATTTTTCAATTCCGAGGTGTCCCTCGTGAATCCTTTTGAGCATGTCTTGATGTAGAGCCTGTGGAATGACTATTCTGTTCTGTTTTAGTAATAGTCCACTTGCGACACTCAATTCTGACCTTATGTGAAAGTATTTTGGACAGGAACCTTTTGGCCAACCATGATGAATGTTCTCTATTACTGTTTGTAACACTGTATCTTTTACTGTTTCTTCTGCTATTTGCTTTGATTTTGTGTCTGACACGGGCAGCGCAGCAGTGACCATACTCACATGAACATCCACGTCTTCTTCAGTAGAGCTCACATGACTCATTGTGGGTGCTCGGGATAGTGCATCTGCTAACACTATGTATTTGCCTGGTATGTAGATCAGTTCAAAGGCATATCTTTGCAGCTTCATCATGAGTCATTGAATCCTTGGAGACATCTCATTCAGATTTTTTTTTATGATGGTACCAGTGGGCTGTGGTCTGCCTCAACTGTGAAGGTGGGAAGTCCATATATGCAGCCATGGAACTTTTCTAATCCAACTACCAAGCCTAGACATTCCTTTTCAATTTGGGCGTATCGACACTCAGTATCAGTCATAGACCTGGAGACATAGGCAACAGGCTTCCAATCTTTACCCTCTGCTTGTAGCAAGACCGCGCCTAGGCCATCTTTTGATGCATCCGTTGACACTTTGATTCTCTTTGTTGGGTCAAAGAAAGTGAGTACAGGTGTGGTTGTCAGCACTGTTTTGAGGTTCATCCACTCTTGTTCATGTCTTTCTGTCCGTGCGAACTCATTTGTTTTATGTAGCAGGTCTCGCAGACAGGTTGTTTTGGCTGACAAGTTAGGAATGAACTTTCCAATGAAGTTTATCATCCCCATGATGTGTAGCACTCCTTTTTTGTCAGTGGATCGGGGCATGTTGAGTATGGCGTTTACTTTTTCCATATCTGGCTCTATTCTTTTACCAGATAGATTATCTCCTAGGAAAGTGACTTCCTGGATGACTTTGTTGAGCTTCAGTCCATTCCGGCGTATGCTCTGTAGCACTTTAGTCAGTCTCTCATTGTGTTCTTTCAGTGTGGAGCCCCAGATGATGATGTCATCAACATAGACCCGAACTCCTTCCAGACCTTCAATTATGTGTTCCATCACTCTATGAAAGATTTCAGATGCAGATATTATCCTGAAAGGCATTCTGAGGAAACAATACCTGCCAAATGGTGTGTTGAAGGTACAGTATTTGGTGCTCTCTTCATCCAGTTTTAGTTGCCAAAATCCTTGTGAGGCATCGAGCTTTGTAAAGTATCTGGCACCTGACATTTCACTGGTGATTTCTTCTCGCTTGGGAATCTGGTAGTGTTCACGTTTTATGTTTGCATTTAAGTCCTTTGGATCCATGCATATTCTTAGATCATTGTTCTTTTTCTTTACACATACCATGGAGTTAACCCAGTCTGTTGGCTCTTCGACTTTCCTGATGACTCCTAGTGTGGTCATTCTGTCCAGTTCATTCTTGAGCCGGTCATGCAGGGGTGCTGGAACTCTCCGTGGAGCATGTACCACTGGCTGAGCATCCTCCTTTAGCTGGATCTTGTAAGTGAATGGTAGAATTCCAAATCCTTTGAACACATCCTGGAAATTATTTACTACAGAATCCACTGAGTCATCTGGTCTGCTTATGGCACAGTTTATACGGTACACTCTCTTGACCAGTTCTAAGTCTTCACAAGCTTTGTCACCTAGTAGTGAATCAAGTCCTTCAGCCACAATAGAAAACATGAGATGATGCACTTTGTCTTTGACTGTCACTTTAAGTCTGCATACAGCTAAGCTATCTATTTTCTGACCATTATAGTTCTTCAGTAGTACTGACTTTTTCTGTATTTTGGGCTGTTCTTTCATATTTTTAATGTCACTCATACTGATTAAGTTTGCTTTTGCCCCAGTGTCTAGTTTCAATGTAACTAATGCTCCATTTACCTGCAGTGGAATCATCCATTTGTCCTCTTTTACTGCATTAACTTTATGTTCAGTATTGTTTATTCCTAAGGGCTGCACATTTTCTGTATCCTTTTCTATATTGTCACATGACACCATTCCTACAAAAAAATGTCTCACTTAAATCAGTGTCCTTAATCACATTAACTCATTGCCCTTTCTTAGTTTTTACTTTTGAAAAGCATTGTTTGGCAAAGTGATTCTTTCCATGACATTTTGTGCATATTTTTTCAAATGCTGGGCATTGTTTTAACTGGTGTTTGTAACCACAGCATTTACAATTAAAAATTCCTTCCTCCGATTGCTTTTCATTTCTGTTCTGCCCATGTTTCTTCCCTTTGTAGGACACAGCACCGACAGCAGCACTCACATCATTATTGATTTCACTGAAAGTCTTCGCATGCTTTTGAGCTAGCTCGCTGGCTTGGCATATTTTCACAGCATTTTCCAATGTTAGTTCGGTTTCTCTCAACAGACGTTCCCTGACTTTTTTATCATGAATACCAAACACAATCTGGTCACGAATCATGGATGCTTTCAGCTCAGAGAAATTACATGTCTGTGCTTTCAGTTTCAGATCGGTCACAAAGCTATCAAAAGTCTCATTTTGCTGCTGTGTCCTTGAACAGAACACATATCTTTCATAGGTCTCATTCTTTTTGGGAGAACAATGTGTATCAAATTTCTTTAGCACATTGTCTAAATTTTCTCTGTTCTCCTCTGGATTAAATACAAGTGTAATAAATACCTCTATCGCCTGTGGGCCTGCAACCGTGAGCAGCAACGCTATTTTCCTTGCATCTGGCTTCATACCGAACCCGATGGCAGCAATGTAGAGTTCGAATTGTTGTTTGAAAGTCCACCAATTGTAGTTGACATTTTCCGTGAGATTCAAAAACTCCGGTGGCTTCAAATTCTCCATGTCGCGTTTCACAATTTTGAGCAGATCTTCACCAATCCTGGTACCATGTTATGTTAATTAATAACTAGACATTCTTATTATGAACAGCTAGCTTCTAGCTAGTCATTTATTCAGTACACGTTCTCTAGGTACAGCATCTGTAGAGATTCAGCATGTGTACTTCTGTGTGCAGGCTTCCATCTTGACTACTGCCTTGTGGATAGCCTAGTGCATCATGGGTAGTGTAGTCTTAAACACATACAACTATATACACAGCAATACAGCTCTATGGCTCCATCTAGTGTACCACTCTAGAATGACATGTTATTGATCATTACACTTCTGACAGTCTTTATCCTTCTCCTCACAGGTAGCAAGTACATTGTACCTGTTGGATAGGATCAGTTTCTGTGGATCGTCTTTCTCTTTCTTACTTGTGTTCCCCTTATTCTGTACACTATTGGTCACACCAAACCATTCTGATTCTGCACCTCTCTATGAGATGTGACCGAGGTCTGGAGCAAACTGTCCAGATACTGTTCCCCCTCCCTTATGTGTCGGAGAGTCTCCAACTCGCACTCCAGCTCAATGACTCTGAGTGGAGAGATTCGTGATGGAGACATCTACTTGCGACAGTCTCGCTGTCCACAAACTCCCACATACTGCAGTCCATACACATAACCTGCACTGCCATATCTTAGTCAAACCTTCTTTTATTTATTTAATTAGTTAGAATCTTTATTCAACGATTATTTATAGTTATATTAATTAGTTTATCTGGTTAAGTGTTTAATTTAATAAAGTATGTTATAGTTTCCCACTCTTAGTTTTAACCACTGCTTAGCTTAGAGAGAAAAAATGTTAATACTCACCAACCACTCACCTACCTGCTGTCCTGTGACGTCAATCATAGAGTCATAGAGTCATAGAGTTATACAGCACGGATAGAGGCCCTTCGGCCCATCGTGTCCGCGCCGGCCATCAAGCCCTGTCTAATCTAATCCCATATTCCAGCATTTGGTCCGTAGCCTTGTATGCTATGGCATTTCAAGTGCTCATCTAAATGCTTCTTGAATGTTGTGAGGGTTCCAGCCTCCACAACCCTTTCAGGCAGTGAGTTCCAGACTCCAACCACCCTCTGGGTGAAAACGTTCTTTCTCAAATCCCCTCTAAACCTCCCGCCCTTTACCTTGAATCTATGCCCCCTAGTTATTGACCCTTCTACTAAGGGAAAAAGCTCCTTAGTATCCATCCTATCTATGCCCCTCATAATTTTGTACACCTCAATCATGTCCCCCCTCAGCCTCCTCTGCTCCAAGGAAAACAAACCCAATCTGCCCAGTCTCTCTTCATAGCTGAAGCGCTCCAGCCCTGGTAACATCCTGGTGAATCTCCTCTGCACCCTCTCCAAAGCTATCACATCCTTCCTGTAGTGTGGCGACCAGAACTGCACACAGTATTCCAGCTGTGGCCTAACCAGTGTTTTATACAGCTCCATCATAACCTCCTTGCTCTTATATTCTATGCCTCGGCTAATGAAGGCAAGTATCCCATATGCCTTTTTTACCACCTTATCCACCTGTTCCGCCGCCTTCAGGGATCTGTGTACTTGCACACCCAGATCCCTCTGACCCTCCGTCTTGCCTAGGGTCTTACCATTCATTGTGTATTCCCTTGCCTTGTTAGTCCCCCCAAAGTGCATCACCTCACACTTTTCCAGGTTAAATTCCATTTGCCACTGTTCCGCCCATCTGACCAACCCATCTATATCGTCCTGCAGACTGAGACTACCCTCCTCGCTATTTACCACCCTACCAATTTTTGTATCATCCGCGAACTTACTGATCATACCTTTTACATTCATATCCAAGTCATTAATGTAGACCACAAACAGCAAGGGACCCAGCACCGATCCCTGTGGTACCCCACTGGCCACAGGCTTCCAGTCACAAAAACAACCTTCGACCATCACCCTCTGCCTTCTGCCACTAAACCAGTTTTGTATCCAATGTGCCAAGGCACCCTGGATTCCATGGGCTCTTACCTTCTTGACCAGTCTCCTGTGCGGGACTTTATCGAAGGCCTTACTGAAATCCATGTATACCACATCCACTGCGTTACCCTCATCCACACACCTAGTCACCCCCTCAAAAAATTCAATCAAATTAGTCAGACATGATCTTCCCTTGACAAAGCCATGTTGACTATCCCTGATTAATCCTTGCCTCTCCAAGTGGAGACTAATTTTGTCCCTCAGAATTTTTTGCAATAATTTTCCAACCACTGATGTTAGGCTCACTGGCCTGTAGTTCCCCGGTTTTTCCCTACTCCCCTTCTTGAATAATGATACTACATTAGCGGTTCTCCAGTCCTCTGGCACATCCCCTGTGGCCAGAGAGGTTCTGAATATATGTGTTAGAGCCCCCGCAATCTCCTCCTTTGCCTCACACAGCAGCCTGGGGTACATTTCGTCCGGGCCTGGGGATTTATCCATTTTTAGGCCTACTAAAACCGCCAATACCTCCTCCCTCTCGATGTTAATATGTTCGAGCATATCACAGTCCCCCCGCCCTATTTCTATGTCTACATCGTCCCTCTCCATAGTGAAAACAGATGCAAAAAATTCATTTAGAACCCCTCCTACATCTTCCGGCTCCACACACAGATTGCCACTTTTGTCCCTAATGGGCCCTATTTTTTCCCTAGTTATCCTCTTACCCTTAATATACTTATAAAACAATTAGGATTTTCCTTTATTTTGCTCGCCAGTGTTATTTCATGGCCCCTCCTTGATCTCCTAATTTCTTTTTTAAGTATCCCCCTGCACTTTTTGTACTCCTCTAGGGCTTCCTCTGTCTTTAGCCTTTTGTATCTGCCAAAAGCCCTCCTTTTTTCTCTAATCCATTCTCGTATATCCCCTGACATCCACGGTTCCCTGTGGTTTTTGGAACCACCCTTGACCTTTACGGGAACATGTTGCCATTGTATGATCTCAATCTCCCTTCTGAAAGCCTCCCATTGCTCCGATGCGGATTTTCCTACAAGTAGCTGATCCCAGTCCATTTTGGCCAGATCCTGCCTTATCCTATTAAAATCGGCCTTCCCCAATTTAGAACCTTTATTTCCGGCCCATCCCTGTCTTTTCCACGACCACCTTAAATCTCACCATATTATGGTCACTGTCACCAAAGTGCTCACCTACTAGCACTTCTTCCACTTGGCCGGCCACATTCCCTAGAATTAGGTCCAGTACCGCCCCCTCTCTTGTAGGACCTTCTACATGCTGGCTCAAAAAGCTCTCCTGGATGCACTTTAAGAATTCTACACCCTCTGTGCCTTTCACACTCTGACTATCCCAGTTAATATTGGGGAAGTTGAAATCCCCCATTATTATTACCCTATTATTTGCACATTTCTCTGAGATTTGCCTACATATCTGTTCCTCTATCTCCCCCTGACTGTTTGGAGGCCTATAGTACACTCCCAGCAAAATTCTTGCCCCCTTTTTGTTTTTAAGCTCCACCCATATGGCCTCATTAGAGGAACCTGCTAATATGTCATCCCTCCTTACTGCAGTAATTGACTCCTTAATTAATATTGCGACACCCCCTCCTCTTATACCTCCCCCTCTGTCTCGCCTGAAGATTCTGTACCCCGGAATATTGAGCTGCCAGTCTTGCCCCTCCCTCAACCATGTCTCCGTGATAGCAACAATATCATACTCCCATGTGTTTATCAACACCTTCAGTTCATCCACCTTATTTGCAAGACTCCTTGCATTAAAATAGATGCCATCCAGCCTTGCCCTTGTATATTTGCCCTGTCTACCAAGCTGACTTGTTTTTTTCTCTATAATTGGCAGCACATCACCCCCTATTTCAGCTCCCCTCTGTATCCCATCCCCCTGCCAAGTTAGTTTAAACCCCCCCCAACAGTGCTAGCAAACCTCCCCGCAAGGATATTTGTCCCGCTCTGGTTCAGGTGTAACCCGTCCGACTTGTACAAGTCCCACCTTTCCCAGAAGCAGGCCCAGTGATCCAGGAAACTAAAACCCTCCCTCTTGCACCAACTCTTTAGCCATCCTTGTTTTTTTTTTGCTATTTTAGAATTTGCCAGAGTTACTAACGCCTCCTCTGGTCTCGACTGCTCGTAGGTCCGCGCTTCCTCTGATCCCACTGTATTTATGGTCTGCCGCTTCCTCCAGTCCCGTCTCCTCGCAGGTCCGCGCTTCCTCTGATCCCGCTGTATTTATGGTCTGCCGCCTCCTCCGGTCCCGACTCCGCGCCGGTCCGATTCTGTCCATCTGGATAGTGGGTTGATACCAGCTGTATGAATATTGGCTGCTGTTTTCCAGAATGGCTGGTGTGATTTTAAGTGCTTTTGTGGTGGCTTTTTCAAGTCTTTGTGAATGGGAAAGTCGATGCACTAAGTTACAGTGGCCTATCTACTTAACTCCAAGGGGGCTAAATTAGGCACTATGAGCCGACCTAACACTCAAAAATTAAGTCCGAGATGCCCGCACACACGGGAAGTGCGCAGGACGCCATCTTGGTAAAGGGTTTGCGCGCATGCACCTAATGACCGCTGGTAACGTACAGAGTAGACAGATCATGACACAAATCAGTGTGCAATGCTGATTTGATGTCAGTGCTGCCATTTTCAAAGTGCAAACTCCAGTCAATGCCTTGCCTTAACCTCACACGATGTTAAATGGAATGAAGGATCCCCGCCAGCAATGTTCCCCATAATTTTTTTTGGGTGCGCTGCCCCATTGAGGGGCTGTGCGGCTCATTCACAAGTTTCTGCATGCACGAACTTTAACATAGGAAAAGCCGGCAGAGAGCTGCGTGGCTGCGCAGCCGCGAACGTCACCCACCAGCGCTATTTAAAGGGATCATGAACTACTTTCAGGTTAGTTGCTGGATTACTTCTTCTGGCTGCTGGTGCAATTGTACATGTTTTTGGAGCTTTCCTATATTTGGCTAAAGTTTGAATACTCTACAGGGAGTGGTCTAGCTGGTGCTGAAGTACTTTTTTGGTCATTTAAAATCTTGTGCTGAAACAAGTTGCTTCTAGACATGGATGGCCTGGTAGGGCTTCCTCTGGGAATTGAACATGACTGGGAGAATGAAGAGAGGCCACACAGTGCAGGACAAGTGCTCGAGGAGGGAGGAGGAGGAGGAGGGGGAGAAGGGGTCTCAGAAAGAGGTCATATCCACTGAGGATCTTCAGCAAGCGATTATCTTACCACAACTTCAGCGAGGACCAATGCATGAGACATCTTTGCTTCACAAAAGAGGTCATGCCTGAAATCTGCCAACTGTTGCAACCACAACTGCAACCTCAAAGCAGGACAAGGCTAGCATTGCCTGTTGCTGTCATGGTTGTAGTGTCCGAGTATCAATAATGCACGGACTGCAGGAGAACAATAATAACAGGTATTTACTGAGCAGAGGGTAATTTAAGACTGAAGTACAGAAGCCTGCTATGGCTTTATATACAGGTGTGGTCACTGCCGGTACTGCAATATAAAATCAGTTCTCTCTTAAAGGTACATACACAACAATTCCTCCCCTTTTAGATAAACAGTACATAACATTCATTTAACAACTAAATAATAACTAATTACAATTACAATTTTCTCTGTACTATATACATCAACTGAAATAATCATTTATAAGTTCAGTCTTTGAGGAGGCTTCCTGATCCTGACAGGATGGCGCCTTTCTCGAGTATCCTGTTCTTGCGGCGGAGTCGATTCTGGCTCATTGTCATTGATTGGTTCGTCAGCTTCCAATACCACTGCTTCTGAGGTAGACGCAATCTGTACTTCGGGTTCATTACCAGGTGTACATGCTTGTGGTATGGGTTTGGCTTGTTCCTGTGACTCTAGAATCTGGTCAGCATGGCGTCTCACGATGCTCTCTCCAACGTCCACTGTGTACATTAGTGGTCCCTGCTGTGTGCATATCGTTCCTGGCTGCCATTTTTCTGTTCGGTAGTCGCGGGCCAAGACTGGTTGCCCTATCTTGAAGCTCCTGGTTGGCTTCTCATTGATGTGCTGGAATTGCTTATCCTCAACATCTCATCTTATGTTTGGTTTGAGCAAATCCAGGCGACATCTTAGCCTTCGGTTGAAGAACATTATGGCTGGAGCTTGGTTGGTGACTGCATGTGTCGCATTCCGGTAAGCAAACAAGAAATTATCCACCTTGTGTTGTAGTGGTATGTCGTCATTCTACATCGCCTTTATTGCCTTTTTAAAGGTCTGAACAAACCTCTCAGCCAATCCATTTGTGGCTGGATGATATGGGGCAGATGTGTAATGTTTCACCCCATTATTCCTCAGAAACCTCCAGAAATCCTCGGACACAAACTGTGGCCCATTGTCGGAGCAATTCTGTTCTGGCAAGCCATTCCTGGCGAAGATGGTCTGTAGGACTGCAATAGTTTTCTCCGTGGTGGTGGAGGACATTTTGATGACCTCTGGCCATTTCAAATGGGCATCCATGGCGATTAGAAACATTGAGTCCATAAATGGACCAGCAAAATCAATGTGTACCCATTGCCATGGAGATGAGGGCCACTCCCATGGGTGTAGCAGGGCCTGTGGTGGAGCGTTTTGGACCTTCTGGCATCCTGTGCAGCTCTTGGTCATATCCTTGATTTCTTTATCGATTCCCAGCCACCACACAAACGCCCTGGCTAGGCTCTTCATTTTTACCCCTCCCAGATCAAATCAAATCAAATCAAATCAACTTTTATTGTCATTGTTAGTGCACAAGTGCAGTACAACGAAATGTAGGCTTGCGGCTCCCGAGAGTGTACAATTTGGATTAGGACACTTAAACATTTCAACATACATTTGTACATATATATTAGCATAAATATGACCATAATAAAGTGCATCGGGAGATGTGCAGGCTTTAGTGTTTATTTGTGGAGTTCAGTAGGATGACAGCCCTGGGAAAGAAGCTGTTCCTAAATCTGGTCGTACGGGTGCGAATGCATCTGTAGCGTCTTCCAGATGGTAGGAGGGCGAACAGACTGTGGCTGGGGTGGGTAGGGTCTTTGATGATGGACCGTGCCCTCCGTAGGCAGCGTTTCTGATATATATGTTCTATGGTCGGTAGCCGGGTGCCGGTAATGCGTTGGGCAGTTTTGACTACCCGCTGCAGGGCTTTCCGGTCATGGGAGCTACAGCTGCCGTACCATACCGTGATACAGTTTGTCAGGATGCTCTCTATAGTGCAGCGGTAGAAGTTAGAGAGGATCGGGGGTGACAGATTACATCCCTTCAGCCTCCTCAAGAAATATAGGCGTTGCTGGGCCTTCTTCACCAGAGAGGAGGTGTTGAGGGACCAGGAGAGGTCTTCCGTGATGTGGACTCCGAGGAACTTAAAGCTGGCCACCCTTTCCACCTCCGCCCCATTGATGTGGATAGGGGTGTGACTTCCGCCTTTGGACTTCCTGAAGTCCGCGATTATTTCCTTTGTTTTCTTGGTGTTAAGGGCCAGGTTGTTGTCGGCGCACCACTTCACGAGATGCTGGACCTCCTCCCTGTAGGCTGACTCATCGTTGTTGGTGATCTGGCCTACTACCGTGGTGTCATCTGCAAACTTGATGATGGTGTTGGAACCATTAACAGCCTCATGAAGCTCATTGAGCACTCTATCTCTCAACTTGGGTGGAATTACCACTCGGGATCCACACATCAAGGTCCCCCGGCACACTGACAGCTGTTCTCTCCTTGGCGAGAATGCTGGCAACAGTGAGTCGCCATGTGCTGGCCATCCCTTCACCGTCAAATCATAGACCCGAGAGAGTGTCGAGCCATTTCGGGTTTCCTTCTCTATACTTGAGTTTGTAACAGGTAGACATTCGACTATGGTCGAATGGAATATCTCAACAGGGTGCTTCCTCTACCGTAGGCAATGGTAGGCGCGACAGCCCATCAGCGTTTCCATGCTGTTTTGTACCCTTGTACTCTATGTCGTACTGATGTGCCCCTAGAAAAAGTGACCATCTTTGCAGCCATTGCGCCGTCATCACCGGAACGCCCTTCTTTGGGTTAAAAATGGAGACCAGGGGCTGATGATCAGTCAGTAGCGTGAATTTCTGCCCGTGCAGATAGTGATTGAACTTCTTCACCCCCCACACCAGGCTGAGGGCCTCCCTGTCAATCTGGGCGTAGTTACGCTTGGCTGAGGTTAACGAGCGCGACGCAAAGGCTATTGGCCTCTCTGAACCGTCAAGGAATTTGTGTGACAGCACCGCTCCAATGCCGTAGGGAGACGCATCACATGCCAACTGAATCGGTAGTGTTGGATTGTAGTGGGCCAACACTTCTTTTGAAGTGATTAGGCATTTACATTTCTGAAAGGCACATTTACACTCATCACTCCATTTCCATGTTACTCCAGTTTGCAGCAGGGAGTTCAGTGGGTGCAGAATTGTAGATAAATTTTCGCCCGTAACCAGGATGTTGTCCAAATAACACTGGGTCCCCGGGATCCATTACAGGACTTGTTCCATCGCCCTCTGCCAAATAGCCGGGGCTGATGCTACCCCGAATACCAGTCGATTGTCCTGGTAAAGGCTTTTGTGAGTGTTTATCGTGAGGTATTTCCTAGATGCTTCTTCCACCTCCATTTGTAGATACGCTTGGGCCAGATCAATCTTCGTAAAGCGCTTCCCTCCAGATAGTGAGGCGAAAATATCTTCTATCTGTGGAAGTAGATATTGTACTGTGTGCAGGACTGGGTTCACAGTTACCTTGAAGTCCCCACAGATGCGGACCTTCTTCGGCTCCCCAGGCGTGCTGCTCAATGATTTCTTCATTACAGGAATGATGGGTGTGGCCCACTCGCTCCAGTCCAACTTGGACAGCACACCCGAATGCTCCAGACTCTCCAGCTCTGCTTCAACGGCTGGGCGGATCGCGTACGGTACCGGTCTGGCCGTAAAAAATTTTGGGTTTGTGTTATCTTCGATTTTTATCATTGCCGTTACTCCTTTTAGAGTCCCAAGTCCTTGTTGGAACACCTCTTTCGTGTCAGTTAGAATTTTTGACAGTCATCCAGGTGTGACGTCATCATCCTTTTTGTCAGTCACAGTTAGCGCCTGAATGGAATGCCAATCCAATTGTATTTTTCGGATCCATTCACATCCCAATAATGGTGGTCCTCCATCTTGTAGTATATATAGATACAGTTTCTGTGTTTCCTTGCCGTTGTATTTAACTGGCACCCTTATTTTTCCTCTGGGGTAGACTTTTTGCCCCGTGTATGTCTTCAATACAATGGACGTGTCCTTCAAGCGTATGTGTGAGAATAGCCGCTCATAGTCTCGTCGATTCATGACAGTTAGGGCTGATCCTGTGTCCAATTCCATCTTTACTTGGGACCCTGCTATCATGAGGGTGACCCAAATGGTTTGGTGATCCTCCTTTGCGATCACGTTGTGTAACTTTAGACAACTTAGTCTCCTGCTCCCGGATTCATTATCACTCTCCTGATCTTCCGAACTACTGTCTGTCATTTTTTTTACTTTCTTGTACTTTTCCTTAGTAGTTCTTTTAGTGCTGGTTTTCTTTCCCGACCTGCAGACTCTTGCTATGTGTCCCATTTTCCCACATTGCCTGCATACTTTGTCCTTAAACCAGCAATCCTTCTGATCATGGGTTGTTCTGCCGCAGCGATAGCACTTTTCTGCTCCATACGCCATTTTGTTAGCGCTGAATTCTTGTGGTTTCTGTTGTATTTCCGCAGCTCCCCGTGCTGCTGCTTCGTAGGATACTGCCATGCTGAAAGCCTGTTCTAGCGTCAGGTCCTTTTCCAAAAGTAGTCGTTTCTGGGTTCCTTCACTCTGGAGCCCGCAGACAAACTTATCCCTTAAGGTGTCTGCCAGTCCTGCTCCGAACTGGCAGTGCTTCGATAACTTGCGTAGTTCCGTAAGATAGTCAGCATTGCTCGCATCTTTGTGCTGGTTTCTTTTATGGAACTTGAATCTTTCTGCTATCAGCAGCGGTGTAGGGTTTAGGTGTTCCTGTAAGATATTAACAATCTCTTCAAAACTTTTCTCCATTGGTTTAGCTGGGGTAATTAAATTCCGCAATAGGCCGTACATTCTCGCGCCCATCAAATTTAATAATACCGATGCCTTCTTTCCATCAGCCACCTCATTTGCCTTGCAGTACACTTCAATTCTTTCCACATACGTGGTCCAGTCTTCTACCTCGTTGTCGAAAGCAGTGATACTGCCACTCTTCGGCATCTTGGGTGATTTAAAATGGCGCCTCCCGCGCTTTTTCTTCTTCCCCAATGGATTAAAATGGCGCCTCCCGCGCTTTTCCTTCTTCCCCAATGGAATAAAATGGCGCCCCCCACGCTTTTCCTTCTTCCCCTTGCTGCCACGCTGCTCCTAGCGTTCTACAGGGTAATGGCGGCGACCCGCGGCTTCGGCGCGTCTCACTTTTCCTTCCCCTCGTTTTATTTTCTCTACGCTGCCCGGTTCTTGAGCACCGACCGCGCCCTGTGCGCTCCACCCTCTCTCTCGCTCTTTTCCTCCTGACGACGCTGCACGGCCCCTTTGCAGAGCCGCTCGATCGGGCTCGAGCCCGCCGTAGTCCGGAAGGGTCAGCGCACTACCTGCTACCAGCACGATTTGCTGGAACACCTTGACTGGGGAGCCAAGCCCAGCTCTCCACAGCCTCCCCTGCAATTCTCCGAACTCCGATGGATCCTCGGGCAGTTGCCTGCGGTCGACGCCCTTTTCTCTGACTTCGACCTCCAAGAAGCTTCTTCTCAGGGAAGATCCCCGTGAGGTGATGCAGTACTGCAGGTGAGTTCGAACCTGCTCGTCGCCAGTGTAGTGTCCGAGTATCAATAATACACGGACTGCAGGAGAACAATAATAACAGGTATTTACTGAACAGAGGGTACTCTTTTATTTGGACCCAAAAAAACCCAATTCGACTGTAAATAAACAAAAGTTCAACTAAAGCTTAACAAATCAAATTAAAATTTGGTTTTCCGTGTTGATGATGCACTCCAGTCCCCGCGGCGCCCACCGGTCGCGGAAATACTCAAGCGCACCGGCGGACACCGCGTGCTCCATCTCCAGGGCCACCCGGGCGCGAACATGGCCGCGGAAGAGATGCAGGCAATCCGGCTGGACGACCCCCTCGACCGCCCGCTGCCTGGACCAATTGATGGCTCTTCTAGCCAGGCCCAGGAGCAGGCCCACAAGGAGGTCCTCCAACCTGTCCGCTCCCCTCCGCACCGGGTGACCGTAGATCAAGAGCGTGGGACTGAAGTGCAACCAAAAATCGAGGAGCAGCCCCTTCAAGTAGTGAAAGGGGGGCTGCAACCTCTCACAATCCATATAAACGTGAAACACGGACTCCTCCAGGCCGCAAAAAATGCAGGCGGCCTGGGAGTCCGTGAACCTACTTAAAACCTTATTGCACGGGACCGCTCCATGCAACACCCTCCAGGCCAAGTCCCCGATGGAACAAGGGAGGACTCCCGCATAGAGAGCCCTCCATTGGGGACCTCCGCTACCGCCGGTCGGCAAAACGCCACGCCAAGGCGTGTCCGGACGGTAGACGAAGATGGCAAAGTGGAGAGTGTGCAGGAGCAGCCCGTACAGGAAACTCCTCCGCGCGGAATGAAAAGGCACGGAGGGTATTTCCTCGAGACGGCTCAAGTTGTGAGGCGCCGGTTCCCGAGGGGAGTTTCGGGGCCGGGTGCCGATGAGGAATTCCGTCCGAACGGGGGTAAGCTCGGACGGGATCGCCCCACGTGCTTGAGCCGCCTTGATACACCTAGTGGAGTCGGGGCCCAGTGCCGTTTTTACCGATTCGATGGTTTCGACCGCGAGCTGGACGTTGGCCCAGGACAGGCGCCGCGCCAGCTCCTCCGGCGCCATCCAGCCCGCTCCTCCGCCATCGAGCAGGTCCCCGACTCTGGTCACCTTGCCAGCCACAGCCCTACCCTCCGCCAGCCGCCTGAACCCGTGTTCGTGGAGGTGCGGATTCCTGAGCAGCGGCTCCCGAAGGAGAGCCGCCGCTCCTGACGGGGGAGAGCTCCGCCTGGAAGCGACGTAGTTCCAAACCCATAGTAGTTCCTGGTAGAAGACAGGCAGCTCCCGCAGGCCGGCACGCCTGCTGCCCACTTTCGCAAACAGGAGCTGCGTGTCGTAATTGAGGCCATGCAGCTGGCGGAAGAAAAACGTCGCCAGCGCACACCATCCCGAAGCGAAGGGGCGCCGTCAAGGACCCGTTAACTTTAATCAGACACTCCGCGGCGGCGTACAGAAGTCGGATCCGGGCGACGAAATGCGTCCCGAACCCGAATGCGCGCAGAGTCCCGAAGAGATACTCGTGATCCACCCTGTCGAACGCCTTCTCCTGATCCAGGGAAAGGAAGGCGACCGACAGACCAGCCCTCTGGGAGTGGTGGACCAGGTCCCGGACCAGATGGATGTTATCGTGGATGGTCCGGCCCGGGACCGTGTAGGACTGGTCGGGGTGGATCATGTGGGCCAGCACGGTGCCAAGGCGAGCAGACATGGCCCTGGCAAAGATTTTATAGTCCGTGCTGAGGAGGGAGACCGGGCGCCAGTTCTTAAGGAGGCGGAGATCGCCCTTCTTAGGCAGCAGGACAATGACCGCCCTGCGCCAAGAGAGGGGCATCTCCCCGGTCGCCAAACTTTCCCCCAGGACCCGCGCGTAGTCGCCCCCCAAGACGTCCCAGAACGCCCTGTGGAACTCCACGGTCAGCCCGTCCAGCCCCGGGGACTTTCCCCTAGAGAGCTGGCGGAGGGCGCCAGTCAGCTCCGCCAGACTTAGCGGAGCGTCCAATTTTTCAGCGCCCTCCGGGCCAACCTTCGTCAGGTCCTCCCACAAAACTCTGCGCGCATCCTCGCTGGACGGATCCGGAGAGAACAGAGCCCCGTAATAGGCGCGGGTCTCCGCGCTGATTCCCTCCGGATCCGAGACCAGAGATCCGTCGTCGGCCAGCAGCCCCAAGAGCTGCTTACGGACCCCCCGTCTTTTTTCCAGCGAGTAGAAGAAGGGGGAGCCGCGGTCCAGGTCCCGCAGGAGCTGGATCCGCGACCTCACGTACGCGCCTCGGGACCCGACGAGCTGCAGGTCCTTCAGCGCGCCCTTCTTCTCTTCGTACACCTTCCGCAGGGCCGGGTCCTCGACGACCTGACCGAGACGGGACTCCAGGTCGAGCACCTCCTTCTCCAACCGCCCGACCCGGGCCTCCCGCCTCTTGGTCGACCCCTTCGCGTACTCCTGACAGAAGAGACGGATGTGAGCCTTGCCCACATCCCACCATAGCCTCAAGGAGGGGAAGCCCCCCTGCTTCCTTCTCCAGTCGGCCCAGAATCGACGAAACGAATCCCGGAACCGTGCGTCCTCCAGCAGCAGGTTGTTAAAATGCCAGTACACGGACCCCCCCCGCGCGCGCAGCGGAGCGAGCTCCACCCACACCAGGTGGTGGTCCGTGCACGGCACCGGCCGCATGGAAGCTGCCGGAACGCAGGAGACGAACGCCCGGGAAATGTAGAGGCGGTCGATTCTGGACCTTCCTCCCCCAGACCTCACGCTAGTGAAGGCGCTGGAGTCGGGGTGGAGATTTCGCCAGACGTCCACCAAGTCGAAGGACCCAACCAGGTCCCTCAACTTCTCCATCGCCGCCGGGCTTCGCGGGGGACCCGAACGGTCCCTCGCCTCGAGGGTGCAGTTAAAATCCCCCCCGAGGATGACGCACTCGCCCACGTCGATGGAGCCCAAGAGAGCGGACACTTCTTCGAAGAAGCGCACTTGCTGCGCACTGGTCTGAGGGGCGTACACGTTCACTAGATGGAGCGGCACGCCCCCCAGGCGAACAGTGACATGGAGCAAGCGGCCCGGCACGTGCTCCTTGACCCCCAAGATCTCCGGCTGAAAATGCGGGGCCAGCAAGATAGCCACCCCGCTGGAATTGTTGGAGAGGTGACTCATGCTGACCCCTCCTTGCCACTCCAGGAGCCACGTGGCTTCGTCTCCCGGAACGGTGTGGGTTTCTTGCAGGAAGCACACCGCATACTTCCCGTCCCGAAGGACCGAGAAGTTATTGAATCTGCGGCGCGCCTCCCTGCTGCCGTTGATGTTGAGGCTGGCTATGGTTATCTTCATGTCAGAAGCATAGTGCAACCTCTACCTACACCTAACGGGGCGAGGAAGCGCAGCCGCTGGTCCGCCGCCACTTCCTCAGCAGCCCAGTGAGAAACGTTGTGAGCCGACGCAGCTCGAGCGGGTTCACACCCTCGTCCGCGCCCAAGATCTTAACGGCGGCGCGGACGGAATCAATGAGCAGCGCCAGCTCCGACCACCTGTCGAGGGCCAGCCGGACCTTATTGCGCTGACCCAGGCACGTGGCCATAAAATCCCGGAGTTCCCTTACGGAAATGAGGGGAGACTCGGCAAGGGCCACGAGGTCATCCATCGCCACGTCGGCGCTGGAGTCCGAATCGTCCTCCGTGCCCATCACCGAGTCCCCATCCTCCTCCAGGGGGTCGTCACCAGCGGCCGACCCGTCCGCCGCGCAGTGCGAAGCGAACGACTCGGCCGCGCCAGCCAGCCCCGCCTCCGCCCGGATCCCACCCCCAGGATCGGCGGCAGAGGATTTCTCCCTGGGCTCCTCTAGGGGTGCCGGGCCAGAAGACGGCGGCGGTTCAGAGCTCCCCTCCGCCTCAGACGCCGGAACGACCGGAGAAACCGGGGAGAGAACAATTTCCAGCTCCTCCAGTACGTCCGGCACCAGAGACGCAGCCAGGGGGCCATCCTCCTCCCCGCCACCAACCTCCGACCCAGCGGACGGGGGGTTTTGAATTAAAAGCTCTACCAGGACGAGCATCCCCTGGGAGACGTCCGGGTCGCATTGGGCGAGCTCATTAACCTCGAGCTCGCCCGACCCAGCCCCCAGGCTGCCCGACCCAGCGAGGGGTAACGACACCGATAAAAGGTCAACTTCAATTACTGCCGCGGGTTGTTCCGCAACCCCCCCCATGGGCAGGGTCTCATCCCCATCCCCGGGAGGCACGTGCTGGACAGACACATCTGCCTCAGCCTCCCGAGGGATAGGCGACCCCTGCCGATCGCTGGTGATGACGACAGCGCTGGGGGGGCGGGGGGGCGCAGTACCCGCGGCGGGCGACGACTCCCCCTGCTCGGAGGGACCTTCCTCCTCCCGGTCCTCCTCCTCATC
This sequence comes from Somniosus microcephalus, assembly GCF_052327205.1. Taxonomy (NCBI): domain Eukaryota; kingdom Metazoa; phylum Chordata; class Chondrichthyes; order Squaliformes; family Somniosidae; genus Somniosus; species Somniosus microcephalus. The sequence continues at coordinate 242,633,495 of NC_140990.1, forward strand.
CAGGGGGTCGCGCCTTCTTTTTAGCACGGAGGGAGCGAGGGAGACCTCCATGTCTGCAAAGGCCTCCTCCTCGACTCCCTCCGGCGGAGCAGGTTTGTCGGGTTCCTCGGGCCCGAGCCCGGCCGCAGGTATTGGCATTACCGCTGCGGCGGTTGCGGCCACAGGCTCGGGCACGGGGCCCCTCCTGCTCACATCTGCCCTGATCAACTCCGCGAGGAGCGCGGGTGTAAGGGGCTCAAGGGGCAAGGGCTCACCATCCACGGGGGGACCTGCCCTAAGGTGCTTCTTTTTTCCCCGCGCCTTCTTTCCGGCCGGACATGCTCCCTCCCCCCCGTCGGAGGCCTTGGTGGCATCGGCCCCCGACGTCAACCGCGCATCAGACGTACTTGACGCGCGGGCAGATCCGGGGGGAAGGGCGGCGGCGGCGGCGCCAGCCTCGGCCGCACGAGATGATCCGGCGGCCTTGGAGGCAGGGCAGTTCCTCCTGATGTGCCCCACCTCCCTGCAGGCATGGCACCTCACACCGTCCGACGTCCAAAAGGCGCGGTAGGCGGTCCCCTCGTGGAGGACGACGAACGCCCCTTCAGTGTCCTCCTCCCGCGCCAGCTGGATAAACAGCTGGCGCCGGAAGGAGAAGACGTGGCGAAGGCTGGCCTCCCGGAAGCCGAGCGGGATGGGCGTGATCCCCGACCTCACCTCCCCAAGTTGTCGCAAATGGGGAAGGAGGAGCTCACCAGGAACATAGGGCGGGACGTTGGAAATAATGATCCTCTGCGCGGTGGCCTCGAGAGGATCCACCGGCAGGAAGGTCCCGCCCACGGTGAGCCCCTTGGCGACAGCCAGGGACACCGCCCGCTCCGACCCCAGGAAGAACACAGCCTTCCCATACATTTTCGAGGCCGCGACGATGGCTGAGGGGCCGACAACCCCAGCCATGGCCTTGACGCAGGCCTCGATGGTCATAGTGGGGTGAGTGTAGCTCTTCACCCCAAGCTTTTTTGTTATTAATCGAAAAGGTGACGGGGCAGCAGGAACAGCGGGAGCAGCTGTGGCTGTGGCTACCACTCTCGCATAGGTCCCGGCTGGCCCCGCCACCGGCGAAGATGCAGTCGCCATTCTGGGGTGCTTTTTTTAAGGGCTACACTCACCCCAAGTCACAGGCCTGAAGGTGTTCATGGCCTCGGTGTATATATATATTTTTTTGTCCTCTATTGAGCAGAGGGAGCTGATTAAAATGAGGACACACCTCTCTCCTTATTGATTTAAATTGGGAGAGGAGCCCTCGCCCCTCTGCTCAATTGGCAATTAATAAAATAGATGAAACTAAGGTGCCTTAGAAAGACAGGCAGAGAGAGACAAAGAGAGAGAGAGAGGTGGGGGGGTGGGAAGGAGGGAGGCCGCAAAGGGCAGTGTTGCCACTCAGGATGGTGGGTGGGTGTAGGCAGGGTTGCACTCTCCGATGGAAAAAGTCTTTGGTGATGGTGGTCTTCTGGCAGGGGGAGAAGACGTCTTCACCTGGAAAAGCTGGAGAAGCCCAGGCTTAGTCCTGCAACAGGTCTTAACGATGTAATTAAATTAAATTAAGGACTTCACCTTGGGCAGCTCCAAGCTCTCCCAGGGCAGGCAATAGAAGGGATGCTAATTAGTGGTGTGTGTGGCCTAGCTTTTAACAAGAGCACACACACTACACCCCTTGATGATCCGGCCTTGCTTCTTCTTTTCTCCCCCCACCTAAAATACAAAGTCTTGGGAGAGTGCCCCAAATAACACCCACCTGTAGATGTTCCGGATGAAGTTTTCTTCCCTCCTTTCAAGCAGTTGGTTTCTCTCCCCTCTCTCCCTCTCCTGAAGTGGAGGCCAAATTGGGGAGGCAGTGATAGAAAGGCCTCTCCCCTGGTTGATGTTGATGTAGGCCTCCTTTCTCCTTCTCCTCCTCTGTCCTCTCTCTCCAGGCACCTCAGTTGATGTAATGTTGGTGGTGGTGGTCCAACGTTCTCCTCCTCTTCCTGGTCAGGGGACCACCACTTTAATCCACTCTCCAAAGTCTGGCTGCTCCCTCTGCTCGTGCTTGCAGCTGAACAGAGGGTAACTTAAGACTGAAGTACAGAAGCCTGCTATGGCTTTATATACAGGTGTGGTCACTGCCGGTACTGCAGTATAAAATCAGTTCTCTCTTAAAGGTAAATACACAACAATGGTAACTGTGGCTCTTAACCTTTATGCATCTGACACCTTTCATGCTGCTGCTGGAGATATAAGCAACATCTCGCAGTTTGTAGGACACTGCTGCATAAGGGAAGTCACTGAGGCTCTCTGTACACAGAGAGACAGCTTCATCTCATTCCCTCTTGCTATAGACAAGCAGGCAAAGCAAGCATGAGGGTTTGCATAGATTGCAGACTTCCCCATGGTGCAGGGTGCTATAGACTGCACGCACATTGCCTTGCATGTGCCTCATGTGAACTCAGCCAATTTCACGAACCGAAAAGGATTTCACTCCCTCAATGTGCAGCTGGTGTGTGACCACAGGTAACGCATTACTCAGGTGAATGCCCATTATCACGGCAGCAGCCACGATTCCTTCATTCTGCAGCAGTCCTCTGTGCCACCTGTATTTGAACCACCACAGCAAGTCAAAGACTGGCTACTGGGTGATAAGTGTTATCCACTCATGACATGGCTCATGAATCTGGTCCAGAACCCGCGTACATTTGCACAGCTCTCAGCAATAAGAGCCATGCTGCCACAAGGAACATAGAGCACACCATTGGCGTCCTCAAGCAGCGCTTCCGCTGCCTTGACCGCTCTGGAGGAGCCCTGCAGTGCTCAGTTGAGCGGGTATCAAGATCTGTAGTAGTATGCTGCATGCTGCACAACCTCGCCATTATGAGAGCAGCCCAAAAGTAGGTTATCAATATCACCTAATCCTAAGATTTGTTGTATCCTCAAAACACTGCAACTTGTTTATTATTATATGGATATATTTGGAGCTTGTGGAGGAGGCTTAATTCCATTTTCAGGAAGATTTTCCTTTGCCAACATCAGGTGTCATGGAGGTTTTGGGGTTAGTCGCCCGCCCGCCCCCCTCCACCCTCACTCCCTCCCCAATCCACCGCCGTTAAAACCGGAAGTGAGGCGGGTTGGGTCAGGTTTCCAATTTTTGCATTTTTAATCCCCTTCGGTTCTGGGAGGTTATAATTGCCCCCATAGAACCATACAGCATAGAAGGAGACCATTTGACCCATCGCGCCTGTGTCGGATCTTTGAAAGAGCTATCAAATTAGTCCCACTCCTCTGCTCTTTCCTCATAGCCCTGCAATTTTTTTTAGTTTATGTGATCAAATGCTCTCTTTTATTTCCTTTAAAAGCTTTTCTATTTATTGTTTTAAATTTGCTTTGTATTTTATTCTGCAGTCACTTTCCCCATATTTGCTGTGAAAGGGAATGCTAAATTTCAATAAGATATCATTCCATCAGCATTGATGGTAAAATGTAACAGTATTTACTAACAACTACTTTGTCATTTTAAAGTTCCTAACAGAAAACCCATAATACACCAAAAATATCTACTCACAACACATTATCCATATATCCACCAGATTCAATTAATATCAGATTTATGTATTTTTCTTGTTTATAGTGGTGACATTACAGGAGTGTGTTAGATTAGATTTATTGCATATCGCCTCTGATTTTCAAAGAGCTAAGATGCTAATATGCTCCTATTTGCAGCTATCAGCACTGCAGTGCAGTAAATCTTACCCCAACAAAAACCTTCAAAATATAACTTGGTAAAGAAGTCATGGAGGCCATTTCCCTGGAAGGTGATATCTGGTCACATACTCAGTGAAGTTCAGTGCACCAGACCCTAGCACCTTCCCCAGTGAGCCACATTGCGGGACCATCTACTACAATAGTGATGGACTTCCCACATTTATCCCAGACCCGACAGTGCTGTCACATCCAGTGACCCCTCTCCACAATGCTACACTGGAAACTCTTCCCATTATTACCAGACCCCCAAAATCACCAAGTAAACCAAATATCGCATTTCACCCTCACCCCTCACTGTAACCAAATGAAAGGTTCCCTTCCACAGTGCTCTGTACCCCAGAATCATTCCCCAGCGCAACCAAAGCCCAGCACCTGCTGCTCAACTGCTGTTAAACCCCACAACCTCCTACCACTACTGCTAAACCCCACATATCTACATCCAATTTCCTACATTTTGCCTACCATCTTCAGATGTATCCTGTGCTATAAGAAGTCGAACATAGCCTGGCGAAATGGAGCAGCACAGGACACGAACTTTCGTTTTTGGGGTTTTTTATTCTGTATTAATAACTTGGGTCTAGGTTTAGGATGAAATTGTAAATACATAAAACACAGTCGACAAAATACGGCAGTGGCTTGCTGTAAAACAGAACATGAGGTAAACCACAAATCATTATACAAAACAAAACATATCATACCATACATTCGTATGTCCCGTTATCACTTGTTACCTCTTACAAGCAAACAGAAAGTATTAAACTCGTTCGAAACGTAGCCCCAAGGACTCAACAACAATTTTAACAAAGGTTAACACCAGCACATGGTGGGACAATCTACAAGCATCCCCGTGATATCGAGTGATTTGGGAAACAATATCACTTTAAAACTATGTCTGGCTGCACTAAATGCTGTTTTAGTTGTACTTTACACAGACTAAGTTCATTTCAAAAGTCATATTCACCCCAACTCTCCTCAGAGCACACCCCTCACGCTGGATCTAGAAAATGGAGGCTGTGAAGAAAGGGGAGGTTCCTTTGGCATCACATGGCCCTTCCCATAACCCCTTTCTCCTTTTTTCAAATTCTAAAGGGGAAAATGAACCGCGCCATCTAGTGGACTTAAATATTCACTGCATTTTCCCACTTGGCTACATTCTCCCCTGCTTTAAAGTTAACGTCCTCGGTGACTTAGCACCCGTTTTTCACTTCTTTTACAGCTTCTCGAAAAAATGCAGCACCCAGACTCGATAAAACACGAGAGAACACCTCAGGACTGAGTGAGACTGCATTACAGGCTGACTGAGGCAAATGGTATGGGTTAGGGTTTACCCCAGCATTGGCTCTTTTAGTTCTGCGAGGAGCCGGAATGGGTACCTCAACCTCAGTCCCACACTCAGAAGGACCTGAATGCTCTGGCTCAGAAACAGCCTCTGATTCCTGTACATCTTGGGCGTTACCAACAGGATCATTGTTTACTTTTTCCTCCTGAGTTAACTCTGGATAGGTGACTTCCTCTACCACAACAAACTCAGTATCAGAGGGCTCTGGCAACGATTCTGTCAAAAGAGTGACAGGGGGTACGGTGACAGGGGACTTGGTTCTCGTCCGCCTAGGCTCAGGGACAGGGGTAACACATGGCCTAAGATTAACTCTATGGACCCTTTTTAAAGGACCGCCCTCTACAGGCTCAACTGCATGTGTAGTACCCTGTACCTCCACCACTCTGTACACAGTAGGACCCCAAACATCCTGAATTTTGTTCCTACCCAAAGGCATGTGTCATAAGTATACCAACTGACCCACCTCAATGGTTGGACAGTACACTTTGTCTTTGTTAAGTTCAATTCTTTGAGCTGATTTCTTTTCAGTGTACTCTCTTGCCCTTGCATGTGCCTCCTTCAAACGCTCTTGGTGGACAACCAACCACTCATGTTTCTTGTCTAACACTTGCTCCTGACCTAATAAAGCATCTACAGGAAGGTGTGGATGAACCCCGAAAAGCAGATAGTACGGTGAGTAGCCAGTCGTAGCATGGGGTGTTACATTGTAGGCATACACCAACTCAGATAAGTGCTCAGGCCAGCGGCGCTTCTTTTCTGGAGGCAGTGTACGCAAAAGATCATGTAAAGATCTGTTGAATCTCTCACATTGAGCATTTCCTTCTGGGTGGTGTGGGGTAGTGCGGGTTTTCTTTACACCATAAAGCTTACACAGCTCGGCAATGATTTCACTCTCAAAATTTCGACCTCTGTCTGAATGCAATCTTTCTGGGACCCCATACTTCATGAACCACTCTTTGAGAAGGACTTTTGCCGTGGTATCAGCCTTTTGGTCCCGAGTAGGGAAGGCTTGTGTGAATTTAGTGAAAACATCGGTCACCACTAACACATTCTCACGACCATCGGAGGCCGGTTCCAGCATGGTGAAATCTACAGCAACTACTTCAAGGGGCCGGGAGGCTAGAAATGATTTCATAGGGGCATGTATCTTGGGGTGGGGCATTTTTGTCAAAACACACCTCTCGCATTTCTTGACCCACTGTTCCACATCCCCATACGTCCCAACCCAAAAACATCTCTGTCTCAAAAGGTTCTGTGTGCGCTCTATTCCCTGATGGCCCATACGATCATGCACACCTTCAAGCACGACTTCTTTCAAACAAGAGGGCAGTAGTAGCTGGTGACACTCACCAACATGGACATCCTCGATTACACGGTACAACAAACCATCTTGCTCACAAATACGGGGCCACTGCTTTAACGTGGATAATACTAGCTTGGATAACTGCGACCTCTCCTTGTAAGTTGGCCTTCGCTGCTCACCCCAAAACTTCCTAAACACGCTGAGGGTGGGGTCTGTGTCCTGAAACTTACGTAGTTCCTCTTTAGAGTAACCGGGAAGTGTTGGTGTGTTACCCTGCAACTCACTACGCTCAGTACTTTCTTCTGCGTCCGAAACACGGATCTGTCTGACTTTACAGCACTTGACTCCTGCTGTCCCTAAGTCTGGTCCTAGAGCTGTTCCCTTGTGAGTGACATTACATATGGCCACACAACCATCATAGTCCGCATCCCCACTGTCTGACTCGGGCTCCCCTGCTAACGGCTGCCTAGAGAGGGCATCTGCTGCTGCATTACAGCGGCCTGGGCGGTACTTGACGTCAAAGTCAAAAACAGCTAACTGAGCCACCCATCTTTGCTCAACAGCACCTAACTTAGCTGTAGAAAGGTGACACAGGGGGTTGTTATCTGTTATGACAGTGAACTTGGAACCTAGAAGGTAACCTCGAAATTTCTCTGAAACAGCCCATTTGAGGGCGAGGAGCTCTAGTTTCATACTGCTGTAGTTTCTGTCATTTCTTTCAGCATTCCGGAACCTCCTACTGGCATATGCTATCACTCTCTTCCTATCTCCCTGCTGCTGGTGGAGGATGGCACCTAATCCTAGGTTACTGGCATCCGTCTCTACAATAAAAGGCTGAGTGAAATCTGCGTAACCTAACACTGGAGCACTGATCAGCTTTTCTTTCAGCTGTTCGAAAGCAGCTTGGCACGCTGCTGTCCATGAACCTTCAAACAACCGTTTTGCTTTTGCTGGGCTGTCTTCCCTAAGGCATGCATTGACTACGTCATGGAGAGGGCCAGCTCGTTTAGAAAAATCCTCAATGAACCTCCTGTAATAACTACAGAAACCAAGAAATGACCTCAGATCTTTGACTGTACTGGGGACCGGCCACTTCTTTACGGCGGCAATTTTCTCTGGATCTGTCCCTATACCCTCCCCTGAAATTTGATGCCCAAGGAACCTGACTTCCTGCTGCAGGAAGTGACACTTTTCAAGCTTTACTTTCAAACCTGTCTCTTTCAGTCGTCTTAGAGCTGTCTCAAGCCTCTCTAAATGGTCCAGGAAGGTCTGAGAGAACACAAGGATGTCATCTAAATACACTAATAGGATGTGGAACACTAAGTCGCTCATAGTCGCTTGCATAAGTCGTTGAAAAGTCGCAGGTCCATTACAGACACCAAAAGGCATTCTGAGGTACTCAAAAAGGCCAAAAGGAGTTGTAAAAGCAGTCTTAGGCCTGTCACTTTCACGAACAGCAACCTGGTGGTACCCACTTGCAAGATCAATGGTCGAGAAGAACTTTGCACCATGAAGGGCATCAAAACTCTCGTCAATGCGGGGCAAAGGAAATGCGTTACGTCTGGTTTTTGAGTTTAGTTTCCTAAAGTCAACACATAGTCGTATGTCTCCATCAGTCTTACGAACTACCACTATGGGTGAAGCGTATGAACTATTGCTCTCCTGGATGACACGCTTTCTTAAAAGTTTAGTGATGTGGTCCCTCACCTCTTTGTACAGTGTAGGTGGGATACGACGGTATGGCTCTGTAACTGGTGCGTCATCTACCAAGTTAATCTCATGCTCAACTTTATCAGTGTAGCCTAGGTCCTCATCCTTAAAAGCAAATACTTCCGAATACCTGGCTAAAAGTGCACCTAACTCTGCTTGTTGGCCCTGTGTGCCACCTATGTGTAGTTTGTCCAAAAGCAACTGAATGTCTTGGTCTGTCATCTGTCCTTCTTGTCTGCCAACAGTTACTTCCTCTGTGTCAGCGGAGATGCGTTGAAATCGCACCTCACAGGAGTCCTTGTCTACACACTCTGCCTGAGTCGGAATACCAAGCCTGGTCCTGGGGTTTAACCACACATCCTCCTCAGAGAAATTTACCACCTGCACTGGAAATAAATGTCCCTTTGATTCAACTAGAGTGGGGACAACTACCAGGCCACCTGGCAATGGTGTGTTACCTGGCTCCAACAGCATTTTAGTGCTGCCACCTGACTGAGTTTTAAGTCCCTTTACATAGACTGTAGCTATGGAAGACGCAGGCACATGTACAGCACCCCTACCAGCTACACGGACAGAAGATGACTTTGGAGTGATGTTACACTGTTGTACTTGCTGAAATGCTTCCCTCCAATCTGAATCCAACTTTCCCCCTAGAGTAGTGTCAAACTCAGCATGAACTAGTTGTCTGCATCGGCTGATGATGTTCATACCAATAAGACCTGGTGCTGCAGGCTGTGACTGCTGATGCTCTTTGACTACCAGGAAACCACATTCAGGTAAGGTTATGCCCATAGTTTCAACGTCTAACTCAAGGTAGCCCAAGTAGGGAATGTCCAACCCGTTGGCGGCAGTGATCTTAAGCCACCCGGTTGTAGGCAGCATATCCTCATCCCTCCCAAGTAAGTGCTCTCTGAAAAAAACTTCAGTAATAATGCTGACTTGGCTCCCGGTATCCAGTAAACAGTTAGCAGTAACCCCCCCAATCTTGAGATCTACTACTGGACATTTACCTACTGCACGGTCAAGAAATCTGTCACGAATACCAGTACTGTTCTGAGAGCCTGCAGGTTTTCCTCGCATTGCCCGGCTCATGGCAATCAAGGGAGTTAGTTTTCCTGCACCCCAGCCAGCATTGGTGGATGTGTTTGCTACCTCGTGCTTCTGAGGACACTGTTTGGCAATGTGCCCCGCCCCGTTGCACTTAAAGCAAATAGGCTGACCTTCATCAGTGAACTTTGGCTTGGCTCTAGGTTTCCCAACCTTGTCATTACCCGTGTTTTCCTTCTGTAGAGCAAGACCCCGTACTGCCTCTGTTAGTTCCCCGATAGCTTTACCCTGTTCCGCCACCACTTTAAGAACATCCTGTAAAGTGACAGCCTGGCTGCCTGGTACCCCAATGGCAGAACACTGAAGATCCCTCCCCGTACTGTCACACACTACATTCTTGCTCTTTGCAACTTTAGTGCTACAGGGCTGGTCTTCTAAGGACCATAAGACAGCTTCCTCACGTACATCGAACAGGGTAGACTGGGGGTTGTCTCGTACAAACTTGCGCAACTCTCTCCGGAGTGAGGGATCTCTAACACCATTAACAAATCTGTTTCTGACAACCTGTTTTGTGTCCGGCACAGCATCAGGTGATTGCTTTACCAAAGTTCTAATAATCTGAGAGAGTGCATGTGAGTATTCTTGGAAACCTTCACCCTCTTCTTGCTTGCGTCCATAGAAAGTTTCTAACAGCTGGGACTCACTGCGTTTTTCGGTGAAAGCCCCCCTTAGGTAACTGAACAGGTCACTGGGCTGCTTAGACTCTCCACCCAACCGTAACCTAATTTCCTGTAGGGCTGCCCCCCTCAACAAAGATCGAATGAAATCTACCTGCTCTGCAGGAGTCTGATCTCTAGCTCGTAGTACACTTTCAACCTCTTCAATGAACTCATCAACTGAACGACTATCTTTAGATACCTCACCACTGAATGGTTGGATCTGACGCTCTCTGGGTACATACACATATGACTTGGTTGCCCCATTACCTAGAGTGGCAATAATTGCCATTGCTTGGTCATGGTTTTTTTTCAACTCTGAAATCTGTGCCTTGAGTTGATCTATCTGGTTGCCCTCACCCACACTCGAGGTATTGTCCTCACCATCCGAATTGTGAGCTCCACCCGCCTCCTCAGGAGGGTCTAACATTTTGACTCAGTTCACAAGTCCCTGACAGTCACTGAATGGGATGGCCGCTGTGACGATTCTTCCCCAATGGTGTCCCTCCTCGGTGCCTTGATGGGTCCTCTCCCAGATTGGTCCTGGCGCCCTCTGGATCCCGTCTGTCTGGTCTGGTCCTCCTTAGCAACCCCAGGCAGCACTCTCCGTCCGTCTCCAGGTCCACTTGGCACCACACCGCTCTTCCCCCACTGCCGTATTTTATGTAACTTTCCCAAACCTGAGAAACTCCAAGCTAACAGACCCCACTCCTGGTACCAAAATGTGTAGCCTGGCGAAATGGAGCAGCACAGGACACGAACTTTCGTTTTTGGGGTTTTTTATTCTGTATTAATAACTTGGGTCTAGGTTTAGGATGAAATTGTAAATACATAAAACACAGTCGACAAAATACGGCAGTGGCTTGCTGTAAAACAGAACATGAGGTAAACCACAAATCATTATACAAAACAAAACATATCATACCATACATTCGTATGTCCCGTTATCACTTGTTACCTCTTACAAGCAAACAGAAAGTATTAAACTCGTTCGAAACGTAGCCCCAAGGACTCAACAACAATTTTAACAAAGGTTAACACCAGCACATGGTGGGACAATCTACAAGCATCCCCGTGATATCGAGTGATTTGGGAAACAATATCACTTTAAAATTATGTCTGGCTGCACTAAATGCTGTTTTAGTTGTACTTTACACAGACTAAGTTCATTTCAAAAGTCATATTCACCCCAACTCTCCTCAGAGCACACCCCTCACGCTGGATCTAGAAAATGGAGGCTGTGAAGAAAGGGGAGGTTCCTTTGGCATCACATGGCCCTTCCCATAACCCTTTTCTCCTTTTTTCAAATTCTAAAGGGGAAAATGAACCGCGCCATCTAGTGGACTTAAATATTCACTGCATTTTCCCACTTGGCTACATATAAAAATTAAATACATAGGTCAAGAAAGTCTGTGACCTCTGGGTGACCTTACAAATCATACTTAAAAAGCGAAAGAAAGCTAGGGTTCTAGCCTATAGTCTGCAGAGCTATGAAACTCTGACTTCACCCAATGTTTACTTCATAGCTATTGGAGTTTGTGGCAACCTTCTAGATCTCTGTCACAACTTTCATATCTAAGGATGTTTAAAGGATTGTGGTCACATCCTGTTATTTCCTCTCTACTTTCTGTCAGTATTAAGTTTTTTCCTTATCTATAGTTACCCTATCTAATGACTCCACTTTCTCCACTTCAACACTTTCATTCCTACAATCGCTTTTTTTGTGAAAAATTAGGCAAAGACTTCCTTCAGATTTCCTTTTTCATCTCTAATATGCTCTATCCTTTCTTTAACTATTCTTTTTCATTTGATGTGTTTATAAAATCCTTTACTATTTCTCTTTTATGGTTTAAGACTTTGTAAACATTTTTGCTCCCCTTCCATATGTCCTATACTCTGCTTGATGTTTGTACTATGAGCTTTAGATTTGTCATAATATGTTTTTTTAAATATCATTTTAAGTTTACTTTACCTGAACATCTAAGGAACTCTAGCTTTTGTTGCACCCCCTTTCCTTCTTTCGGGAATGTGACTAATTTATATCCTAATCATCTCTTGTTTGAAAATTCCCCATTGTCTCATCTAACAATATTTCTTTGAAATATATCAGGACTACTTCCCTTTTTATTCCATTGAAATTTGCTTTCCACCAGTCAAGTATTTTTACCTGTGACTGTCCCTTTTGTTTTAATTTTCGTATTGAATCTAATCATGTTATGGTTGTAGTGTCCGCGTATCAATAACACACGGACTGCAGGAGAACGGTAATAACAGGTGTTTACTGAACAGAGGGTATGCTGGAACTAACTGTACAAATTACTACACGGTGTTATATGCAGGTGTGGTCACTACTGGTACTGCAGTATACAGGGGCTGTAAAAGATAGTTCCTCTCTTAAAGGTACATACATTACAATTCCTCCCCTTTTAGATAAACAGTACATAACATTCATTTAACAATTAAATAATAACTAATTACAATTACAATTTTCTTTGTACTATATACATCAGCTGAAAATAATCATTTATAAATTCAGTCTTTGAGGAGGCTTCCTGATCCTGTCTGGATAGCGCCTTTCTCGAGTATCCTGTTCTTGTGGCGGAGTCGATTCTGGCTCATTGTCATTGGTTGGTTCGTCAGCTTCCAATACCACTGATTCTGAGGTAGACACAATCTGTACTTCGGGTTCATCACCAGGTGCGTATGATCATGGCATGGGTTTGACTTGTTCCTGTGACTCTAGAATCTGGTCAGCATGGCATCTCACGATGCTCTCTCCAACGTCCACTGTGTAGATTAGTGGTCCCTGCCGTGTGCATATCATTCCTGGCTGCCATTTTTCTGTTCGGTAGTCGCGGGCCAAGACTGGTTGCCTTATCTTGAAGCTCCTGGTTGGCTTCTCATTGATGTGCTGGAATTGCTTATTCTCAACATCTCCTCTTATGTTTGGTTTGAGCAAATCCAGGCGACATCTTAACCTTAGGTTAAAGAACATCATGGCTGGAGCTTGGTTGGTGACTGCCTGTGTCGCATTCCGGTAAGCAAACAAGAAATTATCCACCTTGTGTTGCAGTGGTATGTTGTCGTTATACATCGCCTTTATTGCTTTTTAAAGGTTTGAACAAACCTCTCAGCCAATCCATTTGTGGCTGGATGATATGGGGTGGATGTGTAATGCTTTACCCCATTGTTCCTCAAAAACCTCCGGAAATCCTCGGACACAAACTGTGGTTCATTGTCAGAGCAAATCTGTTCTGGCAAGCCTTTCCTGGTGAAGATGGTCCATAGGACTGCAATAGTTTTCTTCGTGGTGGTGGAGGACATTTTGATGACTTCTGGCCATTTCGAATGTGCATCCACGGCGATTAAAAACATTGAGTCCATAAATGGACCAGCAAAATCAATGTGTACCCATTGCCATGGAGATGAGGGCCACTCCCATGGGTGTAGCGGGGCCTGTGGTGGAGCGTTTTGGACTTTCTGGCATCCTGTGCAGCTCTTGGTCATTTCCTCGATTTCTTAATCGATTCCCGGCCACCACACAAACACCCTGGCTAGGCTCTTCATTTTTACCCCTCCCAGATGACCCTCATGAAGCTCATTGAGCACTCTATCTCTCAACTTGGGTGGAATTACCACTTGGGATCCACACATCAAGGTCCCCCGGCACGCTGACAGCTGTTCCCTCCTTGGCGAGAATGCTGGCAACAGTGAGTCGCCATGTGCTGGCCATCCCTTCACCATCAAATCATAGACCAGAGAGAGTGTCGGGTCATTTCGGGTTTCCTTCTCTATACTTGAGTTTGTAACAGGTAGACATTCGACGATGGTCGAATGGAATATCTCAACAGGGTCCACTGCAGGTGCTTCCTCCACCGTAGGCAGCGGCAGGCACGACAGCCCATCAGCGTTTCCATGCTGTTTCGTGCCCTTATACTCTATTTTGTATTGATGTGCCCCTAGAAAAAGGGACCATCTTTGCAGCCGTTGCGCCGTCATCACTGGAACGCCCTTCTTTGGGTTAAAAATGGAGACAAGAGGCTGGTGATCAGTCAGAAAGGTGAATTTCTGCCCGTGCAGATAGTGATTGAACTTCTTCACCCCCCACACCAGGCTGAGGGCCTCCCTGTCAATCTGGGCGTAGTTACGCTCGGCTGAGGTTAACGAGCATGACGCAAAGGCTATTGGCCTCTCTGAACCGTCAAGGAATTTGTGCGACAGCACCGCTCCAATGCCGTAGGGAGACGCATCACATGCCAACCGAATTGGTAGTGTTAGATTGTAGTGGGCCAATACTTCTTTTGAAGTGATTAGGCATTTACATTTCTGAAAGGCACGTTTACACTCATCACTCCATTTCCATGCTACTCCAGTTTGCAGCAGGGCATTCAGTGGGTGCAGAATTGTAGACAAATTTGACAAGAACTTATGGTAGTAGTTCACCAACCCGAGGAACGACCTCAGTTGCGACACATTTTCCGGTGCTGGAGCCTTGACTACTGCCTCAATCTTGTCTGGGGACTTATGTAACCCCTCTTCATCAATCACGTGGCCACAATACGAGATTTGTTTCCTGAAAAACTCGCATTTGGGGCAGTTGGCTCATAGCCCATATTCTTGTAATCTAGTGAGCACCTGCTCCAGGTTGGCAAGGTGTTCACTGTCATTTTTGCCCGTAACCAGGATGTCGTCCAAATAACACTGGGTCCCCGGGATCCCTTGCAGGACTTGTTCCATCGCCCTCTGCCAAATAGCCGGAGCTGATGCTACCCCGAATACCAGTCGGTTGTACTGGTAAAGACCTTTGTGAGTGTTTATCGTGAGGTATTTTCTAGATGCTTCTTCTACCTCCATTTGTAGATACGCTTGGGCCAGATCAATCTTTGTAAAGCGTTTTCCTCCAGATAGTGAGGTGAAAATATCTTCTATCCGCGGAAGTGGATATTGTATTGTGTGAAGGACTGGGTTCACAGTTACCTTAAAGACCCCACTGATGCGAGCCTTCTTCGGCTCCCCAGGCGTGCTGCTCAATGATTTCTTCATTACAGGAATGATGGGTGTGGCCCACTCACTCCAGTCCAGCTTGGACAGCACACCCGAATGCTCCAGACTCTCCAGCTCTGCTTCGACGGCTGGGCGGATCGCATACGGTACTGGTGTGGCCTTAAAAATTTTTGGGTTTGCGTTATCTACAATTTTTATCATTGCCGTTACGCCTTTTAGAGTCCCAAGTCCTTGCTGGAACACCTCTTTTGTGTCAGTTAGAATTTTTGACAGTCGGCCAGGTGTGACATCGTCATCCTTTTTGTCAGCCATAGTTAGCGCCTGAATGGAATGCCAATCCAATTGTATTTTTCGGATCCATTCACGTCCCAATAATGGTGGTCCTCCATCTTGTAGTATATATAGGTACAGTTTCTGTGTTTCCTTGCCGTTGTATTTAATGGGCACCCTTATTTTTCCTCTGGGGTAGACTTTTTGCCCTGTATATGTCTTCAAGACAATGGACGTATCCTTCAAGGGTATGTGTGAGAATAGCCGCTCGTAGTCTCATTGATTCATGACTGTTAGGGCTGATCCTGTGTCCAATTCCATCTTTACTTGGGACCGTGCTATCATGAGGGTGACCCAAATGGTTCGGTGATCCTCTTTTGCGATCACGTTGTGTAACTTTAGACAACTTAGTCTCCTGTTCCTGGAGTCATTATCACTCTTCTGATCTTCTGAACTACTGTCCGTCATCTTTTGTACTTTCTTGTACTTTTCCTTAGTAGTTCTTTTAGTGTTGGTTTTCTTTCCCGACCTGCAGACTCGTGCTATGTGTCCCACTTTTCCACATTGCCTGCATACTTTGTCCTTAAACCAGCAATCCTTCTGGTCATGGGTTGTTCTGCCGCAGCGATAGCACTTTTCTGCTCCATATGCCATTTCATTGGTGCTATATTCTTGCGGTTTCTGTTGTATTTCCGCAGCTCCCCGTGCTGCTGCTTCATAGGATACTGCAACGCTGAAGGCCTTTTCTAGCGTAAGGTCCTTTTCCGAAAGTAGTCGTTTCTGGGTTCCTTCACTCTGGAGCCCGCAGACAAACTTATCCCTTAAGGTATCTGCCAGTCCTGCTCCGAACTGGCGGTGTTTCAATAACTTGTGTAGTTCCATAAGATAGTCAGCATTACTTTCGTCTTTGTGCTGGTTTCTTTTATGGAACTTGAATCTTTCTGCTATCAGCAGCGGTGTAGGGTTTAGATGTTCCTGTAAGATATTAACAATCTCTTCAAAGCTTTTCTCCATTGGTTTAGCTGGGGTAACTAAATTCCACAATAGGCCGTATGTTCTCGCGCCCATCAAATTCAATAATACCGATGCCTTCTTTTCATCGGCCACCTCATTTGCCTTGCAGTACACTTCAATTCTTTCCACATACGTGGTCCAGTCTTCTATTTCGTTGTCGAAAGCAGTGATGCTGCCACTCTTCGGCATCTTGGGTGGTTTAAAATGGCGCCTCCCGTGCTTTTCCTTCTTCCCCAATGGATTAAAATGGCGCCTCCCGTGCTTTTCCTTCTTCCCCCGCTGCTGCCAACGCTGCTCCTAGCTGTAGTGATCAATAACATGTCATTCTATAATGGACACTAGGTGGAGCCGTAGAGCTGCGTAGAGCTGTATATAGCTGTATGTATAAGACTACACTACCCAGCTGTATATATGTTAAGACTACATTACCCATGAGGCACTAGGCTACCCACAAGGCATCAGTCAAGATGGCAGCCTGCACACAGGAGCACACATGCTGCATCGCTACAGATACTGTACCTAGAGAACGTGTACTGAATAACTGACTAGCTAGAAGCTAGCTGTGTTCATAATAAGAATGTCTATTTATTAATGAACATAACATGGTACCAGGATGGTGAAGATCTGCTGAAAATTGTGAAAACGACATGGAGAATTTGAAGCCACCAGAGCATTTGAAACTCACAGGAAATATCGACTACAATTGGCGGATTTTTAAACAACAATTCGAACTCTACATTGCAGCCATCGGATTCGGTATGAAGCCAGACGCAAGGAAGATAGCGTTGCTGCTTACGGTTGCAGGCCCACAGGCGATAGAGGTATTTAATACATTTATATTTAATCCAGAGGAGAACAGAGGAAAATTAGAAGATGTGCTAAAAAAATTTGATGCACATTGCTCTCCCAAAAAGAATGAGACCTATGAAAGATACATCTTCCGTTCTCAGACACAGCAACAAAATGAGACTTTTGATAGCTTTATAACTGATCTGAAACTGAAAGCACAGACATGTAATTTCTCTGAGCTCAAAGCATCCATGATTTGTGACCAGATTGTGTTTGGTATTCATGATAAAAAAGTCAGGGAACGTCTGTTGAGAGAAACCGAACTAAATTTGGAAAATGCGGTGAAAATATGCCAAGCCAGCGAGCTAGCTCGAAAGCACGCGAAGACTTTCAGTGAAATCAATAATGATGCGAGTGTAATGAGTGATAATGCTGCTGTCGGTGCTGTGTCCTACAAGGGGAAGAAATGTGGGCAGAACAGAAATGAAAAACAATCGGAGGATGAAATTTTTAATTGTAAACGCTGTGATTACAAACACCAGTTAAGACCATGCCCAGCGTTTGGAAAAATGTGCACAAAGTGTAATGGAAAGAATCACTTTGCCAAACAATGCTTTTTAAAAGTAAAAACAACGAAAGGGCAACAAGTTAATGTGATTGAGGACACTGATTTAAGTGAGACATTTTTTGAAGGAATGGTGTCATGTGACGATATCAAAAAAGATACAGAAAATGTGCAGCCCTCAGAAATGGACAATGCTGAACATAAAGTCAATGCAGTAAAAATGGACAAATGGATGATCCCACTGCAGATAAATGGAGCATTAGTTACATTGAAACTGGGCACTGGGGCAAAAGCAAACTTAATCAGTATGAGTGACATTAACAATATGAAAGAAAAGCCCAAAATACAGAAAAAGTCAGTACTACTGAAGGACTATAATGGACAGAAAATAGATAGCTTAGGTGTATGCAGACTCAAAGTGACAGTCAAAGACAAAGTGCATCATCTCATGTTTTCTGTTGTGGCTGAAAGACTTGATTCGATACTAGGTGACAAAGCTTGTGAAGACTTAGAACTGGTCAAGAGAGTCTACCGTATAAATTGTGCCATAAGCAGACCAGATGACTCAGGTGATGAAGCAAAGAGCCCATCAAGGAAGAAAAGGCCAAAGGGTATCCATGTCTTCAAAAAGCCTAGTTTCTCCAAGAAGAAAGAAAAAGACTTTAAGGTCAAAGAAAAGCACAAAGAGGAAAAACACAAGGAGAAAAAGTCCAAAGATATAACCGCAGCAGATGTTGTTAAGCAGTGGAAAGAGAAAAAGAAAAAGAAGAAGCCTGCACCAGAGCAGGAAGCAGTTCCGGTGGATACTCCTTCTTCCCTCAGGCCAATCTTTGGTGTTCCATTAGCCGAGGCTGCTGAGAGGACTATGCTGTATGATGGGATCCAGCTGCCAGCAGTTTTTCGAGAGTGCATTGACTACATTGAGAGTTATGGCATGAAGAGTGAAGGAAACACTGAAACCCTCTCCAAGCAAAGATCGCAAGGAGACCTCGATCTATACAAGAGCAGATTGATGACAATGCCGCAACTGCATCTTGTCATTCACCGCCAGAACAATCTCATGAAGACACAACAGACTTACCCGTGTTGAGAAGATCCATACGTGAAGTAAAAGAGCCTGATAGACTTAATCTTTGAGTACAATGTAAAGCTTTGAAAATGTGTTGACTGTTTTGAAAATGTTTATGTTTATAGAGCACTAAAAAAAGTGTTACTGATATTATCTTTATTGTTTTAGAAACATAGAAACATAGAAGATAGGAGCAGGAGTAGGCCATTCGAGCCTGCTCCGCCATTCAATGAGATCATGGCTGATCATCCAAACCCTAGCACCCGGTCCCTACACCGACAGCCATCCCACCCAAGCCCTATCCCCATAACCCCACGTATTTAATCCCCCCTAACACTAAGGGTCAATTTTTATCATGGTCAATCAATCTAACCCGCACACCTTTGGACTGTGGGAGGAAACCGGAGCACCCGGAGAAAACCCACGCAAACACGGGGAGAATGTGCAAACTCCACACAGACAGTCACCCGAGGCCGGATTTGAACCCGGGTCCCTGACGCTGTGAGGCAACAGTGCTAACCACTATGCCACCGTGAAAGTTGATTGATATTGATTTTGTTAAACCTCAAAGAAAGGGGGATGTAGTGATCAATAACATGTCATTCTATAGTGGACACTAGGTGGAGCCGTAGAGCTGCGTAGAGCTGTATATAGCTGTATGTATAAGACTACACTACCCAGCTGTATATATATTAGACTACATTACCCATGAGGCACTAGGCTACCCACAAGGCAACAGTCAAGATGGCAGCCTGCACACAGGAGCACACATGCTGCATCTCTACAGGTACTGTACCTGGAGAAAGTGTACTAAATAAATGACTAGCTAGAAGCTAGCTGTGTTCATAATAAGAATGTCTATTTATTAATGAACATAACACTAGCGTTCTAAATAGCAATGGCGGCGCCCCACGGCTTTCTGCGCGTCTCTCTTTTGTTAATTAATTTTCTTAGTTTTATTCTTCTTCGACGCTGTCCACTGCGCGTCTCTTTTCCTTCCCCCTTTTTTTTTTCTTTAACGCTGCCCGGCTCTTGAGCACCGGCCGCGCCCTGTGCGCTCCACCCTCTCTTTTTCTTCCCGACGACATTGCTCGGCCCCCTTGCAGAGCCGCTCGATCGAGCTCTAGCCTGCCGCAGTCCGGGAAGGGTCAGCGCACTACCTGCTACCAGCCCGATTTGCTGGAACACCTTGACTGGAGAACCAAGCCCAGCTCTCCACAGCCTCCCCTGCGATTCTCTGAACTCCGATGGATCACTGGGCGGTTGCCCATGGTCGACGCCTGTTGCTCTGGCTTCGACCTCCAAGAAGCTTCTTTTCAGGGATGGATCCCCGTGAGGTGATGCAGTACTGCAGGTGAGTTCGAACCTGCTCGTCGCCACTGTAGTGTCCGCGTATAAATAACACACGGACTGCAGGAGAACGGTAATAACAGGTGTTTACTGAACAGAGGGTATGCTGGAACTAACTGTACAAATTACTACACGGTGTTATATACAGGTGTGGTCACTACTGGTACTGCAGTATACAGGGGCTGTAAAAGATAGTTCCTCTCTTAAAGGTACATACATTACAATGGTCACTGTTTCTTCAGTGTTCCCCCCACTCTTACATTATATACTTGCCCCACATTATTTCTTAGAATTAGATCCAGCACTGCCTCCTTTGTTGTTGCAGTAAAAACATACTGATCTAGAAAGCAGTCCTGGACACATTGTAAAAACTCCTCCACTTCTTTACCACTAACATAACTTTTACTGCAGCATATCTTTGGATAATTAGTCACTCAGTTTTATGGCTGATATTTTTGCATTTTTCTACATATCTTTTCTTCTATCTCCTTCCCACTCTGCAGTGTTCTATATTAAATACCCAAGAGAGTAATAGTTCCTTTCTTATTCTTTAATTATAATCATTAGGTTTTTCACTATCCCCTATTTCATCCTTTTTTCAAATGCTGTAATGTAATCTATGATTAATACAGTAAAAGACACAAAAAGCATACCAAAAATAGTGGGGAACCAAGGGGCTAATGAGAGTGAGGAACTTAAAGTAATTAATATCAGTAGAGAAAAGGTTCTTGAGAAACTAATGGGACTAAAAGCCGACAAATCCCCTGGACCTGATGGCCTACATCCTAGGGATCTAAAAGCTGCAGAGATAGTGGATGCATTGGTTGTGATCTTCCAAAATTTCCTAGATTCTGGAACAGTCCCTGTAGATTGGAAGGTAGCAAATGTAACCTCGCTATTCAAGAAAGGAGGGAGAGAGAAAACAGGGAACCACAGGCCAGTTAACCTGACATCAGTCATTGGGAAAATGCTGGAATCCATTATTAAGGAAGTGGTAACAGGGCACTTAGAAAATCATAATATGATTAGGCAGAGTCAACATGGTTTTATGAAAGGGAAATCATGTTTCATAACTTTACTGGAGTTTTCTGAGGATGTAACCAGCAGGGTAGATAAAGGGGAACCAGTGGATGTAGTATATTTGGATTTCCAAAGGACATTTGATAAGGTGCCACATAAAAGATGTTTATGCAAGATAAGGGCTCATGGGGTTGAGGGGTAATGTATTAGCATGGATAGAGGATTGGATAACAGACAGAAAACCGAGAGTGGGGATAAACAGATAATTTTCAGGTTGGCAGGCTGCAACTAGTGGTGTGCCGTAAGGATCAGTGTTGGGGCCTCAGCTATTTACAATCTATATTAATGACTTAGATGAAGGGATCGAGTGTAATGTATCCAAGTTTGCTGATGATACAAAGCTAGGTGGGAAAGTAAGCTGCGAGGAGGACACTTGGGGCTAAAAATTTGTGGCCGCCACAAGAGTTGCCGGTGTGACCGCCACCTCAGGTTAACAGCCACTGAAAATGGACAAAGCAGTACAAGAGAAAAATTTGCACTGGGGGCTAAAGATTTTTAGCCTAGTGCTAACTTACTGTGTAACGCCCTCCTGGTGGCGTTACTGCTGGCATCGGAGGCAAAGTTGTCGTCCAGAAGCGACGTTCGGTCTTCCAACAGCCTCTGGGAGCGAGGTAATAGGGTTCACTAGGCATTGTGGGAAATTAAAAGGGAAATGCCTTCTGAAGTAATAAAAATTAAAAGAAAGCTAAAAAAAATGCAGTTTTCAGCCCTTACTGTCATTTAAAAAAATTAACATTAAAAAGAAGTCTCAAATGGGAGTCTTCAGCTCTTAAAGCTGAATTCCCTTCTGCACCTCAAAAAATGGAAAAAGTGCTTCAGCACTAACACAAATGGCTCAGCAAGCTAGGGAAAGGGCACCTAGGATCTCACATACAGCACTCCAACTTTGTGCAGGGGGCCAACGCTGCAAGAGAGATCCTCTATCCACAGGGGCCAGGAGGTCCTCCAGAAAGAATGAAGTGAGACTACATCACTGAGGCCATCACTGCCAGCAGTGTCACCCCCACCACCTGGCTCCAGTGCCCAAAGAAGCTTCATGACCTCAGACCACTGGTCAAGGTCAGTAAATGCATCTTCAAAAGCCATCTCCTACCAACTGAATCATTAGCCTCACACACTTCTCAATGCACGACTCCCCCCTTCCCACCACCAAGTCACTCACCTACCAGCAATCTGTACCAATCACGAGGCACACCTTCCATTCCTAGCCTCATCTTACCCCCTTGGAGGAGACGGTGCAGGCATGGGCATGGCTGAGCCCTTGGCCAATGGTGGGGCAAAAAGGATACAAGATGTTGGTATCCTCATACGTTATCCTCCTTCTTGCATGCACCTCTTGCTTTCCTGCCCTCCCCTCACCACAACTCCAACTTTGTGCCTTCCTCATTTCACACACCCACGAAATGCAGCCTGCCCAACCAGTGGTTGACCAAGAAGAGGGAGAAGAGAGTGAAGAAGAAGAAGAAGAAACACCGTCACTTGATTTGACACTCCCAGCCACCAGCAAGGCCATTTGCAGTGTCCCCCACTGAAAGTCAGCAGCCTTTCACCAGCCATGCTGCAGCCACCGGGGTAGCACTGCGTGACATCAGTAGGATAGGCGCAGGCACACACACGACAGTCACTAAGGGAATGCATAAGGGTGATGAGTTGATTTCTTGATGTCATATTGGATAGGTAGATATATAAAGTTAGATTGGAAAGTTTGCTTTGTGATGGTTTTTATTTCAGCATTGTGGCCAAGAGGATGCTGTGATGTTCAGTAACAGAGGGAAGGGAAGGTGTGGGACAAATGTTGAAAGGGGAATTGTGGTTGTGGTCATTGGTACTGCAGGCGGATGATTCCATCCCAGATATCACAGCCCGAAAGGGGCTGTCTGGCTTGCTGCCTCCTCTTCTGCTTCCTCCTCTTCTGCATCTTCCTCTTCTGTGTCTTCCTCTTCCCTCTGCGAGCAGATGCTGTAAATCTGAAATGACAGCATAAAATGCTGAAAATACTCTGCAGGTCAGGCAACACCTTGACCTGAGGTATGAACTCTGTTTCTCTCTCCACAGATGTTGCCTGACCTGCTGAGTATTTGCAGCATTTTCTGTCTTCTCAGAGGCCTTCCTTTACCATCTGAGGCCTTGCAAGTGTTCAGCTACACACTTAAAAAACTTTTAACATGTATTGCAGCAAGCTACTTCAATAAAATCAAAAACAAAGTTCAAAAACTTAAATGCAAACTTACCTGAAAGATGTGTGTGTCCCTTTAAAAGGTGCTGACAGCGCCTTGTCAGTCTGTTGCACGCTAGGTTTATATGGCGAGCTTAGGACCCATCGCTGAACTCAGCGCAAAGGTCCAAGTTCGCTGATGTGACATTAAGTTGGCGTTGCATGCTGACTGAAGAGACCTCTCCCTCAGGCGATCGATGTTACCGGCAGCACTGCTGGGCCATGGAAAATGGCGGATGCCACGGGAACCGCCACCAGCTGGCAAAAGAGTGGCGGCCGCCCTCCTTACGCAACTTTTTGCCGGTAACAGGTAGCGTTAGGCCACCGAATTTTTAGCCCAAAGAGCTTACAAAGAGTTATAGACAGGTTAAATAAGTGGGCAATAAGGTGGCAGATGGAGTATAATGTGGGGAAATGTGAGGTTATTCACTTTGGTAGGGAGAGTAGGAAAACAGAATATTTTTTAAATGGTGAGAAACTTTTAAATGTTGGTATTCAGAGAGATTTAGGTGTCCTAGTACAAGAAACACAAAGTTAGCATGCAGGTACAGCAAGCAATTAGGAAGGCAAATGGCATGTTGGCCTTTATTGCAAGGGGGTTGGAGTGCAAGAGTAAGGAAGTCTTGCTACAATTGTACAGGGCCTTGGTGAGACCACACCTGGAGTACTGTGCACAGTTTTGGTCTCCTTATCTAAGGAAGGATATACTTGCCTTGGAGGCAGTGCAACAAACGTTCACTAGTGTTAGATCCGTGATTCTGAGAGTATGATGTTTTTCAATAACCACACGGATGCTGTAACTTAACAATAAACAGGTATTTACTGGAGGAGGGTAGTCTCAAGACTGGGGGTACAGAGGCATGCACAAAGCTTATATACAGGTGTGGTCACTGCCGGTACTACAGTATACAGGAGCTGTAAAAGTAGTTCTGTCTTAAAGGTACATACACTACAATTCCTCCCCTTTTAGATTAGTAGTACCCCTAATATTCAAATAACAATTAACACTTTAACAGGTACATTAAGCAACAATAGTCCATTTATAGATTCAGTCTTTGGGGTGGCTTCCTGACCCTTTCGGGATAGCGCCTTTCCTGAGGTTCTTGTTCTTGGTGCAGAGGCGATTCTGGCCCCTTTTCATCGGGTAGCTCATCGGGTTCCACTGCTACTGGTTCTGAGGTAGATGCTACCGGTATGTCGGGTTCATCCCCAGGTACTCGAGACATGGGGTTGACTCGTTCCTGTGACGCTAAGATCTGATCGACGTGGCGTCTCACAATGTTCTCCCCGACATCCACTGTGTACATTAATGGCCCCTGCCTTGTGCATATCGTTCCGGGTTGCCATTTCTCTGTTCGATAGTCACGGGCCAAGACTGGTTGACCTACATTGAAGCTCCTTGTCGGCTTCTCATTGATGTGCTGGAATTGTTTGTCCTCAACATTTCTTCGCACATTTGGTCTGAGCAAGTCCAGTCCAGTTAAAGAACATCATGGCCGGGGTCTGGCTGGTAACTGCATGTGTCGCGTTTCGGTAGGCTAATAAGAAATTGTCCACCTTATGCTGTAGTGGAATTTCATCGTCGCACATGGCCTTTATCGCCTTCTTAAAGGTTTGTACGAACCTCTCAGCCAATCCATTTGTGGTTGGATGATACGGGGCGGATGTGTAATGCCTTACCCCATTCCTTCTCGTAAATTTTCGAAACTCTTCGGACACAAACTGTGGTCCATTATCAGAGCAAATCTGCTCTGGCAAACCGTTTCTGGCAAATATGGTCCGTAGGACTGCAATCATTTTCTCTGTAGTGGTTGAGGACATTTTTATCACCTCAGGCCACTTCGAATGAGCATCCACTGCTATTAAGAACATTGAGTCCATGAATGGACCAGTGAAATCAATATGCACCCGTTGCCATGGAGAGGAGGGCCACTCCCATGGGTGTAGAGGGGCATGTGGTGGTGCATTTTGGAACTTCTGGCATCCTGAGCAGCTCTTAGTTAGGTCTTCGATTTGTTGATCGATTCCCGGCCACCACACATAAGCCCTAGCAAGGCTTTTCATTTTCACTCCCCGCAGATGACCTTCATGTAGCTCATTTAGCACTCTCTCCCTTAACTTGGGTGGAATCGCCACTCTGGATCCACACATCACTGTCCCCTGGCATACTGACAGCTGTTCTCTTCTGGATGAGAATGCTGGCAACAGTGAGTCACCATCTGTTGGCCATCCCCTCACCATCAAATCATATACCCGAGACAGCGTCGGATCATTGCGGGTCTCCTTCTCTATATCCGCGTTCGTTACTGGCAACTGTTCAATTATTGACGAATAAAATATCTCGATAGGGTCCACTGCTGGTTCTTCCTCCACAGTAGGCAATGGCAGGCGCGATAGCCCATCAGCGTTCCCATGCTGTTTCATGCCTTTATATTCTATTTCATATTGATTCGCCCCTAGAAACAGGGACCATCTTTGTAACCGTTGTGCAGTCATCACTGGAACACCCTTCTTAGGATTAAAGATGGAGACAAGTGGTTGGTGGTCAGTCAGCAAGGTGAACTTCTGCCCATGCAGATAGTGGTTGAATTTTTTTACTCCCCATACTAGGCTGAGGGCCTCCCTGTCAATCTGGGTGTAGTTGCGCTCGGCTGAGGTTAGTGACCGAGACGCAAAGGCTACTGGCCTCTCCAACCGGTCTGGGAATTTGTGCGACAGCACCGCTCCAATACCATAGGGTGATGCATCAAATGCCAAACGAATTGGTAGTGCTGGGTTGAAATGGGCCAACACCTCTTTTGATGTGATCAATTCTTTACACTTCTGGAAAGCTCGTCTACGTTCGTCATTCCACTTCCATGGTACCCCTGTTTGCAGTAGGGTGTTCAGTGGGTGTAATACCGTGGACAAATTTGGCAAGAACTTGTGGTAGTAGTTTACCAGCCCGAGGAATGACCTCAGTTGTGACACATTTTCCGGTGCTGGAGCCTTGACTACTGCCTCAATCTTTTCAGGGGACTTATGTAACCCCTCTTCATCGATGACGTGGCCACAATACGAGATCTGTTTCTGGAAAAACTCGCACTTGTGGCGATTAGCTCGTAGCCCATACTCCTTTAATCTGGTGAGCACCTTCTCCAAGTTGGCGAGGTGATCACTGTCATTTTCGCCCGTGACCAGGATGTCGTCCAAATAACACTGGGTCCCTGGAATCCCTTGCAGGACTTGATCCATTGCCCTTTGCCAGATAGCCGGAGCCGAGGCTACCCCGAACACCAGCCAGTTGTATTGATAGAGACCTTTATGAGTGTTAATCGTAAGGTATTGTTTTGAAGCTTCTTCTACCTCCATTTGCAAGTACGCCTGGGCTAGATCAATTTTGGTGAAGCGTTTACCTCCAGATAGCGAGGCGAAAATATCCTCAATTCGTGGAAGCAGATATTGTACCGTGTGAAGGACTGGGTTCACTGTCACCTTAAAATCCCCACAGATGCGGACCTTCTTTGGTTCCCCAGGCGTATTACTCAACGACCTCTTCATTACAGGAACGATGGGTGTAGCCCACTCGCTCCAGTCCACTTTGGACAGTACTCCTGAACGTTCCAACTCTTCCAGCTCTGCTTCGACAGCTGGTCTGATCACATAAGGCACTGGTCTGGCCTTAAGAAACTTTGGGCTTGCATTTTCCTCTATTTTAATCGTTGCTGTTATGCCTTTTAGTGTTCCGAGTCCCTCCTGGAATACTTCTTTTGCGACAGTTAATATTTTTGACAGTCGTCCAGGTGTGATGTCGTCATCCTTTTTGGCCTCAACCTTCAGTGCCTGTATGGAATGCCAATCTAATTGTATCTTCCGGATCCATTCACGTCCTAGCAGTGGTGGTCCTCCATCTGGCAATACATATATATCCATTTTAGGTATTTCCTGGCCTTTATATATCACGTTCACCCTTATTTTTCCTTCGGGGTAGACTTTTTGCCCCGTGTACGTCTTCAAGACAATCTCTGTAGCTTTCAAGGGTATATGTGAAAATAGCCGCTTGTAGTCCCTTTGGTTTATGACTGTTAGGGCTGATCCTGTGTCCAATTCCATTTTCACTTGGACTCCGTCTATCTTGAGTGTAACCCAGATAGTCTGGTGATCCTCCATTTTGGTTACCTTATGTAGTTTCAGACAACCCAGCTCCTTGCTTCCGGAGTCTGTGTCACTTTTCTGTTCGTCTGAACCACTGTCCATCACCTGGTGTACCTTTTTGTACTTCTCCTGTGGAGATTTCTTACTGTTGGTTTTCTTCCCAGACCTGCAGACTCTTGCTATGTGTCCTGCTTTCCCACACTGTCTGCACACTTGGTCCTTGAACCAACAATCCTTCTGGTCATGTGTTGTTCTGCCGCAGCAATAGCACTTCCCTGTTCCATAGGACATTTCATTGGTGCCATATTCTTGCGGTCTCCGTTGTATCTCTGCGGCGCCCCTTGCGGCTGCTTCGTGTGATACTGCCATACTGAAAACCTTGTCCAGCGTAAGATCCTTTTCTGATAGAAGCCATTTCTGGGTTCCTTCACTTTGTAGCCCACACACAAACTTGTCCCTTAACGTATCTGCTAGTCCCGCTCCAAACTGGCAGTGTTTCGATAGCTTGCGCAGTTTCGTTAGGTACTCAGCATTGCTTTCGTCTTTGTGTTGGTTCCTTTTATGGAACTTAAATCGTTCTGCTATCAGCAGCGGTGTGGGGTTTAAGTGGTCCTGTAGGATTTCTACTATGCTTTCGAAATTCTTGTTCACCGGCTTCTCTGGGGTTATTAGATTTTGCAGTAACCCATAAGTTTTTGCACCCATTGAATTTAACAAAACCAGTGCTTTCCTAGCATCTGGCACTTCATTCGCCCTGCAGTACACCTCAATACGTTCCACATATGTCGCCCAATCTTCGACTTCATTGTCGAATGTAGAGATACTGCCACTCTTCGGCATCCCTGGGTGTGATTTAACTGTCAAAAATGGCATCTCCCGTGCTTCCCCTTCTTCTCCGCTGGCACAAAATGGCGTCTCCCGTGCTTTCCTTCCTTCCCGCGCTCGCCCTTCTTGTCCGCTGCGGCTTCTAAAAATGGCGTCTCCTGCGCTCTTCCTTCTTCTCTGCGGCTCAATGGCGTCTCCCGCGCTCTCCCTTCTTCTCCCCGCGGACACTGTTCAGCCCTTGAGCCCTGGCTGTGCTCTGCGCGTTCTTTTTTTTTTTTTTTGACGCCGCTCTGTCCTGAACCCGGCTGTTGCTTTACATAAGAACATAAGAAATAGGAGCAGGAGTAGGCCAATCGGCCCCTCGAGCCTGCTCCACCATTCAATAAGATCATGGCTGATCTGATCCTAACCTCAAATCTTCTATCACTCTGCATCCACCCGAACCCATGTGATCTCCCGGGAGAGGCGAAAAACCAGATAAAGACCCAATGGCCAATTTGGGAGAAAAAAATCTGGGAAATTCCTCTCCGACCCATCTAGGCGATCGAAATTCTTCCAGGAGATCACTCTGTCCCTATATTTTCTACAGTACTTACCTTCTGTAAAGGCGATCTCCACCCCAGCCAGGAACAGGAATAAAACCATCTCCTGAAATCTAACAGAATTAGAACACGGTAGGAGCAGAACAAGGCTACACGGCCCCTGGGCTCGCTCCACTACCCACAGGGCCATGACCATTCCGAACCCAGACTCATGTCCAATTTCCTGCCCGCTCCCCGTAACCCTTTATTCCCTTTACTTCTAGGAAACTATCTATTTCTGTTTTAAATTTATTTAATGATGTAGCTTCCACAGCTTTCTGGGGCAGCAAATTCCACAAACCTACCACCCTCTGAGTGAAGAAGTTTCTCCTCATCTCTGTTTTGAAAGAGCAGCCCCTTATTTTAAGATTATGCCCCCTAGTTCTAGTTTCACCCATCATTGGGAACATCCTCACCGCATCCACCCGATCAAGCCCCTTCACAATCTTATATGTTTCAATAAGATCGCCTCTCATTCTTCTGAACTCCAATGAGTAGAGTCCCAATCTACTCAACCTCTCCTCATATGACCACCCCCTCATCCCCGGGATTAACCGAGTGAACCTTCTTTGTACTGACTCGAGAGCAAGTATGTCTTTTCTTAAGTATGGACACCAAAACTGTATGCAGTATTCCAGGTGCGGCCTCACCAATACCTTGTACAACTGCAGCAATACCTCCCTGTTTTTATATTCCAACCCCCTAGCAATAAAAGCCAACATTCCATTGGCCTTCTTGATCACTTGCTGCACCTGCATACTAACTTTTTGAGTTTCGTGCACCAGGACCCCCAGATCCCTTTGTACTACAGTACTTTCCAGTTTCTTGCCATTAAGATAATAACTTGCTCTCTGATTTTTCCTGCCAAAGTGCATAACTTCACACTTTCCAGTATTGTATTCCATCTGCCAAATCTCTGCCCACTTACTTAGCCTGTCTATGTCCCTTTGCAGGTTTTTTATGTCCTCCTCACTCACTACTTTCCGTCCCATCTTTGTATCATCTGCAAACTTTGATATGTTACACTCGGTCCCTTCCTCCAAATCGTTAATATAGATTGTAAAGAGTTGGGGACCCAGCACTGACCCCTGCGGAACACCACTAGTTACTGGTTGCCAATCTGAGAACGAACCATTTATCCCAACTCTCTGCTTTCTGTTAGAGAGCCAATCCTCCACCCATGCCAGAATATTACCCCCAATCCCGTGATTTTTTATCTTGAGCAATAATCTTTTGTGTGGCACCTTATCAAATGCCTTTTGGAAGTCTAAATACACTACGTCCACTGGTTCCCCTTTATCCACCCTGTATGTTACTTCCTCAAAAAACTCAAGCAAATTTGTCAAACATGACTTCCCCTTCATGAAACCATGCTGAGTTTGCCCTATTAAATTGTGTTTATCCAAATGTCCCGTTACTGTCTCCTTAATAATGGACTCTAACATTTTACCAACCACAGATGTTAGGCTAACAGGTCTATAGTTTCCAGCCTTCTGCCTACTACCCTTTTTAAATAATGGTGTTACATTAGCAGTTTTCCAATCTGCCGGGACCTTTGCTGAGTCCAGTGAGTTTTGGAAAATTATTACCAATGCATCCACAATCCCTACCGCTACTTCCCTCAAGACCCTGGGATGCAAGCCATCAGGTCCAGGGGATTTATCCGCCTTGAGTCCCATTATTTTACCAAGTACCACTTCCTTAGTGATTTTAATTGTATTTAGTTCCTCCCCCCCTAGAGCCCCCTGTTTGTCCAGTGTTGGGATATTCTTAGTGTCCTCTACTGTAAAGACTGATACAAAATAATTGTTCAGTGCTTTTGCCATCTCCATGTTTCCCACCATTAATTTCCCGGTCTCATCCTCTAAGGGACCAACATTTACTTTAGCCACCCTTTTTCTTTTTATATAACTATAGAAACTTTTACTGTCTGTTTTTATATATTTTGCTAATTTACTTTCATAATCTATCTTCCCTTTCTTAATCAATCTTTTTGTTATTTTTTGCTGTCTTTTAAAGACTTCCCAATCTTCCATCCTCCCACTAGATTTGGTTACCTTATATGCCCTTGTTTTTAGTCAGATACTATCCTTAATTACTTTACTTAGCCACGGATGGCTATCTTTTCTTTTACACCCTTTTTTCCTCAGTGGAATATATTTTTTTTGGAAGTTGTAAAATAACTCCTTAAATGTACACCACTGGTCATGTACCGTCTTACCCTTTAATCTATTTTCCCAGTCTACTCTCATTAATTCCGCTCTCATACCTTCATAGTCTCCTTTATTCAAGCTCAGCACGCTTGTTTGAGATCCAACCTTCTCACCCTCTAATTGAATATGGAACTCAACCATGTTATGGTCACTCATTCCAAGGGGATCCTTTACTAGGACATTTTTAATTAATCCTGTCTCATTACACAGGACCAAATCTAAGGTTGCTTGCCCCCTGGTCGGTTCAGTTACATACTGCTCAAGAAACCCATCCCTAATACACTCAATGAACTCTTCCTCAAGGCTGCTCTGCCCAATTTGATTTGTCCAGTTAATATGATAATTAAAATCCCCCATAATTATAGCTGTTCCCTTATTACAAGCCTCAACTATTTCCTTATTAATACTCCGTCCAACAGAGTTGCAACTGTTCGGAGGCCTATAGACTGCACCCACT
This sequence comes from Somniosus microcephalus, assembly GCF_052327205.1. NCBI lineage: Eukaryota > Metazoa > Chordata > Chondrichthyes > Squaliformes > Somniosidae > Somniosus > Somniosus microcephalus. Next base: position 242,664,950 of record NC_140990.1, read on the forward strand.
AGTGTTTTTTTCCCCTTATTATTCCTTACCTCCACCCAAACTGTTTCACTATCGTGCTCCTTTGACCCAATATCATTTCTCTGTATTATAGTGATTCCTTCCTTTATTAACATAGCCACCCCACCTCCTCTCCCTTCCTGCCTGTCCTTCCTGATTGTTAAATAACCTGGTATGTTTAATTCCCAGTCATGGTCACCCTGCAGCCATGTTTCTGTAATGGCCACAAGATCATACCCATATGTCATTATTTGTGCCGTTAACTCATTCATTTTGTTACGAATGCTACGTGCATTCAGATAAAGAACTTTCAAATATGTTTTGTAACACTTAGTTCCTGTTTTTTCCCTTTTTAGTACTTTACTTTTTACTCCATACCTTCTGTCCCTTCCTGACACATTCTGTTTTTTAATTCCCCCACTGCTACCTAAGTCTATGACCTTCTCTGTTGTCATTTCTATGATTTGCTCTCTAGAAACCTCCCCCCCACTAATTAGTTTAAAGCCCTCTCTACAGCCCTAGTTATATGATTCGCCAGGACTCTAGTCCCAGCACTGGCCAAGTGGAGTCCGTCCCAACAGAACAGCTCCCTCCTGTCCCAGTACTGGTGCCAGTGTCCCAAGAAGCAAAACCCATTTCTCCCACACCAGTCTTTGAGCCACGCATTTAACTCTTTAATTTTATTTATCCTAGCCAAATTCGCTCGTGGCTCAGGTAATAACCCAGAGATTATTACCCTTGAGGTTCTGTTTTTTAATTTGACCCCTAGCTGCTCATACTCCTTTAACAGAACCGTCTTCCTTGTCCTATCTACGTCGTTTGTACCAACATGGACCACGACAACTGGATCCTCCCCCTCCCACTGCAAGTTTCTTTCCAGCCCAGAAGAGATGTCCTTAACCCTGGCACCAGGCAGGCAACACAGCCTTCGGGACTCCCGCTCTTGACTGCAGAGAACCCTATCTATCCCCCTAATGATACTATCCCCTACCACTACAACATTTCTTTTTACTCCCTCCACTTGAATGGCCCCCTGTACCACGGTGCTGTGGCCAGGTTGCTCATCCTCCCTGCAGTCCCCGCTCCCGCCCTCACAGGGAGTAAGAACCTCGATCCTGCTGGACAGGAACAAGGGCTGCGTCTCCTTCAACACTACATCCTGGATCCCTGTACCTTCCTCACTCGTAGTCACACCGTCCTGTCCCTGACCACGGACTACATCTGCAGTAATTAACTTCATAGGTGTGACCATCTCCTGAAACATAGAGTCCAGGAACTTCTCCCCCTCCCTGATGTGTCGCAGTGTCCGAAGCTCGGTCTCAAGCTCCATAACATGGAACTTGAGTTCCTCTAGCAGCAAACACTTGTCGCAGATGTAATCACCGTTAGCCTCAATGGGGTTCACCGGCTCCCACATCTCGCAACAGTAACACATCACCTGCTCCATTCTATATAATTAATTTAATTTCTTATTATTAGTTATGAAGACCCTGCCCGGATATATATGATAATATCACACCACTATTCAATAGGACTTACCAACTTAAAGGTATGAAAGAGAAGAGAAGGAAGAAAACCAACCAACCAGCTGATCACCAACCTCCTCCTTGAATACTGTCTGTGGAGCCTGTTTGGTTGACTCGTCTCGCTGCTCCGCCTCCGCAGTGATGTCTAAGCCTGGGAGTGGGGAACAAAACAGAGCAAAAAACACACCCTCACCTCCCACTTATCCGAACTCTCCCACTTAGCAAAACTCCAGCAGCACTCAATGCACAAAGCACTCCGTGCACCGCACTAGCCCCTCCCCTTTTATACCCGGATTCTACTTCCTGTTTAAATTGCCCAAGAGTTTAAAAAACCCTTAAAAAATTAAACTTACTTCAAATAATTGACTTCTTAACACACTAAAATTCACAAAATACACTTAAATGATTTTTCTCCCACTTAGCAAAACTCCAGCAGCACTCAATGCACAAAGCACTCTCTCTCTCTCCGGTTTTTTTTTTCTCTCGACGCCGCTCGGTTTTCAACCCCCGGCTGCGCCCTGTGCGCTTCACCCTCAGTCTTACCCCGTCGACGCTGCTCGGCTTTCTCTCCGCCGTCGGTCGGCTCCAGCCGCCGCTGTCCGGGAAGGGTCTGCGCTGGACCTGTCGTCAGTCTCTTGCTGATCGTCGTGGCTGGGGAACCAAGCCCGGCTCTCCACAGCCTCCCCTGCGATGTTCACTCTCTGCCGGACGACTGGGCGGTTGCTCATGGTTGACGCCCGTGTTCCTGGCCTCGACTTTCTTACACCGCCCTCCCGGAGCGAATCCTCGAAGGGAAATGCAGAGTTGCAGGTAGATTCGAATCGACACTCGTCGCCACTGTTAGATCCGTGATTCTGAGAGTATGATGTTTTTCAATAACCACACGGATGCTGTAACTTAACAATAAACAGGTATTTACTGGAGGAGGGTAGTCTCAAGACTGGGGGTACAGAGGCATGCGCAAAGCTTATATACAGGTGTGGTCACTGCCGGTACTACAGTATACAGGAGCTGTAAAAGTAGTTCTGTCTTAAAGGTACATACACTACAACTAGATTGATTCCTGGGATGAGAGGGCTGTCCTATGATGAGAGATTGTGTAGACTGGGCCTATACTCTCTGAAGCTTAGAAGAATGAGAGGTGATCTCATTGAAACATACAGATTCTAAGAGGGATTCACAGGGTAGATGCTGAGAGGTTGTTTCCCCTGGCTGGAGTGTCTGGAACTAGAGGGCATAGTATCAGGTTAAGGGGTAGGCCATTTAAAACCGAGATGAGGAGGAATTTCTTCACTCACAGGGAATTCTCTGCCCCAGGGGGCAGTGAATGCTGAGTCTTTGAGTATGTTCAAGGCTGAGATAGATAGATTTTTGGACTCGTGGGGAATCAAGGGATATGGAGATTGGGCGGGAAAATGGAGTTGAGATCCATGATCAGCCATGATCTTATTTAAAGGTGGAGCAGGCTCGAGGGGCTGTATGGCCTACTCCTGCTCCTATTTTCTTATGTTCTTAAATCAGCTTTTAATAATATAGTAATGGAGGCCACTGATTTACAGTTACTACACAAATATGCAATTCTATCCCCAAAATATGATTAACGCTCCTAAGATACTCTTAGGATTTGGCTTATTCAATCACTTTAAATCAGTAGCCCTGTTACTTATTTTATCCTATGTAATGTACAATGTCATTTTTGACCTATGTACAATGCCATGGGGTATTTTAAAAACAGTACATCTGTACGGAATTTCTGTCAGGTACATTTCATGGGGTTGATTTTATCTCCTTCCATCTGGCGGAAACCAAGTGGGGGGGTGGGGGGTGCAGTTAAAGTGGAGCAGGGGTCTTACCCACTCCTTTTCCATTCCGATCTGGTCGACTGCAATTTTAAATCGCAGATGGAAAGGACACCCGCCCAAACCCAGCAAGATCCTCTTTAAATATACAAATCAGGCTCCGATGATATAATTGGGGTCCGATCTGCTATTTTTACCTAAGGTCTGAGCAGGGGAACAGTTATAGCTTCCCTGCCAGGCTAAACCTTTCGGGAACAGGAGACATGGCTAGAAGATGCACAGCAACGCAAGTTTAAAAAATAATTTAATGTTTCCTTGTCGGCTATGGTGGGTTACACCGTTACAGCTTTGGCTCGTCTGTCACTGTGCATGTGTGCCTTCAGCTGAAAACATGTCAAGCCTACTTCTCTGTTTCCATAACAAGATGGCATCTAATATAAGGAAACAGACCTGAACAAGAGGATGGGTCAGAAATTATTTGACCCCCTTGGAGGAAGCCACCCTGGACCACTTTGTCTAAAAGAGCAGGTAAGAGAAGGTGAAACCACAGGCCTCCCCAAAGATATATGCTAGAACTATCCAGTTCTTAAAGCTTGCCACCTTTCACTCACTCTTGCACAACCATACAACCAACATGCTTAGTTAGTATCGTGTAATGCGAGCTCTGTTGAAAGGTCTCGTGAAGAAAACATTGCAACATGTGTCACTTATCTGATACTGTAGGCCGGCCAGTAGGCCAAGATAACACAGCACCTCACAGTACCCTGTGCCCTAATCACCAAGCAACACCACTGCACACAACAGCACATCTCTGTGAGATAAACTCAAGACAGTAGCTTTGGGTGATGCATAGGGAATAGATAAAGAGGATCTAGTGGTGTTAGGTAGCAGAGAAGGAGCAGAATCTTCTAGTTTCCATTAAGAATTCCATGTACTTTGGGAAAAGTAACTGCACATATTTGACCTACCATGAGCAATGCCACTCCTATTATTAATAAGTAAGAAAGGAAAAAATGGAAATGGCTTACCAACTGGCTTCATGTTGCCCTAAGGACTGCAGAGCCAGTTCCCCATTGTCACTGCCAGGTAGATGGGGTGAGACCTGCATGTATGGTGGGTAAAATGATAATAAGGAGGCAATAGATGCCGCTGAATGGATGCTATCTATGTTAGAGTCAAAAAATGCATTAGCTCCTACCACTTGTTAGAGGCAAAGGTGGAGGGGGGAGGGGAGAAGAGTATAAGGAGGCAGTATAGTAGAGATAAAGAGCTATTCGTTATGTTTCTCTATGATATTGGTAACAATAATTCAGCTGCTTTTCTCATTACATAAACATTTGTTCCATGGTTTGATCCAAAAAACATAAGAAAAATGCATTTAACATAACTTAATTTTTAAAAATATGAATACATTACCTAAAAAATAAAACTGTCTGTAAAATTACTTTTTAAATATTTTCCTTTTGCCGCTTTAAATTGAGACATCAAGCAACTTCCCTTTAATGCCAGTAGGCCAAGATAACACAGCACCTCACAGTACCCTGTGCCCTAATCACTAAGCAACACCACTGCACGCAACAGCACATCTCTGTGAGATAAACTCAAGACAGTAGCTTTGGGTGATGCATAGGGAATAGCACTGGGAAAATGGGTAGAAGTGCTGCTGGGCAGAACTTCCATCCAGATATCCAGAACGTTAAATGGGCCTCCTAAAGACCTTCATTAAAATGCTGCATGCATGCGTAATAAGGCTTGCGCTCTGAAAGAGTGGGAGTGATCACTACTGGCATACAGACACAATGTAAATATGCACAGACACTCAGCAGGGACTGGGGTGGGACCAGTTTGAGCCATGGATTGTCCTGGTCTCTGCTGGCCTGAATCCCACAGGTGGCAGTGATAGCATGCAGCAGAAAATTCACCCTCACGTCTCTTGAATTGTGACTTCACATTTGCATTGATTTTTGATGCCACCGGGTTGCGGTCCAGGCAGTGGAAGTCTGCTGGAGAAAGCTGTTTGAAGGTTCCATTCTATCAGTTGGTGAGAGAACATAGCCTGTGGGGGAAAGACTGGAAGAGAGGGGATCATGTGCTCCTCCCGCTTTTTCCACCCCTCCCCATAGTATTTGCAACTATGGAGAAACTCACCTTGATTTCTTGGAAGATAAATTTCAATGGGAGTAGGAACTGGTGCACATTGATCTTGGGAGGCCGCTGTGACCAGAAAATAGTTGCTTTAATGTAGACCTTCCCAGCACTGAGAACCCTTGCTGAACAAAAAAAATGGCAACCTCGCTAGTTAATTTTGAAAGAACATGTTGACTACCACCAGTGATGAAGATGACATTCCATAGTCCACAGTAGAAGGAAGGAATCGCAATTCACACAAATTTACTAAAAAAATTGAGCTTTACTCTCCTGATACTCAGCTAGTTAAGGCTGATCTATACATGCCGGGGTGCTCCACTTTTGACCCCTCCCCCTCCTGCCAAGATTGCTGATCTCATTTGAGGCAGAGGTAGGAGCACTACAGTCGACCTCAGTTATCCTGGTTAAGGGAGGGAGAAAATTGACATGGATTCCCACTCTTGATTGCTATTGAGTGGCTCTGGCTGGAACACTTGTGAACATCAGGTGGGGAAAATATGAAGCTCAGCTCTGATGCCCCACAAACCAAATAGGTTAATGTCACTCACTGTGTGGGATATCACGTGAAGAATGGCCACTTGGGTGAAATATCGGAGGGTTCTCAGTACCTATGGAACCAGGCCCTACCACTGACCTACCGGAGAGAAAGAAGCAAGAGGAGAAAAATGGTGAGTAGAGAGGAAAAGAGTGAAACATCACACATTCACAGTAACCAAGTCACTTAGGCAGCAATAACAATCTTTAAGTCCTGTTAAGCCAGGTAATGGCTTTAATGCATTAACAAAAAATTGCATGTTGGTTCAGCAAGAACATACAAAAAAATTAATCTCCAGAAATTCTCAGTTGATGAAAGAGTAAATTGTTTCAGCACATTACTCAGCACTGGGAAAATAGAAAGAATTAAGCTTCTATACATTTTTAGCTGACATTGAGTGGCTTCTGATTACCTGTTCACCTAGAGCATACTAATGTACAGTATATGAAATTTGAAAGAACTGGATATACAGGGCATTCTGGAGGGGGAGGGTGTACAGCCAGTTGTCGTGGTGCATATAGGTACCAATGATATAGGTAAAAAACGGGATGAGGTCCTAAAAGCTGAATATAGGGAGTTAGGAGGTAAATTAAAAAACAGGACCTCAAAGGTAGTAATCTCAGGATTGCTACCAGTGCCACATGCTAGTCAGAGTAGAAATAGAAGGATATTTCAGATGAATACATGGCTAGAGGAATGGTGCCAGGGGGAGGGATTCAAATTCCTGGGACATTGGAACCGGTTCTGGGGCAGGTGGGACCAGTTCAAGCCAGACGGTTTGCACCTGGGCAGGGCCGGGACCGATGTCCTAGGGGGAGTGTTTGCTAGTGCTCTGGGGGAGGGTTTAAACTAAAGTGGCAGGGGGTTGGGAACCTGAGTGGGGAAACAGAGGAAAGGGAAACAAGGATAAAAGCAAAAGACAGGAAGGAGAAAATCAAAAGTGACAGGCAGAGAAATCAAGGGTTTAAATCAAACATGGCCACAGTAAATAATAATTCTAAAAGATCTAAGAGCGTTAAAAAAACAAGCCTGAAGGCTTTGTGTCTTAATGCGAGGGGCATTCGCAATAAGGTGGATGAATTAGCTGTGCAAATAGAGGTAAACGAATATGATAGGATTGGGATTACGGAAACATGGCTCCAGGGTGGCCAAGGCTGGGAACTCAACATCCAGGGGTATTCAATATTCAGGAAAGATAGGCAGAAAGGAAAAGGAGGTGGGGTAGCATTGCTGGTTAAAGAGGGGATTAACACAATTGAAAGGAAGGATATTAGCTCTGATGATGTGGAATCTGTATGGGTAGAACTGAGAAATACCATGGGGCAGAAAACATTAGCGGGAGTGGTATATAGACCTCCAAACAGTAATGCGGAGGTCGGGGATGGCATTAAATGGGAAATTAGAGATGCGTGCAATAAGGGCACAGCAGTTATCATGGGTGACTTTAATCTACATATAGATTGGGCTAACCAAATTAGTAACAATACTGTGGAGGAGGAATTCCTGGAGTGTATACGGGATGGTTTCCTGGACCAATATGTCGAGGAACCAACTAGAGATCAGGCCATCTTAGACTGGGTATTATGTAATGAGAAAGGATTAATTAGCAATCTTGTTGTGCGAGGCCCCTTGTGTCATGGCGATCATAATATGATAGAATTCTTCATTAAGATGGAGAGTGAAATAGTTGACTCAGAGACTAGGGTCCTGAATTTAAATAAAGGAGACTACGATGGTATGAGGTGCGAGTTGGGTAGGATTGATTGGGGAATGTCACTCAAAGGGTTGACGTTGGATGGGCAATGGCAAACATTCAAAGTTCGCATGGATGAACTACAGAATTTGTTCATCCCAGTTTGGCATAAAAATAAAACAAAAAAGGTGACTCAACCGTGGCTAACAAGGGAAATTAGGGATAGCATAAGATCCAAGGAGAGGACATATAAATTGGCCAGAAAAAGCAGTAAACCTGAGGATTGGGAGCAGTTTAGTATCCAACAAAGGAGGACAAAGGGATTAATTAAGAGGGGGAAAATAGAGTATGAGAGTAAGCTTTCAGGGAACATAAAAACTGACTGTAAAAGCTTTTATAGATACGTGAAGAGAAAAAGATTGGTGAAGTCAAGCGTAGGTCCCTTGCAGTCAGAATCAGGGGAATTTATAATGGGGAACAAAGAAATGGCAGACCAATTAAATACATACTTTGGTTCTGTCTTCACAAAGGAGGACACAAATAACCTCCCAAAGATGTCGGGGAACATAGGGTCTAATGAAAGGGAGGAACTGATAGAAATCAGTATTTGTAGGGAAATGGTGTTAGGGAAATTGATGGGATTGAGGGCCGATAAATCCCCAGGGCCTGATAATCTACATCCTAGGGTACTTAAGGAAGTGGCCCTAGAAATAGTAGATGCATTGCTGGTCATCTTCGAAAATTCGATAGACTCTGGAACAGTACCCATGGATTGGCGGGTAGCTAATGTTACCTGAGAGCTATGGGGGCGGTTTGTTGTGGATGGACGGTATGTGGCCACCAGATGGAGACAAAGTCCCCCTCTCACTCCAATTCAGGTGAAGGCCACACCCACCTCCAACACACCTGAGGCAAATCTACCCATTAACTCAGGAGTTCAAAAGGCAAACTAGTGCATCCCTTCAGGGAGAGGGCCTGGGGGCGAGGGGCAGTACCTGAGGAGAAAGCCAAGACTGCTGTTGAAAACCAGCTTGCAGCTGCCACAGAGAGGTCTACTATTGAACCCGGGTGGAATATTTGTTTAGTTCTGAGAGCCTGATATGATCCCTGGATCGGCTGAGAAAGATCCAGTGGTAAAGTAACCCTGGCTTATTGTTTTTTGGAGGAAATTGATTTAAGGACTGCCTTCCTAACCACCCGGGGCAGGTGATGGTTTTATTCTTCATTTTTCTTTTTGAACGTCATATGTTTTTTGGATTTTGCTAGACGTGAACCTTTTTTCCCCGTTTGCTAAAAATAAAACACAGCTAACTGCTGTTTTTCATTTACCAATCTTGTGACTGTGCTTGTGTCCTCCACCCCCCGCATCAACACACCCTTCGGTCTAGGTGGTGGTTGATTACATACCCCACTGTTCAAAAAGGGTGGTAGAGAGAAAACGGGGAATTACAGACTGGTAAGCCTGACATCGGTAGTGGGGAAAATGCTAGAGTCCATTATAAAGGATGTAATGGCAGAGCACTTGGAAAAAAGTGACCGGATCAGACAAAGTCAACATGGCTTTACAAAAGGTAAATCGTGCTTGACTAATTACTGGAATTTTTTGAGGATGTAACTAGTAAAATAGATAAGGGAGAACCAGTGGATGTGGTGTATTTGGATTTTCAAAAAGCTTTCGATAAGGTCCCGCATAAGAGATTAGCATGTAAAATTAAGGCACATGGGATTGGGGGCAAGGTATTGACTTGGATAGAGAACTGGTTGGCAGACAGAAAGCAAAGAGTTGGAATAAACTGCTTTTTTTCCCCGAGTGGCAGGCAGTGACTAGTGGGGTACTGCAGGGATCGGTCCTTGGACCCCAGCTATTCACAATATATATTAATGGTCTGGCCGAGGTAACTATATGTAATATCTCCAAGTTTGCAGATGAGACAAAGCTGGGTGGGCGTGTGTGCTGTGAGGAGGATGCTGAGAAACTCCAGTATGATTTGGACAGGTTGGGTGATTGGGCAGAAGCATGGCAGATGCAATATAACGTGGATAAATGCGAGGTTATCCACTTTGGTGTCAAAAACAGGAAGGCAGATTATTATCTAAATGGCAATAGATTGGGAGAAGGGGAAGTGCAACGAGACCTGGGCGTCCTTGTGCACCAGTCGCTGAAAGTAAGCATGCAGGTGCAGCAGGCGGTTAAGAAGGCAAATGGTATGTTGGCCTTCATAGCGAGAGGGTTTGAGTACAGAACAAGGATGTCTTGCTGCAGTTGTACAGGGCCTTGGTGAGGCCACATCGAGTATTGTGTGCAGTTTTGGTCGCCTTATCTGAGGAAGGATGTACTTGCCATGGAAGGAGTGCAGTGAAGATTCACCAGACTGATACATCATTCCTGCCATCCTAGGTATGAGGAGAGATTCGGTCGATTGGGCTTGTACTCGCTGGAGTTTAGAAGAATGAGAGGGGATCTCATCGAAACTTATAAAATTCTAACAGGACTAGACAGGCTAGATGCTGGAAGGATGTTCCCAATGGTCGGGGAGTCCAGAATCAGGGGTCACAGTCTAAGGATAAGGGGTAAGCCTTTTAGGACAGAGATTAGGAGGAATTTCTTCACCCAGAGAGTGGTGAACCTGTGGAATTCTCTGTCAAAGAAGGCAGTAGAGGCCAATTCATTAAATATATTCAAGAAGGAGTTGGATATATTTCTTAAGGCTAAAGGGATTAAGGGATATAGAGAGAAGGCAGGAACAGGGTACTGAATTTGGATGATCAGTCATGATCTCACTGAGTGGCTCGAGGGGCTGAATGGCCTACTCCTGCTCCTATCTTCTATGTTACAGAGGCAAGCTATTAAGACCTTGGTTGACCCCAAGAAACTGCTGTTTTGAATAAAATGTAACCTTTGGTGCACAGTGCTGGAGCACTTCCTCAACTTAAAAGCAACCACTTGAATGCAACACTGGTCTGGAGGTCAATCACCCATTGCACAAAATACTGTCATATTTTGTGAGCTTTGTCTTTAAACATGACAGCAGTTGTGTTTGAGACACAATGATTTGGCCGATGGATGTTCCTTCCTGTTGTCTCCAATCATGACATGTATAATGTGATTTGTATGACCCTGCTATTTCACTACTATTTATATTTCTGCAGCTTCCCTTCATATGCATTTTTTTTATTCATGGGATGTGGGTGTTGCTGGCAACGCCAGCATTTATTGCCCATCCCTAGTTGCCCTTGAGAAGGTGGTGGTGAGCCGCCTTCTTGAACCGCTGTAGTCTGTGTGGTGAAGGCACTCCCACAGTGCTGTTAGGGAGGGAGTTCCAGGATTTTGACCCAGCAACGATGAAGGAACGGCAATATATTTCCAAGTCAGGATGGTGTGTGACTTGGAGGGGAGCTTGGAGGTGGTGGTGTTCCCATGTGCCTGCTGCCCTTGTCCTTCTAGGTGGTAAAGGTCGTGGGTTTGGGAGGTGCTGTTGAAGAAGCCTTGGCGAGTTGCTGCAGTGTATCCTGTAGATGGTACACACTGCAGCCACGGTACGCCGGTGGTGGAGGGAGTAAATGTTTAAGGTGGTGGATGGGGTGCCAATCAAGCAGGCTGCTTTGTCCTGGATGGTGTCGAGCTTCTTGGGTGTTGTTGGAGTTGCACTCATCCAGGCAAGTGGAGATTATTCCATCACACTCCTGACTTGTGCCTTGTAGATGGTGGAAAGGCTTTGGGGAGTCAGAAGGTGAGACACTCGCCACAGAATACCTAGCCTCTGACCTGCTCTTGTTGCCACTTTATTTATGTGGCTGGTCCAATTAAGATTCTGGTCAATGGTAACCACCAGGATATTGATGGTGGGGAATTTGGTGATGGTGATGCCGTTGAATGTCAAGGGGTGGTGGTTAGATGCTCGCTTGTTGGAGATAGTCATTGCCTGACACTTATGTGGCGCGAATGTTACCTGCCACTTATCAGCCCATGCCTGAATGTCATCCAGGTCTTGCTGCGTGCGGGCATGGGCTACTTTATTATCTGAGCAGTTGCGAATGGCACTGAACACTGAGCAGTCATCAGCGAACATCCCCATTTCTGAACTTATGATGGAGGGAAGGTCATTGATGAAGCAGCTGAAGATGGTTGGGCCTAGGACACTGCCCTGAGGAACTCCTGCAGCAATGTCCTGGGGCTGTGATGATTGACCACAACCATCCTTTGTGCTAGGTGTGACTCCAGCCAGTGGAGAGTTTCCCCCCCGATTCCCATTGACTTCAGTTTTACTATGGGCTCCTTGATGCCACACTTGGGCAAATGCTGCCTTGATGTCAAGGGCTGTCACACTCACCTCACCTCTGGAATTCAGCTCTTTTGTCCATATTTGGACCAAGGCTGTAATGAGGTTTGGAGCCAAATGGTCCTGGCGGAACCCAAACTGGGCATCAGTGAGCAGGTTATTGGTGAGTAAGTGTTGCTTGATAGCACTGTCGATGACACCTTCCATCACTTTGCTGATGATTGAGAGTAGACTGATGTGGCGGTAATTGTCTGAATTGGATTAGTCCTGCTTTTTGTGGACAGGAAATACCTTGGCAGTTTTCCACATTGTCGGATAGATGCCAGTGTTATAGCTGTACTGGAACAGCTTGGCTAGAGGTGCAGCTAGTTCTGGAGCACAAATCTTCAGCAGGACAGCTGGGATGTTGTCAGGGCCCACAGCCTTTGCTGTATCCAATGTGCTCAGCAGTTTCTTGATATCACGTGGAGTGAATCGAATTGGCTGAAGACTCGCTTCTGTGGTGGTGGGGACCTCAGGAGGAGGTCAACATGGATCATCCACTTGGCACTTCTGGCTGAAGATGCTTGCAAATGCTTTAGCATCTTTTGCACTCATGTGCTGGGCTCCACCATCATTGAGGATGGGGATATTCATTGAGCCTCCTCCTCCCGTTAGTTGTTTAATGGTCCACCACCATTCACAACTGGATGTGGCAGGACTGCAGAGCTTTGATCTGATCCGTAGATTGTGGGATCACTTAGCCCTGTCTATAGCATGCTGCTTCTGCTTTTTAGCATGCATGTAGTCCTGTGCTGCAGCTCCTTATTGAACCAGGATTGGCCCCCTGAATGAGGGATATGCTGAACCATGAGGTTACAGATTGTGGTGAAATACAATTCTGCTGCTGCTGATGGCCCACTGTGCCTCATGGATGCCCAGTTTTGAGCTGCTAGATCTGTTCTGAATCTATCCCATTTAGCACAGTGGTAGTGCCACACAACACAACGGAGGGTGTCCTCAGTGTGAAGACAGGACTTCGTCTCCACAATGACTGTGTGGTGGTCACTGCTACCAATGCTGTAATGGACAGATGCATCTGTGACAGGTAGATTGATGAGGACGAGATCAAGTAGGTTTTTCCCTCGTGTTGGTTCTCTCACCACCTGTCGCAGGCCCAGACTGGCAGCTATGTCCTTCAGGACTCAGCCAGCTCGGTCAGTAGTAGTGCTGCTGAGCCACTCTTGGTGATGGACATTGAAGTTCCCCACCCAGAGTACATTCTGTGCCCTTGCTATTCTCAGTGCTTCTTCCAAGTGGTGTTCAACATGGAATACTGATTCATCAGCTGAGGGAGGACAGTAGGTGGTAATCAGCAGGAAGTTTCCTTGCCCATATGTCATATGCTGCTATTTTATAGTAATATTGTTACCTTACCTTTGTGCTTCTCTTTAATTAATACCTTGCTCTGAATCTCATGCCTGATCCACTGAGTGCAAGAGGCTGTGGGTTGCATCGATGCTGCCGGTAGCATATTTGTCAGAGAAGGTGCTTTCTTTTTTGGGTAGGTGTCTGTCCTCCACTACTAGCTCTTGCAATGCATTCTAGTTTGGTTTTCTGCTGATGTCACCAAGGCATTTTCCACCACTATTTCACAGTTCATAGATTCTCAGCCTTTCAAATATTTACCAGTCAATTGTTTCATTATTTACTTCAGAATTGTTGGAAGATAATTGCAGGTGAGTTGCAACAACCGCCCCTTCAACCACCATCTGCCCCACCTGTGACAGAGTCTGTAGGTGCCGCATTGGACTCAGCAGTCTCCTGTGAACTCATTTTTAATGTGGAAGCAAGTCATCCTCGGTTCCGAGGAACTGCCTAAGAAGAAGATTGTAGATGTGTAAGGGAGTACACCAATGACAGAAAAATAAAAATGACATGTCCTTGCTGCCTGCTCAGGGAAGCAGGTTAAAATTGCAGATGTTGCGATCATGGCGGCTTTCGGGCAGGTAAGAGCCAGGGTGATTTTAACTGCCCACCTGCCAGGTTTCTGATGAGTAGGGTTAAAATGTCCCCCTTTTCTGCAACAAGATCACTAAGAATGAGGAAGGCCGGTGAGGCCATTTTAACTCATTAATCTGCAAAAATCTAGTTTCCTTATCACAGCAATTTATGTTTTAAAAATATGCCTTTGCTTTTGTAGCTGCCTCTCTGCTTCTTTAACACAAGGGTGTCCAAACTGTTATCCATGGACCACATTCACTAATACTGGCCCTCAAAGCCAAGGCAAACCAGTCCAATTTGGACATAGATTTCTTATTTGCCTCAACTTGCCTCGGAATCAGAAGATCATGAATTCAAGTACCTCTCCAGGATATGAACACATCATTTGGGCTGACATTTCAGTGCAATAGAGAGTTAATGCTTTATTGTCAGATGTTAAAGGTGTCATCTTTCAGCTTAGACACTAACCATTGATGTAAAAGATCCCAGGGCACTACTCGAAGAACTAATGAGTTCTCCTGGTGTCGCAGACAACATTTATCTTACATCCAACACCACCAAAAACAGAATAGCTGGCCATTTATCTCATTGCTATTTGTGGGACCTTGCTATGCATTAATTGCCTATGTACAACAGTGACATATACTTCAAAATTAATTGCCTGTGAAGCATTTTGCGATGTCCTGAAGATGTGAAAACACTTTATAAATGCAAGGTCTTCTTATTGATTGATATGTCGTGTTTGAATTTTGTCAGCCTGGAGTTTGGAAAAGACTGTTTTTAAAATGTTGTTTCATTTGTGGATAAAATTTAATTTGAATATTTAGATCTGTTGGTATCAACAATTTGAAATATGTGCAAATTAATGGGAACATCAATTTAAATGTCCTCTCCCACTATTGCTCCCCCTCCTCCATGGTACCACTATGGGGCCCACAAGAACAAAAAGCTCGGACACCTTTGTCTTAAATGCCTCTAACTCGATTTATTTAAAACCGTTATGTGAAGCATAATGTGAGGAAAATTAAACACAAATCTGTGTTTATCAAAAATGTATCGGATTAACAGTTAAAACATAGCAGTACAAATAATTTACTGCAGCATTTCATTGCTTCTTCTTCTTTCCTATGGGAGTAGCAAAGCAAATCAGATGTCAATATCTAAGTCAGATATCCAGGCCAATGTTGCCGGTGTAACAGCTGGCTATCTTGTAGGCGGCCTGCGAAATTCCTATGAGGGCAGTGCTCAATGATGTGCTCCAGGGTCTGATTAGGAGCTCCACAGTCGCATGATGGGGGTGCTTTAATCTTCCATCTATGGAGAAGGTGGCGCATCTACCATGACCGGTTCTGAGGCGGTTGATGGTTGTCCACTGTTTGCCAGGAAGGTTTGATCATTGCTAAAAAAAATCTTCAAAAGAAACGAGTGAGGAAAAACGCCTAGGATGAAAGGAAAGCCGTCTCAAGCTCCGATTACTATTTAAAAAAACACTAGCATGGTTTAATTTACAATCCCCTTCATCTGGCAAATAGGATTGTCTATAACGGGTAAACATTGGAGGCGGCGTTGTATTTATTTCCTCCAGATCACGAGTCAGCTTGATAGAACTGAATATTAAACAGTAACAGCAGGTGAAAGGTACGACTGAAACAGTCACCAGTTTTGTTTGCAATCGGAATTGACGATGTTGTGACTAAGTGTTCTGGGTATATTGTGAATGTGTCACTTCTGCTCGACCTGGAATGACAACACAGCGGGGAGTGGCTCGGCGCTGGTCTACACACTCGCAAATTGAAAACAAGTGGATAATTTCCTCTAAAACTGGCTCTTTGGCCGTACAATTAGATCGCAACCTTATTCGTTGATGTCAAATTATATTGAATATTTTCAAAGTTTGACTATTAACATCACATCATAGTAATAGGCACAATAACCACGGACTAAACAAACCATTTCCAGACGAGACACTTTACTGTAGCAGGTTTGGTCCTCTCTCATTCAATATAAAAACAGCATTGGTAATAAGACAAATATTACAAACATATATATGAAACTAATTTATTAGACACTAAGGCTGTCGAGCCACAAGACACCGTTTCCTGACAGAACAAAAGCGCCTTCCCACTTGCCATTCATAACTACAACCAATGTCACTGGTTCACACCAGAGGAATACCAGTAACTACAGAAACATTCCCAGTGTGCGAGATAAGTATTGTGCGAAGTGACTTTCCAGCCGCTGGATTGTTGTTTTTTGATTTGCCGGGAAGGGGCGGGAGAGCCATCGCTTGACTGGGAGCCGCTCTCTCAATGAAAGGGAATGTGCGCGCATGCGTCACTGAACCTGGGGAATGGGCTTCGGCACCAACCTGAGAGTCTTTCAGAAAACCCAACCCTATTCATTAAAACGGCACTGCTAAAATAGATGCAATTGCTTGCCATCTGTATACATCGATTTAAATTGGTTTGCGATACAACACGTCTCGCATATTATGAGCTCTGCCGCCAGACTCGGTTGCACTAGCGTCTGACTATAAAAGAGACACATCTGAACAAACAGATTAACAAATAATACTTTCATCGACCCATCAAGGACCAAGACAGCAATTCTTAACATTGTAGTTATTCCATTCATTTCACTCTGAGAATCAGTTTTTTTTTAATGTGCTCCTCATATTACTACGATTGTGTTTAATGTGATGATGCATTTCTCATGAACACAAACACGGAGGCGTCTCCATCATTCAATCCTGGGCGCCGTCCTCAGCAGCGGTGTATATAAATGAATTGTGAAAACACTCGCGGCTGATGGTGCTGGATCATTTCATGATTCCATTTAAGGAAAAGTGCCAGCTTTAACCCGGGAGAGCCTTCGCAAGGAAAGAGGCTCTACAACACACGCTGTACATCAGTCCTTCGGGTGTAGGACGTGTTTAAGGGCGGGCGCAAGAAATCTCAGGCGTCTTGCGTAAATTGCATTGAGCATTCCCCCTTGCTGAGGTCGCTGCTTGTTAGAGGCAATTATAATCCATCGATTTGACGACATTCGCGGGATTGGGCTGTGAATTGTGTCTCACGTATCCCATCTGTTTAACTCTGTGCTTACTCCTTTAATAGCATATTGATTCGTTGGAGAGAACAATGAGCTTTGTGCTATTTGCTGGAAACACAAAATAATTGTATTCATCAGAAGTGTCTGGCTTACATTTGCCTGGAGATGACATAGTCCCTTGTCCACGTGTCCTCCTAAAAGATCGGAAGCTTATTAATAGTCCCTCATACAAGTGCCTTTGTGTTCTCTGACGGTAGATATTACTGTTCATATACGTTAGAGAGCCTATTCGTCGGAGTTTCTCCTTCAATTGTAAATTCTCAATAAATACCAGCTTGCTATAAAATACGTTCCAATCTTCTTTAAAAATTTACTCAAAAAAGGTACTAATTCTTTAACCTGGCAAAACAAAATAAAAACCCAGTTTTACTGCACCAGTTAAGCAATTCTTTATATGATCAGAGTAGACTTCGCCACCAAACAGTGCCCCTACGTCAGTGGATCAGGAGGATCCACGCTTTCTCTTGTCATTACTGGCCGTGCCTTGTTACGCAGCATCAGCACTTCCAGCATGGGAAGATAGCAGACCGGACTGGGCTGTCATCTGTTTCACAGGAAAGCACCAGAAGGCATCAAGCAGCAGTCTGCTCGCAGCAATCGTAAGTGAGAAATTGTTCCACCCAAAAGTTAGTACGATTATATCTACCTTTCAAATATGCAGCACAGCGTTCAAACGGATTATTCACTTTTAACGTGTGTGACTTTTAACCTGTAACCCACTGTACGCAGTCTTCTACTGGGGCATGCCGTTATGATACTTTTGTGGCATATGATTCGTTACATTGACTAAGATTTCCCTAGTTGCAGCTATGTCGAGTTCAACAAAGCTGGACTTCTCCGAAGTGGAAACTTTTCTGGATAATCATCCGGATCTTTTCGAAGACTACCTGCTTAGGAAGGGCAAATACAGCACGGTGGAGAAATGGCTCAAACGGCATCATCTCAGCAAAAAACCCTCAACTTCCAGTTCCGAGGAGAAGAGCGTTCCCGCCAAGGAGTGCTGGACCACCAAAGGAGATGGGCTGCAGAGGAAACCCTCTCAGAGAGAGCTCAGGAAAAGTTTTGCCAGATCTAAGGCGATGGCCGCCAACAGGACATACGACGAGCATGTAAACTCCAGAGACAAGGAGCCGCTCTCCAGCATGAGGAGGCGAGCTCTCCTCCGGAAAGCCAGTTCGCTGCCTCCGACCACAGCTCACATCTTGAGCGCCTTACTGGAATCTCGGGTCAACATCCCCCAATATGCGTCTACGGCGATCGACTATAAATATGAACTCCGGGATAACAACGAGAGAGAATTCTTCCTGGAACTGGTCAAAGACATTTCCAATGACCTGGACCTGACAAGCCTGAGCTACAAGATCCTCATATTTGTCTGTATCCTAGTCGATGCCGACCGCTGCTCCTTGTTCCTGGTGGAAGGAACTTCCAACAAAAAGACTCTAGTATCCAAATTCTTCGATGTGCACGCGGGGACCACGGTGCTGCCTTCGTGCAGTACGGAAAACTCCAACGAAGTACAGGTGCCGTGGGGGAAAGGAATCATTGGCTATGTGGCCGAGCACGGGGAGACGGTCAACATCCCTGATGCCTATCAGGTAAGATCTAGTTGCGCAAAAAATCCCAAATGGCTGCATTTGTTTCAGACAGTTTACAATCCGAGGGTATAAGGCATCACTAAGAATTTATAGTTTCTGTACCGAAGATGTCAGAAGATAAAAATGCCATAAAATTACAAAAACAAATTAAAGGAAACTTTCTCTCCCCCCCCCCGCCCCCTCCGTTGTTGTGGCGTTCATTAAGAATCAGTTACAGTCAAGTATTTTACAGTGTAATAAAATAATGAACATTTTATTTAAATGGATGCAACTGAAATAAAAGTTGTTCCTTTTTACAGTATGTGGAAGGAAAATGTTTTCATTGAGTAAAGGGATTTGCATACACTTTCTTTGCTATAACAGTATTGAATTCGCCATCCATCTATTCTTCAGGTGTATAGTGAGGAAATCAATGGTACATAGTTCACTTGCAAAAGCATCAACATTCCCACCGCTTTCATCTCATTTGATTATTTGGGCAAACCGATATAACAGACACGCCTGGATTTCTAAAATCTGAACTCTTTCATACCGATGTATATGTAATGTATATATGAAATAATATATTTTAAATCATGTTCGTGTTGAATAAAACAAGATATCAAAATAACCCCTCGGTTATTTTAAAGTAAGAAATTCAACACAAAACCTGTGGATTGATCCTTTGAATGATAATATGATTCATATAGTTCCTGGATTGTGGTTATCAGAATGGGAATAGGAATAGTAAACAGATCTATAACAGGTCTAACAATGATTTGTCTAGACATTTACCAGGTGGTCTGTGCACAGCATTGCTACCCGTAATAAATGCAATCGCTTGAAATAAAGGTAAAACGTATGTGTTGGTTATAGTAACAGTAGTCATTTATTTGAGGATTATTAACAAAGGGGGCAATTAAAATGCTATTGCGAAGAAGGGAAAGGGGATATATGTCTGGAAATGTCATTAGCAGGTTCAACTGGAGAAATGAGGCAGAATTTCTTTGGAAACAAAGTTAAAAAGAATACAAATTGCAAATAATTTGCATAACGCACCATAAACACGGTCTTTAGCGAAATTGTATGACATAGTTCGTTCGACACAGCAAATCCTTTGTGATGTTTGACATGGTTTCCTATTCCTGACCCAGATTGCAATCCTGGAGCAGAAAAACAAAACACGTTAATCCATAAAATCCGGCATCACAGGTTTATTTCTCGCAATGATAACAGCAACTATATTCAAATCTCCACAAAGCCTGTTCAGATGACCGGCTACACAATATATGCAATGTGCACATTAGCAAAGCACATTTTTGCACGAGATTTTTTTGACAATTATGATACAAGGTAGAATGTAATGAGTTATTTATCATTTTTGCAAAAGATTTAACTAGAACATTACACACAAATAATGTGTAACAATCTTGAACAGTATGCAGTCATGCTAAATAATGCAGAACATTCGTATTTATGCTGCGTGTTGTCCGGAATGTTTCGGATTTGGTTAACTCTGTTTCGAGGCGTTGGTTAGTCGCCATGGAATCTATTCCCATCATTATCGAGACACGAAATGGAAAATATAATCATGTGATCTAATAACAAAATAATGACGCGAGATGAGCCCAAACAATTCACTGAGTTTGTATCTTACAATATTGCAGAAGTTTACAGAAGCCACTGATACAATGACAACGGAGGAACCCCATAGTCCCTTTGAAAGCATCATTTGGAAATAATTCTAAGAGCACAGCAAAAATACTGTAACATAAAAAGTGTTTACAGCAATTGAAGTGATTTATGGTGCCAAACTGATAGATCGTCAGCCCTGCCATTCATCCCGATAATCATGTCTCCAAGCGCACGTGACAGCAGGGGGCGCTACAAAGTTACAGCTTCCTGTTGCGTCAACATCAATTTTACTGCAGAGAAAAGTAAATATTTTGAACAGGACTCGCCTTAGCGTTTGCTTAAGTTAGTGCTGCACATGGCCGTGTGCCATTCATGCTTGTCGTTTAAAGGCAGGAATCGTGAGGCTTGCGCTTTAGGTCAACGCGATAAAGTGCTTTACAACCACAATGTCGACGCCTCTTAATACGGTCAATTCTAAGATCTATTTCTATTCTATTCATAAATTCGAGATTGGGAACTGCCCCATAAATAGCTTCACATTGTTTCTCGTTCAGTTAGACATGGAGGCTAACACTGCAACTCACGCTCCAATATATTGAATAGCCCAATGAACCACTGAAACTGTTCTAATATTTGCCTAGTTTTATATTTTTGTTTTACAATACCTATATCCTTTTGCTGAATTTGATCTTTAGATTGGATATCGCTCACAAACCTAAACTTAACGGGGGAGAAATTGGGTATAGCCCCGCTCGGGGCGCTAGAATTGGCGATGTGCAAATTTTATCGCCAAGCGCAACTTATCGCCACCTCCAGCAATATTGGGTTGCTGCGCCCCTGAAGGTGATTGCGGCGTTAAATCAGGCGCTGCACGGGACTCCTAAGGCGCTAACCTGGCGGCGCTACTCAATATCTGGGTGGACGGGCGCAGCGCAGGTGCTGTCAATAATCGATGACCACGAGACATGCTGGCGCCGGCCAGCTCTTAAAGGGGCGGGTCATTTAGGTTCAGCAGCCAGAGTCATCGCCCTGTAGGCCTCAAAATTGGCACTGTGCAATCTGAGGCGTTACAAACTTTGACCAGATGGAGAGGGTGAGGCAGAGAGTGGAGCGGTTTTCCAAAAGGGCATTGGATGCTTTGGTTGACGCAGTGGAGCGCCGGCGAGCAGTGCTGTACCCTGACAATGGCAGGAGGCCTCATCAGAACGAGTACCGCAGAGCTTGGAGGGAAGTTTGTCAAAGAGTCAACTCCAGCAGCGTGGCGCCCAGGACTCCTGTGCAATGCAGGAAGAAGTTCAACAATCTCACACGGGTCGTTAGGGTGAGTGGCTTGTTGGCAATCTTCTTCATCCCTCCATCTTCACCTGACTTTATGGCCAGAGGGTGCGCGATGCCCCAATGGCCATCTGTCAGCCAGCACCCATGGCCCTTTCTGGGAACGCACACGCACATTCAACTCAGGGCATAATGTAAGGGCTGATCCACCATGGGGGGGCATGAGATGACAACTCAGGGCATAATGTAAGGGCTGATCCACCATGGGGGGGCATGAGATGACAACTCAGGACAGCATGTTTCAGAACTTCCCGTCCTTTCTCCTGCAGGGCAAGCTGGCCAGGAACCGGAGGGAACAGAATCGTACTGGAGGGGGCCCTCCTCAGCTGCAGGAACTCACGGACCTGGAGGAAAGAGTCCATCAGATTGTTGGAGGCCGGATGAGTGGTCCTGTCACCACTAGAGCTGCCGACCCCATTGTGCACAGCGATGGTAAGGTCATCACCTTTTTGAACTCTCTCCTTCCACTTGTTCCCCCCACCAGCATGCTTTTTCAGTCTGGACCCATGTCAGAGCATTGCAGCACTCTTGCATCCCTTGCTGCCACCCTGTCCTTTCGCTAAAGCCACTCTTCAACCTCCCTGCTTTCAGATGCTGCATCACCAGCTCGGGAGCTGGGCCATCAAGCTGCCAGGGACACTGACTCCAGAGGCAATGAGCAGAAGGAAGCCGGACCATCCGTCCCACCCTCAGGCGAGCCAGCCCATCTGCAGACTGGGGATAGTGCTTCCCTGGAAGGGAGCGGGGGGGGGATGGCTCTGAGGAGGAACCAGTTGCAGGAACCAGTGGCCTCCAGCAGCGCAAGGGGGGTAGGGAAGTTCAGGAGCCGTCTCCCCGGAGGGCGCGTCAGGCCACGATGACTGCTGCACAGAGCGCAGAAGAGGTGCGTTCCCTCGCAGAAATGAGCGCCCAGGCTCGACTCAGGCACACTGAGCTGATGGCTGCAGTTGCAAGGATGCCTGAATCCGTCGAGACACTGGCAAGGAGTGTGCAAGACTTCGGGGCAGCACAGGAAAGGATTGTGCAAGACTTCGGGGCAGCCCTGGAAAAGACTGCCCAGGGCGTCGCGACATCGCTGGAAAGGACTGTCCAGGGCGTCGCGACATCACTGGAAAGGACTGTCCAGGGCTTCACCGAAGCACTGGCACCTGCCACGCAAGTGCTGAGTGCTGCCACGCAGTCCCTCGCTGGCCTCATGCAGAGGCAGATTGAGGCCACACAAGCACTGACTGCTGCCACTCTCGATGGATCAGGCAGGATTACCCGGGGCCCTTGCAGCACCACAGCAGGCCAGCAATCTGTGGACCAGCTGATTGGTCCGCATGCTGCGGTGCTGCCCCATCAGAATGCCAGTGTGTCGGCCGACCACGGAGCAGGTGTCCGCTCTCAGGATGTCAGCATTCCTGATGCCAACGCTGGCACATCTCCACTGCAGCTGCCATCACCTGCAGGACAGACTGCTTCCACCCATGCCCATTTGGACCAGTCAGCATCCGGCCCCTCCAAGCCCAGAGTCCGTCCAGGCTGTCCCTCAGGGGCATCTGCGCTTTCAGACAGTCAGCAGGCATCCCCCAGCCTTCATGCAGCCACTGGGGTCCCATTACGGAGGAGCTGCAGGGAGGGAGGGGGCCGTTCTTGCAAGAGAAGTAGATCACCATCAAAGGGGAAAGAGTAGAAGGTGCTGCTGAGACATCCTATTTCTAGAAATCAAGGCCGTGGATGTTGTTCTGAATGTTAGTCATGTTTTGGATAGTCTCCCGGGTGTGCGAGTCACGTATGTGTTAGTTTGTTAGTTAAGCTTTCTGTTGCCATTGCTTTGTCATGTTGGAAGGAAGCACAGTTTTCAAAATAAACAAAAATGTTTAATGTAATTGGCCATGTCTGCTATTTACAATCATTGTGGCCTTCATAGGCTTTTGGTTATCTGAATGGTTCCATTCCTGGTCTTTGAATGGCTTCAAGCAGTCCGTGAGAGGGGCCTAGAACCGACTCCTTATCAACCTCAGACGGACGACCCTTCCAGTTTCTCGGACCCTCCCATCTTGGTCCTCCTCCTCCTCCTGCTCCTCCTCCTCCTCCTGCTCCTGCTCCTCCTCCTGCTCCTCCTCCTCCTCTGCTGGTCCTTCAATGTCTGCTGGCATTGGCTGGGTGCGCAGGGTGGCAAGGTTATGGAGCATGCAGCAGACAACGACGAAGTGGGAGACTCTCTCTGGTGAGTACTGCAAGGCTCCTCCTGAATGGTCCAAACAGCGGAACTGCTGCTTCAGCATGCCGATTGTGTGCTCCACAATGTTCCTCGTTGCCTGATGGCTGACGTTGTAGTGCTCTTCTGCAGGGGTGCTGGGTGTCCGGAGCGGGGTCATCAGCCATGGGCACAGTGGATAGCCCTTGTCGCCGAGAAGCCAGCCTTCTGGGTGAGCCAGGGCCTCGAAAAGGTCAGCGACTGAAGTCTGGCGCAGGATGAAAGCGTCGTGGCTGCTGCCTGGGAACTGTGCATTGACCGCCAGGATCAGCTGCCGGTGGTCACAGACCAGCTGCACATTCAAGGAGTGGAACCCCTTGTGGTTGAGGAACTCCTCAGGATTCTGTACAGGCGCCCGCAAAGCCACGTGCGTGCAGTCAATGGTGCCCTGCACCATGGGGAAGTCCGCTATTGCCGCAAAGCCCTCTGCGCGCTCCCGCTGCTTCTCCGGTGTCACATTGAAGGATATGTACGGACGCCGCCTTTTAAACAGGGCATCTATAACCTGCTGGATGCAGCTATGCACCGCAAACTGGGATATGTTGGCAATGTCCCCAGTTGCTGACTGGAAGGAGCCGGTCGCATAGAAATTCAATGCCACTGTTATCTTCACAGCCACCGACAGAGAGGTCCTGCACCTTATCTGCGGCTGCAGGTCTTCCTGAAGCAGGTGGCACAGCTCAGTCACTACCTCCTTTCGGAATTGCAGCCTCCTAACACACTGCTCCCCCGACATGTTGAGGTAAGAGAACTGCTGCCTGAATACCCTGGCAGCGTAAGGTCTGGTGTGGCGACGTCTGTTGGCCCTCCTCCGTCTGGCCATTCCTGGCCCTCTCTCCCTCCGTCCCTGTGCCCTTTCCAGATGGTCGAGCAGCAGGACGTTCCCCTCCAAAGCAGCCCCCATAATAATAGGTCAGCAGAAATTAAATAGGGTGTAAACGCTCACCAGCAGCAGGGTGATGGTATGAAGGCTGAAGGTCCTCTGGCAGTGCTGGGTCACTAGTGAAATGGCTCAGAGTTCAACTTTGCAACTCTGTGTAAATCTCAAATAAGTTGTGCTACCAAAATGGCTGCCGCTTTTATACCAGTGCAGTCCCCTTTAAAGAGCGCCCTCCCTAAGCCCGAGAGCCACTGGGGAACATTCCAGGAAGCTGTCCTTATTAGCGCCGGTCGGAACAGAGGGGGGCGCCACTGAATTTCCGGTCCGGGGTGCCAAAAAGGCATTGCACACTGAAATGATGTCATGATCTTCCTGCGCCCGCGAGCGGGCGCTAAGATTTAGAGCCGGCGCTAAAAGCCCACTCAATATGGCAAGAGGCGCTGGGTTCACTGCGCCCGCCCGAAAATTGGGTAACGCCCCAATTCTCGGCCTCTTTAGGTGCTAATTGCTGGCGCTAACAACCGAATTTCTCCCCCAACGTCTTTTGATGACTTTTTGAAGCGTATTCTTTTTCTATTCTGTCCATGTATCACCCAATCTCCCATGTG
Source organism: Somniosus microcephalus (assembly GCF_052327205.1). Lineage (NCBI taxonomy): Eukaryota > Metazoa > Chordata > Chondrichthyes > Squaliformes > Somniosidae > Somniosus > Somniosus microcephalus. Next base: position 242,690,299 of record NC_140990.1, read on the forward strand.
GATACTGCACCTCTAATTTGGCTGGTGTGTTTATTTATTCCATAGAAAATAGTATTTACGTTTCTGGAGCAAATTTTATTAATAGGTTCAAGAAATTAGTTACTGAATTTCTGGAAAGAGGCAAATGTTGAGGAGGCAAAGATCAAGTAAAAAGGGCCAGGTTTTGTTGGGTCATTCATAAAATTCCATATGTTCCTCCCATGGTGCTGTTGATGCTGCTTCTTTCTGGACAGATTTCTGTCCTTCCCTCTAAACAACACAGCTGAAAATAAGAATAACAAATGCTTGTGAATACTGGAATTTGAACTTGGCTCAGCTACTCAAGTCTAAGCCTCTAAAGCCGCAGCTACTGGGCTGCCAAGATTCACAACCTTTCCTTACCATCACGTCTACCGAGGGGTCAGCTGTCCATTAAGACTACTTTGCAGGGTCCCAAATTACATAGCATTGAACTTAAGGTAAAATTGCCTCCATAAACGGTTCACCAGAGTACTCCACATCATGGTCACCTCATTTATTTGTTCGGACCACCCATGAATATTTAGATTAGGATCCAAACAACTGAATGGAGCTCGAGTAGAGCTGGAGCCCAGGGGGACATTGGAAGAAACAAATGACTCACGCTCTTGCTGTCAGACCTAAGTTGGTGCATTTAGGCATAATCATGAATGCTAAATACTTTTAGGAGAGTAATACAACTTGTAAAGCTTTCCCAGCTGAAGGTATCAAAATTGATCTGCCCACACCATGTGCACAGCTGCTTGGTCCTGCATGCCTTCCATCACATATACAATCGTTTGAGTATGGTGGCCTGAGGGTGTGGTGCATTGTCATCCTGAGATACAGCATCTTCATCTGTGTTAACCCCAGCCATGCCCCTACTACTGGACATGCCTACTGATCATGCCTACTGATCAGTGTGACTTAATGGCACTGAGTAAGGCTTCTCTCAATATAATCGAGCATATGGAAAACAGAAAAGGAAGCTTGTTCTATACTAGAGAAAAGGCCTGTAAAGCAGCAGTCTGCACGTCCATGAGACATGCTACAACTGCCATTAGGGTGCCTGCCCATGCAGCTCTGCTGCACATGTCCAAGGAACTGCCTCATGCTTCAGTTCTGCAAATCCATCCATCAGCACTGTACAGATGCAGGTAGCAGACAATTCCACACTCGGTAGCAGATGCAGCAAGCTTTGTAGCAAAGGCTCTAGTGATTGTAGTTCAGCTCTTTGTTCTTTTAAAAGTACGCCCCATCAGGACATACACAAGCTGGCCCTTTGGACAGGAGGTTCCTACTCATCCTCTGCTACCACCACCTGCTCCTTGTTTCCGCTCAGTTGTGCCCAGTGAATCACCAAATGCAACCTCCTCTAGTTCACTATCTAAATCCGCTGGCATGGCTGTGCCTTGCTGGTGCTTCTGCGGGTAGGAGAGAGTGACACTGAATGCTTGGAGGTCCTGGACAGGTCTGGATTACTGGTCACTGCACAGCTTCCTGGAGAAAACCTAGAGAACACCCAGAGAAAGAGAAGTGGAACATAGATTACACTGCTGTTATTGTGACAATCCTTGAAATGTAACTTACAGTAAAATGAGTCACGTGGTATCGCACTTCACTATGCTTTGATGCCAGTGAGTAAGAACATAAGAACATAAAAATTAGGAGCAGGAGTAAGCCATACGGCCCCTCCAGCCTGCTCCGCCATTCAATAAGATCATGGCTGATCTTCAACCTCAATTCCACTTTCCTGCCCTATCCCCATATCCCTTGATTCCACTGAAGTCCAATGTCTTGTTTTGCACACTTTGTACAAAAATAATAAATTGCAGGACAACGGAGTATTACAATTTAAACTCTTTTAATGAAGCATCAGGTCTGTAAGCTTTCTCAATCAATACAGTACCTTGTGGACAAGATGGAGTCAGGACCCTGGGTCCTCCAAAACAATAGCAGTCCTTACAGATGCCTGCAGGCCAATGACAACTCAGCATGTGATCACGTGAATATAATAGGTATTCCTTACAGATGCCTGTGGGCCAATGACAATTCAACATGCAAATGTTACATCCCCTTTCTTTTAAAAGAAAAATGTTATGCATTACTTTTAAACCTTCCACCTAATGTTCTCGGTAGCATAAACATATAAGTAAACTCAGCATTTAACTAGCGCTGAAAACATCCCAACGTTTCAATAACGATGTACAGTTATTTTTTTTAGGGCAGCGATCCGCCTACACCCTTTGACAGTTCAGAAGTCAAGGATAACTCTAGGCTTGACCTCTCGTCCCGACCTTGTGTGGTATGGAACTGAGCATGCTCCTGAATAAGTCAACAAATCAGGTTCAGGTTTAGGTTCAGGTAAGTATGATGTGTTTTGTGTATTGCTCTGTTCATCACACTCTGTTGAACTGATCCTCTCGTCGGAATGACGGTGTTGTTCCTTGGTGTTCAGGAGGTGCCTGCGATTGCGGCGGTACACCCGTCCTTCTGGGGTGCGGACGTGATACGATCGCTCAGTGTAAGCTGGCTGGATGACGACTGCTGGCTTCCAGTAGTCATGCTCCTGGATTCTGACAGATTCTCCATTGTGCAGTGGCAGCAGTAGTCTAGCTGACCTGTCATAGTATCTGTTTTGGTGTTGCTGTCTCTGTACACGTTTTGCATGCACTTGCTTGCAGCTGACGACCTGCCAGGGCCTGTCTGGGATACGGTGAGGTATCATGGGCTCTTTGACATTTGATGGGCGGCGTTCTAGACAAATGGAACATTTTCCGACAATGTCCTCAATGTGTTTGCACATTCTGGGCCAAAACATAATGTCATGTGCTCTTTGTTTGCATTTCTCCATGCCCATATGTCCAGCATGAATTTTTGTCAACATCTCTTCTCTGAGACTGGTAGGAAAGATGATTTTCTCCCCTTTGAAGACGATTCCATTGATTTGTGACAGTTTGTCTCTGTGGTTCCAGAATTCAGATATGCTCTGAGGGCATTTCCTCCTTTCCTCAGGCCATCCTTCATGTATGACTTTGCTCAGCAGTGTGAGTTGTGCATCTTTCTCTGTTTCTGCTCGGATCTCCTTCAGTTTTGAGTCACTCACAGGTAAGCTGTTGTACACCATGTGCACCTGCACATCCATGCCTTCACTGAGGCTGCTGTCTTGGTAGCTAAGAGACTTTCTGGAGAGCGTGTCTGCGACAGGACTGTCTTTGCCTGGACGGTGAATGATTGTGAAGTCATACTTCTGTAGCTGAAGGATCATTCTCTGTAGCCTTGGTGGGGCTGCGGCTAGTGGTTTCCTCATGATTGACTCGAGGGGCTTGTGGTCGGATTCCACAGTGACTTGTCGGTCATAGACGTACTGGTGGAAACGCTTACATCCAAACAGAATTGCATATAGCTCTTTCTCGATTTGAGCATAGTTGATTTCACTGTCTGAGAGAGATCTGGAAGCGTAGCCGATGGGCTTTCCTTCTTGCAGTAATACTGCGCCTAGTCCGTACTTTGATGCGTCCACTTGTAGTCTGAGCTCTTTGTTGGGGTCGAAGTAGGCAAGAACCGGTCCTCGTTCTCTGGTGATTAGGTCTTTCATTTTCTGAAATGCTGTGTCATGTTGTTTGTCCCACAGGAACTCATTGGATTGTTTGAGCAACTGACGCATGGGTGCGTTGATTTCGGAGAGGCTCGGGGCAAACTTGGCTAAGTAGTTAACCATGCCTAGTACTGTCTCTAACTCTGCGCGGTTCTTCGGCGGCTCCATCTTCTTGATGGCGGAGATTTCCTCTGGATCCGGCTTAATGCCATCCGTTGAGAGGCGATGCCCGAAATAACTGATCTCGGTGGATCCGATTATGCTTTTGGGTTTGAGCTGGATACCTTTCTCCCGTGATCTTTGTAGCTTCGCACGGAGGTTCCTGTCATGTTCCTCTCTATTCCTGCCATAGATGAGGATGTCGTCTACAATTGCGACTACTCCGTCGAGGCCTTCATAGGTTTCGTCGATCTTCCGCTGGAATTCATCCTGAGCTGAGATAAAACCAAATGGTAAACGCAGAAATCGGTAGCGTCCAAATGGTGTGTTGAACGTTGTTTGCTTAGATGACTCTTCCGTGAGCTTGATAGTCCAGTATCCTGATCGTGCGTCCATTACACTGAAGTAACGTGCTCCCACTAGCTTGGGTGTGATGTCATCTAGCGTTGGTAGAGGGTAGTGAGGGCGTTTGATAGCCTTGTTCAAATCTCTGGGGTCGAGACTCTGAGCTTGCCTGTACGTGGTTTCTCAACCACTACTAACGCGTTGACCCACTCTGTCGGTTCTGTTTCCCGGACGATGATTTCTGTATTCTCCATGCTCTGCAGCTCCTCCTTCAGGCGACTACGGAGAGCAAGGGGTATCATTCTCGGTGGGCAAACCACAGGGGTTGCTGCTGGGTCAAGGTGAATAGTGCATTCACCTGGGAATAGTCTGATTCCTTTGAAAACGTCAGCAAACTCCTCCATGACTCTCTGCTTCTCAACTGGTGCTGTCAATGATAGCACTAGCGTGACGAGGTCCATGTCTAAACATGCCTTTAGACCTAGCACTGGAGGTGCTTGAGTGTCAACAATGTAAAAGTCCAACAGCATGTTGCTTTCTTTGTACTTGCATTTCATCACGCATGTGCCTTTTACAATGAGCTGCTCACCCCCATAGCCGGTCAGTCTGCATGAGGTGGGCTGTAGCTCACACGCATCCTTCAAGCTGTGATACTCACTCAGAGGAATTACGTTAACCTGAGATCCAGTGTCTAGTTTAAACTTAAGCTCTTTGCCCTGTTTCCTATCTCAATATCGGCATAGGCTTGCTCAGTCTCTGAAGTCTGTTTTTTCTGTGACACAGAATCAATAAACAGTTCCTCTGCATTTGGCTCTCTATCTGGCATTTGGCTGTCACTCACTGTGTGTACTGCTTTTCCGAAAACAGTCTTGCAAACTTTAGCAATGTGGTTCCGTTTACCACATTTAGTACATTGCCTTCCTTTGGCAGGGCAGTACTCCTTTTCTCCATGCCAGTTGTTTCCACAATATCCACAGTTTTTGAAGCGTTTTTGTAGTGTATGTACTTTGCAGAAGGAACTATATTCTGCAGCCCCTGTATACTGCAGTACCAGTAGTGACCACCCCTGTATACAAGCCTGTGTAGTAACTTTGCATAGTAGTTCCAGTTTTGTCTCCACTCAGTAAACACCTGTTGTAACCAACTCCTGCAGTCCGTATCTCAATTACACACAGACATAATACTGGTGACGAGCAGATCCGAACTTACCTACAGTTCTGCACCACCTCATGGGGATCCATCCCTGAAGCGAAGTTGTTAGAGGTCGAGGCCAGAAGGAAGAAAGAAAAAAAACAAAAAACAGAAGAAACGGGCGTCGACCGTGGGCAACCGCCTCTGATTCATCGGATTTGAAGATTTGCAGGAGAGGCTGTCGAGAGCGGGACTTGGTTATCCTGTCTATGGTGTGCCAGCTAATCAGGCTGGTGGCAGGTAGTACACTGATCCTTCCTGGGCTGCGGCAGGCTAGAGCTCGATCGGGTGGCTTTTCAACGGGGCCGAGCAGCGTTGTCGGGAAGAGGAGAGAGAGAGAGAGGGTGGAGCACACAGGGCGCGGCCGGTGCTACGAAGCCGGGCAGCATACAGACCCGAGAAGAGGGAGGAAAGTGTCCCGTAGGGTTTGCTCTGACGACGGGAAAATAAAAGAAATTAGAAGCGCAGAAAGCCGCGAGGAGCTGCAGTTTGCCACGGGGACCGCGGAGAGCGGCGTTAGCAGCAGCGCGGGGGGGAAGTGCGCGAAGACCATAGGGCGTCGCCATCAAGGCATAAAAACGCCAGCAACAGCGCTAGCAGCAGTGGAGAAGACAGAAAGCGTGGGAGGCGCCATCTTAATCCATCGGGGAAGAAGGCAAAGCGCGGGAGGTGCCATTTTGTTCAATCGGGGAAGAAGGCAAAGCGCGGGAGGCGCCATCTTAGATTTCCAAGATGCCGAAGACTGGCAATATCACTGCCTTCGATAATGCAATAGAAGACTGGACCACGTATGTGGAAAGAGTCGAAGTATATTGCAAGGCAAATGAAGTAGCCGATGAGAAAAAGGCATCGGTACTACTAAACTTAATGGGCGCAAGAACATACGGCCTATTGCGGAACCTGATCACTCCAGCCAAACCGATGGCGAAGAGTTTTAACGAAATTGTTGATATCCTACAGGAACACCTAAATCCTACACCGCTGCTGATAGCAGAAAGATTTAAATTCCACAAGAGAAATCAGCATAAAGGTGAGAGCAATGCTGATTACCTTACGGAACTACGCAAGCTATCAAAGCACTGCCAGTTCGGAGCAGGACTGGCAGATACCCTATGGGACAAATTTGTCTGTGGACTCCTGAGTGAAGCAACCCAGAAGAGGTTACTCTCAGAGAAAGAGCTGACGCTAGATAAGGCTTTCAGCGTGGCAGTATCGTACGAAGCAGCAGCAAGGGGAGCTGCGGAAATACAGCAAAAGCCACAGGAATACGGCACCCATGAAATGACACGGGGATTTGAAAAATTTTATCGCTGCGGCAGAACAACCCATGACCAGAAGGACTGCTGGTCCAAGGACAAAATATGCAGGCAATGCGGAAAGATGGGACACATTGCACGAGTTTGCAGGTCTGGGAAGAAGACTAACGACAACAAAAAGGCTACTAAGGAACAGTACAGGAAAGTACAAAAGATGACGGACAGTAGTTCCGAAGACCAGAAGAGCGATAGTGAATCCGGGAACAAGAGACTAAGCTGTCTCAAACTTCACAACGTAATCGCAAAAGAGGATTACCGAACCATTTGGATCACCCTCACGATAGCAGGGTCCCAAGTCAAAATAGAATTGGATACAGGATCAGCCCTGACCGTCATGAATCGACGAGACTATGAGCGGCTATTCTCACACATACCCTTGAAAGAGACATCCATTGTCTTGAAGACGTATACGGGGCAGAAAGTATATCCCAGAGGGAAAATAAGGGTGCCTGTCGAATACAACGGCAAGGAAATACAGAAATTGTATCTGTACATACTGCAAGATGGTGGACCACCATTATTGGGACGTGAATGGATCAGAAAGATAAGTTTAGACTGGCACTCCATTCAGGCACTGACTGTGGCTGGTAAAAAGGATGACGACGTCACAGCTGGACGATTGTCAAAAATCTTAGCTAACGCCAAAGAGGTATTTCAACAAGAACTGGGAACTCTTAAAGGCATAACTGCCTCGATAAAAATAGAAGAGAATGCAATTCCCAAGTTTTTCAAAGCAAGACCGGTACCGTATGCAATTCGCCCAGCCGTCGAGGCAGAGCTGGAGAATCTGGAGAATGCAGGCGTGTTATCTAAGGTAGACTGGAGCGAGTGGGCGACACCCATCATTCCTGTCATGAAGAAAACGTTAAACAATAAGTCTGAGGAGCCAAGGAAGGTTCGCATCTGTGGGGACTTCAAGGTGACAGTGAGCCCAGTCCTTCACACAGTACAGTATCCTCTCCCGAGGATAGAAGATATTTTCGCCTCACTATCTGGAGGGAAGCGTTTTACAAAAATTGACCTAGCACAAGCATATTTGCAGATGGAGGTTGAAGAATCCTCTAGGAAGTATCTCACGATAAACACTCACAAAGGTCTTTACCAGTATAATCGACTGGTATTCGGAGTAGCATCAGCTCCGGCGATATGGCAAAGAGCGATGGAACAAGTCCTGCAAGGGATTCCGGGGACTCAGTGTTACTTGGACGACATCCTAGTGACAGGTGAAAATGACAGTGAACACCTTGCCAACCTAGAGCAGGTGCTCACTAGACTAAGAGAACATGGGCTACGAGCCAATCGCCCCAAGTGCGAGTTTTTTAAGAAACAGATATCGTATTGTGGCCACATGATTGATGAAGAGGGGTTACATAAGTCCCCTGACAAAATTGAAGCGGTAGTTAAGGCTCCAGCGCCTGAAAATGTGTCGCAACTGAGGTCATTCCTCGGATTGGTGAATTACTACCATAAGTTTTAGCCGAATTTGTCCACAATTCTGCACCCACTGAACGCCCTACTACAAACTGGAGTAGCATGGAAATGGAGCGATGAATGTAAGCGGGCCTTTCAGAAGAGTAAAGACTTAATCATTTCAAGAGAAGTATTGGCTCACTACAACCCCTCACTACCGATAAGACTGGCGTGTGATGCGTCTCCCTACGGCATTGGAGCGGTACTGTCACATAAATTCCTTGATGGTTCAGAGAGGCCGATAGCTTTTGCATCACGCTCGTTAACTTCAGCCGAGCGTAACTACGCCCAGATTGACAGAGAGGCCCTCAGCCTGGTGTGGGGGGTGAAGAAGTTCAATCACTACCTGCACGGTCAGAAATTTACTCTACTAACTGATCATCAACCTCTTGTCTCCATTTTCAACCCTCAGAAGGGCGTCCCGATAATGACAGCACAATGGCTACAGAGGTGGTCCCTTTTCCTAGGGGCACACCAATATGACATTGAGTACAAAGGAACTAAACAGCATGGGAATGCTGATGGATTGTCGTGCCTACCGTTGCCGATGGTGGAAGAAGCACCTGCAGTGGATCCTGTGGAGATATTCTACTCGACCATAGTCGAATGTCTACCTGTGACGAATGCAAACATAGGAAAGGAAACACGAAATGACCCGACACTCTCCAGGGTCTATAATTTAACGGTGAAGGGATGGCCAGCACATGGCGAACCACTGTTGCCAGCATTCTCGCTGAGAAGAGAACAGCTGTCAGTGTGCAGAGGAACATTGATGTGTGGATCCAGAGTAGTAATTCCACCCAAATTGAAGGATAGAGTGCTCAATGAGCTTCATGAGGGTCATCTGGGAGGGGTAAAAATGAAGAACTTAGCCAGAGCGTTTGTGTGGTGGCCGGGAATCGATGGAGAAATCGAAGAGATGACCAAGAGCTGTACAGGATGCCAGAAGGTCCTAAACGCCCCACCACAAGCCCCTCTACATCCATGGGAGTGGCCCTCATCTCCATGGCAAAGGGTGCACATTGATTTTGCTGGTCCATTTATGGACTCGATGTTTTTAATTGCGGTGGATGCACATTCAAAGTGGCCAGAGGTAATAAAAATGTCCTCAACCACCACAGAAAAAACTACCACAGTCTTACGAACCATATTCGCCAGAAATGGGCTGCCTGAACAGATTTGCTCCGACAATGGACCACAGTTTCTGTCTGAAGAGTTCCGGAGGTTCTTAAAGAACAATGGTGTTAAGCATTACACATCCGCCCCATATCATCCAGCCACCAATGGATTGGCTGAGAGGTTCGTTCAAACATTCAAGAAGGCTATCAAGGCAATGTGTAATGAAGACATACCCCTACAACACAAGGTGGATAACTTCTTGTTTGCCTACCGGAATACGACACATGCGGTTACCAACCAAACTCCAGCCATGATGTTCTTCAATCGAAGACTACGATGCCGCTTGGATTTGGTTAAGCCAAACATCAGAAGAGATGTGGAGAACAGGCTGTTTCAGAATATGAATGAAAGGCCGACCAGGAGTTTTAAGATAGGTCAACCAGTTTTGGCCCGGGACTACCGCACAGAGAAATGGCAGCCAGGAACGATCTGCACACGGCAAGGACCTCTAATGTATACCGTGGACGTTGGAGAGAGCATTGTAAGACGCCATGCTGACCAGATTCTAGAGTCACTGGAAAACGTCAATTCCACACCACGATCCGATACACCTGGTGATGAAACCGAAGTATCAATTGCATCTACCTCAGAATCGGTGATATTGGAAGCAGACGAACCAAACAACGACGTTGATTCCGAATCAACTTTGCCAGAAGAACCTGATACCCCAAAGAGGCGTTATCCAGACAGAATCAGGAAGCCTCCTGAAAGACTGAACTTATAATTGCTTAACTTCAGCTAATGTATATAGCAACTGTAATTGTAAATATGTTATTTAATTATTAATCGAATGTTATGTACTGTTTAGCTAAAAGGGGAGGAATTGTAGTGTATGTACTTTGCAGAAGGAACTATATTCTGCAGCCCCTGTATACTGCAGTACCAGTAGTGACCACCCCTGTATATAAGCCTGTGAAGTAACTTTGCATAGTAGTTCCAGTTTTGTCTCCACTCAGTAAACACCTGTTGTAACCAACTCCTGCAGTCCGTGTCTCAATTACACACGGACATAATAGTTTTATGTCTGTGTCGCCCATTTTTAGAACTCTCGCTGTTCTTTCTGTTCTGAAACACGCTCTCTGGGCAGTGTTCTTTGGTGTGTATCTATTAACTGCGTGCACTGTCTGTTCACGCGAGCTGCTCGTGGCGCCGGTTATGGTTTTCAACTGTGCTTGGGCTATCTCGTGCGATCTAGCTATGTCCATAGCTTTGTCCAGCGTTAGCCCGGACCCAACATTCAAAAGTTTCTCTCTCACTTTAGCTGAATGTATTCCAAACACGATGCGGCCTCTGACCATCTCATCTTTATCTGCATATACACAGTCTTTTACCAGCAGTTTTAACTCAGTCACGAACTGTTCAAACGACTCACTAGCTCCTTGTACTTTCTCCTGAAACTTGTACCTAGCGAATATCGTATTTGTCTTGGGCATCACATATGCTTCAAAACGGTCAAAATAACTTTTCAGTACCTTTGCTTCATCCGCGGCGAGAGACCATGTGTTAAAAATGTCTCTCCCTTTTTCTTCGATCCACAGGACTAGGTAGCTGCATCTTTCTTCCTCCCCTTTGCTTTTCAGTGGACCCGAAAACATCAACCCCACGTGTTGCTTGAACTTGCTCCATTCTCCAGGTAAGTTCAAAGATTCCCAATTCATTCGGGGTAAGGGAGCTCCAACGATGTCCATTTCAAATCCCTGTTCTGACACCAGGTCTTGTTTTGCACACTTTGTACAAAAATAATAAATTGCAGGACAACGGAGTATTACAATTTAAACTCTTTTAATGAAGCATCAGGTCTGTAAGCTTTCTCAATCAATACAGCACCGTGTGGACAAGATGGAGTCAGGACCCTGGGTCCTCCAAAACAATAGCAGTCCTTACAGATGCCTGCAGGCCAATGACAACTCAGCATGTGATCACATGTGACTATAATAGGTATTCCTTACAGATGCCTGCGGGCCAATGACAATTCAACATGCAAATGTTACACAAAAATCTATCTATCTCAGCCTTGAATATACTCAACATCTGAGCATCCACAACCCTCTGAGTGAAGAAATTCCTCCTAATCTCAGTCTTAAATGGCCTACCTCTTATTCTGAGACTATGATTCCTAGTTCTAGACACTCCAGCCAGGGGAAACAATCTCTCAGCATTTACCCTGTCAATCCAATGAGATCACCTCTCATTCTTCTAAACTCCAGAGAGTATAGGCCCATTCTACACAATCTCTCATCATAGGACAACCCTCTCATCCCAGGAATCAATCTAGTGAACTTTTGTTGCACCGCCTCTAAGGCAAGTATATCCTTCCTTAAATAAGGAGACCAAAACTGTGCACAGTACTCCAGGTGTGGTCTCACCAAAGCCCTGTACAATTGTAGCAAGACTTCCTTACTCTTGCACTCCAACCCCCTAGCAATAAAGGCCAACATGCCATTTGCCTTCCTAATTGCTTGATGTACCTGGATGCTAACTCCCTGTGTTTCTTGTACTAGGACACCCAAATCTCTCTGAACACCAACATTTAATAGTTCCTCACCATTTAAAAAAAATCTGTTTTTCTATTCTTCCTATCAAAGTGAATAACCTCACATTTCCCCACATTATACTCCATCTGCCACCCTATTGCCCACTCACTTAACCTGTCTATATCCCTTTGCAGGCTCTTTGCATCCTCCTCATATCTTACTTTTCCACCTAGCTTTGTATCGTCAGGAAACTTGGATACATTGCACTCGGTCCCTTCATCTAAGTCATTAATATAGATTGTAAATAGCTGAGGCCCAAGCACTGCTCCTTGCGGCACCCCATTAGTTACAGCCTGCCAATCTGAAAATGACCCGTTTATCCCTACTCTCTGTTTTCTGTCTGTTAACCAATCCGCTATCCATGCTAATACATTACCCCCAACTCCATGAGCTCTTATCTTGCTTAACAAACTTTTATGTGGTACCTTATTGAATGCCTTTTGGAAATTCAAATATACTACATCCACTGGTTCCCCTTTATCTACCCTGCTAAATCCTCAAAAACGCTTAACAAATTTGTTAAACATGTTGACTTTGCCTAATCATATTTATGATTTTCTAAGTACCCTGTTACCACTTCCTTAATAAAGGATTCCAGCATTTTCCCAATGACTGATGTCAGACTAAATGGCCTGTAGTTCTCTGTTTTCTCTCTCACTCCTTTCTTGAATAGCAGGGTTACATTTGCTGCTTTCCAATCCACTGGGACCATTCCTGAATCTAGGGAATTTTGGAAGATCACAACTAATACATCCACTATCTCTGCAGCCACCTCTTTTAGAACCCAAAGGGGTCCAGGGGATTTGTCGGCTTTTAGTCCCATTAGTTTCTCAAGTACTTTTTCTCGACTGACATTAATACTTTAAGTTCCTCGCTCTCATTAGCCCCTTGGTTCACCACTATATTTGGTATGCTTTTTGTGTCTTATACTGCGAAGACAGATATAAAATATTTGTTTAAGGATAAGGGGTAAGCCATATAGGACAGAGATGAGGAGGAATTTCTTCACCCAGAGAGTGGTGAACCTGTGGAATTCTCTACCACAGAAGGCAGTAGAGGCCAATTCATTAAATATATTCAAGAAGGAGTTGGATATATTTCTTAAAGCTGAAGGGATCAAGGGATATGGGGAGAAAGCAGGGACAGGGTACTGAATTTGGATGATCAGCTATGATCGCATTGAATGGCGGAGCAGGCTCGAGGGGCCGAATGGCCTACTCCTGCTCCGATCTTCTATGTTTCTATGTTTAAAGTCTCTGCCATTTCCTTGTTCCCCAATATAATTTCTCCTGTCTTAGCCCCTAAGGGACCAATGCTTACTTTTGCTACTCTCTTCCTTTTTAGATACTGGTAGAAGCTCTTACAATCTGTTTTTATATTTCTTGTTAATTTACTTTCATATTCTATTTTTTTCCTTTATTATTTTTTTGGTCATCCTTTGCTGGTTTCTAAAGCTCTCCCAATCTTCAGGATTACTGCTATTCTTCACAACATATTTTAATCTAATACTATCCTTAACTTCTTTAGTTAGCCACGGATGGATCACTTTTCCTGTGGAGTTTTTATTTTTCAATGGAATGTATATTCATTGAGAATTTTGGAATATTTGATTACATGATCACCACTGCTTATCTACTGTCATACCTTTTAATTTAATTTCCCAATCTACCTTAGCCAACTCACCCCTCGTACCTACAAAATTGGCTGTGTTTAAGCTTAAGACTCTAGTGTCGGACTTAAGAAAGTCACTTTCAAACTCAATGTGAAATTCTATCATATTATGATCACTCTTTCCTAGAGGATCCTTTACTATAACATTACTAATTAACCCTCTCCCAGAGATGTTGGGGAACATAGGGTCTAATGAGAGGGAGGAACTGAATTAAATCAGTATTTGTAGGGAAATGGTGTTAGGGAAATTGATGGGATTGAAGGCCGATAACGTCCCAGGGCCTGATAATCTACATCCTAAGGTACTTAAGGAAGTGACCCTGGAAATAGTAGATGCATTGCTGGTCATCGTACAAAATTCTATAGATTCTGGAACAGTCCCCATGGACCGAAGGGTAGCTAATGTAACCCCACTATTTAAAAAAGGTGGTAGAAAGAAAACGGGGAATTATAGACCGGTAAGTCTGACATCGGTAGTGGGAAAAATGCTAGAGTCCATTATAAAAGATGTAATAGCAGAGCACTTGGAAATCAGTGACAGGATCGGACAAAGTCAACATGGATTTACAAAAGGTAAATCATGCTTGACTAATCTACTGGAATTTTTGATGATGTAACTGGTAGAATAGATAAGGGAGAACCAGTGGATGTGGTGTATTTGGACTTTCAGAAGGCTTTCGCTAAGGTCCCGCATAAGAGACTAGTGTGCAAAGTTAAAGCACATGGGATTAGGGGTAAGGTACTGACTTGGATAGAGAACTGGTTGGCAGACAGGAAGCAAAGAGTTGGAATAAACGGGTCTTTTTCCGAGTGGCAGGCAGTGACTAGTGGGGTACCGCAGGGATCGGTGCTAGAACCCAGTTATTCACAATATATATTAATGATCTAGACGAGGGAACTAGATGTAATATCTCCAAGTTTGCAGACGACACAAAGCTGGGTGGGCGTGTGTGCTGTGAGGAGGATGCAGAGAAACTCCAGTATGATTTGGACAGATTGGGTGATTGGGTAGATGCATGGCAGATGCAGTATAATGTGGATAAATGCGAGGTTATCCATTTTGGTGGCAAAAACAGGAAGGCAGATTATTATCTCAACGGCAATAGTTTGGGAAAAGGGGAAGTGCAACGAGACCTGGGTGTCCTTGTGCACCAGTCGCTGAACGTAAGCATGCAGGTGCAGCAGGCGGTTAAGAAAGCAAATGGAATGTTGGCCTTCATAGCGAGAGGATTCAAGTACAGGAGCAAGGATGTCTTGCTGCAGTTGTACAAGGGCCTTGGTGAGACCACACCTTGAGTATTGTGTGCAGTTTTGGTCGCCTTATCTGAGGAAGGATGTGCTTGCCATGGAAGGAGTGCAGCGAAGATTCACCAGACTGATATCTGGGATGGCAGGAATGACGTATGAAGAGAGATTGGGTCGATTGGGCTTGTATTCGCTGGAGTTTAGAACAATGAAAGGGATCTCATTGAAACTTATAAAATTCTAACAGGACTAGACAGACTAGTCCTTGAGCAGTATGTAACTGAACCAACCAGGGGGCAGGCAATCTTAGATCTGGTCCTGTGTAATGAAACAGGTTTAATAAAAAATGTCCTAGTAAAGGATCCCCTTGGAATGAGTGACCATAATATGGTTGAATTCCAAATTCAGTTTGAGGATGAGAGAGTTAGATCTCAAACCAGCGTACTGAGCTTAAATAAAGGAGACTATGAAGGTATGAGAGTAGAATTGACTAAAGTGGACTGGGAAAACAGGTTAAAGTGTAAGACGGTACAAGAGCAGTGGTCTACATTCAAGGAGATATTTCACATCTTTCAAGATAAATATATACCACTGAGGAAAAAGGGGAATAAAAGAAAAGACAGCCATCCATGGCTTAGTAAAGTAATAAAGGATAGTATCCGACTGAAAACAAGGGCATATAAAGTAGCCAAATCTAGTGGGAGGATAGAAGATTGGGAAGCAGTTAAAAGCCAGCAAACAATAACTAAAAGATTAATTAAGAAAGGGAAGATAGATTATGAAAGTAAACTA
The DNA here is from genome assembly GCF_052327205.1 of Somniosus microcephalus. NCBI lineage: Eukaryota > Metazoa > Chordata > Chondrichthyes > Squaliformes > Somniosidae > Somniosus > Somniosus microcephalus. The sequence continues at coordinate 242,705,796 of NC_140990.1, forward strand.
GCAAAAAATATAAAAACAGATAGCAAGAGTTTCTACAGCTATATAAAAAGAAAAAGGGTGGCTAAAGTGAACGTTGGTCCCTTAGAGGATGGGACCGGGAAACTAGTGGTGGGGAACATGGAGATGGCAAAGACGCTGAACAAATATTTTGTATCAGCCTTTACAGTAGAGGACACTAAAAATATCCCAACACTGGACAAACAGGGGGCAATGGGGGGTGGGGAGGAGCTAAAGACGATTAAAATCACTAAGGAGATGGTACTCAGTAAAATAATGGGACTTAAGGCGGATAAATCCCCCGGACCTGATGGCCTACATCCTAGGGTCTTGAGATAAGTGGCGGTAGGGATTGTGGATGCATTGGTGATTATTTTCCAGAACTCCCTGGACTCAGGAAAGGTCCCGGCAGATTGGAAAACTGCTAATGTAACGCCCTTATTTAAGAAGGGAAGTAGACAAAAAGCTGGAAACTATAGACCAGTTAGCCTAACATCTGTGGTTGGCAAAATGTTGGAGTCCATTATTAAGTAAACAGTAACAGAGCATTTGGATAAACATAATTTAATAGGACAGAGTCAGCATGGTTTTATGAAGGGGAAGTCATGTTTGACAAATTTGCTCGAATTCTTTGAGGAAGTAACATACAGGGTGGATAAAGGGGAACCAGTGGATGTAGTGTATTTGGAATTCCAAAAGGCATTTGACAAGGCTCCACACAAAAGATTACTGATCAAGATAAGAAATCACGGGATTGGGGGTAATATACTGGCATGGGTGGAAGATTGGCTATCTAACAGAAAACAAAGAGTTGGGATAAATGGTTCATTCTTGGGCTGGCAATCAGTAACTAGTGGTGTTCCGCAGGGGTCAGTGCTGGGACCCCAACTTTTTACAATCTATATTAACGATTTGGAGGAAGGGACCGAGTGCAACATATCCAAGTTTGCCGACGATACAAAGATGGGAGTGAAGGCAATGAGTGAGGAGGACATAAAAAAACCTGCAAGGGGACATAGACAGGCTAAGTGAGTGGGCAGAGATTTGGCAGATGCAATATAATGTTGGAAAGTGTGAGGTTATGCACTTTGGCAGAAAAAATCAAAGAGCAAGTTATTATCTAAATGGAGAGAAACTGCAAAGTGCTACAGTACAAAGGGATCTGGGGGTCCTGGTGCATGAAACACAAAAAGTTAGTGTGCAGGTGCAGCAGGTGATCAGGAAGGCCAATGGAATCTTGGCTTTTATTGCAAGGGGGATGGAGTATAAAAACAGGGAAGTCCTGCTGCAGTTATACAGGGTATTGGTGAGGCCACACCTGGAATACTGCGTGCAGTTTTGGTTTCCATATTTAAGAAAAGATATACTTGCTCTCGAGGCGGTTCAGAGAAGGTTCACTCGGTTGATTCCGGAGATGAGGGGGTTGACGTATGAGGAAAGGTTGAGTAGGTTGGGACTCTACTCATTGGAGTTCAGAAGAATGAGAGGCGATCTTATCGAAACATATAAGATTGTGAGGGGGCTTGATCGGGTGGATGCGGGGAGGATGTTTCCACTGATGGGTGAGACTAGAACTAGGGGGCATAATCTTAGAATAAGGGGCTGCCCTTTCAAAACTGAGATGAGGAGAAACTTCTTCACTCAGAGGGTAGTAAATCTATGGAATTTGCTACCCCAGAGAGCTGTGGAAGCTGCAACATTAAATAAATTTAAAATGGAGATAGACAGTTTCCTAGCAGATAAGGGAATTAGGGGTTACGGGGAGAGGGCAGGGAAGTGGACGTGAGTCTAGATTCGGATCAGCCATGATCCTATTGAATGGCGGAGCAGGCCCGAGGGGCCGTATGGCCTACTCCTGCTCCTGCTTCTTATGTTCTTATGTAGATGCAGGAAGGATGTTCCCGATGGCGGGTGAGTCCAGAACCAGGGGTCACAGTCTAAGGATAAGGGGTAAGCCATTTAGGACAGAGATGAGGAGGAATTTCTTCACCCAGAGAGTGGTGAACCTGTGGAATTCTCTACCAAAGAAGGCAGTAGAGGCCAATTCATTAAATATATTCAAGAAGGAGTTGGATATATTTCTTAAGGCTAAAGGGATCAAGGGATATGGGGAGAAAGCAGGGACAGGGTACTGAATTTGGATGATCAGCCATGATCTCATGAAATGGTGGAACAGGCTCGAGGGGCCGAATGGCCTATTCCTGCTCCTATCTTCTATGTTCTATGTTCTCCACATAACTGAAGTCCATCATCTGTGGTATCATTCTGGTAAATCTCCTCTATACCCTCTCCAAGGCCTTGACATCCTTCCTAAAGTGAAGTCCCCAGAATTGGACACTACTCCAGATGAGGCTTAACAAGTGATTTATGAAGGTTTAGCATAAACTTCCTTGCTTCTTTTAGGCATACCAGCACCAGCATACAGGCCTACATGCTGGTGCCGGCTGCCTCAGGCCAAACCAATCTTGCAGTGGGGGCCTCAGATCGTCATTAGGCCCCTATTTGCTTATGCAAAGGGCCTAACCCCAGGTGGGCACTGCATGACGATTTTTTGGCACTTACGAATATGGCGAGTGGCGCGCCTCCGGCTCATAATGAGTTTGTGCTTCCTGACCACCAGATGGAGACATAGGAGGCTGTATAGTATTTTACCAAACATGTAGGTTTGTAAATGTTGTTCATTTGTTTCCCTCAATCTAATATATATATGGAATTTTTTTTAATTCGCTTATGGGATCTGGGCGTCGCTAGAAAGGCCAGCATTTATTGCCCATCCCTAGCCGCCTTCTTGAACCGCTGCAGTCCGTGTAGTGAAGGTACTCCCACAGTGCTGTTAGGTAGGGAGTTCCAGGATTTTGACCCAGCGATGATGAAGGATCGGCGATATACTTCTAAGTCAGGATGGTGTGTGACTTGGAGGAGAACTTGGAGGTGGTGGTGTTCCCATGCACCTGCTGCCCTTGTCTTTCTAGGTGGAAGAGGTTGCGGGTTTGGGAGGTGCTGCCGAAGAAGCCTTGGCGAGTTGTTTATGTTTATCTTCCTCCTAAGAGCAGAAATGTTAAGAGAGATTTAATAGAGGTGTTCACAATTATGAAGGGATTTGATAGAGTAAATAAGGAGAAACTCTTTCCACTGACAATAAGCAGAGTATGCAGATTTAAGGTAATTGGCAAAAGAACCAGAGGGGAGATGAGGAGACTTTTTTTTTTACACAGTGAATTGTTATGATCTGGAATGCACTGTCTGAAAGGGTAGTGGAAGCAGAGTCAACAGTAACTTTTGAACGGGAATTGGATAAATACTTGAAAAGGAAACATTTGCATGCCTATTGGGAAAGAGCAGAGGAGTGGGACTAATTGGATAGTTCTTTCAAAGAGCTGGCACGGGTACGATGGTGCAAATTGCCTCCTTCTGTGCTCTATGATTCTGAGTTTTGATACGTCTTGCATTTAAAATATTTTACCTTTCTAAATTTGCATAATCACTAACTTAAATAATAAACAGGGATTCGGTCCATTTGTCTACACTCTCTGTAGGATACTAGCAGAGGAAATACTTATTATTCCTGCTTTTTCTATTCATTGGTGTGCAGTAAACACCCCAGTATTATACACAATATTTATCTGGTGAGGTATAAAGTTCCTGTACTTATTATTGTTGCCTCAACTCCAATCTAATAAAACATGATGAAGGCCTGTATATCTCAATCTATTGTTATACAACACATTGGCAAATAATTATGCTTCCTTTTAAGACACTATGGGGGAGAAATTTGGTATCGCCCAATTTGGGGCGCAATTATCGGCTGGGCGAGAAGTTTAGCGCCTGATGCTAATTATCGCCTCCGAATGCAAACTTGGCTTCTATCACCCCGGAGGTGATTGGAGCGCTAAGTCAGGCGCTACACACCTCTCTTAAGGCGCAAAGGCCGAGGAGCAAGGCGCTACCTCAGAGCGCTGGCGAAGCTCATGTGATGTCAGTCAGCAATGGAGCACAGACACACTGGCGCCGGCCAGTTCTTAAAGGGGAGTGTCGATCTTGCTCTCCATCCACACCCTGCTCATTGCAGCCTTGAATCTCGGCCTGTAGAGACCTGTACATCAAATCTGCTGGAAAGAACAATGGAGAGGCCCAGGGAAAGAGCTCAGAGTGCAGCCCCCATAGTCTCTTCTAAATCGATGCAAGGAAGGTTAAATCAAAATGAACCTGCATAGTGCTGCTCAGTGCCCAAAATTCCTTCACACAGCGTTGACTCTCTCCAGACGTTTCTCTCTCTCAGAATGCGTGGTGCAAAAATGTCGCCGACAAAAAAGGCAGGAAGCGGCTGCCTTTAAATAGTGCTCCCCCAGTCCCTTCCCGACTGCAAAACGTTCCCCTCAACCTGTCGTTGCTAGCGGCAGGCGGAAAGACGGGGCGCCACTCAATATCTGGTCCAGGATGCTACCGGGGCATTGCACGCTCGACTGACGTCACGATCTGCGGGCGCAGGAGATCGTGGCAGTAGTGTTTAGTGCCGCCACAAAATGTCTGGTCAATTTTGTGAACAGCGCAAACATCGCCGCGCCAGGGCGCTAGTTGCTTTGCACCCCATTAGCGCCCTCTTAGGGCGCTAACGGGAGGCGTAAAGCAACCAAATTGTTCCCCCAAACTGTCATCAACCTAAGTGTGACCAAATTTACTCCAATTGCAGCATCTTTGTGCTAGGAAAAGCTAGATGCAAGAATGAAAGCTTATCCCTAATCTTCAACAGAGTTTATGATGCAGTAGTTGGGACAAGTTCCTTAGAGGGATGGTTTCAGTTAGTACAAGGTCTGGCCTTAGAGAAGAAAATTGATCAGATTCCTGTGTCTGCAGCAAGTTCTGCCTCATACTGTATATGAACATAGAGTAGCATTGCTCACAAGTCTGGAGGAAGATCACTGCTCACTGGTATGCTGCAAGCTGAAGGGGACTGAGTAAATGAAGAAATGAGGAAGGCATGTTGAGGAAATTATTGACTAAAATTCAGCCAGCTGATGTTAATGTATTTTCTCAGAATTGTGATCAGAATTCTGTTGTCATCATAATTCCAGAGGGGTTAATCATCTCTGTTAAAGTATCTGAAATGGTGTAGAAGCTGAGGCTCAGCACAATCGGATAACATCAGTTGAATTGCTGGTTAATAAAATAGAGAAAACTGTTTAAATGCCTGCAGAAGGGATAACCTTTATTAAAACCATTCATCTTTTTAAGAACTGCTGTCAAGAAAAAACCTCTTCCACATAAACCTTTTGCTAGTGGCTTTGTCTATTCTAGCAATTTAGTAAAAGTCTTTAGTACAGCCATTCATGGTTCTAGTACAGGCTTGAGGTACAAAACATAACAAAACTCAAAGGATAAACTTGTGTCTTAAAAGAAAACATATAATGATATAATGACATGTCAATGTGTTGGATAACAATAATATTTTGTGCTGTAGAGAATCATGGTTCATTAATTTTGAGTTGGAGCACCTTTAGTGCAATTAAATGCGAAAACAGACTGTAAATATTCACAGTAACTGATTTCTTCACTACAAGGACTCACCACCTCACCAGATTGAGACAATATTTAACACTAAGAGTACAGTTATTCCAGTAATGCACATCATTGTATGTTTCCAAATCTTAAGTTTAAGGTGGTTAAGCAAAGTAACAGCTAACCTTTTACTGAATATGAACAGCAAAATATAATGGTACAGTTCAAAAGAAATGATTGATAAAATACACCTTCCTTACATTAGCAACTATTAAGCTCTTCTATTTTGACTTCAGCAAAAAGTGCTGTTGTAAAGTTCTTCAATGCAGTTATTGCTAGTAAGATTAGTTGTCTAATTTATTCTTGATTAAGATTGTAGCTATGCTGTTGCTTTTGCTTAATTGTAAAGTGGTTTCCACTTCATAGTGATGAGAAAATGACAATATATCTCTAGAATCAGATCCAGATCTGACTCCGGAATGGTGTGGTGTGAAACCATCTTAGAGAGTTGGTTTTGACACTGCATGCATTTAGTATAATGTCAAACTAGGTTAAAGAGTGCTCATGGAGTCAATTAAAAACATTTCAGCCTAGAAATTGGAGGTGTTACCACTTGCCGTTAAGGCCCATTTTGGAAAAAATAAGGCAGCTGTCTCACTTCTGCTCAGTGCCGGCGGGTCCTACGGTGGCCCCCATTTTTGGCTGGGTGGCAGTGCTGCCAATTTCTGCACTTGATGGGGATATGTAGATTATGCAGATTGTGACATCAGTGAGAGTGCAACGCTCAGCTGACGCCCGATCTGCCATTTTTGAGTGCGCCATTCCACTTACCGGCCTGTGTTAATTACACCAGCTGACCAAGTGTTCACATTGCAGGAAGAAGCCTCCAGCCGTGCTATTTAAAGGGATCATCAACAACATCGTGCAGCTGACATGCTTTTTCAGTGTGACTGGCTCTATGTAACTTTCTGCAACTCTAACAGCTTTATAAACTTCTTTCAAGGTCCTAAAGTGACAAGGATTGTTAGTGCAAGTGGAGAACACCTTCATTCTTATTTAAAGGCTTCCACTCACTTAATGTGCAGTTGGTGTGTGACCACGCCCAGCGCTTCCTGATGGTCAATGCTCACTATCCCGACAGCAGTCGTGGTGCCTTCATCCTGCATCAGTCCAGCGTGCCAGCAATCTCAAGGGTAGCTGCTCGGAGACAAAGGCAATCCCTTAGTGCCAGTTGTTCATGTGTTCCTTCCTACTCTAGTGCGCCTAGGCAGTGCTCCATCACTGGCCGCAGCATGGCTGGTGGAAGGCTGCTGCGTTTCCATCGGGGACACTGCAGATGGCCTTAAAGGTTGACCTCGACCAGGTGTGGACCTAGAAGCCCGGCTGCAGACTGCACCACCTCGGCATGGGCGGTGTAGTGTATGTGCCTTTAAGTCAGAACTACTTTTACAGCTCCTGTATACTGTAGTACCGGCAGTGACCACACTGGTATATAAGCTTTGCGCATGCCTCTGTACCCCCAGTCTAGAGACTACCCTCCTCCAGTAAAGACCTGTTTATTGTTAATGTACAGCATCCGTGTGATTATTTAATAATAGCATATCCACTGAACCACGGATCCAACAGGCGGCAGCAGTCTTGGCTGGCTTGCTGACGGACAGTGGAGAGGCAATGGCGGAGTGGCAGTGGTGGGAGTAGGAATGCTGTCATCCTGAGAGAGGACAGCAGGTTCCTGCTCCATAGAGCCACTGCCACTCCCCTGGGGCGTCACCTCAGCATTTCTAGCAATCTGTTGGAGGACAGATTGCTCGCCTGCTGCGACAACCTACAAGCCCCTTTCAAGTTTGGGTTCCACCAAGCCCACTCCGTTCCCGACCTCATTACAGCCTTAGCCCAAACATGGACAAAGGAGCTGAATTCCAGAGGTGAGGTGAGAGTGACTGCCCTCGACATCAAGGCAGTATTTGACCGAGTGTGGCATCAAAGAGCCCTAGTAAAACTGAAGTCAATGGGAATTGGGGGGCTAACTCTCCACTGGCTGGAGTCATACCTAGCACAAAGGAAGATAGTTGTGGTGGTTGAAGGTCAATCATCACAGCCCCAGGACATCGCTGCAGGAGTTCCTCAGGGCAGTGTCCTAGGCCCAAACATCTTCAGCCTCTTCATCAATTACCTTCCCTCCAACATAAGGTCAGAAATGGGAATGTTCACTGATGACTGCACAGTGTCCAGTGCCATTCACAACTCCTCAGATAATGAAGCAGTCCATGCCCGCATGCAACAAGACCTGGATGACGTTCAGGCTTAGGCTGATAAGTGGCAGGTAACATTCGCGCCACAGAAGTGCCAGGCAATGATTATCTCCAACAAGTGAGAGTCTAACACCGCCCCTTGACATTCAATGGCATTACCATCACCAAATCCCCCACCATCAACATCCTGGGGATCACCATTGACCAGAAACTTAACTGGACCAGCCACATAAATACTGTGGCAACAAGAGCAGTTCAGAGGCTAGGTATTTTGCGGCGAGTGTCTCACCTCCTGACTCCCCAAAGCCTTTCCACCATCTACAAGGCACAAGTAAGGAGTGTGATGGAATACTCTCCACTTACCTGAATGAGTGCAGCTCCAACAACACTCAAGAAGCTCGACACCATCCATGACAAAGCAGCCCACTTGATTGGCACCCCATTCATCACCTTAAACATTTACTCCCTCCAGCACTGACGTACCGTGGCTGCAGTGTGTACCATCTACAAGATACACTGCAGCAACTCGCCAAGGATTCTTCGACAGCACCTCTCAAACCTGCGACCTCTTCCACCTAGAAGGACAAGGGCAGCAGGCGCATAGGAACACCACCACCAAGTTCCCCTCCAAGTCACACACCATCCTGACTTAGAAGTATACCGCCGATCCTTCATTGTCGCTGGGTCAAAATCCTGGAACTACCTACCTAACAGCACAGTGGCAGTACCATCACCACATGGACTACAGCAGCTCAAGAAGGCAGCTCACCATCACCTTCTTAAGGGCAATTAGGGATGGACAATAAATGCTGGCCTTTCCAGCGACGCCCACATCCCATAAATGAATTTTTTAAAAACTCATAAACCCAGCCACAATGGCAGACGTCTGAGCTTACACTGCAGCAGTGAGACGTTGGGTCATTTTCTCCTGTGCTGCAATGGAATCTGTGACATTGCCCATCACACACAGCATCATGGCTGGATCCACAAGGTCTTTCCTGGAGTGGTCTATCATTTCCAGCCTGGAAATCATGGGCTCCAAGCTCGGCACAAAGCTCTGTCCAAAGTTGGAGCTGGACTCCCCCATGCTCCTTAATACTGCCATTGCACCTATGATATCCGTGTGGATGTCCATCACCCTTTTTCTGACGGCCACCCTATCAAGGTCATCATCTGAATTGTGTGCTGCAGAACTTGCACAAGAACTCACCCTCTGGGCAGCTGGTCCCCGAGCTACCCTTTCCCCCTGGCCTTGCAGCAGCCGACTCGTGCCCGGTGCCTCACCATGTGCAGATCCCGCCTCTATACTACCCTCTATATTTCGCGCACTGCCAGTTTCTGAGCTGGTGTCTGCGAGTGTCAGATGCAGTGACAGTGTGCCTGCTTCTTCATCTCCACTTTCCTCCATGACCTTCGAGGACAGGCTGTGTTGGTGGCACTTCTTGGGTATTTGAAAGCAGAAAGGCACAAGAACGGGTTGTGGTGAGGCAACATGTGGAAAGCAAGATATCCTTATAACATTAGTAGCTTGTAAGTGAGAAGAAATTGTGGGATATGGGGGAAGTGGGATGTGAGAAGAAGAATTAGGAATGAGCATATCGTTATTGTCCACAAGGGCTTCAACTTTGTACATTGCCACAGCCTCGGTGACTTCCCCTCCAATGATGTCGAGCACGGTCTCCTCCAACGATGTCGAGCACGGTCTCCTCCGGTTGGCTCAAAGCCTGTAAAGTGGCTGGGGTGCTTCCCGTCTGCCGCTGCTCCTGGCGGTTGTGAGTAACCTTGGCCTCCAAGAGAAAGGAAAGTGTGTCAGTGAGTGTGGTGCAATGTGTTTGGGTGATGTGCCTGCCATGGTTGAATAACTGTCAGTGTGTGCAAGGTGTGAGATGTGAGTGTGAGTGTTGGTAGGTAGATATTATTGGTGGGTGAGTGATGGGGGTGTGGTGCATTGAGCAGTGTTGTGGTGCAGATGGTGGGATATGGCATTTACTGAAGCCTTCGCTCACCTTGACCTGTCGTGTGAGGTCATTAAACTTCTTGCAGCACTGGATCCAATACTGACACTGTTGGCTGTGACGTACACAGCTATCTCTTGCCACAGCCTTCTGGAAGTGTGCTTTGATGGCTTCCTGCCGGAACAGGACACCGTGGGAGAAACATTCGGTTGGTTTGCGCCTCCCGTTAGCACCCACCTGTTGAGCGGTGAGCCAACCAGCATTTAGCGCTGAGATCAGCACTCCAATCATGTAAAAGAGTAGGCAGCATGAATTTTGCCTGCACCACTTTGAACGGGTGTAGCCACATAACGCTGGCCCTTGAGACCACCCGTTTTCAGGCCATGTCCAATTTCTAGGCCATACTGGTTGGGAGCAGAGCTCTGCACAAGTTTGTTAGCATGCATGTGCAGAGTTCTTTCATAGTTGTGGGAGTGCAATTCACAGTATGATATAGATGCAGCCAGCTGCCAACCTATTCTCTGCAGCTATTTATCTGAGTAGCACAATACAGTTGCAGCCTAACTTAGAAAGCACAATGATCAAATGTCATTCTGCAAAATGTGACCTCACCAGTCAGCGATTATCTTGTAAACATATATCCACCAAAGCTTTCTTTAATCAGGCTGCATGCACTTTTGCCTACTTAGAAATAAAGAATAATTAATTATTTTTCAACACAACTGAAAAATATAAGCGGTCAGTAGATTTGCTTTCAGTTTACAAGTCCAGCCCTGAGAGCGCAACCAAAAGCTCCAGAGACAATGGGGCCGAAATTGGGCTCAGTGGCTCATATGAGATCCCTTAGGTTCCAAAATTATATCTGTGGCGCACGCGCGCGCACACTTCTGCCGCAAAGTACGCCAGACGCCATACTGGTAAAGGGGTGAGCGCATGCATCTCACATCCGCTGGCAGCATGCAGAGCAGGCAGATCATGATGTCCACTGATTTGAAGTCAGCACTGCCATTTTGGACCTCCATACTCCAGTTTACACCCTCTCTTAATCTCACTCAGCTGAACACGACATTGAGCAGCATGAAGCACCCCTCCACCAGTGCTATTTAAAGGGATCATCAACTACTTACAGGTTAGTTGCTGGTTTATTTCTTCTGGCTGTTGCAGCAATTCTATATGTTTTGGGTGCTTTCTATAGTTGTTTAGAGTTTCAATAGTCTACAGGGGGTGGTGTGGCAGGTGCTGAAGTACTTTTTGTTGGATCCGTGGTTCAGTGGATAGGCTATTATTAAATAATCACACGGATGCTGTACATTAACAATAAACAGGTCTTTACTGGAGGAGGGTAGTCTCTAGACTGGGGGTACAGAGGCATGCGCAAAGCTTATATACCGGTGTGGTCACTGCCGGTACTACAGTATACAGGAGCTGTAAAAGTAGTTCTGACTTAAAGGCACATACACTACAATTCCTCCCCTTTTAGATTAGTAGTACCCCTAATATTCAAATAACAATTAACATTTCAACATGTACATTAAACAACAAAAGTCCATTTATAGATTCAGTCTTTGGGGCGGCTTCCTGACCCTTTCGGGATAGCACCTTTCCGGAGGTTCTTGTTCTTGGTGCAGAGGCGATTCTGACTCCTTTTCATCGGGTAGTTCATCGGGTTCCACTGCTACTGGGTCTGAAGTAGATGCTACCGGTATGTCGGGTTCATCCCCAGGTACTCGAGACATGGGGTTGACACATTCCTGTGACACTAAGATCTGATCGACGTGGCGTCTCACAATGTTCTCCCCAACATCCACTGTGTACATTAATGGCCCCTGCCTTGTACATATCGTTCCGGGTTGCCATTTCTCTGTTCGATAGTCACGGGCCAAGACTGGTTGCCCTACATTGAAGCTCCTTGCCGGCTTCTCATTGATGTGCTGGAATTGTTTGTCCTCAACATTTCTTCGCACATTTGGTCTGAGCAAGTCCAAACGAGATCTCAACCTTCGGTTAAAGAACATCATGGCCGGGGTCTGGTTGGTAACTGCATGTGTCGCGTTTCGGTAGGCTAATAAGAAATTGTCCATCTTATGCTGCAGTGGAATTTCATCGTCGCACATGGCCTTGATCGCCTTTTTAAAGGTTTGTACGAACCTCTCAGCCAATCCATTTGTGGCTGGATGATACGGGGCGGATGTGTAATGCCTTACCCCATTCCTTCTCATAAATTTTTGGAACTCGTCGGACACAAACTGTGGTCCATTATCAGAGCAAATCTGCTCTGGCAAACCATTTCTGGCAAATATGGTCCGTAGGACTGCAATCGTTTTCTCTGTAGTGGTTGAAGACATTTTTATCACCTCAGGCCACTTTGAATGAGCATCCACTGCTATTAAGAACATTGAGTCCATGAATGGACCAGCGAAATCAATATGCACCCTTTGCCATGGAGAGGAGAGCCACTCCCATGGGTGTAGAGGGGCATGTGGTGGTGCATTTTGGACCTTCTGGCATCCTAAGCAGCTCTTAGTTAGGTCTTCGATTTGTTGATCGATTCCCGGCCACCACACATAAGCCCTAGCAAGGCTTTTCATTTTCACTCCCCCCAGATGACCTTCATGTAGCTCATTTAGCACTCTCTCCCTTAACTTGGGTGGAATCACCACTCTGGATCCACACATCACTGTCCCCTGGCATACTGACAGCTGTTCTCTTCTGGATGAGAATGCTGGCAACAGTGAGTCGCCATGTGTTGGCCATCCCCTCACCGTCAATTCATATACCCGCGACAGCGTCGGATCATTGCGGGTCTCCTTCTCTATATCCGCGTTTGTTACTGGCAATCGTTCAATTATGGATGAATAAAATATCTCGATAGGGTCCACCGCTGGTGCTTCCTCCACAGTAGGCAGTGGCAGGCGCGATAGCCCATCAGCGTTCCCATGCTGTTTCGTGCCTTTATATTCTATTTCATATTGATTCGCCCCTAGAAACAGGGACCATCTTTGTAACCGCTGTGCAGTCATCACTGGAATGCCCTTCTTAGGATTAAAGATGGAGACAAGTGGTTGGTGGTCAGTCAGCAAGGTGAACTTCTGCCCATGCAGATAGTGGTTGAATTTTTTTACTCCCCATACTAGGCTGAGGGCCTCCCTGTCAATCTGGGCGTAGTTGCGCTCGGCTGAGGTTAGTGACCGAGACGCAAAGGCTACTGGCCTCTCCAACCCGTCTGGGAATTTGTGCGACAGCACCGCTCCAATACCATAGGGTGATGCATCACATGCCAAACGAATTGGTAGTGCTGGGCCAACACCTCTTTTGATGTGATCAATTCTTTACACTTCTGGAAAGCTCGTCTACGTTCGTCATCCCACTTCCATGGTATCCCTGTTTGCAGTAGGGTGTTCAGCGGGTGTAATACCGTAGACAAATTTGGTAAGAACTTATGGTAGTAGTTTACCAGCCCGAGGAACGACCTCAGTTGTGACACATTTTCCGGTGCTGGAGCCTTGACTACTGCCTCAATCTTGTCAGGGGACTTATGTAACCCCTCTTCATCGATGACGTGGCCACAATACGAGATCTGTTTCTGGAAAAACTCGCACTTGTGGCGATTAGCTCGTAGCACATACTCCTTTAATCTGGTGAGCACCTTCTCCAAGTTGGCGAGGTGATCACCGTCATTTTCGCCCGTGACCAAGATGTCGTCCAAATAACACTGGGTCCCTGGAATCCCTTGCAGGACCTGATCCCTCGCCCTTTGCCAGATAGCCGGAGCCGAGGCTACTCCAAACACCAGCCAGTTGTATTGATAGAGACCTTTACGAGTGTTGATCGTAAGGTAATGTTTCGAAGCTTCTTCTACCTCCATTTGCAAATATGCCTGGGCTAGATCAATTTTGGTGAAGCATTCACCTCCAGATAGCGAGGCGAAAATATCCTCAATTCGTGGAAGCGGATATTGCACCGTGTGAAGGACTGGGTTCACTGTCACCTTAAAATCCCCACAGATGCGGACCTTCTTTGGTTCCCCAGGCGTATTACTCAACGACCTCTTCATTACAGGAACGATGGGTGTAGCCCACTCGCTCCAGTCCACTTTGAACAGTACTCCTGAACGTTCCAACCCTTCCAGCTCTGCTTCAACAGCTGGTCTGATCGCATAAGGCACTGGTCTGGCCTTCAGAAACTTTGGGCTTGCATTTTCCTCTATTTTAATCGTTGCTGTTATTCCTTTTAGTGTTCCTAGTCCCTCCTGGAACACTTCTTTTGTGTCAGTTAGCATTTTTGACAGTCGTCCATGTTGTGTCCGTGTGTTAATAGAGACACTGAAGACAGGAGTTGGTTTCACAGGTGTTTACTGAACAAAGTCTGGAGGGGAACTAACTGATACAACACAATATACAGGCTTATATAGCCCAAGTGGCCATTACCGGCATTACAGTACACAGGGGGCTCTTAAAGGCGCATACACTACAATTCCTACCCTTTTAGCCAACCAGTACATAATATTTTAAGTAATCATTAATTACATGTTACAAGAAAAATAATCTACACATTGCTGCAGTTAATCAATTATAAGTCAGTCTCTCTGGAGGCTTCCTGACTCGGTCCGGATAATGCCTCGGTGGTGTAGTAGTTTCTGGTGGTGTAGTAGGTTCTTTTGGCAAGGCTGATTCGGCTTGAATGCCAGTATCGGGTTCATCGGGTTCCAGTATCACCGGATCGGAGGTAGATACTATGGGTATCTCTACTTCATCATTAGGCGTATAGAGTTGTGGTGTAGGTTGTCCCTTTTCGGATGACTCTATGATTTGGTCAGCATGGTGCCGTATTATGCTTTCTCCAATGTCCACGGTATACATCAGCGGTCCTAGTCGTGTGCAGATAGTTCCAGGCTGCCATTTCTCGGTACGGTAGTCCCGGGCCAAAACTTGTTGACCTATCTGGAAGGTTCTAGTTGGCCTTTCATTCATGCCTTGAAATTGCCGGTTCTCCACGTCCCTTCTGATGTTTGGCTTGATCAAATCCAGCCGGCATCTTAGGCTTCTATTGAAGAACATCATGGCGGGAGTTTGGTTTGTAACCACATGTGTTGCATTCCTGTATGCAAACAAGAAGTTATCCACCTTATGCTGAAGTTTTATGTCTTCATTACCCATGGCCTTTATGGCCTTCTTGAAGGTCTGGACAAACCTTTCAGCCAATCCATTGGTGGCGGGATGGTATGGGGCGGACGTGTAGTGCTTAACCCCATTGTTTTTTAAGAACTTCCTGAATTCTTCGGACACAAATTGCGGTCCATTATCAGAACAGATCTGTTCAGGCAGCCCATTCCTGGCAAATATGGTCCTTAATACTGTGATGGTTTTTTCCGTGGTGGTGGAGGACATCTTTATTACCTCCGGCCACTTGGAGTGTGCATCAACCGCGATTAAGAACATTGAGTGCATAAATGGACCAGCAAAGTCGATGTGTACCCTTTGCCATGGAGATGAGGGCCACTCCCATGGATGTAGAGGGGCTTGTGGTGGGGCGTTTTGGACCTTCTGGCATCCTAGGCAGCTCTTGGTCATTTCTTCGATGTCTCCATCGATACCTGGCCACCATACAAACGCCCTGGCTAGGTTCTTCATTTTCACTCCACCCAGATGCCCCTCGTGAAGCTCCTTTAGAACTTTATCCTGGAGTTTGGGTGGAATCACCACTCTGGATCCACACATCAAGGTTCCTCGGCACACTGACAGCTGTTCTCTTCTTTGCGAGAATGCTGGCAACAGTGGTTCGCCATGTGCTGGCCATCCCTTCACTGTTAAATCATAGACTCGTGAGAGAGTCGGGTCATTTCTAGTTTCCCTTTCAATGGCA
Source organism: Somniosus microcephalus (assembly GCF_052327205.1). Classification (NCBI taxonomy): domain Eukaryota; kingdom Metazoa; phylum Chordata; class Chondrichthyes; order Squaliformes; family Somniosidae; genus Somniosus; species Somniosus microcephalus. Next base: position 242,721,358 of record NC_140990.1, read on the forward strand.
GAATTTGTTACTGGTAGACATTCGACTATGGTAGAGTGGAAAATCTCCACTGGGTCTACGGTAGGTGCCTCTTCTACCGTTGGCAATGGTAGGCGCGATAAACCGTCAGCATTCCCATGCTGTTTTGATCCTTTGTATTCTATGTTATATTGGTGTGCCCCTAGAAAAAGGGACCACCTCTGTAGCCTTTGCGCTGTCATAATGGGAACACCCTTTTTAGGGTTGAATATGGAGATGAGGGGTTGATGGTCAGTCAACAAGGTAAATTTCTGTCCGTGTAGGTAATGGTTGAATTTCTTCACTCCCCATACCAGGCTGAGTGCTTCCCTGTCGATTTGGGCATAGTTACGCTCAGCTGAGTTCAATGAGCGTGACGCAAAAGCTGTCGGCCGTTCCGAGCCATCAGGGAATTTATGCGATAATACTGCTCCTACGCCGTAAGGGGATGCATCGCACGCCAGTCTGATTGGCAGTGATGGGTTGTAATGAGCCAAAACTTCTTTGGACGTGATTAAGTCTTTGCATTTATGGAAGGCACGTTTACAGTCTTCGCTCCATTTCCAAATTACTCCTGTTTGTAGCAGTTCATTAAGAGGGTGCAGAAGAGTTGATAAGTTCGGTAAAAATTTATGATAGTAATTTATTAATCCCAGGAACGACCTTAAATGTGAAACAATTTCAGGTGCTGGGGCTTTTATGACCGCTTCAATTTTTTCAGGTGACTTATGCAACCCTTCCTTATTAATAATGTGGCCACAATATGATATTTGATTCTGGAAAAATTCGCACTTGGGGCGATTTGCTCGTAGGTCCCGTTCTCTCAGCCTAGTGAGCACCTGCTCCAAATTGGCAAGGTGCTCGTTGTCGTTTTCTCCTGTTACAAGGATGTCGTCTAGGTAGCATTGAGTCCCCGGAATCCCTTGGAGGACTTGCTCCATAGCTCTTTGCCAGATAGCTGGAGCGGATGCTACTCCGAAAACCAGTCGATTGTACTGGTACAGGCCTTTGTGTGTATTTATCGTGAGATACTTTTTAGAGGCCTCTTCAACCTCCATCTGTAGATATGCCTGTGCCAAGTCAATTTTGGTGAAACGTTTCCCTCCGGATAGTGAGGCGAAAATATCTTCTATCCTCGGAAGAGGATACTGTACCGTGTGAAGGACCGGGTTTACAGTTACCTTGAAGTCTCCACAGATGCGAATTTTTCTCTGTTCTTCAGATTTATCATTATTCAACATTTTCTTCATGACTGGGACGATGGCTGTTGCCCACTCGCTCCAATCTATTTTGGATAATACGCCTGCCTTTTCCAAATTCTCCAGCTCTGCCTCGACTGCTGGACGAATTGCGTATGGCACCGGTCTTGCCTTAAAAAACTTGGGAATTGCCGCATCTTCCACTTTTATTGAGGCGGTGATGCCTTTCAAGGTTCCTAGTTTCTCTTGAAACACTTCTTTGGCCTTGGCCAAGATGTCTTTTAATCGTTCAGGTATGACGTCATCATCATTTTTTTCCTTACTGGTCACCGTCAGTGCCTAAATGGAGTGCCAGTCTAAACGTATTTTCCTGATCCATTCACATCCCAACAGCGGTGGACCACCATCTTGTAGAACGTATAAATACAACTTTTGTATTTCCTTGCCGTTGTATACAACAGGCACCCTTATTTTTCCTTTGGGGTATATTTTCTGCCCCGTATATGTTTTCAAGATAATGGATGTGTCTTTTAAAGGTATATGCGGAAATAGCCGCTCGTAATCCCGTCGATTTATGACGGTCAGAGCTGATCCTGTATCTAGCTCCATTTTAACTGGGGACCCTGCTATCGTGAGGGTAACCCAAATGGTCTGGTCATCTTCTTTGGCAATTACATTATGTAATTTGAGACAGCTTAGTCTCTTGTTTTCGGAGTCGCTATCGCTCTTCTGGTCTTCGGAGCTACTGTCCGTCATCATTTGTACCTTTCTGTACTTTTCTTTATTGATTTTTTTTTTCCTGTCCGTGGATTTTTTTTTGTCCAGATTGGCATACCCGTGCAACGTGTCCAATCTTTACGCATTGCCTGCATGCTTTGTCCTTGAACCAGCAGTCCCTCTGGTCATGGGTGGATCTGCCGCAGCGATAACATCTCTCGAAACCCTGTGTCATTTCATGGGTGCCGAAGTCCTGTGTCTTTTGTTGTATCTTTGCAGCTCCTCTTGCGGCTGTTTCGTATGATACAGCCATACTGAAAGCCTTGTCCAGTGTTAAATCTTTCTCAGAAAGCAGCCTTTTCTGTGTTCCTTCACTTAGGAGACCGCAGACGAATTTGTCTCGAAGATAATCCGCTAGTCCTGCCCCGAATTGGCAGTGCTTTGATAGCTTTCTTAATTCGGTGAGGTAATCAGCGTTACTTTCATTCTTGTGTTGATTCCTCTTGAAGAATTTGAATTGTTCCGCTATCAGCAGCGGTGTTGGGTTTAAGTGCTCCTGTAGGGTATCAACAATTTCTTTAAAATTCTTGTCCTTTGGTTTGGCTGGAGTGATTAAGTTTCGTAACAGCCCGTATGTCTTTGCGCCCATTAGATTTAGAAGTACTGATGCTTTTTTATAATTTTCTATTCCATTTGCAGTGCAATATACCTCCACTAATTCCACATATGTGGTCCAATCCTCTATATCGTTATCAAAAGCATCAATATTGCCAGCCTTAGGCATCCTGGAAAAAAATGGCACTTCCCGCGCTTTTCTTTCTTTTCTGCAGAAAAGATATGGCACTTCCCACACTTCCCCACTGCTGCTGCCGATGACAACGCTGTTTTCCACGTTTTTAAAAATTTTTAAATTTTTATTTATTTATTTATTTATTTACAGGTGGAGACTCATTCCCGCCGGACTCTCTCTGCTAGGTCTGAACGCCGACCTGCTTGCAGCGCCGGCTGTCTCCCGAGTGCTCACTCCCCGTCTGTCACTGCTTGCCTCTGCCTTCGCTGCTTGGCCTCGCTGCACAGCCAGCCGCTGGAGCCCCAGCCCGATGCCCAGGAAGGATTATTGTAGTACCTGCCACCAGCTCGGCTAGCTGGTGAAACCACAGCTTTTTCTTTTTCTTGCTTCGACTTTGGACTTCAGAGGCATCGATGTCCTTGAGGTGCTGCCGAATTGCAGGTAAGTCCGTTTCTAATTCGTCGCCACTGTTGTGTCCGTGTGTTAATAGAGACACTGAAGATAGGAGTTGGTTTCACAGGTGTTTACTGAACAAAGTCTGGAGGGGAACTAACTGATACAACACAATATACAGGCTTATATAGCCCGAGTGGCCATTACCGGCATTACAGTACACAGGGGGGTCTTAAAGGCACATACACTACAGTCCAGGTGTGACATCGTCATCCTTTTTGGCCTCAACCTTCAGTGCCTGTATGGAATGCCAATCTAATTGTATCTTCCGGATCCATTCATGTCCTAGCAGTGGTGGTCCTCCATTTGGCAATACATATATATCCATTTTAGGTATTTCCTGGCATTTATATGTCACTTTCACCCTTATTTTTCCTTTGGGGTAGACTTTTTGCCCCGTATACATCTTCAAGACAATCTCTGTAGCTTTCAAGGCTATGTGTGAAAATAGCCGCTTGTAGTCTCTTTGATTTATGACTGTTAGAGCTGACCCTGTGTCCAATTCCATTTTCACTTGGACTCCGTCTATCTTGAGTGTAACCCAGATAGTCTGGTGATCCTCCATTTCTGTTACCTTATGTAGTTTCAGACAACCCAGCGCCTTGCTTCCGGAGTCTGTGTCACTTTTCTGTTCGTCTGAACCACTGTCCATCACCTGGTGTACCTTTTTGTACTTCTCCTGTGGAGATTTCTTCCTGTTGGTTTTCTTCCCAGACCTGCAGACTCTTGCTATGTGTCCTGCTTTCCCACACTATCTGCACACTTGGTCCTTGAACCAACAATCTTTCTGGTCATGTGTTGTTCTGCCGCAGCGATAGCACTTCCCTGTTCCATAGGACATTTCATTGGTGCCATATTCTTGCGGTCTCCGTTGTATCTCTGCAGTGCCCCTTGTGGCTGCTTCGTGTGATACAGCCATACTGAAAGCTTTGTCCAGCGTAAGGTCCTTTTCTGATAGAAGCCGTTTCTGGGTTCCTTCACTTTGTAGCCCACACACAAACTTGTCCCTTAACGTATCTGCTAGTCCCGCTCCAAACTGGCAGTGTTTTGATAGCTTGCGCAGTTCCGTTAGGTACTCAGCATTGCTTTCGTCTTTGTGTTGGTTCCTTTTATGGAACTTAAATCGTTCTGCTATCAGCAGCGGTGTGGGGTTTAAGTGGTCCTGTAGGATTTCTACTATGCTTTCAAAATTCTTGCTTACCGGCTTCCCTGGGGTTATTAGATTTCACAGTAACCCATAAGTTTTTGCACCCATGGAATTTAACAGAACCAGTGCTTTATTAGCATCTGGCACTTCATTCGCCCTGCAGTACACCTCAATACGTTCCACATATGTCGCCCAATCTTCGACTTCATTGTCGAACGTAGAGATACTGCCACTCTTCGGCATCCTTGGGTGTGAGTTAACTGTCACAAATGGCGCCTCCCGCGCTTCCCCTTCTTCTCCGCTGGCACAAAATGGCGTCTCCCGCGCTTTCCTTCCTTCCCGCGCTCACCCTTCTTCTCCGCTGCGGCTTCTAAAAATGGCGCCTCCCGCGCTCTTCCTTCTCCGCGGCTCCATGGCGTCTCCCCTTTCTTCACCCCGCAGACCCTGTTCAGCCCGTGAGCCCTGGCTGTGTTCTGCGCGTTCTTTTTATATTTTTTGACGCCGCTCAGTCTAGAACCCAGCTGTTTCTTTACCCTCTCTCTCTCCGGTTTGTTTTCTTTCTCTCGATGCCGCTCGGTGTTCAACCCCCGGCTGCGCCCTGCGCTCTTCACCCTCTGTCTTATATAGGCTTAAAAAAAGTAATTAGGAAGACAGAGAGGAACTACGAATTTAAATGATTAAGAAACATAAAACAAAATAATAAAATATTGTACAGGAGCATAAATAAAAAATGGAAAGTTGGGATGGAAATAGGGCCACTAAGGGCTGGTCAGGATAAAATCACAGGCAGCGATAGTGAAATGGCAGGAATATTAAATCATTATTTTGCTTCAGTAATTACCAGGGGAACGGGTCAGGTGGGCACGACATCAGAAGATGATATTAGAAATGATATAACTGCATTTAAAATAAAAAGAGGAGAAATATTTAATAAACGAATCAAACTCAAAGAGGATAATACCCCTGGTCCAGACGGATTGCATCCACGCATTTTAAAAGAATCTAGGGAAGAGATAGCAGAGGCACTATTACACATATTTAATAATTTGTTAGAAAAAGGTGTAGTTCCAGAGGACTGGCAGATAGCTAACATTAAAAAGGGAGATAAAACATGTCCAGGGAACTATAGACCAGTCAGCTTAACATCGGTAATAGGAAAAATAATGGAATCCCTACTAAAGGAGAAAATAGAAAAACATCTAGAAACCAAAAATATAACAATGAATAGTCAACATTGATTTCAAAAGGGAAAGTCTTGCTTGACCAACCTCATTTAATTCTTTGAAGAGGTAAAAGAGAGAGGGGACAAGGGTAATGTAGTAGATGTCATATATCTAGATTGTCCAAAAGGCCTTTGATAAGGTACTACATAATAGACTAATGAATAAGGTTAGAGCATGCAGAGTCAGGGGACAAGTAGCAGAATGAATAGCTAGCTGGCATCAAGACGGAAAGCAGGGAATAGAGGTAAAGGGTAGCTATTCGCAGTTGGGAAGTGGGGTCCCACAAGGATCAATACTGGGAGCTCAATTTATATTAATGATTTAGATTTTGGAATAAAAACACAATTTCTAAGTTTGCGGACAAAGAGGAACTTTTCCCCTTAGTAGGGGGGTCAATAACAAGGGGGCATAGATTCAAGGTAAGGGGCAGGAGATTTAGAGGGGATTTGAGGAGGAACTTTTTCACCCAGAGGGTGGTTGGAATCTGGAACTCTCTGCCTGAAAGGGTGGTAGAGGCAGGAACCCTCACAACATTCAAGAAGCATTTGGATGAGCACTTGAAATGCTATTGCATACAAGGCTATGGACCAAATGCTGGAAAATGGGATTAGACTGGACAGGGATTGATGGACGGCGCAGACACGATGGGCCGAAGGGCCTCTTTCTGTGCTGTAAAACTCTATGGCCTAGAAATTCACTGGCCTTAGCGCCGCTTTTGAGGCGCTAGAGGGCCTAGCGGCGAAGTTATGGCCAGTTTTGAAATTGACAGGGGCCCTAAATCGGCGTTAGGCCGGTAGCGCTGCGCCGGCACCGATGACGTCATCGGTGTGCGCAGCGTCCCGGTTGCCATGGTAACCCGCCCGAACTCGGAAATTGAGTTGCGGCCGCCTCGCCCGTGGCAGCCGCAAGCAACGTTCTGGCAGAGGTGCCTTACAGAACGTTGCGCCGGCGCATTAAAGGCCCCGCGGCGGCCGGCCGCTTTCCCGCCGCCCGCCTGGCCGCAGCTCCCTCCCCGGACTTCCCCCCCCCCCCCCCCCGGAACAGAAGCAAGCCCGGCACTTGTCCGAGGTGCCGGGCTCATTTTTAAAAAGATTATCGCGGGCCGCGGCCGGGTGCAGGCAGCTCCTCCTTAAGGGAAGGAGGAGGCCTGCACTTCCCGAACCTGCCGCACCGCAGCGGGCGCCGCAGCGCCGGAATAGCGCCAAAATTCAGCGCATAGCGCCAGTTTTCAGGCGCTAACAGCTTTCAGCAGCGCCGGCAGCCGTTTGGGCGCAGAAGTAGTGAATTTTTGGCCCGCCCAGCGCGACTTAGCTCCGGCACTAACTTCCGGCGCTAAAGCCGTCGCTGCGCCAAAACCCAATTTCTAGGCCTATGACTCTATGGGCTAGATTTTCAGTTTAGGCAGTTTTGGGGCGCTAACTTTAGCGCCCGCCCGAAGTTAGCGCCCGCCCCAAAGTAGCGCCCCGTTGCCGGGAATTCAGTGGCTTCGCCCTAAGAGGTTGGTGGAGCGCTAAAAGAGGCGTTCCACTACTCTCTTTAGGCGCTAAGCCGGCGGTCCAGAGGGATAGCGCCCAGGCGGGGCGCAGCACGGGTGCGGTCATTTTTGCACTGACAGCAGACCCCGTGGTGCCGACCAGCTCTTAAAGGGGGAAGGGACGAATTGGTCTGCTGCCACGCCCTGCACACTGCAGCCTTGCAAAGAGGCCTCAACACTACTGCTCAGCCCCAGGGAGTCATGGCAACGCCAGAGAAGGCCCGTCAGCGTGCCCTGCGCTTCTCAGAGGGTGATCTGGACATCATGCTCACAGCTCTGGAGGTGAGGCGCAAGATCTTGTTTCCAGACAGTGGGAGGAATCCAACCCACCACGACTACACCAAAGCCTGGAAGCAGATCGCCCAGAGGGTGACATTCACCGGCGAGGCCCCCAGGACCCACACACAATGCCGTAAGAAGTACAACGATCTGACCAGGATTGTGAGGGTGAGTAGCCTTTCCAGTCTCCTCCTCATTCTTGCATGTACACCTGACATGATGGGCAAAGGGACCTGAAAGTCCTTTTGGCCAGCCCTCAGCCAGCAGCATTGGGACAGTCATGAGCATCAAATGGCCATTCGGCACTCTACACTTTGGCCAAGCTATTCCACCATGGGAGGCAGTGCACACTACATCAGGGCTTCACTCTGTCCAAGCTATTCCACCATGGGAGGCAGTGCACACTACATCAGGGCTTCACTCTGTCCAAGCTATTCCACCATGGGAGGCAGTGCACACTACATCAGGGCTTCACTCTGTCCAAGCTATTCCACCATGGGAGGCAGTGCACACTACATCAGGGCTTCACTCTGGCCAAGCTATTCCACCATGGGAGGCAGTGCACACTACATCAGGGCTTCACTGCGCCCTTACAGCCCGTCCTTTCTCTTGCAGGCTAAAGTAGCGTTTAATCGCCAGGCCCGTGCCAGGGGTGGCCGCGCCAAGCTGCAGAAGCTCACTCGGCTGGAGGAGCGCGTGTGTGTGCTCATGGGAGCACGTGTGATTGTCCCCACAGCGTGCGGTGTATCCGACCCTCCACTGCCCGGCAATGGTAAGGACCTCGCCTTTTGGCCCTCTCGCGTCGCACTGGCCCATCCGAGCTACCTCCTTTGCCACTGTCCCACCAATGCGCTGAATCCCACCAGTCCTAACTCCCTCGCTGACGCCGTCTCCTCACTCTGAAGCTACTCTTGTGCATTCCTGCTTTCAGCTGGTGACGACCAGGACCCTGAGGCTGCCAGTGACAGCACCTCCAACCAGGAGGAGGAGGAGGAGCAAGCCGGACCTTCGGGGGAACAGTCACGTCCCGCAGGAGAGGAGGAAATGCTCGACACCTCCTCACTGGACGAGTGCCTGGAGGAACTGTCGCAGGGCAATGCAGCTTCTGGGACCAGTGGCGTCCAGCCACCCAGCAGCCGTGCGCGTGGCCCGCGGCCTTCCCCCCAAAGGGGGGAAGGATCAGAGGGGAGTGCTGCTGCTCGGCAAACTCGCCGTCACCAACGCGGCAAGGGTCCCCTAGTTCGGCCCCCTCCTCCCCAGCGGGAGAGTCGCGACTCCAGTCCGGACACCTTCACTTCGGAGGAGGTGCGGAAGCTCGATCAGATGGCCGACGACTCGGACCGGCGCCACACGGAGCTCATGAGCGTGGTGGGGCGCATGCCTGAGGCCATCGAGTCGCTGGCGACCAGTGTGCGCGAGTTCGGGGCAGCAACTGCCGCGACTGGCCGCATGCTAACTGATGCCGTCAAGACCCTGGCGGATGTGATGCGCGCGCACACCAGGACCAGAGGGCCACTCACTGCTGCCACACGCGCTGTCTCAGGCAGGCATCGCCAGGGCAGGCGCCGCGCTGGACCATCCCAGCAAGCCGGCCGTCGGCTGATTGCTGCGGATCCTGCAGTGCGGGCCCGGCCGAGTGCCACCGCGCCACAGCACCAGCCAGCGCATCCCAGACGCCAGCTGGCCCACATTGCACCATCCGTCGCCGCCATTCCCCCTCTGGGGCGTCAAGGGCAAGCGGCTGCAGCTGATGGTGGCCAGGCTCAGGCGCGCCACTCAGGAGACGGCCCCTCGAGGCCCAAACGCCGTGTAGGCCGCCCCCCAGTGGCATCTGGCGGAAGGGCATCTGAGCCTCAGGCGCCTTCCCCCAGCCTCGCAGCAGCCACTGGGCAGAGCTTGCGAAGGAGCAGCAGGCAGGGCAGGGGAGGCAAAATGCTGGCCAAGGTCTCGCCCTCGCGGGCCACTCAGTAGAGGGTGTGGCCAGCTTTCCTTTAATATGGCGGTGGCCATCTTTATTTTGCCCATGGTTGTGCTTTTGGAGGGCTTTTTTTTTGCGTTAGGCCGACGTTGAGGCCCGGTTTCAATAAAGGTGGAGTGGCTCCTCCCCAGTTTGTGGGAGTGAGTCGTTTGTTGGGCTTTTTGTGGGGCCCGTTTATTGTTTTTGGGGATTCATGTGGGAAGGGCTTTTCATTTTTGTTTAATAAAAAATTATCTTTATTCATGCAGTCTCCATGGTTGTTCTTCTTAGTGTTTGTTGGCTTCGCCGGCTGAGGGCTTGCGGAGCGGCTGCATTCATCTTCCCTCATGGCCCCTGGCCATTCCCTGACAGGGGGCTTAGAAGTACCGTGTAATAAGGTGGCGTCGTGCGGCCCTTGGCCCTGGTCGCTCCCTCCTGGGAACGTACTCCTGCTCCTCCTCCTCCTCCTCCTCCTCCTCCTCATGCTCCTCATGCTCCTCCTCCTGAGGTGCTGGTCCAACGTCAGGTGGCAGTGCCTGAGTCCTGCGGATAGCCAGGTTGTGTAGCATGCAGCAAACCACCACAAATTGGGAGACCCGGTCCGGCGAATACTGGAGAGCTCCTCCGGAGCGATCAAGGCAGCGGAACCGCTGCTTGAGGACCCCAATAGTTAGCTCGATGATGTTGCGGGTGGTTTGATGGCTCTCGTTGTAGGCCTCTTCAGCAGCGGTCCTGGGCGCGCGGAGCGGGGTCATGAGCCAGGTGCACAAAGGATAGCCTTTGTCCCCGAGTAGCCATCCTCTTGGGGGAGGCTGTGCCTGGAACATGTCATGCACAGTACTCTGCCGCAGGATAAAGGCATCGTGGCTGCTGCCTGGGAAGCTGGCATTGACTGCCATGATGCGCTGCTTGTGGTCACAGACCAGCTGCACATTCAGAGAATGGTAGCCCTTCCTGTTGCGATACTGCTCGCCATGCTCCAGAGGGGCCCGCAAAGCCACATGCGTACAGTCAATGGCGCCCTGCACCAAGGGGAATTCCCCGAGTCTGGAAAATCCCAATGCGCGCTGATGCTGGCTCTCCAGGGCCATGGGGAAGGAGATGAATTGGCTTCTCCTTCTGAACAGTGCTTCGGTCACCTGGCGGATGCAGCGATGCGCGCCGTACTGGGAGATGTTTGCTATGTCCCCAGCAGCGTATTGGAAGGAGCCGGTGGCATAGAAGTTCAATGCCACTGTCACCTTCACTTCCACCGACAGAGACGTCCTGCACCTGAGCTTTGGCCGCAGATCTCGGCGAAGCAGGTGGCAGATCTCTGCAATCACCCCCTTCCGGAATCGGAGCCTTTTAACACATCGCGCGGCACTCATGTTTAGGTAGGAGCGCTGCTGGCGGTATAGCCTGACTGGGTAAGGCCTACGTGGCCGACGCCTGTAGCCCCCTCTGCCTCTAGCCAGGGCTGCCCCTCTCACAATACGTCTGCGAGCCCTACGGACATGGAGCTGCAGCTCCGCGTTGGCACCCCATGCAACCCCCATCAAATCCTGGCAAACACTCTAATTTCCAAATGGCCACTTGCAGCGCTGTTGCCTGAGTCCAAAAATACCTGGCTCTTGCTGCTTGAAACCAGTTAGCTATCCTCCTTGTTGTGTCTCCAGAAATGCGTTGCACAAGACTGTTTTCTGAAATAATGGATGGCCTTTATACTGGAGAGGACGTTCCCTTTAATTAGCGCCCCCCGGGGCCCGCGCTGGTTGTGTTGCGTTCCTTTTTCCAAACGCTCCGGCCGCCCGCCGCACAATGGGGCGGTCCGACTGAAGTTTGCAATCGGGGCGGCCAAAGGGCGTTGCACGAGGATGTGACGTCATTTTCTGCGCGCGCATCCGGGCGGGCGCTAAACTTTGCGCCGGCGCTAACGGGCAACTTAATTTGGGGCGGGGCGCAAACTGCGCTGCGCCCGGGCGCTACACGCATAGCGCCCGGAAATCACTTCTCTTAAGGCGCTAACTGCTGGCGCAAGCAACTGAAAATCTAGCCCTATGACTCTATGACTCTATGACTGCAACAAATTACAAGAAGACATTAATAAACTTGCAGAATGGGCATATAATTGGCAAATGAATTTCAATAGAGATAAGCGTGAGGTATTACATTTTGGTAAGAAAAATAAGGAGGCCACATATTACTTCAAAAATAAGAATCTGAATGGGGTAGAGGAGCAAAGGGATCTTGGAATACAAATACACAAATCACTGAAAGTTGTGACGTAGGTTAATAGGGTCATAACAAAAAACAAACCAAGCACTAGGGTTTATTTCTAGAGGGATAAAATTGAAAAGTAAAGAAGTTGTGCTAAACCTGTATCGAACCTTGGTTAGACCACACTTGGTGTACTGCGTACAGTTCTCGTTGCCATAAAAGGATATAGAAGCACTGGAGAGGGTGCAAAAAAGATTTACAAGGATGAGACCAGAAATGCGAGGTTATACCTAACAGGAAAGGATGAATAGAGGGCTGAGGGGTGGCCTAATCGAGGTCTTTAAATTTATGAAAGGCTTTGATAGAGTAGACACAGATTTTCCACTTGTGGGGAAGGGCAAAACTAGAGGCAATCAATATAAGATAGTCACCAAGAAATCAAATAGGGAATTCAGAAGAAACTTCTTTACCCAGAGAGAGGTGAAAATGTTTAACTCGCTACCATAGGAGTAGTTGAGGCAAATAGTATAGACGCATTTAAGGGGAAACTAGATAAGCATATAAGGGAGAAGGGAATAGAGGGTTACACTGATAAAGTTAGATAAGGAAGGATGAGAGGAGGCTCGAGTGGAGCATAAACGCCAGCATGGACTGGTTGGGCCGAATGGCCTGTTTCTGTGTTGTATATCCTATGTAATCCTATGTAATGGAAGCTGAGACATCGGCTATCAGACACTGCATCTTGGTTGGTTCCAACAAGTGTGTTGATGGAGTTGGCCACCTGTTCCTTGCTGGAAAGGATGGGCTCCAAGCTTTGCGCAAAGCCCTGTGCCAAGTTGATGCCAGATTTCTCCACGCTCCTTGACATTGAACACAGGCTTTCTGGCAGGCTTCCCAATGCACCAAGCATTTTGGTGAGTACACCCATCAGCCTTCTTCTGTAGCTTGGCCCATCAAAGTCCTCATTTGAGTCCTCTGCAACAGAACTAGTGTGTGAGCTCCACCTCCGGCAAGCTGGCACCTGCACTATCCTTTCCCCCTGCCCTGGCTGCAGTGCACTTGTGCCCGGTGTCTCACTACGTGCAGATCCCGGCTCTATGCTATCCTCTAAATTATGCACAGTGTCAGTATCTGAGCTGATAGCTGCAACTGTGAAATAAAGTGACGATGTGTCTTCATCTTCACTGTTATACAGCTCTTCCACCACTGCCTGGGCAGGTTGCAGTTCTTTGGTATCTGAAATGAAAAAGGGACAAGGGTTGGGTTGTGGTGAGGGGAGAGGAGAAAGTAAGAAGTGCATGCTTACACTATCTGCAGCTGGTAAGTTGGAAGAGATTGAGAGATGTGGAAAAGAAGATAAGGCTGAGGATACCATCATCTTCAATGGCTTTCGCCCTGCCGGTGGCCACAGCCTCAGCAATGCCCTTCCCCATAATGGCCAGCACCGACTCCTCCATGGGGGTCAGAACATGCAGGTGTGCCTCGCCCCCTCCAGTCTGTTCCTGCTGCCTCTGGTTGTGCGCTACATTCTTTTGCAAGAGAGAGAGAGAAGTGTGTCACTGAGTGTTGCACAATCTGTTTGGGTGCTGTCATGGTTGAATAGCTGCCATTGTGTGCAAGCTGTAAGATGTGGGTGTGAGGCTAGCAACAGTGCAAAGTGTGTGAGAGTCAGGTAAATCATATGAATGGTAGAGTTGAGTCCTTATTGATAGAGATTGTTGATAGGTGAGTGATGGGGGTGTGGTAAATTGAGCAGTGTGTGAGGCTCGTGGTGCAGTTGATAGGATATGGCATTTGAAGATGCATTCACTGACCTCAACCACTTGTGTGAAATCATTAAACTTCTTCTAGCATTGCATCCAGGTCCTTGGGCTATACTGCCTCCTCGGCATATGTCTGGAGGGCACCCTGCCCCTTTGTGGATACAGGTCATCTCTCCTCCTTTCCACCTGCTCCACCAAGACCTCCAGTGCAGCATCTGAAAACCTGGGTGCCTGCTCTCTTCCATGATGAGCCATTCTTCACTTTTCCCCAGTCAGATTCACTTGTAGAACGACTCCCAGGATCTGCTCCAGCCACAATGCAGCTCCCCTTTAAGAGGTGCAGGCTAGCTTTAAATAGTGCAGGCTAGCTTTAATTAGTGCCAGGCAGTAGCGATATTGGGCCCTTGCTGATGCATGCAGCCAATGAACAGTGCGTGGAGTGTCGCTGCACGCAGAAATCATTATAATGAGCAAGTAGCACGAAGTTGGCATGCTGCCTGCAATCCACTCAAAGAGCATGGGTTAATCGTGTGTCGCAATCCCTGCGCCTGTTTTTGGGGGCTAACCAATTTAACCCCCACTGCATCTATCTGTATCCAGATAATCTAATCTAGCTGGTCTTCGCTTGATTTGACATTTCAGGGGAAAAATTCAGTTGTTTGCGCCTCCTGTTAGCGCCTTAAGAGGGCGCTAATGGGGCGCAAAGCAACTAGCGTCCGGGCGCAGTGATATTTGCACCGCTCGCGAAATTAACTAGACATTTTTCGGTGGCGCTAAACACTACTACCACGATCTCCTGCGCTGGCAGATTGTGACATCAGTCGAGTGCGCAACTCCCCGGTAGCGCCCCGGACCGGATATTGAGTGGCGCCCCCTGCCTTACCGCCTGCCGCTAGCAACGACGGGTTGAGGGGAGTGTTTTGCAGTCAGGAAGGGACTGGGGAGCGCAATTTAAAGGCGACCGCTTCCTGCCTTTTTTTGTTGGTGACATTTTTGCACCACGCATTCTGAGAGAGTGAGAGAGAGAAACTTCTGGAGAGATTCAACACTGTGTGAAGGAGTTTTGGGTACTGAGCAGCACTTTGCAGGTTCATTTTGATTTGCCCTTCCTTGCTTCGCCAGCGCCCTGAGGTAGCGCCTTGCTCCTCGGCCTTTGCGCCTAAAGACAGGTGTGAAGTGCCTGATTTAGCGCTCCAATCACCTCCAGGGGCGATAAAAGCCAAGTTTGCCATAGGAGGTGATAATTAGCATCAGCTGCTAAACTTTACGCATGGCTGATAATGGTGCCCCAAACGGGGCGATACTGAATTTTTCCCCCTTAGTTTTTAATGGGCCAGTAATTCCGGTCCCAATGCGTGAGTACGGACGGGGTACTCACGCGTGGGCCCATTGGAAGTGCTGGATTTCAGCATGCACAGCGCATGCGCGGGAAACCGGCATTTCCTCCAAGGGGTTCAGAGGTCCAACGCGTGCGCGCAGGACTCTGCGCGCACGCGTTGAACTTCCTTCTTTTTGACAGGTTTGCGCGTGTGTAAGGACTTCATTCTTTAAGGTAAGTGGTCTATTACTTAAAATTATAACATTTTTTCCACAGCTTTATTGTTTTTAAGGACTTTACAGTAAGGTAAGTGTAGTTTTAGAACCGATTTTTAAAAAAATTATTTTTTTCAAAAATTTGATTAATTGTTTAAAATAGTTTTTAAAAGTTATTTATAGTTTATTTAATTATTGGGATGTTTTTTAAAATTTTATTTAAAGTTAAACTAGTCTTTTGGGCACCCGTACTTTTCATGAGTTTGACAGTTCTTACTATCAAACTCATGAATGAAGTTTCCCCTCCCCTGATTGGCTGCACAGTGCTCACCTGATCCCAGCCGGCACATCGAACTAACTACGCCGCTGGATCAGGTAAGCACAGCGCACCGACATCTGAACCGGGCCAGTGACAGGAATTCCAAGCAGGCCCAGGCTTCAGATGTCGGCGCGCCAGGTGAGTGCACATCGGGGGCTTGCACGCGCGGCAAGTCCCCGAACCTAATTTCTAGGCCAATATATTTTCTAACAACACAGGTGAAGTTTCAGAACTGTTCATATTCATTAGCAAAGCTGAAGCTTTAACATCAGAGAACTGAAGAGAACTCAGTACCATAGGTAGTGATTTGGTCATGTACTTCAGTATAACTAGAAATGAAATTGTTACTATGTGCCAATGAGTATCTTAGGTCCTATCAAGTAAACACTGTTGGAAAAGGCAATGTAAAACAACAAATGAACATACCTAAATAATGCATATTGCAGAAGGAAAAACATAAATTAAGATTCGCCCCTGAGGAGCGTTTAAGTGCAGTTCATTTGTACAGAGGGCTAGTTATTTTATATATACTTGATAATCCTAGACCTAATTTTACAAAAGGACGTAAAGACTGGTTCAAATATACAGTATGTGATACACAGTATTGTAATTTGCCCCAATTTAAGCTTCTAAATGAATATTTCATTTGGATGAAATTCCTGTTGACAAATAGAGTAAGTTTTTTTCGAACCACATATGTAATCTTTACATTCAAGGTACTTTTGAATGGTTTTAACGCTCCTGTGAAGTGCTTTGGGACGTTTTACTACATTAAAGGCACTATATTATTACAAGTTGTTGTTGGTTTTAAAAGGTTAAAGACTTTTTTCTATCAGACTGTATCTTTAAATTGCTTTAATAATCTTTACATTTGTAAAATTGTGGTATAATCATGTCTCCATTGCCATATATACTTCTCTGAACTGCTGCTTTGCCAGACCGCTTGTAGGCAAGAAATTCTCGATGATCAATAAGCATTCCTGAAACATTATACAGGTACTATAATTTGTCCTAAACTACATACTTCAAGTCAGTAGTTGAAGACTTTACTGATGAAAATCTATTTAAAATCACTACATTTTCTATAAATATACAGCAAAATAATTGCATAAATATTGGTGATTAACACAGACTGGCTATGGCAAATGCAGTTTTTGAAGGGTTAATAAGATTAACATTAAAGGGAATTCAAAAGTCTTCTATAGGCATATAAATACTAAATGGGTAGTAAGAAGAGGGGTGGGGCCGATTAGGGACCAAAAAGGAGACCTATGCATGGAGACAGAGGGCGTGGCTGAGGTACTAAATGAATATTTTGCATCTGTCTTCACCAAGGAAGAAGATGCTGCCAAAGTCATAGTGAAAGGGGAGGTAGTTGAGATACTGGATGAGATAAAAATTGATAAAGAGGAGGTACTATAAAGGCTGTCTGTTCTTAAAGTTGATAAGTCACCAGGACCGGATGGGATGCATCCTAGGATGCTGAGGGAAGATAAGGAGGAAATCGCAGAGGTACTGGCCATAATCTTCCAATCGTCCTTAGATATGGGGTGGTGCCAGAGGACTGGAGAATTGCAAATGTTACACCCTTGTTCAAAAAAGGCTGTAAGGATAAACCCAGCAAGTACAGGCCAGTCAGTTTAACCTCAGTAGTGGGGAAGCTTTTAGAAACGATAATCAGGGACAAAGTTAACAGTCACTTGGACAAGTGTGGATTAATTAAGGAAAGCCAGCACGGATTTGTTAAAGGCAAATCGTGTTTAACTAACTTGATCGAGTTTTTTGATGAGGTAACAGAAAGGGTTGATGAGGACAATGCAGTTGACGTGGTGTACATGGATTTCCAAATGGCATTTGATAAAGTGTCACATAACAGGCTTGCCAGCAAAGTTGAAGCCCATGGAATAAAAGGGACAGTGGCAGCATGGATACGAAATTGGCTAAGTGACAGGAAACAGAGAGTAGTGGTGAACGGTTGTTTTTCAGACTTGAGGAAGGTATACAGTGGTGTTCCCCAGGGGTCAGTACTAGGACCTCTGCTTTTCTTGATATATATTAATGACTTGGACTTGGATGTACAGGGCACAATTTCAAAATTTGCAGATGACACAAAACTTGGAAGTATAGTGAACAGTGAGCAGGATCGTGATGGACTTCAAGAGGACATAGACAGGCTGGTGAAATGGGCAGACACGTGGCAGATGAAATTTAATGCAAAAAAAGCAAAGTGATACATTTTGGTAGAAAGAATGAAGAGAGGAAATATAAACTAAAGGGTACAGTCCTAAAGGGGGTGCATGAACAGAGAGACCTGGGGTATATGTGCACAAATCGTTGAAGGTGGCAGGGCAGGTTAAGAAAGCAGTTAAAAAAGCTTATGGGATCCTGGGCTTCATGAATAGAGGTACAGAGTACAAAAGTGTGGAAATTATGATGAACTTTTATAAAACACTGGTTCGGCCTCAACTGAGTATTGTGTCCAATTCTGGGCACCGCACTTCAGGAAGGATGTGAAGGCCTTAGAGAGGGTGCAGAAAAGATTTAGGAGAATGATTTCAGGGATGAGGGACTTCAGTTACATTGATAGACTACAGAAGCTGGGGTTGTTCTCCTTAGAGCAGAGAAGGTTGAGAGGAGATTTGATAGAGGTGTTCAAAATCATGAGGAGTCTGAACAGAGTAGATAGAGAGAAACTGTTCCCATTGGCGGAAGGGTCAAGAACCAGAGGACATAGATTTAGGGTGATTGGCAGAAGAACCAAAGGCGACATGAGGAAAAACTTTTTTACTCAGCAAGTGGTTAGGATCTGGAATGCACTGCCTGAAAGGGCGGTGGAGGCAGATTCAATTGTGGCTTTCAAAATGGAATTGGATAAGTACCTGAAGGGAAAAGATTTGCAGGGCTACGGGGAAAGGGTGGGGGAATGGGACTAGCTGAAGTGCTCCTGCAGAGAGCCGGCACGGGCTCGACGGGCCGAATGGCCTCCTTTTGTGCTGTAACCATTCTATGATTCTAAATGCAAACTAAACCCAGCAGATTTAATTTTGAATGTGAAAGACTCAAAGGCTGCTCATTGGAGAACGATGGAATACAAAGTTTATTCTATGACCTAATAGTTTTTTTTACATTATTAAGATCTTCCTCAAAAGTGTAATTTTTAATCTATCTATAATGAGGACTATTGCAAATATAGAGGACCTTTTAGTACTCAGCAGCTAGGACTGAATGGTCAACATCTTGAAAATCCCCCTAGTAGGAAAGGAGAAATTCACATTGGGCCATAATAGAAGACACTGGGCGGAATTTTAACCCCAAAAACAAGTGGGTTTGGGTTGGGTGGGAGGTCAAATTGTTAAAAATCAGAATCCTGACCCCAACCAGCCTCCAACCCGCCCACTGCCGGTTCTAACGGAGGCCAGTTCTTGCTGGATTGGGGCCTCTCGCGGCGTGCGCCATTGTTAGACTTTATTCTGCACCATTCAGCTCGAAAAAAATGGTGCCGTAACTTGTCGGAAGTGTGAGCTGATAGTGGCACAGCAAGGGCAATGGAGCATCTGAGACCTTAGTGAAGTGAGTCTTTGGGTATATTCAAGGCTGAGATAGATAGATTTTTGGACTCTAGGGGAATCAAGGGATATGGAGATCAGGTGGGAAAGTGGAGTTGAGGTCGATGTTCAGACATGACCTTATTGAATGGCGGAGCAGGCTTGTGGGGCTGTATGGCCTACTCCTGCTCCTATTTCCTATGTTCTTATGTTTCTTCTTAACCAATGAGATTTAAGGATTGAGAAAGAAACAGAGGAATGATAGGGAAGGAGAATATCAAAACAGGTATAGAAAGAGAAATAAAAGACAGGAAAGATAGATTAGACTATGAGAGAAAAAAAGAGACAGAAAGGAAAACATTAAGTTTAAAATTTGACATTTAAAAAATCTCTAACAACAATTGACCTTACGCAGGAATGAGATTGAATAGTTTAATAGCAAAATACTGCAGATGCTGGAAATCCGAAATAACAACAGAAAATGCTGGAAAAACTCAGCAGGTCAGGCAACATCCGTGGAGAGAAATTTGAGTTGATGTTTCGGGTCGAACCCTTCTTCAAAACTGGAAAGAAAAGAAAATAGATCGAAGGCAGGGCTGCGATCGGACAAAAGAAGTAAAAGAAACAAAAGAGGTAAAAGAGACAATAAAAGGTATTCGAAGCTAGACGAGATGGTAATAGGCTGAGATTAGGTGTGAAGTGTATTGGCAGGGCAAGAGATAGCTGCCAGGTGTGAGAGAGAAACAAAAGTTTAAATTGTTCCCTTTCTGGGCCAGAGAGGTTGATTGACATTGCATTAACAATTATGTCACTAAAAGTGTTATTAGGCTCTTAATTATCAGACTTATCTTTCTGTGGCAAGTTTAATGAGCACTTAATGTGCAAATCTAGCAAGTTCTTAAAAATAACGGGGAGGTTGCGGGTGAGATGCTGGTTATGTGATGCAAACAACAGAGCAGTGTAAATTGAGCAGCACCTTCTGGAGATTTGCAACTCATGGCGTATCATCCCCTGAACTTGCTGACCGATTTGTGAATTAATAGCAGCGTGTGTGGTTAACACACGTTATTGTTCAAGCAAGATCCGGCCCAATCATTCTGAGAATGGTAGTTTAAGAGAGCATGATGATTCTCCTGAGCCTTATCTACTCATTGAATCTTGCAACATATACATATAAATGCAGTGCAGAGGATTTAAAAGGAAAGAAAAACAAATACTGAAGGTGGGACACAGAAGAGCAAAGGTCTGGAAAGCCAGATAAGTGCATATACATTCTTAGTCCCGATAAATTGTCAGGGGATTCATGAGAATGATAAATAAATATAAACAGTCACATGTTTCTTTATATTCTGACCTTCATCCCTACAGGATGACTAACCTTCTGAATCCACACTGATAGATGAAGATGAAAGAAGTGTACAAGTTGGTAAACAAGAGCTGATTCTGCAATACTTCCAATGCCTTGTGTAATTACTACCCGGGAGAGGTGGAATGAATACTAATGGTAACAGGCATATAAAAGAAAAGTCAGGAGCTGAAACTAAGGGACTCTTATCTTGTCATAGTATATGCCAGTAATAGGTTATCAATGTATATGAAACCTATTAGTTATTCAACCTTTTATTTCTATTCTGAAATTTTGAAAAGGTGAATAATTTCAGATAGGAAATATTATTTTTTCATCTCCAATGTTATAACTTCTATTGATTTATTCATTGGATTTTTATTCAAATAGCACAATGGAATTGGTTTGTGAAATGGCTTGTTTTAACTTCATGACATATTTATTCAAATTCCAATGCATCATCTACTGCTAGCAGTGAACTCTTGCTTTGGGAATTGTGCCGTTAGACTGGAAAATTGCAAATGTCACTCCATTATTTAAGAAGGGGGAAGAGGATCCAGGTAACTGCAGGCCTGTCAATTTATCACCAGTTGTAGGGAAGCTACTAGAACCTGTCATTAAGTATAGAGTGACTCAATACTTGAGAAAATATGAGCTGATTAGAGAGCCAGCATAGCCTTGTTAAAGGTCATTCATGTCTGACTAACCAATTGAATTTTTTGAAGAGGTCACTAATAAGGTAGACAAGGGAATGTCTATGGATGTTATTTATATGGACTTTCAGAAGGCATTTGAGGCTTAAATTATGAGGACAGGTTGCATAAATTTGGCTTGAGTATAGAAAATTGAGGGGTGATCTGATTGAGGTGTTTAAAATGATAAAAGCATTCATTAGGGTAGACACAGAGAAAATATTTCCTCTGATGGGGGAATCAAGAATGAACGGACATAAACCTAAAATTAGAGCTAGGTCATTTAGGAGGGAAATTAAGAAGCACTTTTTCACACAAAGCATAGTAGAAATCTAGAATTCTCTCCCCCTAAAGGCTGTGGATGCTGGAACAATTTGAGCTTTCAAGACTAAGATTGCTATATTTTTGTTAGGTAAGGGTGTAAAGGGATATAGAGTTAAGGTGGGTAAATGGAGTTGAGGGACAGATCAGCCATGATCTAATTGAATGGCGGAGCAGGCTCAAGGAGCTGAATAGCCCACTCCTGTTCCTACTTTCCCAACTTAAACCTGCTGAAGAACATTATGGAGCCAAAATTCCTCTGGAGCTTCCACTAGTCTCCTGCTGTACCACCATTTTCAGGAGTTCTCGATTTGCCGTGTAAGGGCAGAACATCTGCCTGTGCATTAGGAGACAAGTGTCATTCAGAGGAGTTGAGTCAGGGGTAGGGATATCCTATGCCAGACTTCCTACTTCAGTTGTTCAGTTGTGACTTGGCTTGTCCATGCTCAGTAAGGTGAAGTGTACCAGAATCCAGATGTGCAGACAGCAGAAATATTCTGGACTCCCTGCAGAAAAGTTTTGTCAGACCAGCCACCTGATACAGAGGGCTGAGGGGAACATGACCAGCGTTGGGAAGAGGTGGCTAGGCAACTCCACTATAAATACTGGCAGGGTCAGTGCTAGAAAACATTAGCGGCTGCAACCTTTGGTGTAATTGCCAGGATCGCACGCCAAGGAATTTTGGCTCATATACAACTATCTATTTGCATGTACATTTTCAGCAGTCACATTTTCTTCTTTAATGTAACAAAAATGAAATAGGGCCACTTCATATAAACTAGTTTAGTTAATGACAAACTTCAATAATGCGTTTTCACTTCATTCTTTAACAGAAATATAGAAATGTAAGGCAGCATTAAGAAAACCCAAAATACTGTACAATGTTGTTAAAGCAAAGTAACAAAATAGATAATATTTCAAACTTGATCATATGGCCTGTGCGTAGTTCAGCTGTCTGTAGTAATTAACTATGTACTTTAAAGTTCACTTCATAACCTTGGAGGAGCATCCCTCCTGCACCATGATACATAGGGTTGTCGGCAGGAAGTTATTAATTGCACACATTCCCTCCAAATGCTGCCACCCCCCGAATCACTGATCATGCATTTCTTGGGGGTGGGGGTGGGGAGGGAGGGAGAGTAGTTGCATTTTGGTTAATTTTGAACACATTTTCTTTACATTTATAGAAAAAGTAAGTGACTTTTGGGTTAATCCACATTCAACAGACCATCGGACTATCACCTATCAGCAGTGGCGTAGCTAGGAATGGAAATTTGGGCGGGCCCCAAATTATGCTGAATGTGCAGTAACTAAAGGTCTGACGTCACAGCAAATCATTTAGATTGCAAGTGCCAGGGGCCATTCAAGTGGAGGGAGTAAAAAGAAATGTTGTAGTGGTAGGGGATAGTATCATTAGGGGGATAGATAGGGTTCTCTGCAGTCAAGAGCGGGAGTCCCGAAGGCTGTGTTGCCTGTCCGGTGCCAGGGTTAAGGACATCTCTTCTGGGCTGGAAAGAAACTTGGAGTGGGAGGGGGAGGATCCAATTGTCGTGGTCCATGTTGGTACAAACGACGTAGATAGGACAAGGAAGAAGGTTCTGTTAAAGGAGTATGAGCAGCTAGGGGTCAAATTATAAAACAGAACCTCAAGGGTAATAATCTCTGGGTTATTACCTGAGCCACGAGCGAATTTGGCTAGGATAAATAAAATTAAAGAGTTAAATGCGTGGCTCAAAGACTGGTGTGGGAGAAATGGGTTTTGCTTCTTGGGACACTGGCACCAGTACTGGGACAGGAGGGAGCTGTTCCGTTGGGACGGACTCCACTTGGCTAGTGCTGGGACGAGAGTCCTGGCGAATCATATAACTAGGGCTGTAGAGAGGACTTTAAACTAATTAGTGGGGGGGAGGTTTCTAGAGAGCAAATAACAGAAATGACAACGGAGAAAGTCATAGACTTAGGTAGCAGTGGGGAAATTAAAAAACAGAACGTGTCAGGAAGGGACAGAAGGTATGGAGTAAAAGGTAAAGTAGTAAAAGGGGAAAAAATGAACTAAGTGTCACAAAACATATTTGAAAGTTCTTTATCTGAATGCACGTAGCATTCGTAACAAAATGAACGAGTTAACGGCACAAATAACTACATATGGGTATGATCTTGTGGCCATTACAGAAACATGGCTGCAGGGTGACCATGACTGGGAATTAAACATACCAGGTTATTTAACAATCAGGAAGGACAGGCAGGAAGGGAGGGGAGGTGGGGTGGCTATGTTAATAAAGGAAGGAATCACTATAATACAGAGAAATGATATTGGGTCAAAGGAGCAGGATAGTGAAACAGTTTGGGTAGAGATAAGGAATAATAAGGGGAAAAAAACACTAGTGGGCGTAGTCTATAGGCCTCCGAACAGTTGCAACTCTGTTGGACGGAGTATTAATCAGGAAATAGTTGAGGCTTGTAATAAGGGAACAGCTATAATTATGGGGGATTTTAACTATCATATTAACTGGACAAATCAAACTGGGCAGAGCAGCCTTGAGGATGAGTTCATTGAGTGTATTAGGGATGGGTTTCTTGAGCAGTATGTAACTGAACCGACCAGGGGGCAAGCAACCTTAGATTTGGTCCTGTGTAATGAGACAGGATTAATTAAAAATGTCCTAGTAAAGGATCCCCTTGGAATGAGTGACCATAACATGGTTGAATTCCATATTCAAGTAGAGGGTGAGAAGGTTGGATCTCAAACAAGCGTGCTGAGCTTGAATAAAGGAGACTATGAAGGTATGAGAGCGGAATTGATTAGAGTGGACTGGGAAAATAGATTAAAGGGTAAGACGGTACATGATCAGTGGTGTACATTTAAGGAGTTATTTTACAACTTCCAAAAAATATATATTCCACTGAGGAAAAAAGGGTGTAAAAGAAAAGATAGCCATCCGTGGCTAAGTAAAGTAATTAAGGATAGTATCCGACTAAAAACAAGGGCATATAAGGTCGCCAAATCTAGTGGGAAGATAGAAGATTGGGAAGTCTTTAAAAGACAGCAAAAAATAACTAAAAGATTGATTAAGAAAGGGAAGATAGATTATGAAAGTAAATTAGCAAAAAATATAAAAACAGATAGCAAAAGTTTCTATAGTTATATAAAAAGAAAAAGGGTGGCTAAAGTAAATGTTGGTCCCTTAGAGGATGAGACTGGGAAATTAATGGTGGGAAACATGGAGATGGCAATAACGCTGAACAAATATTTTGTATCAGTCTTTACGGTAGAGGACACTAAGAATATCCCAACACTGGCCAAATGGAGGGCTCTAGGGGGAGAGGAGCTAAATACGATTAAAATCACTAAGGAAGTGGTACTTGGTAAAATAATGGGACTTAAGCCGGATAAATCCCCTGGACCTGATGGCTTACATCCTAGGGTCTTGAGGGAAGTGGCGGTAGGGATTGTGGATGCATTGGTAATAATTTTCCAAAACTCCCTGGACTCAGCAAAGGTCCCGGCAGATTGGAAAACTGCTAATGTAACACCCTTATTTAAGAAGGGAAGTGGACAAAAGTTAGAGAGGATCAGGGGTGACAGGTTACATCCCTTCAGCCTCCTTAGGAAATATAGGCGCTGCTGGGCCTTCTTCACCAGAGAGGAGGTATTGAGGGACCAGGAGAGGTCTTCCGTGATGTGGACTCCGAGGAACTTAAAGCTAAACTCATGTCCAATTTCCTGCCCGCTCCCCGTAACCCTTAATTCCCTTTACTTCTAGGAAACTATCTATTTCTGTTTTAAATTTATTTAATGATGTAGCTTCCACAGCTTTTTGGGGCAGCATATTCCATGGACCTACCACCCTCTGAGTGAAGAAGTTTCTCCTCATCTCAGTTTTGAAAGAGCAGCCCCTTATTTTAAGATTATGCCCCCTAGTTCTAGTTTCACCCATCATTGGGAACATCCTCACCACATCCACCCGATCAAGCCCCTTCACAATCTTATATGTTTCAATAAGATCGCCTCTCATTCTTCTGAACTCCAATGAGTAGAGTCCCAATCTATTCAACCTCTCCGCATATGACCACCCCCTCATCCCCGGGATTAACCGAGTGAACCTTCTTTGTACTGACTCGAGAGCAAGTATGTCTTTTCTTAAGTATGGACACCAAAACTGTATGCAGTATTCCAGGTGCGGTCTCACCAATACTTTGTACAACTGAAGCAATACCTCCCTATTTTTATATTCTATCCCCCTAGCAATGAAAGCCAACATTCCATTGGCCTTCTTAATCACTTGCTGTACCTGCATACTAACCTTTTGAGTTTCGTGCACCAGGACCCCCAGATCCCTTTGTACTTCAGTACTTTCCAGTTTCTTGCCATTAAGATAATAACTTGCTCTACGATTTTTCCTGCCAAAGTGCATAACCTCACACTTTCCAGTATTGTATTCCATCTGCCAAATCTCTGCCCACTTACTTAGCCTGTCTATGTCCCCTTGCAGGTTTTTTATGTCCTCCTCACTCACTACTTTCCCTCCCATCTTAGTATCATCTGCAAACTTTGATATGTTACACTCGGTCCCCTCCTCCAAATCATTAATATAGATTGTAAAGAGTTGGGGACCCAGCATGTTGTTTGTACCAACATGGACCATGACAACTGGATCCACCCCCTCCCACTGCAAGTTTCTTTCCAGCCCAGAGGAGATGTCCTTAACCCTGGCATCGGGTAGGCAACACAGCCTTCGGGACTCTCGCTCTCGGCTGCAGAGAACTCTATCTATCCCCCTAATAATACTATCCCCTACCACTACAACATTTCTATTTACTCCCCCCTCTTGAATGGCCCCCCGTTCCACGGTGCTGTGGCCAGGTTGCTCATCCTCCCTGCAGTCCCTGCTCCTATCCCCACAGGGAGTAAGAACCTCGAACCTGTTGGACAAGAGCAAGGGCTGCGGCTCCTCCAGTTCTACCTCCTGGATCCCCGTACCTGCCTCACTCGTAGTCACACCGTCCTGTCCCTGACCATGGGCTACATCTGAATTAATTAACTTCATAGGTGTGACCACCTCCTGATACACAGAGTCCAGGTACTTCTCCCCCTCCCTGATGTGTCGCAGTGTCTGAAGCTCAGACTCCAGCTCATCAACACGGAGCTGGAGTTCTTGTAGCAGCAGACACGTCACAGACGTAATCACCGTGAGCCTCAATGGGGTTCACCGGCTCCCACATCTCGCAACAGTAACACATCACCTGCTCCATTCTATGTAATTAATTAAATTTTTTATTGTTAGTTATGGACACCCTCTGCCCGATTTTAGATGCTAGTATCCCCTTTATTAATTGGATTTAAATTAAATCAATCCCTCTAATTACACCAGTTAAATGGTTTACCAACAGTCACTCTGCACCAGAAAGGCCTTATTAACTACAACCCACAGAGTTAGAGAGCACCTAACACCCCACTTACCCTAACTCACACTTACCCAAACTCACAGCACTCTTTGATGACTCACTCTCAGTGCTTGCTCGCACTAGGACTGGTCTTTTTATACTGTTTGTTTGTTTACAGCCAAATGAGTCACCGCTGCTGATTGGTTAGAAAACTGCTTTCCACTGCCTGCTGTGCCAATTTACTCCCACTGCAGTGTAACCTTGTTTTACTCTTCTTAAACCAACAGAATCCCAAATATTTAACTTTTCCCTCATAGACCCGAGAGAGTGTCGGGTCATTTCGGGTTTCCTTCTCTATACTTGAGTTTGTAACAGGTAGACATTCGACTGTGGTCGAATGGAATATCTCAACAGGGTCCTCTGCAGGTGCTTCCTCCACCGTAGGCAGTGGCAGGCGCGACAGCCCATCAGCGTTTCCATGCTGTTTCGTGCCCTTATACTCTATGTCGTATTGATGTGCCCCTAGAAAAAGGGACCATCTTTGCAGCCATTGCGCCGTCATCACCAGAACGCCTTCTTTGGGTTAAAAATGGAGACAAGAGGCTGGTGATCAGTCAGTAAGGTGAATTTCTGCCCGTGCAGATAGTGATTGAACTTCTTCACCCCCCACACCAGGCTGAGGGCCTCCCTGTCAATCTGGGCATAGTTACGCTCGGCTGAAGTTAACGAGCGTGACGCAAAGGCTATTGGCCTCTCTGAACTGTCAAGGAATTTGTGCGACAGCACCACTCCAATGCTGTAGGGAGACGCATCACATGCCAACCGAATCGGTAGTGATGGATTGTAGTGGGCCAATACTTCTTTTGAAGTGATTAGGCATTTACATTTTTGTAAGGCACGCTTACACTCATCACTCCATTTCCATGCTACTCCAGTTTGCAGCAGGGCATTCAGCGGGTGCAGAATTGTAGACAAATTTGGCAAGAACTTATGGTAGTCATTCACCAACCCGAGGAACGACCTCAGTTGTGACACATTTTCCGGTGCTGGAGCCTTGACTACTGCCTCAATCTTGTCTGGGGACTTATGTAACCCCTCTTCATCAATCACGTGGCCACAATACGAGATTTGTTTCCTGAAAAATTCGCATTTGGGACGGTTGGCTCGTAGCCCATATCCTTGTAATCTAGTGAACACCTGCTCCAGGTTGGCAAGGTGTTCACTGTCATTTCCGCCCGTAACCAGGATGTCGTCCAAATAACACTGGGTCCCCGGGATCCCTTGCAGGACTTGTTCCATCGCCCTCTGCCAAATAGCCGGAGCTGATGCTACCCCGAATACCAGTCAGTTGCACTGGTAAAGACCTTTGTGAGTGTTTATCGTGAGGTATTTTCTAGATGATTCTTCTACCTCCATTTGTAGATACGCTTGGGCCAGATCAATCTTCGTAAAGCGTTTCCCTCCAGATAGTGAGGCGAAAATATCTTCTATCCGCGGAAGTGGATATTGTACTGTGTGAAGGACTGGGTTCACAGTTACCTTAAAGTCCCCACAGATGCGAACCTTCTTCGGTTCCCCAGGCGTGCTGCTCAATGATTTCTTCATTACAGGAATGATGGGTGTGGCCCACTCGCTCCAGTCCACCTTGGACAGCACACCCGAACGCTCCAGACTCTCCAGCTCTGCTTCAACGGCTGGGCGGATCGCATACGGTACCGGTCTGACCTTAAAAAATTTTGGGTTTGCGTTATCTTCAATTTTTATCGTTGCCGTTACGCCTTTTAGAGTCCCAAGTCCTTGCTGGAACACCTCTTTCGCGTCAGTTAGAATTTTTGACAGTCGTCCAGGTGTGACGTCGTCATCCTTTTTGTCAGCCACAGTTAGCGCCTGAATGGAATGCCAATCCAGTTGTATTTTTCGGATCCATTCACATCCCAATAATAGTGGTCCTCCATCTTGTTGTATATATAGATACAGTTCCTGTGTTTCCTTGCCGTTGTATTTAATGGGCACCCTTATTTTTCCTCTGGGGTAGACTTTTTGCCCCATATATGTCTTCAAGACAATGGACGTATCCTTCAAGGGAATGTGTGAGAATAGCCGCTCGTAGTCTCGTCAATTCATGACTGTTAGGGCTGATCCTGTGTCCAATTCCATCTTTACTTGGGACCCTGCTATCATGAGGGTGACCCAAATGATTCGGTGATCCTCCTTTGCGAGCACGTTGTGTAACTTTAGACAACTTAGTCTCCTGCTCCCGGAGTCATTATCACTCTTCTGGTCTTCTGAACTACCGTCCGTCATCTTTTGTACTTTCTTGTACTTTTCCTTAGTAGTTCTTTTAGTGTTGGTTTTCTTTCCCGACCTGCAGACTCGTGCTATGTGTCCCACTTTTCCACATTGCCTGCATACTTTGTCCTTAGCCCAGCAATCCTTCTGGTCATGGGTTGTTCTGCCGCAGCGATAGCACTTTTCTGCTCCATATGCCATTTCATTGGTGCTATATTCTTGTGGTTTTTGTTGTATTTCCGCAGCTCCCCGTGCTGCTGCTTCGTAAGATACTGCAACGCTGAAGGCCTTTTCTAGCGTAAGGTCCTTTTCCGAAAGTAGTCGTTTCTGGGTTCCTTCACTTTGGAGCCCGCAGACAAACTTATCCCTTAAGGTATCTGCCAGTCCTGCTCCGAACTGGCAGTGTTTCGATAACTTGCGTAGTTCCATAAGATAGTCAGCATTACTCTCGTCTTTGTGCTGGTTTCGTTTATGGAACTTGAATCTTTCTGCTATCAGCAGCGGTGTAGGGTTTAGATGTTCCTGTAAGATATTGACAATCTCTTCAAAGCTTTTCTCCATTGGTTTAGCTGGGGTAATTAAATTCCGCTATCACCCGTACGTTCTCGCGCCCATCAAATTCAATAATACCGATGCCTTCTTTTCATCGGCCACCTCATTTGCCTTGCAGTACACTTCAATTCTTTCCACATACATGGTCCAGTCTTCTATTTCGTTATCGAAAGCTGTGATGCTGCCACTCTTCGGCATCTTGGGTGGTTTAAAATGGCGCCTCCCGTGCTTTTCCTTCTTCCCCAATGAATTAAAATGGCGCCTCCCGCACTTTTCCTTCTTCCCCCTGCTGCCAATGCTGCTCCTAGCGTTCTAACAAGTAATGTCGGCGCCCCGCGGCTTTCTGCGCATCTCTTTTCCTTCCCCTTTTAATTTTTTTTTCCAACGCTGCCCGACTCTTGAGCACCGACCGCGCCCTGTGCGCGCCACCCTCTCTCTCTCTTTTTCTCCCCGACGACGCTGCTCGGCCCCCTTGCAGAGCCGCTCGATCGAGCTCTAGCCCGCCGCAGTCCGGGAAGGGTCAGCGCACTACCTGCTACCAGCCCGATTTGCTGGGACACCTTGACTGGAGAACCAGGCCCAGCTCTCCACAGCTTCCCCTGCGATTCTCTGAACTCCGATGGATCACTGGGCAGTTGCCCACGGTCAACGCCCGTTGCTCTGGCTTCGACCTCCAAGAAGCTTCTTTTCAGGGATGGATCCCCGTG
Organism: Somniosus microcephalus; assembly: GCF_052327205.1. Taxonomy (NCBI): domain Eukaryota; kingdom Metazoa; phylum Chordata; class Chondrichthyes; order Squaliformes; family Somniosidae; genus Somniosus; species Somniosus microcephalus. Next base: position 242,751,304 of record NC_140990.1, read on the forward strand.
AGGTGATGCAGTACTGCAGGTGAGTTTGAACCTGCTCGTCGCCACTGTAGTGTCCGCGTACGCGTATCAATAACACACGGACTGCAGGAGAACGGTAATAACAGGTGTTTACTGAACAGAGGGTATGCTGGAACTGAAAGTACAGAAGCCTGCTACGGCTTTATATACAGGTGTGGTCACTGCCGGTACTACAGTATAAAAGCAGTTCTCTCTTAAAGGTACATACACAACAGAGAGCACATTCAGATTGTTCTGAATTAAGTCCTCATGATATTAAATCTAATATCAATCTTACCTTAATTATTTTCATTTTCCTCTTAGGTAAAGAATTTTAAACACGTTTACCAAATACCATTTCTGGCTCTTAGAGTGTTAATATCCCTATTTTTAATGTTTTTTTACAATGAAGCCCTGGTTTGAACCTCCCCGCCCCCCCATGCTCAATGAGATGGGATGGCGGGGGGTTAAAATAGGGGCAGAGTACTTACTTCCTCATTTGTGGCGCACTCCCGGCAGGTATTTTAACTCCCAGGTTTTGGGAGGCATGTGAGGCCATTTGTTGCAGGCAGGGGACGGCCTCATAAATATTCAAAAGTCGGAGTTTGATGATGTCATTCGGACCTCATTGTGAATTTAGACCTTGGCAGTGGTAGTTGCAAACAGTGCCAACAGCACCAGGGGAAGCTGGCGTCAGATGGATCCAGAGCCAGAAGAGATAAATATTTTTTAAAGTTTTACTGGTTTCCTTGTGGACCAGGAGGAGCACTGGAGGTGTGCTCTTCCAGGCCCCACAAAGCCACCTGCCCGGGCTTCCTCCCTCTCCTGACTGTGATTGCCTCCCAACGCCCCACCCCTTCCCTTACCAACTTACCTTAGTGCCAGGGACAGTTCCATCAAATTCCCAACATCAGCCTCCTGCTGCCCGAAATCCCACTCCTCCCCACTGGCGTCCTCATCATATCCACCAGGTTCGGGCAGGAGTCCATTTTGTGATATGATAACGCGGCCTGGGGGCTGAAATGGCCCGAGTCTCTCGCCAGCGCGGCTGTGCGAGCTTGTCATTCTCCCCCCTCACCCGCCCCCCCCCATTGCTCCTCCCCAAAGCTGCACTCGTGCCCTGAGTTAAAATCGGGGCTTAACTTTCTTCCATGTTATATCCAACCTTTTCTGTTGGTAGCAATCTTTAACCACTTTAGTGACCGTGTAACACTAAAATTGGCCCAATTCCAATTTACCTCTGATAATGCTGTTTTGCTTTCCTCGGGTAGTTTAACTACTACTTAACTAGTATATCCAACACCTGGTGATGTTAAGGCAGCTACAGAGCGTGCAATTCCAGATTACTATGGCCGCAAATTTCCCAGCGGAGACGGGATGGTGGCGGGAGAGCTGGTTTCCGGGTTCCAGTCGCAAACCTGGCTGCAGCTGCTCTGTCAGGGATTTTCCCTTGATTGGCCTTGTTAAGCCTGCCTTGCGTGCTTCCTGGCCAATTAACAGGAAGTGGGTCTAATGACGTCATTTGATGACGCGTCATCAGCCGGTTTCCTTAAAGGGACCACGTCCACATTGAGTTTGATAGTTGCTCTGTCAGTGTTTGATAGCATTGAGGTGTTGCAAACACTGACAAGCACTGCACAAAAGTGGACACTTGTACCCAGGCTCTCAAATGACTCCCTCCATATACTTATGGAGGGAGTCACAGCACGCAGGGCGGTTCTCTTCCCTTCCAAGGGTGGAAGAGACCGCCCCAGGACACCAATGCAGCCTGGTTGCACATTGCACAGGAGGACAAAAGCAGGGATGTCATCAAGAGTCCCCGGCTGCAGTGGCGCCAACCTTTCAATGATCTCAGTGGATCACGAAACGTTACTGCAAAGCCACACTCAAACTCACCCTGCTGTGCCACTCAACACATCCCCATAACTCTGCCTTCCCTACCCTACTCCTGCGCCTCCTTACTTACACCAACTTACCTTGCACCTCCACCCATCCCCCTCTATTTACTTTATCACTTCCCCATCTCACTAGCCACCCCTCACACTCACCCTCATCCTACTACAAGTATACCACCTAACAACACACAAGGGTAGGCACTTGAGAGGGTTAGCCAATGTCCATGTGAAGTTTCTGGTAATGTGCTGTCATACAGTGAAATCTATATTTTCATCACAGCCTCTTATTGGACAGATCTGTGCGCACCTTGAGAAATGTCTACTGAGTTCCAGTGAATGTTGAGACATAACTCCCCCTCCCCTGCTATAGTGATGAGTGTGCATGGAATGGCTTGGACATTAAAGGGATGCTTCACAGTGCTGATGTGGAATGGTGCCAACCTGGTGCATCATGTGGCAGCCAGGGTTAACAGCATCAAGTGAAGTAAATCTGGCCATGGTGATGCCATTGCTGGCCTTCCAGGCAGCAATGTTGTCAGCTGCTGATGCCCTGTGTGCTGTGCAGCATCAGGTGATGGCGGAGAAGGTTGGTGATGTTGTTGGTGATGTTGGTGTGCCTGGTGATGTCGTTATTGGAGCTGATCGTGGAACAATTCGGAGGACCAAGTCTGATTTTTTCAAGGGCACTGATGTTGCTGCAATAGATGGCAGCTGCAGGTGAGATGACAGAAGCGATCTGTCAATGTGAGAGAGGTTGTTCCAATGAGGTGGCACTGGACATGCAGTTGCCTCTAAACACTTGCAAGCTAAAGAAATCTCTTTATGTATTACAAATGCAGTAACCAACAGTTTCTGCGCTCTGAATCTGACCATCTGCAACATGGCATCCTTCACACCATTTCTGCAGCTGTCAGCTTATCAGAAACATCAGAACAGACTCAACTTATGGCAGGTTGAGCTGGAGTGTTCCCGAGCAGCAGGTAATCCATGGGGGAGAATGTAAAATAGGAAGGAAGCCTCAAAATAGTTGTAAATAGGCTCTTATCAAGCCATTTAACTAGCTTAATTGTATCCCCCGCCGCTTAGTGTCGTGTCAGTTCTCCGCTGACAGACCCAACACCTGGGAGACTCGCGTGGAGGTGGGTTGACAGTGGGTTTCCTACCCGCTGTCAATCTTTGCTATTTTGACAGCGGACCTGCCTCCAAACCCGTCCTCTGAGCGCCGGCAAATTCACGGCCTTGTCTCAGCGGCCCACAAGAGAAAGCTTGCAGGTCTCTGCCCAAACCTGTAGATACCGTCCTGGAGAGAAGAGAGGCACTTTCCAGCTCAGCGGGTCCTGACACTACCAAGAACAACATGCCTGTCAGGAGGTCGCTGACAAGGTGAACATGGTGTCCCTGACTCCACAGACCATGATGAAACAGGAACAAGTTCCAGCAACTTGCACAATATTACAAAGGTAAGCCAACATTAATACATAAACAAAGGATTAGGGGACAGCCATGGATTCTGAGGCCATCTATGGCAAGCTGCTTGTACTGGAAATATCTTTTTGCCATTAGAATATGATGTAAATATGATGTGACAGTTACAATTAATGTGTTATTGGCTAGAATTAGTGCAGATCTCCAAATATGGGTAAACTTAACCTGGGTGTTACTGTAAATTCATCTTTATAAGGAAAGCATGGCAATTAACTCTCTGAAAGTGGAGAGGAAAGTAAAATAGGGATGAGATATATGTACACTCACCGTCATTCACCTTCTGTGTTTGAAATAGTATGAATTAATTGATATGCATGAATTGGTACAGCAAGGCATGAATGGCATATGCTATTCTTAGATTCAAATGTCCTACCCTTGACTCATCCATGCAGATAAAATTGCTACATCTGTTCACTATATCTGTGCCATTTGTTAAGAGAATATTTTGCTTCTTCTAGGTCAAGCTGAATTATAATACCAGAACACTGGAGAGGACAGTTCAAGGAGAATATCCTATTGTCCCAGAGACCTGCCTAGTTGAGATCCTTGGCAAACCACCTTCTAGAAATGAATATCTCACCTAAATGGGCGACCCACAACCCTAAAAAGGTACATGCATGCCTATGTACATAACATGTAGTGAGCTCAGTATATGTGTGTCAACCATCATAGCATTCAGGCAGTAAAGAAGGACAGTCATTTAAAATACGCTTCCATGATTGCATAGTCATATTAACATATTCCCTGCTTTCCCGTGTGCTCTTTCCACAGGTGAAGGATGCACAAGTCTATCAATGGCATTTCTCAAGAGCAAGAGGAACAGCAAGAGGAGGAATATTCCCCTTCCATACATTTTAGCAGCATGGAATTACCTAATTCATAGGATAGGGAGGGACAGCAGGATTGATTTGGTGAAGGTAACAGAATGGCTGTCAACAGGGGTGTCTTCACAGAGGATTGGAGGTGTTGAGCGAAGACCCCAGCCACTCCAAATCCTCTCCAAACAAGTGTGAGGAAGTAGGTCGCTCAACAGACCCCTTCGAGCAGAAGGTGTTGGACCTCCACTTCACTTGACTCCATCTGTGCAGCAAAGTCCTGATGCTCTGAGTGAGCCTGAGGTCTGAAGTGCAGCATGTGTGAGGTTCTGTAGCATACTCTGTAACAGCCTTATTAAGTGCAGCTATGGAAGCCTTGAGTGGGAAAATGCAATTTTAACTCATTAGGGGCAAACCTGCAAACCACCCTCTAGGAAGATATGCAGCAGCTCCAACAGCTGCACTGTTTTGTGTTCCAATAGACTCGTGCCTTCATGAGGAAATGTATCCTACAGTGTGAAGAAAGGTAGGACTCAGAGTTTGCTGGTTGGCTATCAGGTTGGTGGAATTCCTGTGTAAACAGAAGGGAGATTGTCAGTGAAATGTATCTCTGACCCCTTGGATTGTAAGGCAACAACATCTTAGGAAGCCCAGGGTTGGTGGTGGCTAGAGGCAGAGGGCCTTGTGCTTTCCCAGACATTTCATAGTCACTAACCCTTGGTACATCCTGAAGAACAGAGCAGGTAGAGGTAAATTAAGAACCAAAGTTTTGAGGAGTCATAGGTGCATGACCACACACAAACACACACACACTCATTAAATGAATCTTACCAATTCATTTGCTGCACGTAAATCTTTTCACGTTGATATAACTTTTCAGATATCACAGTTCTGTGCAGAGATACTTAGGACACACACGATGACCTCATAGCAATGCATGTTACTGTGCCACAAATTAAAATAACATATTGGCTATGTTTAGTTTGTAAATGCCAAAGGATATCAGCATATGCTCATGTTGATGATTACTGATGAGATGTAGGACAACAGTGAGCAGCAGATAGGAAGGGATTCATTACGCTGTCACAAGACAGATGTACCAGTGCATCAGCTTAGGCGAAGAAGTTGTCCACCAGTTGCTGCCAATGTTCTTCTCGTACCAGAAAATGTTCTTCCTGAAGGGACAGATGTTGTTGTTCTGGTGCCATACAAGTGCCAGACAATGACTGTCTCCAACAAGAGAGAGTCTAACCATCATCCCTTGACATTCAATAGCATAACCAGCGCCGAATCCCTCACCATCGACATCCTGAGGGTCACCATTGACCAGAAACTTAACTGGACCAGCCACATAAATACTGTGGCAACAAGAGCAGGTCAGAGGCTGGGTATTCTGCGGTGAGTGTCTCACCTCCTGACTCCCCAAAGCCTTTCCACTATCTACAAGGCACAAGTAAGGAGTGTGATGGAATACTCTCCACTTGCCTGGATGAGTGCAGCTCCAACAACACAAGAAGCTCGACGCCATGCTCGCTTGATTGGCCCCATCCAACACCTTAAACATTCACTCCCTCCACCACCGGCATACCGTGGCTGCAGTGTGTACCATCTACAAGATGCACTGTAGCAACTCGCCAAGGCTTCTTCGGCAGCATCTCCCAAACCTGCGACCTCAACCACCTAGAAGGACAAGGGCAGCAGGAGAATGGGAGCACCACCTCCTCCAAGTTCACCTCCAAGTCACACACCATCCTGACTTGGAAATATATCGCCAATCCTTCATCGTCACTGGGTCAAAATCCTAGAACTCCCTCCCTAACAGCACTGTGGGAGTATCAAGAAGGCAGTTCACCACCACCTTCTCAAGGGCAATTAGGTTGGGCAATAAATGCTGGCCTTGCCAGCGATGCCCACATCCCAGGAATGAATTTTTTAAAAGTTATATAGTGTGGGCAAGCCCCTCCCAGACCATATTAGGCATGGGAGCTCAGTGGGGTGAGGGGAGGGAGCAAAACATCGCAAGGAGTGGTTTTAACAGTTTTTCAGGTGCATGTAGTATGTAAGTATAACAATTAGACAATAACAAATACAGCAATTTGTAAAAGGAATGCAACCCTAATAAAAATCATATTAAAGTGGAACAATTATGTACCATTAGGAATAGTTGGGATTTGTGTCTTGCACAGTGTTGTTGGTTCCAAAAATGTACTGTATCATTCCATTATGGCCCCCTCCATCATGATCTTCTCCATGCCTTTCAATAGGGCAATGAAAATGTTATTTTTTTCAATTCTTCAGAGAAACTATTTCTTCATGTCTCTCATAAGTCTAAGCAACAACACTCACCTTTGATCATCCATCATTGGTATTTCTTCTATTGACATTCTTGACCTTACTATTTTATCTGATCTCAAATGGAGCCACCACATCTCCTGGTGTTTCTATACCAGTCTCTAAGAAGCTTGGAGATTCTTTAGTGCCTAACATTTCTTTTGCTTTCAACAATTATTATGTCTTTATAAAGTTCAATTTCCATTTAAGAGCTGAAAACTACTCGTGTACCTGGGGAGACTCTTCAAACACCTCTCACACTCATGGGCAGGAAGCAAAGGAAAAGCTAGTTGCCTAATCAACAATCTCTCTCACTTCTAACCTCCAAATTCTGTCTTTCCATCCTAAGATTCCTAGGGGGAGAAATTCGGTATCGCCCCGTTTGGGACGCAATTATCGGCTGGGCTTAAAGTTTAGCGTCTGGCGCTAATTATCGCTTCCGATAGCAAACTTGGCATCTATCGCCCCTGGAGGTGATTGGAGCGCTAAATCAGGCACTACACACCTCTCTTAAGACGCTAACGTCGAGGAGCGAGGCGCTATCTCAGAACGCTGGCGAAACTCATGTGATGTCAGTCAGCAATGGAACACAGACACACTGACGCTGGCCAGTTCTTAAAGGGGAGGATCATTTTGCTCTCCATCCACACCTTGCTCATTGCAGCCTTGAATCTCGGCCTGGAGAGACCTGTACATCAAATCTTCTGGAAAGAAAGATGTTAGAGTGCAGCCCCCATAGTCTCTTCTAAATTTATGCAAGAAAGATCAAATCAAAATGAACCTGCAAAGTGCTGCTCAGTACCCAAAACTCCTCAGCACAGCATTGAATATCTCCAGAAGTCTCTCCCTCTCACTCAGAAAGCATGGTGCAAAAATGTCACCAAAAAAAAAGGCAGGAAGGGGTCGCCTTTATATAGCGCTCCTCCAGTCCCTTCCTGACTGCAAAACGCTCCCCTCAACCTGTCGTTGCTAGCGGCAGGCGGTAAGGCAGGGGGCGCCACTCAATATCCGGTCCCGGGCGCTACCGGGGCATTGCACGCTCGACTGATGTCACAATCTGCGGGCGCAGGAGATCGTGGCGGTAGTGTTTAGCGTCGCCGCAAAATGTCTGGTCAATTTTGCGAGCGGCGCAAACAATGCCGCACCCGGGCGCTAGTTGCTTTGTGCCCCATTAGCGCCCTCGGGAGGCGCAAACCAATCTAATTTTTCCCCCCTAGTTTCTCTCTATTTTATTAATGTGCATGATCCTCTGAACTTTCTGTTCTAATTCCTTGTAAGTTTCAAATGTGCCCACCTACACATCCCACCTTGCATTCTTTCTGTGTTAGTACAGTATCAAGAGTTATTACATAATTTCTTACTCTAACTCATTATTTCGCAGAACCTGTAAACTATAGTACTTTGTAGCTTCTGTAGGGATTCCTTCTTAGTTTTTGAAAGCTGTTAACATTGTAAAGGGAATTGACGCTGGTGTGGTTTTCAGTTTCCAGTGAATGTGAGGTCAAAACAAAGAATGTTTCTAATTTTCGTGTTACCTAAATATTGTTCAGTGCAGCATTAATGAAATACGAATTTGAAAGATTAAAATAATATCTACACTTGTGTAGGAATTCGGGTTGACCTTAGCAGGTATTGGACAAATGCCTACTAAATAATCGAGTTCGACTTCAGGAGAACAATAAATAAGTTCTTTAATGCAGGAAGCAGACGAAGTACAGCAGGTAAGTGAGTTGGTTGCAGAAGAGCCGTAGAGTAGGTCTTTCCCCAGCGGGGACGCCACGAGGACTGAGTCCGCAGTCCTGTGGATAGCATGATGACGTCATCACGCTTGGCTGTGTTTTCCCGTGCTTCGGGCGTCGTGACGTCAGCGCGTTCGCCCGCGCTTGGGGCGGTCACGTGACCCGCGCCGCTACATCGGCGCGTTTACCTGGCACTGAGGCTGGCCGTTGCGGCTGAAGTCACGGGAGCGAGAGACACCCGGCGCTGCCGCTGGCCGATGCGGCCGAAGTCGCGAGAGCGGGAGGCGCCAGCACCGCAGCTGGCCGATGCGGCCGAAGTCGCGGGCGCGGTAGGCCGAGCTGTGCTGGCGGCCGTCGCGCGTGCATCACGTGATGCGCGACGTGACATCAGCACGTTAGGTCGCGACTTAAAGGGGCAATGGCCCAACAGGTAAGTTAAAGGGGCAACGGCCCAAACAGGTAAGTTATGTACATACAGTTAGGTTAAAGTGAATTATGTACATTATATATGTAAGGGACACCCGGTGGTACCGCCACACTTGTATAATAAGGTCCTGAGGGATGTTATTATCTTAAACACTACCATAGCTAACCTGAGAATGCTTGACGATGTGGTTGGTTTTTAAGTAGATAAAATTACATTCTGAAGTAAAGTCTTTAATTACCTTGAAGCTAAATGTATAAAACTCTTTGGCCTAGAAATTCAGTTGGCGCCGCGCCAGGGCTTTAGCGCCGGAAATTTAGCGCCGGCGCTAAGTCCCCCTGCGCGCGCCAAAAATTCAGTAGCGCCGCGCCCAAACGGCTGCCGGCGCTACAGGAGGGTGTCAGCGCCTCGAAATGGGCGCTGACTGCCGCATTGTGGCGCAATTCCGGCGCTGCGGCACCCGATGTGGTGCGGCAGGCTGGGGAAGTGCAGGCCTCCTCCTTCAGTTAAGGAGGAGCTGCCTGCACCCGCCCGCTGGCCGTTGAAATGTTGAAAAAAATGAGCCCAGCACCTCGGAGAAGTGCCGGGCTCGCAGGCCAGACGCATCTGTTCCGCGGGGGGGGCGGGTGGAGGAGTCCGGGGAGGGAGGTGCGGGCAGGCGGCCGGCGGGAAAGCGGCCGGCCGCCGCGCGACCTTAATGCGCCGGCGCTAACTCGCGTAGGACTCTGCTGAAACATCGTTATTTGCGGCTGCCACGGGCGAGGCGGCCGCAACTCAATTTCGGCGTTGGGGCCCGTCACCATGGCAACCGGGACGCTGCGCACACCGATGACGTCATCGGTGCCGGCGCAGCGCAACCGGTCTAACGCCGATGGCAGGGCCCCACTGAATTTACAAACCGGCCATAACTCCGGCGCTAGGCCCTCTAGCGCCTCAAATGGGGCGCTAACCCTACTGAATTTTCAGCCCTTTAACTCTTATGTTAGAACAGAAAATTAATGACGTTTTTTTTTATAAATAACTATTGACTAGTTCCAAAATGAGTAATTAAGTTTGATATTGCATTGTGATTTGACTGAGTGGACTGAATTCCCCCTGCCCCCACCATGCCAGCAGTGTGTCTTTGAATCCAACCAAACTTGAACCTGACTGAACCAACTTAGATTTCCAGGTTCAGTGCATTTTTTGCATGGGCTGAGGATATGTCGGTTGAGAATACCGCCTGTGAATGGATGCTGGCCCAGGGTGGGTGGAGGGAAGTTAAGTACTGCTGCAAGTTTACTTCTCAGCAGAGTCTGCAAAAATAGCAGCCAAATGATCTCCAGTCCCACAGTAAAGCCATGCTGCACCTTACACAGAAAGATTAAAATGTCTGAATTGTTACGAGGTTGCTTGCGGCCTTTTATTATATCCTCTAATTGAAGGATTGGCCAGCCACCTTTAATGCCTATTTTCTTGGACACTCTTTTTCTTTCTGCTAGGTGACAGGCGAAATCCCCAGAGAATGATATGGGAGACATGGTGATGTAATTCCCATGTGATTTACATGAGCTCTTCGCCCATGGCTGGGGATGCCCCTGAAAATGCCTCTCAACACAAAGCAGCAGAGATTTTATGGGACTGTGCTCCAGTTTCCTCGGCCTAATTCCTCAGAATCCGGTGCACACAGGACATCAGGCAAAGAAAGAAATGGGTTTTATTGTTTATGTGAGGAAAGGGCTTATTGAAAGCATAGTGAATGATTGTAAACAAAATAGAGAGATGAGGTTTTCTGAAAACAAACCCATTCCACCATCTCCTGAATTGCTGATATAAATCCAGCTCTGCTACATGGACTGACCTTGACATTGGACAGGCGTTTTACTAACTTATAATATAGACAATGTATGCTAGGAGCTTTTTTGGGACTAAGATAAAGCACTCAAGTCTTATCTATGAATATAGGTTTCAATGTTGCAGATTATTTTTCAGTGAATCGGAACTGAAACCAGTTGCGACTGTGGCCAAGCTAGAAACCCAACTGAAGCAAATGATGTCAATTTTAGGAGACTCCGTGCCATCATTGAGGCCTTGTAAAATCACATGCACAGTTCTTGTTTCTGTCCTTTGAAATCAACAGGTGGAAAATTGCAGGAGGCACACCCACGATTTTGCAAACCCTGTCACGTGTGTGCATGGCCACTCCAGTGGCACAGGGTTTTGCAAAGCTTAACCTAAGATTGTCTTTCTCAACCTGACTGAGTGAGGCAGGTTCAATAGAAAACTGCAGTGGTTCAAGGCGGCGGCTCACCACCACCTTCTCAAGGGCAATTAGGGATGGGCAATAAATGCTGGCATTGCCAGCAATGCCCAGATCCCATAAAAATGAATTTTTAAAAAAGTTACCAATGCCCCACCGGTCCTGACTTATGACATATTTGCTAATAAGCAGATTCATTCTATTGTTTATTATTTCAAATTATTGACTATTGTTACTTTTTTAAGTTTCTTTCAGCTAACACTTCGAAGAAGGTCTCCAGAGCATCTCCAGAGGTTGTATGCAACAAATTATTTATAAATTGAATTCCTACCCTAGTGGAAATTGCAGTTGTTTCCACTGAAATGGTTTCTATTGGCCAACAGTTGCAATTGTGTTTTAATATGGGATATCAGTTGGCAATTGAATAGACACTTGAGAGGAACTTAAGTTCCTTTCTATTTACTCAATTTGAAGAGACTCAAATGTGTGAGATGTTCCCCAAAAATTCACAACTCAGCCTGCCAGCTAATTGTGACCCTTCTTTCATATCACATTGTTTAAAGTTTCTTCTTAATGTGGAGAAATATTCTGGGTGCTACAGTGTCTGATGGAAATTAAAGAGTATGGGCTAGATTTTCAGTTGCTTGCGCCAGCAGTTAGCGCCTTAAGAGAAGTGATTTTCGGGCGCTATGCGTGTAGCGCCTGGGTGCAGCGCAGTTTGCGCCCCGCCCCAAATTAAGTTGCCCGTTAGCGCCGGCGCAAAGTTTAGCGGCCGCCCGGATGCGCGCGCAGAAAATGACGTCACATCCTCGTGCAACGCCCTTTGGCCGCCCCGAATCCAAACTTCAGTCGGACCGCCCCATTGTGCGGCTGGCGTCCAGAGCGTTTGTAAAATGGAACGCAACACACCCTGGGGAGCGCAAATTAAAGGGCACTCGTATAAAAGGCACTCTGCATGTGTTGTGTGGAAGTAACCAGTGTGTTGTTGTGAACGGTGTATTTATGTTTCCGGCCATACATCATCATCATCATTATTATTCCTCCTCCTCCTCCTCCTCCTCCTCCTCCTCCTCCTCCTCCTCCTCCTCCTCCTCCTCCTCCTCCTCCTCCTCTCATCATCATCCCAGACTTTGCATTTGAAAAAAACACATGCACCCTTCCCCTTTAAGAGCTCACTGGCACCAGAGTGTCTGCCGTGCGCTGCGCCCGAGCTCGGGTGTTGCGCTCTCCACCGCCGGCTTAGCGCCTAAAGATACTAGTGGAACGCCTGTTTTAGCGCTCCACCAACCTCTTAGGGCGAAGCCACTGAATTTCCGGCAACGGGGCGCTACTTTGGGGCGGGCGATAACTTCGGGCGGGCGCTAAGCTTAGCGCCCCAAAACTGTCTATACTGAAAATCTAGCCCTATAAATCTTATATATAAGAATTTATTCTTACAAATACAATGCTGAAGTAGTAGAAAATCCTATTGAAAATTCCCACTGCTGGTGAACCACAGAGCTCCCAGTAGAAACCAATAAGAAATGTGCTCACCCAGTTTATGGCCAGCAGATATGATTACTGTATGAATGAGTAAAAACTAAGATTCTGTTGACAAGCCAACCCCTAAGTGATGTTAAGAATTGGTATGTATGAGGAACAAATTCAGAATTCTTAAAACAGACTTTCACCCACCCCCTCAACACTTAACATTGAAACTGCCTATGTGAACATTTAGGGGGTGAAATTCCCCTTGAGGGCCGTTTGGGGCACTAAGTAAAAAGTGTTTGGAAATTTAGCGCCAGGCACTAATCTTTTTGTTAAATTCCCATTTTTTCTTCCAAGAAGGAAGTGGAGCGCTAAATCAAGCGTTCCACTTACCTCTTGGAGTGCAAGAGGCGGGGAATGTCCCGATCCGCGGCAAAATGCTCAGCAGCGCTATGCGTGGCCAAGCGTCGTGCTGCTGCATTGCAGGGGCTCTTCCCTACATTAAAGGGAAGGGCCCCACACTGCGAGCTCTGCGGGCTTATTTTTAGATATGTGGGCCACTGCGGAGCGGGAGTGCCGCGCGATCATGTAAAGTGCCGGGCTGACCGATCGCAGCATGGACGCCGCGACCGGTGGCCGAAAATAAATATAAAAAATAATTGGTAGATTTTTTTGGCCGGCCGCCCACCGCAACTTTAATAATAATACCAAAGCAAAATACTGCGGATGTTGGAAATCTGAAATAAAAACAGAAAATGCTGGAAATACTCAGCAGGTCAGGCAGCATCTGTAGAGAGAGAAACAGAGTTAACGTTTCAGGTTGATGACCCTTCGTCAGAACTGGAAAAAGTTGCAGATGTAACAGGTTTTTAAGCAAGTGTAGGGGCAGGGAGCCCCGCGAGCAGCCGGCCTCAGTGTTTGTGACCCCTGCAGCAGTCGGTAACATCGCCCGGCGCTGCTGCGGGGTGCGATTGCGAATTTATCTTTCGAGGCGCTGCGCCAGGAGGTGACGTCATGATCTCTGGGCGCAGAAGATCGGGGTGCTACCCGGTAACCTCCCGCGGAATTTCGCAATAGGCGCGGTTATTGCCTCGGGGGGGGGGCGCAAAGCCATTCGCACCCCGTTAGCGCCTCCCACTGGAGGTGCAAACGAGGGGAATTTCACCCCCTTAGAATGAAATCCTGTATGTAAACAGTTGCCTGTAACAGTGTAGTTTCAGGCTCTGACCAGTAGATGGCACTGTGGAGAGAGTTTCTGAAGTCTCCCAACTCCATTACCAACTTGAACATAAAAACATATTCATAACTCACTTTGGGCAACATTATAGGTAATTTACTAATATTAACAAAGTAGTTATTTGTGAACTGGTGGCCATTGGAATTTCTACAAGGGTACAGCATGTTTTTCAAATGTTCTAAAATGTTCTGTATAGCATTCGTCTAACTCTGAGTTTGAATATAAGGAAATAACTATATTGCTGCATACTGCATGTATTTTAACATTAGAACATGTACTGTACTGAACATTTTATATGATATCCTAGTTAAAAAATTTCTAAAATCTTACAAACTCCTTTATAATTTCTTCAAATAGCTCCCCCAAAAACTGAGCAATTTTATTCAGTGAGTAGCTGAGCAATAATGACCAGAAAGGTCCCAGGTTTAATCTCGGGTCTGTGCTGAATTAGCTGGTCTCAGCTGGGCCAATGGAAGGAGTAACACTGGGTTAGAGAAGGAAAAGTGGACAGAGTTCCTGCTCCTCATTGCTATCCAGCCCCTCCTGCTGGAAGTACGTGTGCATGGATTTGGGGTGAAGACAGGATCAGGTTTAGGCTAAAATGCTCCCATGGTAATAGCCAGATAACATTCACTGTCAAGACTTACACGTTAATAACATTTGGTCAAGGTATTGGAGGATGTCCGATGCATCTAGAACTGCAGTCTTGCAAGGAGTCAATAGCTTCAGGAAATGAGGGGAAAAAACAAATCTTGTAAAACACCTTCAGATAACAGTCCTGCCAAAAAGAAATGTAATGATACTTTATTCTATGCTTTCAAGATCTTTACAGTTAATTTTGGTTGGGGAACCACAGTGGTTACCTCAGACCATCAATGTAGCAACTGTGACCAGCCCAACAACTGTTTTACAGAAGCAGTTGAGTAATTCTATTTTGACAGAGGTACTGTTCCTTGCATCCTTCCCTTTTTCCCATATAAACACTTACACTTCTTAAGTCAGTGGCAGATACAGAGAAGTCGAGACTAAAGGGGTTGGTTTTAATAACCAGTGGATTTCGGTTGGGTGGGAGCCGGGATGAGTGTTGGCTTACATTTGAGGCCCAGGGTATTTTAACTGCGGTCAGCTGCCCACCTGAAAGCGCGGAATGCGACAGCTGGCCAACAGGCAGGAGGGGAAGTTTGGGCAGCACCGACCAGCACCAAAGGACCACTTGCTGGTGAAAGGATTCGCAAATTTCATGTCTCCCCCGAAGATTTACTTTTGGCTTATTGAAGTAACCCTGGCTGGACTGTTTAAAATCCAGGGCTCCAGGGCGCAACAAGATGGCTGCAGTCAACCTCATGGCCAAGGCCTGTAAGTTTCAGTTTTGGGCTGACAAAGAAGGAACTTTCCAGAAATTAGAATGCAGACAA
Organism: Somniosus microcephalus; assembly: GCF_052327205.1. Classification (NCBI taxonomy): domain Eukaryota; kingdom Metazoa; phylum Chordata; class Chondrichthyes; order Squaliformes; family Somniosidae; genus Somniosus; species Somniosus microcephalus. The sequence goes on from NC_140990.1 coordinate 242,766,348, forward strand.
ACCTTTTGCATCTATGCATGAGAAGCAAACCCAGTGGCATTTGGGCCTCTGATTAAAACCCATCAAGGTCGTTTGCACAGACAGTCAATATGTAATAGCTGCATTCAGACCTTTGTTAGAGGACATCAACACTGTTTGCAAGCAATCAACGGGGCATTCAAACTGGAATGGCCCCATCACGAAACCAGTTGGACAAAGGGGAACACTTATGAGATGTTTAAAAATCGATTAACCGGCCATCCAGGTCGATGGGCCCAGATCGGTTTCCTTTGTATAAGCTTCAACACGTCCAGGTCAGACAAAGAAACAAGCTGATCTGGCGGGAGATAAGGGCTACCAGGAGGGGTATAACTAGTCCCTCGGGAAGCCATCTCTCTCTCTCTCTCTCTCCCGCCTCGACTCCGGTGCCCTGCCTTACCATCAAGAGGATCATCGACGAAGAGCCCGTCCAGGGAAGCAGGATATCTGCAGTTACATTTCAATCACTGGGGTATCTCTGTTTTGGGTGGTGAAAACCCTAAAGACATCGGCAGGCAACGGGGCACGGAGCAGGCGTTCTAACATCTTAGACTGGTGAGCATCAATTTTCTGGCCCATCACAAGATAACCTAGATAGGTGTAAAGGGTGGGAGTTAAGGGGATTGCTAAAATTGTAATTTTCCCTCGATGTGTCCGTTTCTCCTCCCCCGCTAAGTGTAATTGTGTTGCATCCATAGTGATTTTCTCTGTATAGTAGTTATTTCTCTATTTTAATAAACATTGGTTTTCTTTGCACCAAACCACTGGTCTCGTGTGTCTATATCGCTGCTCGTAAATAAGTCCGGTGCTCAGAACTAAAGAGGGGGAAGCGATTCGAACCGCATGGGGCTGGGGCAGCTCAGGCACACGACTGACTGACCAGACAAAAACCCCAAACCAAATTCCTCTTACAGAAATGGCGAGCCAGGTAGGAGCATCGGCGACAGTATGCGATATGACAGACAGTGGTGCGGAGCGAGAAACCGCAATGGAAGAGAGGTTGTCCACTTATGCAGAAAGGTCAATATTGCCAAGAAATGGGTGGGCGCTATGTTAAAGGCCGAGTGTCCCATAGACACCGCCGCTCAGTGGACGGCGAGTAAACAGCATAAGAGAGCAATTGAAAAGGCAGTCTGGTTAATGTGTTATAAGAAACAAGTCCTAGTGCTGGACAGTGTTGTAGCAACGCAGGCTGCCAAGCTCAAGAAATTGGCTCTAGAAATGCAGGATAAGGTTTTAGCGGAAGAGAAGGTGCTAGTGGCGCTTCAGGCGTTAAGCCAAGAAAGAGCGCAGATGGCCAAGGAACACCAGGCAAAGGTAGAGTGCCTGGAGGCCCGTGCCTTCGAGGTGCAACAGGAACATCAGGCAAGGGTAAAGCACCTGGAATACCAGACCGCTGAAAGTAAAGCCAGCGCTAGGCGCAAGATGGAGCACTTGGAATACCAGGTTAGAGAGGCGAGGGGCAGCGAGATAAAGCTGCAGGACACGATTTGCGACCTCACCCAAAAATTAAAAGAGCAGGAGGAGAAAGTAAGGGAGGTAAAGGCAGCATATAAGCTAGCCTGCGACCGGGGGTTCGAGGAGGCAAATCACGGGCCCTGTAGGGAGGAGATAGAAAGCTTGGGCATGACCTTATCAAGGGCGAAGGGCATGGTATGCCTCATCAGCCCGAAAGTGGGCCAGTCGGACATTACCGGCAACCCAAACAGAACCGTCCCACAGGCAGCACCCAGAACAAAGTTGGCTAGGGAATCAGAGGTCCCACGGCCGCCACCCATAGCTCCGAGTTTTCAGGAGTGCTGGCAGCAAGGGGGGGTGGAGGATGAAGTGGTAGGGGAAGCATAGCAGGCCCCGCTAGATAGGCCGGGACCAGGACCCCCTCCGACAACGGAGGTACGGCCCGCCCATTGATGACGAGGACCCAGGGACCATCCAAAATCAGTTTGTGGTGCCGCATGGCACCCAACAGTTCAGGGCCATGGTTAGTCACATCCCCAAGCTCACCGAAAAGGGAGACCCCTCTCTGCACTTCAGGGAGATAGAACAGGCAGCGTGCGTCAATGACTGCGATGACGCAGAGCAAGCTAAGATGTTGCTGTTTTCTCTGGGGAGTAATCTCCTCCAGACCCTATCTGATGAATGTAAGAAGGAGCAGAAAGATTATGAGGATTTGAGGAATGAGATATTGGAGGCCATGGGACTTAATGACGGTAGTCCGTTCGCCCGGGTGGAAAAAACGGTACAGCTCCCAGGGGAGTCCCCGCAGGCATTCGCAGGCTGTGGCCAGTCTACTGGAGCGCATGCCCGGGAATGCCAGTGCGGACATTACTGAACCAAGTCCAATTGACCCACTGGCTCTGCTGTCTAATGGCAAGGATTGTAAGAATCCCTGGAAGGAGAATAAGGGGAAGAATTCATTAGCCCCAGCCCAAAAGGCAAAGCCAGGTATCCCTCCCACTGCGATCGAGCCACTCTTGGAGTCGATACGATCTCTCCTCCTGGCCAGCCAGGGGAAAATAGCAGCCTTCACCAGTGCTTTGACCCTGTCTGCCCCATCCCACTCCCAGCGCAGCCTGTCGACCTGTGTCCCCGCGAAAACGCTGAGGGGAGCAGGCCCTATGTTAGGATGGGGGTGAAGACGGTGCAGGGGAGATATTCGGTGGACACTGGAGCTTCCAGCACGGTGGTCCATTCGGAAGACCCGACCAATTCACCCCGGTCTAACAAGGTCCCATTTAGCTTAATGGGACCCACAGGGAACGAGCAGGCTGGGGAAAGGTCAAAACCTTTGGCCATAGGTTTAGGATCCCTCCATACCACATGGGAGGTGTAATGATCAATAACATGTCATTCTATAGTGGACACTAGGTGGAGCCGTAGAGCTGTGTAGAGCTGTATATAGCTGTATGTATATAAGACTACACTACCCAGCTGTATGTATATTAAGACTACATTACCCATGAGGCACTAGGCTACCCACAAGGCAGCAGTCAAGATGGATGCCTCTACAGATACTGTACCTAGTCCACATGTGCTCAATAAAGTAACTAGCAAAAGCTAGCTGTGTTCATAATAAGAATGTCTATTTATTAATGAACATAAGATGGTACCAGGATGGTGAAGATCTGCTGAAAATTGTGAAAAGCGACATGGAGAATTTGAAGCCACCAGAGCATTTGAAACTCACAGGAAATATCGACTACAATTGGTAGACTCTTAAACAACAATTCGAACTCTACATTGCAGCCATCGGATTCGGTACGAAGCCAGACGCAAGGAAGGTAGCGTTGCTGCTTACGGTTGCAGGCCCACAGGCGATAGAGGTATTTAATACATTTGTATTTAATCCAGAGGAGAACAGAGAAAAATTAGAAGATGTGCTAAAAAAATTTGATGCACATTGCTCTCCCAAAAAGAATGAGACCTATGAAAGATACATCTTCCATTCTCGGACACAGCAGCAAAATGAGACTTTTGATAGCTTTATAACTGATCTGAAACTGAAAGCACAGACATGTAATTTCTCTGAGCTCAAAGCATCCATGATTCGTGACCAGATTGTGTTTGGTATTCATGATAAAAAAAGTCAGGGAACGTCTGTTGAGAGAAACCGAACTAAATTTGGAAAATGCGGTGAAAATATGCCAAGCCAGCGAGCTAGCTCGAAAGCACGCGAAGACTTTCAGTGAAATCAATAATGATGCGATTGTAATGAGTGATAATGCTGCTGTCGGTGCTGTGTCCTACAAGGGGAAGAAACGTGGGCAGAACAGAAATGAAAAGCAATCGGAGGATGAAATTTTTAATTGTAAACGCTGTGGTTACAAACACCAGTTAAGACAATGCCCAGCATTTGGAAAAATGTGCACAAAGTGTAATGGAAAGAATCACTGCCAAACAATGCTTTTCAAAAGTAAAAACTAAGAAAGGGCAACGAGTTATTGTAATTGAGGACACTGATTTAAGTGAGACATTTTTTGTAGGAATGGTGTCGTGACAATATCAAAAAGGATACAGAAAATGTGCAGCCCTCAGAAATGGACAATGCTGAACATAAAGTTAATGCAGTAAAAGAGGACAAATGGATGATCCCACTGCAGGTAAATGGAGCATTAGTTACCTTGAAACTAGACACTGGGGCAAAGGCAAACTTAATCAGTATGAGTGACATTAACAATATGAAAGAAAAGCCCAAAATACAGAAAAAGTCAGTACTACTGAAGGACTATAATGGACAGAAAATAGATAGCTTAGGTGTATGCAGACTTAAAGTGACAGTCAAAGACAAAGTGCATCATCTCATGTTTTCTGTTGTGGCTGAAAGACTTGATTCACTACTGGGTGACAAAGCTTGTGAGGACTTAGAACTGGTCAAGAGAGTCTACCGTATAAACTGTGCCATAAGCAGACCAGATGACTCGGTGGATTCTGTAGTGAATAATTTCCAGGATGTGTTCAAAGGATTTGGAGTTCTACCATTCACTTACAAGATCCAGCTAAAGGAGGATGCTCAGCCAGTGGTACATGCTCCACGAAGAGTTCCAGCACCCCTGCGTGACCGGCTCAAGGATGAACTGGACAGAATGACCACACTAGGAGTCATCAGGAAAGTCGAAGAGCCAACAGACTGGGTTAACTCCATGGTATGTGTAAAGAAAAAGAACAATGATCTAAGAATATGCATGGATCCAAAGGACTTAAATGCAAACATAAAACGTGAACACTACCAGATTCCCAAGCGAGAAGAAATCACCAGTGAAATGTCAGGTGCCAGATACTTTACAAAGCTTTATGCCTCACAAGGATTTTGGCAACTAAAACTGGATGAAGAGAGCACCAAATACTGTACCTTCAACACACCATTTGGCAGGTATTGTTTCCTCAGAATGCCTTTCGGGATAATATCTGCATCTGAAATCTTTCATAGAGCAATGGAACACATAATTGAAGGTCTGGAAGGAGTTCGGGTCTATGTTGATGACATCATCATCTGGGGCTCCACAGTGTAAGAACACAATGAGAGACTGACTAAAGTGCTACAGAGAATACGCCGGAATGGACTGAAGCTCAACAAAGCCAAGTGTCAGTTTGGCGTCCAGAAAGTCACTTTCCTAGGAGATAATCTATCTGGTAAAGGAATAGAACCAGATATGGAAAAAGTAAACGCCATACTCAAAATGCCCCGACCCACTGACAAAGTAATGCTATGCATCATGGGGATGATAAACTTCATTGGAAAGTTCATTCCTAACTTGTCAGCCAAGACAGCCTGTCTGCGAGACCTGCTACATAAAACAAATGAGTTCGCATGGACAGAAAGACATGAACAAGAGTGGATAAGCCTCAAAACAGTGCTGACAACCACACCTGTGCTCACCTTCCATGACCCAACAAAAAGAATCAAAGTGTCAACGGATGCATCAAAAGATGGCCTAGGTACGGTCTTGCTACACGCAGAGGGTGAAGATTGGAAGCCTGTTGCCTATGCCTCCAGGTCTATGACTGACACTGAGTGTCGATACGCCCAGATTGAAAAGGAATGTCTAGGCTTGGTAGTTGGACTAGAAAAGTTTCATGGCTACATATATGGACTTCCCACCTTCACAGTTGAGACAGACCACAGCCCTCTGGTTGCCAGCATAAAAAAAAACCTGAATGAGATGTCTCCAAGGATTCAACGACTCATGATGAAGCTGCAAAGATATGACTTTGAACTGATCTACACACCAGGCAAATACATAATGTTAGCAGATGCACTATGCCGAGCACCCACAATGAGTCATGTGAGCTCTACTGAAGAAGACGTGGATGTTCATGTGAGTATGGTCACTGCTGCGCTGCCCGTGTCAGACACAAAATCAAAGCAAATAGCAGAAGAAACAGTAAAAGATACAGTATTACAAACAGTAGTAGAGAACATTCATCATGGTTGGCCAAAAGGTTCCTGTCCAAAATATTTTCACATAAGGTCAGAATTGAGTGTCGCAAGTGGACTATTACTAAAACAGAACAGAATAGTCATTCCACAGGCTCTACGTCAAGAGATGCTCAAAAGGATTCATGAGGGACACCTCGGAATTGAAAAATGCAAAAGGAGGGCAAGAGACACTGTTTATTGGCCTGGCATAAATAAGGACATTGAGAACATGATAGGCAAATGTGAGACATGTCACAAACACCAAAACAAACAAGCAAAGGAACCAATGAAGGTAGCTGACATACCAACAGCAGCATGGCAAAAGGTTGGTATGGACCTTTTTCATTTAAAATAAAGACTATCTAATAGTGATTGACTACTATTCTAACTATCCTGAGATGGCGCTGCTCTCAAGCACCACAGCTAGCAGTGTCATAATGCATGTGAAATCCATCTTCGCCAGACATGGAATTCCCAGGATTGCCGTTAGCGACAATGGTCCGTGCTTCAACTGTAAGGAGTGGCAACAGTTTGCAGCACATTATGACTTTCAGCACATCACATCCAGTCCTTTGTATGCTCAGTCAAATGGTAAGGCAGAGAAAGGTGTTCAAGTTCTCAAGCAGCTACTGAAGAAAGTGACAGAAAGCAAGTCTGATCCTTATCTCGCCCTGCTGAGCTACCGAGCCTCACCTTTAGACTGTGGTTCTTCACCTGCTGAACTACTAATGGGTCGCAAGTTGCGCACCACGCTACCCTGCTGTGCAAAAGAACTGCAAAGTGAGGAACTGAGACAGAGACTTCAACTGTTAAAGCTGAAACAGAAATCATACTATGACAAGTCATTCAAAACTCTAAAACCATTGACAAGGGATGACGTTGTCAGGATTGAGGATCCAGATGCATGGAACAGGAAAGCTACAGTTCTTGAGGAAGTAGGAACAAGGTCATACACTGTTAGAACTGAGGAAGGACAGATTCTCAGGAGGAACCGCCGTTCCCTCCTAAAAACACAAGAGACTATTCAAGACCAGATTGATGACAATGCCGCAACTGCATCTTGTCATTCACCGCCAGAACAATCTCATGAAGACACATCAAACTTACCCGTGTTGAGAAGATCCACAGGTGAAGTAAAAAAGCCTGATAGACTTAATCTTTGATTACAATGTAAAGCTTTGAAAATGTGTTGACTGTTTTGGAAATGTTTATGTTTATAGAGCACTAACAAAAGTGTTACTGATATTATCTTTATTGTTTTCTTGAAAGTTGATTGACATTGATTTTGTTAAACCTCAAAGAAAGGGGATGTAATGATCAATAACATGTCATTCTATAGTGGACACGAGGTGGAGCCGTAGATCTGTGTAGAGCTGTATATAGCTGTATGACTATAAGACTACACTACCCAGCTGTATGTATATTAAGACTACATTACCCATGAGGCACTAGGCTACCCACAAGGCAGCAATCAAGATGGATGCCTCTACAGATACTGTACCTAGTCCACATGTGCTCAATAAAGTGTCTAGCAAAAGCTAGCTGTGTTCATAATAAGAATGTCTATTTATTAATGAACATAAGAGGAGGGTAACCAAAAGACCGACGAGGTGGCCAAGCAGGGGGACAGGGAAGGAGAGTTCTGGGACCCCTGTAGAGCAGGCCCGGTAGCAGCAATCCGGGAAAAGGGGGGCACACAGTGGGTAGCTTTGGCCCCGGACCAAGATCCCGCCTTTAAGGCCGCCCTGGTAAGGAGAAAGAATTTAGAACAGGGTTACTGGCAGGCTGCTAGTTATATTAAACAAAGTAAGTTGTTTAAACCTGAAAAAAAAGAGCAGCCAGTTGGGACAAGGTCTGAGGATAGAGATCCTCAGCCCTCAGCGGGTACAAGCTCACAGGCGGCACAGGCAGGTGCTGTGGCTTGTGTTAGGGGAGGAGCCATTGCGTCCACTGTCCAGACCACTCCCTATCTCCTATGGGATTCCGAGGAAAAGGAGCCCGAATCAGATGGCCCCGAGCCAGAACCAGGTTTTGAACCTGGAGGGGAAGACCCTCAGCTGCCGGCAGCCAGTGGCAAGGGATTGCCCGTCCCCAGTTCGGGTTTGGGAGGGGAGGAACCCGAGGGAGAAGACCCCCAGCCAGCGAGGACTGTGACCCAAGCCAAGGGTCCGCTCGCCAGGGTAGCCCCGCCGGTAGCAATCCCTAGGAGGTCTCCTCAGCCACCCCAGCCCAGAAAAGTATGGTCACCGGCTCTTCAGTTAAAAAGGGCGGCATCTCGTGTCAGGGAGAAGCCGAAAGACAAAGGTCCCCAGATAGCAGCTACAGACTGCAAGGGACCGGAAGTGCAGGTTAGTGCAGCCACGCCGCAGGGAGCAGCCTGCAGCAGCCCAAACAGGGATTAGGCTGGCCGCCCGGAGACGGGCGGCAGTTGTATATAATTTAGGTAGTTTAATTTTTAAGTTTATATAGTGTTAAGTTTAGGGTGTTTCATTTAATTCTAATTAAGGTGATGGTTAGTTTTAAGTAATCTGCTCAGAGTGTGTACATTTGAGTCGAGGTCGCAAGACCCGACCATGCTTCACCCAAGCCAGTGAATCTCTAGGGAACCTGGCTGTGTGCTTCGATATCTGTTACAGGAAAATTTAGGGAATGAAGGGGGGCATAATCCTATTCGCCCTGATAGGACTGAGCTTCGGAAGGAGAGGTGACGTGGAGGATTCCCACCTCTATGGGTGCTCCAGAGACACAGCACCGATAGCGATTGATGGGAGCGGCGAACAGGATGCAGAGGAGAATTTTACCAATTATGGGAATAGTAGTCAGAATGCCGGTTATGGGCGGGACGGCCCGACCTGCACCAGTATACAGGGTGGAGAACATTGGAGTCATTCAAGGGGGTGCACACATTCGTTTTGCAGCGGTCCCGCCCTATATCATAAAGTGGGAGCATGCTATGACTGGTACTGACCTCTCGGGGTGCCGTAGCTGGGGAGCACACATCATCCTGTGTCCCCAGCACTTGAATGCCTATTTGAAACCACAATGCGGGTTCAGAGCTGCTGACGCGAAACCTATAAATTGTACCATGGAAGCCATGGCACAAGGCCATGTTCCCCCACAGGTAGCATATATAGGTGGGACATATTGCGTCACCACAGGAGCATCTCACTACCAGCACGGACAGCACAGCTGGTGCGCGGTGAGTGACAACAGCTTCTGTTTCAAACCCGAGGCAGAAGTTCAAGTGGCACAGATACGAATTGTCCCCATTCCTGAACCATCCATTGTTCACCTCGCTGTGGAGGAGAATTTTACCCACCTCCAGAAATATGTCGCCCACTTCGGTTACCCGATTCCCCCTCTCCCAGAGCACCTTACCAAATTATTAAAAGCCGTTCTAGTATCGCAAAAGCACTTCTACACTTTGGAACAGAAGACTGTACAGATAGGGGCCGACATTTTAGATATTATGACCCCGCCCTGGTGGGACGTTTTTGAGAGTATGGAGGTCCCCTCCTGGATTCGAATGGCGTCCCACATCTTAGTAGTCTGTCAGCTAGGGATCGTCCTCTACCTGGTTTGTGTCCAGTGTAGGAGAAAGGTTCCCGGGGTAGAATTTAAAGCAAAAGGGTTGTGGAAGGACCAGTATGCCCGGGTGGAAGAAGAAACACCCGTGTGAGCTTTGTGTCATGTCACTGCCGAGTAGTGGCAGATCCGTTTGTTATTTTTAATAAAGCTCATTCCTTCCGTTCGTTATTTTTTAATAAATATGGTTTTGGCCTGATGTTGATTTTTATTAAAGGTTGTGTGTTGTAATAAAGTTTCATGATGTCCCAAGTAGTGCAGGGGTGTTGGACCCCCTCCGTGCTTGGACTATTGTAACAGATAGTAATTGTTTCTATCGATAGATGCCTGTCGTGCACTGCGGTTTTTCTCTAAGTAAGGGGAATGTATGTGTCGGGGATTCATGGATAGATAAATATAGGGGAAGGTTGTTTGCGGGGGGTCAGAAATTTGCTCACCTTGATTGGACACTTCAAGCAAGTTTCAATATCCTAGGGAGGACTGAAAGGATTCGCAAATTTCATGTCTCCCCCGAAGATTTACTTTTGGCTTATTGAAGAAACCCTGGCTGGACTGAGTTTAAAATTCAGGGCTCCAGGGCTCAACAAAATGGCTGCGGTCAACCTCATGGCCAAGGCCTATAAGTTTCAGTTTTGGGCTGACAAAGAAGGAGCTTTCAGAAATTAGAATGCAGACAAACCTTCTGCATTTATGCATGAGAAGCAAACCCAGTGGCATTCGGGCCTCTGATTAAAACCCATCAAGGTCGTTTGCACAGACAGTCAATATGTAATAGCTGCATTCAGACCTACATTAGAGGACATCAACACTGTTTGCAAGCAATCAACGGGGCATTCAAACTGGAATGGCCCCATCACGAAACCAGTTGGACAAAGGGGAACACTTATGAGACGTTTAAAAACCGATTAACCGGCCATCCAGGTCGATGGGCCCAGATCAGTTTCCTTTGTATAAGCTTCAATACGTCCAGGTCAGACAAAGAAACAAGCTGATCTGGCGGGAGATAAGGGCTACCAGGAGGGTTATAACTAGTCCCTCGGGAAGCCATCTCTCTCTCTCCCGCCTCGACTCCGGTGCCCTGCCTTACCATCAAGAGGATCATCAACGAAGAGCCCGTCCAGGGAAGCAGGATACCCGCAGTTACATTTAAATCACTGGGGTATCTCTGTTTTGGGTGGTGAAAACCCTAAAGACATCGGCAGGCAATGGAGCAGGCGTTCCAACATCTTAGACTGGTGAGCATCAATTTTCTGGCCTATCACAAGATAACCTAGATAGGTGTAAAGGGTGGGAGTTAAGGGGATTAGTAAAATAGTCATTTTAGTCAGTTTCCCTCGATGTGTCCGTTTCTCCTCCCCCGCTAAGTGTAATTGTGTTGCATCCATAGTAATTTTCTCTGTATAGTAGTTATTTCTCTATTTTAATAAACATTGGTTTTCTTTGCACCAAACCACTGGTCTCGTTTGTCTATATCGCTGCTCGTAAATAAGTCCGGTGCTCAGAACTAAAAAGGGGGAAGCGATTCGAACCGCACGGGGCTGGGGCAGCTCAGGCACACGACTGACTGACCAGACAAAAACCCCAAACCAAATTCCGCTTACACTGGTAAGTGAGGGTCTTGCGGGAGGGAAGGGGGAAAGGAGTCTGGGTCAGGGGAGGCTGCGACTATCCTTTGTGAGGCCTGGGAGCACAACCCAGCTCCTCTGGGGCCCCACAAAAGAAAGGTTTTATTTACTTAACTTGGAGGCCCTCTCTGTTTGCAGTCCTGCCTTAGGCCCCAGTTAAATTGCAATTGGGGTCCTTTTGACCTATTAGGACCCCGAATTGCATAGATTCATTAGGCCCCAAGCAGGCATCTCATCCGCCTGCAGAACTTTGCAGGTTAAAATTTGCAATGTCGGGAAAAGGTCGAGTTACAACGGGTAAGTAACCCTTTCATTTTCAACTGTCAACAGTTTCTGCCAGGTGGGTAGGGCTGCAATCAACCCCTAACCTTTCATAGGAGACATTCAATGGAAGGCCTGTGCATGGCCCACAAGGGGTTCCATTGACTGAGTTACATTTTAGACTGAAATGATCAGAAATGACAGGAAATGCAAACCTTATTTATTGCAGTGGTGCCAGAATCACAGATATTACAGTGATATATCCAACAAACTGCTAAATGAAAATATACATATTTTTAAGAAACAATTGCTATAAGAAATTAAATTACACATGACATGGAGCCTTCTGCCCTATTAGGGTTATAATTTTATAAGTGCACAGTCTAACCAACTGCAACTGTACTTGCGTAATCACCAGTAACTTAGCTCCATTATCACCTAATCATGTAACACTGTGGCAGCCATAATAGTCTCACTGCTGTATCTGTCATTCCAGCTGACAGAGGCAGGAAGGAAGCAGGCAGGGCTGGTAGAATTAAGACAATAATTCCCTTATCATTTCAGTGTAAAACAAAAATACCCTGTAAACATTTTAAAATGTAACTTTACCAGTCAGAATGCTTAGACAAAGTTATCAATTCACCAATAAGGAGTATTAGATGTGAGTGAGATTTAGCTTAAGTTAGATATCTCAATGAATAAGTCCCACTGCCCCACCCGCTGTTCCACAACCATACTGAATTAAAATGTCGGAGAGATAGTGCTTACATATCAGTTCTGGGTAGCCTTATTGTCAATGGAATCTAGATTATACTCCAAGGTGGGATTCTCCTTCTTTGAGTAGAGTTCTGGCAGGATGGGACTTCCACCTGCCCCTCAATTTCTGCCCCAATCCCAACCCATTTTCCAATGTTGGAGCTCATTCTGTATCCATGGTGGGGTCCTGGCGAGATTCCCGCCATCAAGAGGCAGCAACTCAGGAAATTCTGGTGGTGCTGCGGTGGGGATGCTGCTGCAGCACCAGAAGGGACAGCGAAAGACCTTAAAGGGGTTGAATCGCTCCAAAGATTGAAATCGAGGCTCACATTGAAGGCCTTGGCCAGGACCGAGGCCTACAGGGTGTAAATATTGGGCCTGACTTTGAGGGACAGAAGGTGGCTGCAAGGTCTTCTCTTTCCACTGGGGAGGGGGAACTTGGGATCTATTGTCTCACTGCCCTACGTCCCCCACCATCCCCCCTTGCATATGGTGGTGGGGAAGGAATGACCAGTCGTGGTCTTAGTGGGAGCAAGGATACTGAAATCCTGGTTGGGGCAGTGATGTAGGGTTTGGCCCCACTGCCTGAAATTTTCCTCATTCTCCACTGTACTCCCACCTAATTTTGGGCAGGATCATGGAGGAGAATTCCCTCCCAGGTTTCTCCAATTCAGTATAAAGAGGTCTGATGCAAATCATCTCAAACTAGGTTACAACCTTTCTTCCTTAAGCAGGACCTTTGAGTTTGATATCCTGTGCTGTCTTTAATATGTTCACCTAACAATTTAGATGTAATTATCTAAATTTCCAAAGGCTATATATTCCTAATATCTGTCTTTTGGGACCTCGGGGAAAAAATCTGGGAAATTCCTCCCCCCCGCCACCCCATGGTGATCAAAACTAGTCCAGGAGATCACTCTAGCCCTGATCATTCTGTGCAGGGCCTACCTTTTATACGAGGTGATCTCCGTCCCTGCCAGAAACGGGTCCTGGAAATGCGAGTGCGGGTAGAAAAAGGCATTTTGCATTTATAAATATGAACATATAGTACAAAAATAATGACACTGGGGATTCTCCCAGTCAGCCGCTGAAACTTCAACAGAAGATCAGCGGAAACTCCATTTATGCGTCTATCTAAGGTTTCCTCCGATCTTCCACCAAATTACAGTGGTCAAACAGCAGAACCCCCGAGGATATTCCAGTGACAATGTTAACTTTGTACAAAGCATTGGTTAGGCCACAGTTAGAGTACTATGTGCTGTTTTGGGCACCCCATTATAGAAAGAACAATAAAGTCACATAAATTGTACAGTACAGTTTCACCAGGATGATGCCAGGGATGGGAAACTATAGTTAGGAGGAGAGACTTGAGATACTAGCAGTTATTTCAATGAAGCAGGGAAGGCCAAGAGGAGATTTAATAAAGATTTTAAAGTTATGAGGATTTTAATAGTGAGTAGGCAAAGACTATTTCCTCTGATTGAGGAGTCACTATGTTGGAACATGGAATGCTTTGCCACAGGAAGTGGTTGAGGCAGAGACCTCTGTATCGTATCAGGCAAAAGTTAATACATATTTGAAGGAGAAGAAGATAAAGAGCTATGGTGAGAGTGGGGGCGTGGTTTAGTTTTGGATTGCTCTCGCAAAGAGGCAACACAAATACAATGGGCCAAATGGCCTCCTTCTGTGTTATAAACTTCTATGGTTCTACACCAATCAGGATTAGGAACTGCTTTCTAGCCCAGCAGCACTGAAGGGAATTATAGTGCCCCTACTGTACCCCAGCTAAATTAAGCTACCTCAACACAGACCAGGGGTCAAAGCTGCTACCTTCCTAGTCTGCATGGTTCAGTACTGTACTTTGTCACACAATACCTTTACCTACTGGTCCATCAGGGGCACTCTCTCCCCTTTCACAGAATGTACAAGAATTCAAATCATTTGTTTGCAATATCTGAGAGTAAATTAAATTTCTGATACTTAAACAGGCACTGTGTTATAAGAATATTTTAACCAGTTGGATTTCTTTGACTGATAATCCAAAATTATTCTAGAATTTATGATGTTCAATGAACAGAGATAGAAATATACTTTATTAATCCTTTTTAGACTGGCAAGACACTTATTATCTGTTCAGTGCATTTATGTGATTCTTATTTAATCTGTTCAGATGTTTTTCAACTAAATAAGTGCTGGCAAGATCTGTACACTGCTAAAACTGGAACTGGGTAACCAATCTTTTGTATTTTCTTGCATAGGATCGTCGGTTCAGAGATGAAATTGATAAACTGACAGGATACAAAACAAAATCCCTGCTGTGCATGCCGATTCGAAACAGTGACGGTGAGATTATTGGTGTCGCCCAAGCTATAAACAAAAATCCAGGAGGCACTCCCTTCACTGAGGATGATGAAAAGGTTAGTTTTTATTTCTTGTTCATTTATGATTATCTTTTAATAGCTATATTTGTAATAAACTAAACTTATAGCACAAAGCACAGTAGTTGTCCTTTATATTTTTTGATGATTTAAATAAAGCACTTTATTACAGTACATTATATACCAAACCCATTGTGGTTCGAGGAGAGTCATTACATAAAATGGATTCCAATGTTATTGAAATAACTTGATAATACAGGTAGCAATATAAATATGCATCCAATGTAGTGCAAGCTCTGAAAACTTTGAGATTGCCTGGAACAGTGTATCATTGCTGAGGTACAATATGATACTTTGATTACTATTAAATTAAATATGTGCCTCGTATTTTCTTTAGATGTTAATGATTAAAAAATGACATTCAGAATAGAAAAGTGAATTTTTGTTTTGGGTAAATATTGCAGCAATATTATGTGGTCTACACAAAATTCTATAATGTTTTGCTCTTACAAGACTTAATGGAAAAACACTATTCGGTAGTGTTGTAAATTGCCCGAACGACAATTTTACATGGTAGTTTCAGTAATCTAAAAGTACAAATTTTATACATTTTAAAACTATTATTTATGAGCAACACTGAAATTTTTGAGCTGTAATCCACTTGTGAGATTTCTTGAATGGAATGGATTCTAATTTGTTGCACTGCTTTAATTAGCAGGGCATCTTGAAAATATCATACATATTTTTAAAAATTACAGCACTGTAATGATATATAAGAATTTGCCCAATTCATCATTAAGGGAACAGATGTTCCTGTCAAACCTTTGTTATTTTCGAACATGTACGCACAAAAGAGCAACTGTAAGTAATCTCAGGCTAACAGTGAAAGACACTGAGGCGGCCATTTGTCTTGGGTGGTAGCACAAAATAGGCAATAGCGAATTGGCAGCCCGTTTTACACCCCACCAATTTTTTTCCACACACTGTTTTACAATCAGTTTTATATACTTGATATGAATAATACATTTGAAGTAACAACAGAAAATGCTGGAAACACTCAGGAGGCCAGGCAGCATCCATGGAGAGCGAAACAGAGTTAACGTTTCAGGTCTGTGACCCTTCGTCAGAACTGGTAAAAGTTGGAGATGTAACAGGTTTTAAGCAGGTGCAGAGGCAGGGAAAAGGGGGAGGGGAGGGGAGGAAGGAACTAAAGGCACAGTCTGTGCTAGGATTGAACTCAGGAGAGATAAAACCTTTGAAGTAATGTTTTACATACTAGACAGTCTGTGGAAAGCAAACTAGCAGTAACTAAATTTAAAGTGCTCACCACATCTCATAGGTATTAAAATAAATTGCCTTTTGATTTGAATTGTGTCAGATCCTCCTGTTTGTTGCAGTGGAGTCCCACTGTGCTTATTAGTGTGGCATAAGCTGGATAAACAAGCCACAAACAGTGGACTGCTGAAAAATGAATCAAGAAACATCCTCAAATTATGGACTACAATGTTCTGGGTCACTCAGTGACTTCTATTTCAGAAAGCAAGTATTCGTCATCATGAATCATCCATGTAAATGTAGCACAAAACAAAATGAATATACAACTTCTAATGTTCAGCCAAATTGCTCTGTAATCACTGTTGCTCATAGTGAATCAATGGATATGGAAACTGTTAGGTTGTACCTTTGAACCTAGGAGGAGGAATAGGGAGAAGGGTCCAGATATGAAGAAGGGCATTTTTTGATTGGTTCCTGGCAAATTTAAGACTATCAGAAAAGTGTGACAGTTTTTTTGTGCTACAGAAATATTTAAACTGTAATATGTGTTATATACACACATTAATATATTAGTGAATTTTAACAACTTCATTTTTTTTCTTTTAAAACGTTAATTGGGTCATACTCAAAAGAAAGGATTCCTTCATGATGTCCTTCAAAGCAAGGATGTTCTTTGTGAGCTCATACAACATAACAGATTTTATAGATATTTGAGATCTATGAAACTTGAATAAAATCATTTTAGAGCATATCATGACTTACGTCACCGTGTTGATAATGGTAGAAAGAAGGACCTATATAATTTGCAGTTTCATCAACGGTGACTGATTTTTGCCTCAGTAAATGAGCTTCAATGCTGGTAAGTAATGTATCAAGTGCTTATATTTTCATTTTCTGATGACACAAGAAGTATGAGTTTCACTACCATTTCGGGGGCAAGTCTGTGGGTCATCAGATCAATGTGTTATTTAAAATTTTTATTAAAATGTTGCACACTGATTTACATATTGTTGTAGTTGTACTTTGCATTTACAGCAGGAAACATTTAATATAATGTCAACATAATTATGCACATTGATACAGTAGTTTTACCTGCTTTCAGATCAGTGTGGTCATTTTGGAGGGGGGGTGATTGGAATGTGGAGGCACTGACTCAAGTTATTATTCTCGTGTTGTTGAGAGCACCACAACTACCTTTGTGGTTAGTTGTTGCTGGAGTTTGTGGCGTGCTAGTAGATCGTCAAGGAAGCGCATATTTTGGAGATACCTGATCAGGCCCTGCTGGGTGAGGTGGCATTTATCCATTAGTTGGTTGGAGAAAAAGATTGTCTCTTTGTGGGGGGAACTAGCCTAGCCTGGTGATGGACTGCTCTTTGTAGGTTCAAATCCATTTATTTGGGATTGGTTTGGTGGCTACGGGTACAATACCCATCATAGGTTCTTCACAAAGACTGGTTCCAAGCCACAATTCTATTAAACCTGGTCAACCAGTGATACTATCTAAAATTTAGGAGGTCAAATACTCTCGAGCTTAGGGAAATGCAGGCACTTGAAGTGAATTCATGGCCATTCACCTACCCAGAGGAACTTAGCTATGTGCCTGTCAGGAGCGCCGAATTGTTGAGCCAGGAGCATAATATTGTAGGGGGTTTTGGTTTGGGGTTTGTGTCTGGCCAGTCAGTCATGTCTGAGCTGCTCCAGCCCCATGCAGTTCGAATCGCTTCCCCTTTGGTTCTGACCACTGGACTTATTTACAAGTAGCGATATAGACAAACGAGACCAGTGGTTTGGTGCAAAGAAAACCAATGTTTATTAAAAATAGAGAAAACAATTACTATACAGAGAAAAATCACTATGGATGCAACACAATTACACTTAACGGAGGAGGAGAAACGGACACATCGAGGGAAAATGACACTTTAGCAATTCCCCTTAACTCCCACCCTTTGCACCTATCTAGATTGTCTTGTAATGGGCCAGACAATTGATGCTCACCAGTCTAGGATGTTGAAACGCCTGCTCCATGCCCTGTTGCCTGCCGATGTTTTAGGTTTTCACCGCCCCAAAGCAGAGATACCCCAGTAATTCAAACGTAACTGCGGGTATCCTACTTCCCTGGACGGGCTCTACGTCAACGATCCTCTCACTGGGTTGATGGTACGGCAGGACACCGGAGGCGAGGCGGGAGAGAGAGAGAGAGAAATGGCCTCCCGAGGGACTAGTTATACCCTTCCCGGTAGCCCTTATCTCTCGCCAGATCAGCTCATTTCTTTTGTCTGATCTGGATGGCCGGTAATCGGTTTTAAACGCCTCATCAGTGTTCCCCTTTGTCCAACTGGTTTCGTGATGGGGCCATTCCAGTCTGAATGCCCCGTTGATCGTTTGTAAACAGTGTTGATGTTCTCTTACCGAAGGTCTGAATGCAGCTAAGCTTGTCCCACTACATTTTTGAATAGGCCTTGCCTGCTCTTGATTGTTTGTGCAAACAACCTTGATGATTTTTAATCAGAGGCCCGAATGCCACTGGGTTTGCTTCTCATGCATAAATGCAGAAGGTCTGTCCGCATTCGAGTTTTCTGGAAAGTTCCTTCTCACAGTCATCAGAATACAAGCTTGTCAGTCCAAACTGAAACTTACAGGCTTTGGCCATGAGGCTGACCGCAGCCATCTTGTTGAGCCCTGGCTTCCAAACTCAGTCCAAACAGGGCTTCTTTAATAAACCAAAAGTAAATCTTCGGGGGGGGGGGGGGGGAGACATGAAATTTGTGAATCCTTTCAATATTTAGCATTTGGAACAGGCAAAGTAGTTGGGACAGTGCATTCATGTTTATTGTGGCTTAGGTGTGATACGGGCAGGCTGTCCCATCTAACTGGGTCAGTGTCCATGTTTTTTGTGAGTGGTGGTTGCAGTGAAGGTTGGGGGCGGGGGGATGATTTTTTTTATACAAGGTTGATAATGTAGCGGCTGCTGTTATTCCAAAGGAATCAGATACTTTTATCTGTCTATGCAAAACTGTAGGATTTATATATATCTTCTCCTTCTTAGGCAGTCCCTTGGAACCGAGGTTGACTTGCTTCCACATTAAAAATAAGTTCGCAGTTGACTGGTGAGTCCAATGCGGGACCTACAGTCTCTGTCACAGGTGGGGCAGACGGTGGTTGAAGGGGCGGGTGGGCGCGGTGCTTGGGTTGACGTGCGCTCCTTCCGCTGTTTGCGCTTGGCTTCCGCTTGCTCCCGGCGAAGAGACTCGAGGTGTTCGACACCTTCCCAGATGCTTCTCCTCCACTTTGTGAGGTCTTGGGCCAGGGATTCCCAAGTGTCGGTGGGGATGTTACACTTTTTCAAGGAGGCTTTGAGGGTGTCCTTGAAGCATTTCCTCTACCCACCTGGGGCTCTCTTGCCGTGTCGGAGTTCCAAGTAAAGCGCTTGTTTTGGGAGTCTCGTATCGGGCATGCGGACTATGTGACCCGTCCATCGGAGCTGATTGAGCGTGGTTAAAGCTTCGATGCTGGGGATGTTGGCCTGAGCAAGAACACTGATGTTGGTGCACCTATCCTGCCAATGGATTTGCAGGATTTTGCGGAGCCAGTGTTGGTAGTACCTCTCCAATGCTTTAAAGTGCCTGCTGTATATTGTCCATGTCTCTGAGGCATACAGCAGGGCAGGTATCACTGCTGCTCTGTAGACCATGAGCTTAATGCCGGGCTTGAGATCCTGGTCTTCAAACACTCTCTTCCTCAGGCGACTGAAGGCTGCACTGGCACACTGAAGGTGGTGTTAGATTTCGTTGTCGACGTCTGCCCTTGTTGACAGTAGGCTCCTGAGGTATGGAAAGTGGTCCACGTTGTCCAAGGCCTTGTCGTGGATTTTGATAATCGGGGGGGCAGTACTATGTGGCGGGGGCAGGTTGGTAGAGGACCTTTGTCTTACGGATGTTTAGTGTAAGGCCCATACTCTCGTACGCTTCCTACAAAACTGTAGGATTTATATACATATGGGGTAATTTGTTGCCAATGTTTCTATAGCCAGGATGAAAAGAGAGGTGGCGACCTTGTCTAGTTTTTGTTGGATGGACAGTGTGCCAAAGTTGTGGCATTCTTGCAAACCGTGGATGTCTCCGAAATAGAGGAAGAAGGAAACCACCCTCTAACCTGTCGGATGCCTTTGCTGCATCAAGGGACAGCATTATAGCAGATGCTTTGGCCCTGTGCAGTGTGTTAAATGGCTGCCTGGTGAAATTCCCTGATTGGTGCCTTGGAGATAGCCGATTTAATCTGAGTGAGGTCATTTTGAGAGCTACAGTGCCCTGTCTGAATGTTATTTAATGTTTGAAAAAACATCATAAAACTTCATCTGTTCAAGAAGTTGGAGTCTTAGATCTGGCACTTGACCAGCACTACAATTTTTACAAGAATTTTTTTTCGAAAAGACTCATTTATCTATGGGAAAAAATCTCTCTAATGTTTTAAAAATGCTTAATGAAAGAGAAGTATTAGAGGAGGGGATAAGGAAAGGTTTCTGAAGCTACTGTCAGCATTCAGTTATTCATTTCTAGGACTGGACAGGAAATGTGACCAGGCATCACATTTTAATATTTGTGCACTGCACATGTACTGCATTGTGTCACTGCTGTATCGGATATTATGCAGCTTTTTTGTGCTGTTTGTAAATTCTCAACATGAGCAGTATTGAGATTAAATTGGTCCATAAATGATCACGTTGATCCCATAAGGTTATTTTATATCATAAGATTATTTTGTTCCAGCATTGTGTGGGGTCCAAAAGATTATGAATAAACAGGAATTTTTACAAGACATGGATGAATGTTACTAAATTTGTATTACTTTGTCAGTGAAGTAGTTTAACAATTCTATTTACTTTCACTTGAGAATTGAAGAGAAGCGGCAAAAAACTATCCCCTACACTCATTGGTTATGGCCGCCAGTGATTTATTGTTTGCCAACCACTGCGCCAAAGCATAGCTGCAAAAGTAATAGTCAAAACTGCTATTTGTGACTAGATAAGTCCTCTCTATAAAGACTTTCACGTGGCTTTATACACAGGACACATCTCAAACATTAGAAGTTTTTACACAAGGCACATCTCAAACATTAGAAGTTTTTACACAAGGCACGTATCAAACATTAAAAGCATTTCTCAATGAATTTTGTACTAAACTCAAAGATGGAGATCCAAAAACCATAGGTTGACATTAATCAACTTAATTAGCCAATAATGTATTCTACAATAGGAAGCTATTAATTACTGCTGTGATTAAGTCATTAATCATTTTTATACATTTAAAATCATACCATTTGTTCTATAAATTCCAGGCGATTATATTTTTGCAGATCTTACAAATCAATTTTATATAAAAGAAAATTCTGATGAGGTAACAGTATTTACTGAGATAAAAACACTGTAGGATGAAATAAAACTTATACAAGTGATTTATTAAATGCCTTCATTTCATCTAAAAAAAATCAGAATAATTATTAGAGAGGGCTGAGCCTATACAACTGCAGCCTAAGCCTTTGCTCCATATGATTCACTGCATAAGTGCTGGCTGCCAGATGTTAGGGCTTAAATGACCTAGAGAGCCATTTCCAAAATGCTTACTACACTCCCTGGTGTTATCACTGGAGTCATAGGGCTGGATTTTGCAAGCCCCAAGGAGGTGGGTTTGGAGGCGGGAGTGGTGGGAAAATTGCAGAATTTGGGGGCAGGAACCCATCCCACCCCCAACCCGCCTCCATGCCATCTTGCCAGGAGGTGGGTAGCCGACCCGCACCGGGTCCCGCCTCCCGGGAAGGGGATTAATGCCAATTAACTGCCTGTTAACAGGTAGTTAACAGGCAGTTTTTTGGCTAATCCCTATTTTGAGCCCTGAAGTGTGGGCTTCCTGACGGCTCCGAACCTCGCCAGGTGTGTCGTCGGTCTGTGGGGGTCGGAGGGGCCGAGATGTACGGTGTGCAGGTGAGTAATGGGTGCATGTGTGCAGAGGTAAGTGTGTGAGGTGTGTGTAAAGTGTTTTAATAAGTTTTACTTACCTTTACTTCTTCCTGCAGGCTTCCTCCCTTCAGGTCTCGGGGGTCCCTCAGCTCACTGGCACAGAAAGCAGAATGGCCGCTGAATTGTCAAAAGCTGTAGCCTTCTGCTTTCTGGTCAGGAAGGCTTTCTAATTGAGTCTTGAGTAAAGACACAACTTAGAAGACAGATTGTCAGTGTTTGACAGCTTCACATAGCTGTCAAGCGATGACATTTCATCTGTCAAAAGCTCTTGACAGATGAAACGGCACTCGCTGACGTCACCTGTAACTGGCTTTCCCTTAATTGGCCTGCTAAGCCCGCTGGACGGACTTAACAAGGTCAATCAAGGGAAAATAGCATGGGTTGGCCACAAGTCGATGGAGGCGGGACTAAAACCCAACAAGTGGGAGTCCCGTCTCCAAAAGCTCCCCATTGACAAAATCCAGCCCATAGACTTATACAGCACAGAAAGAGGCCCTTTGGCTCATCGTGTCTGCGCCGGCCATCAAACCCTATCTATTCTAATCCCATTTTCTAGCACTTGGTCCGTAGCCTTGTATGCTATAGTGTTTCAAGTGCTCATCTAAATGCTTCTTGAATGTTGTGAGGGTTCCTGCCTCTACCACCCTTTCAGGCAGTGAGTTCCAGATTCCAACCACCCTCTGGGTAAAAAAGTTTTTCCTCAAATCCCCTCTAAACCTCCTGCCCCTTACCTTGAAACCATGCCCCCTGGGTAGTGACCCCTCTACTAAGGGGAAAAGTTCATTTCTATGCCCCTCATAATTTTGTACACCTCAATCAGGTCCCCCCTCAGCTTTCTCTGCTCTAAGGAAAACCACCCCAGCCTGTCCAGTCTCTCTTCATAGCTGAAACGCTCCAGCCCAGGTAACATCCTGGTGAATCTCCTCTGCGTCCTCTCCAATGCAATCACATCTTTCCTATAGTGTGGCGACCAGAACTGCACACAGTATTCCAGCTGTGGCCTAACTAGCGTTTTGTACAGCTCCATCATAACCTCCCTGCTCTTATATTCTATGCCTCGGCTAATGAAGGCAAGTATCCCATATGCTTTCTTAACCACCTTATCCACCTGTCCTGCTGTCTTCAGGGATCTATGTACATGCACACCAAGATCCCTCTGATCCTCTGTCCTTCCTAGAATCCTACTATTCATTGTGTATTCCCTTGCCTTGTTAGTCCTCCCAAAAAGCATCACCTCACACTTTTCAGGGTTAAATTCCATTTGCCACTGTTCTGCCCATCTGATCAACCCGTCGATATTGTCCTGTAGCCTGAGGCTTCCCTCCTCGCTATTTACCACTCCACCAATTTTCGTGTCATCTGCGAACTTACTGATCATACCTCCTACATTCATATCTAAATCATTAATGCACACTACAAACAGCAAGGGACCCAGCACCGATCCCTGTGGTACACCACTGGACACAGGCTGCCAGTCACAAAAACAACCTTCGACCATCACCCTCTGCCTCCTGCCACTAAGCCAATTTTGGATCCAATGTGCCAAATTGCCCTGGATCCCATGGGCTCTTACCTTCTTGACCAGTATCCCATGCGGGACTTTGTCAAAAGCCTTACTGAAGTCCATGTAGACTACATCAACTGCACTACCCTCATCCACACACCTAGTCACCCCCTCGAAAAATTCAAATTGGTTAGACATGATCTCCCCTGACAAAGCCATGCTGACTATCCTTGATTAATCCTTGCCTCCCCAAGTGGAGACTAATTCTGTCCCTCAGAATTTTTTCCAATAATTTCCCTACCACTGATGTTAGGCTCACTGGCCTGTAATTCCCCGGTTTATCCCTACTACCCTTCTTGAATAATGGTACCACGTTAGCTGTCCTCCAGTCCTCTGGCACCTCCCCTGTGGCCAGAGAGGTTCTGAAAATTTGTGTCAGAGCCCCTGCAAACTCCACCCTCGCCTCACACAGCAGCCTGGGATACATCTCATCTGGGCCTGGGGATTTATCCACTTTTAATCCCGCTAAAACCGATAGTACCTCCTCCCTCTCAATGCTAATTTGTTCAAGTATATCACAATCCCCCTGCCTGATTTCTATGTCTACAACGTCCTTCTCCATAGTGAACACAGATGCAAAATATTCATTTAAAACCTCACCCACATCTTCCGTCTCTGCACACAGATTGCCACTTTGGTCCCTAATGGGCACTACTCTTTTCCTGGTTATCTTCTTGCCCTTAATATACTTTATTTCTTAATTCCTTTATTTTGCCCACCAGTGTTTTTTCATGCCCCCTCTTCGCTCTCCTAATTTTTTTTTTTAAGTACCCTCCTGCACTTTCTATACTCCTCTAGGGTTTCCACTGTTTTTAGTCCTTTGTATCTGTCAAAAGCCTCCCTTTTTTTCCTAATCCATTCTTGTATATCCCTTGACATCCAGGGTTCCCTGGGTTTGTTGGTACCACCCTTGACCTTTATGGGAACATGTTGGCGCTGTACTCTCTCTATTTCTTTTCTGAATGACTCCCACTGCTCTGATGTGGATTTTCCTACAAGTAGCTGATCCCAGTCCACTTTGGCCAGATCATGCCTTATCATATTAAAATCGGCCTTCCCCCAATTTAGAACCTTTATTTAGAACCCATCTTTGTCCTTTTCCATGACTACCTTAAATCTCACCGAATTATGGTCACTGTCACCAAAATGCTCCCCTGCTGACATTTCTACCACTTGTCCGGCTACATTCCCTAGAATTAGGTCCAGTACCGCCCCCTCTCTTGTAGGGCTTTCTACATGCTGGCTCAAAAAGCGCTCCTGGATGCACTTTAAGAATTCTGCACCCTCTAAGCCTTTCACACTCTGACTATCCCAGTTAATATTGGGGAAGTTGAAATCCCCTACTATTATTACCCTATTATTATTACACTCCTCTGAGATTTGCCTACTTATCTGTTCTTCTGTCTCCCCCTGACTGTTTGGGGGCCTATAGTACACTCCCAGCAAAGTGCTTGCCCCCTTTTTGTTTTTAAGTTCTACCCATATGGCCTCATTAGAGGAACCTGCTAAGATACCTTCCCTCCTTACTGCAGTGATTGACTCCTTGATTAATATTGCAACACCCCCTCCTCTTTTACACCCCCCCTCTGTCTCGCCTGAAGATTCTATACCCCGGAATATTGAGCTGCCAGTCGTGCCCCTCCCTCAACCATGTCTCTGTGATAGCAACAATATCATACTCCCATGTGTTCATCAACACCTTCAATTCATCTGCCTTACTCGCAAGACTCCTTGCATTAAAATAAATGCCATCCAGCCTTGTCATACTCCCTTGTGCCATTACATATTTGCTCTGCCTTCCAGACTGACTTGTTTTTTCCTCTGTATTTGGCTGTGCATCACCCCCTACTATAGCTCCACTCCGTATCCCATCCCCCTGCCAAGTTAGTTTAACCCCCCCGCCCCCCAACAGCACTAGCAAACCGCCCCACAAGAAGCCTACTATATTTCTGTGTCTACCAAGATGCACTGCTAGCAAAATCACTAATATACTACAATAGCAAATAACTGCATTCCAATGTATTGCACTATGGAAATTGTTCAGAGGTAGCAATATACAGGACATTTGAACTTGATGAGAGTTGTTTTTTCAGTTTATGACATCCTCAGGACTCGCAATGTTTAGCTGCCTAATAACATAATCCAGACTGTGTTAGCGTAACACATAAAACACCCAAAATGTCTCCCAATTTCATATGTTGTAAAATTATGAAAACACACCACTGCACACAGATTTTTTTTGTGTAGTGGCTTACCACTCTTCTAGGACTTTCCTTTAGGTTTAACCCACATTGCCAGGGTAACAGTTTCCACTTTCAGTTGTCCATAAAGGCACACATGAAATAAATAGGAATAGTTTCAAACCAGTTTCTTGTGGGTGCAGGTTCATAACATAAAACAGTTTATAAAATCAAATTGTTGAGCACAGGTTAACATTAAACTCACAAATGCAATTAGAGACCATAAGAATGCCTAATGTGGGAAACACAAGGAATTGGGAAGGCTCTTCTGAGTTTGAAGTTAAAACAGAAAAGAGGAAACTCACTCTGTACCTGACCAGCATTAACTTGACCTGGGAATACTTGATGTTACCACTGGGTGATAAAAATGTTGCGTCAAACAATGTTCACTTGCCTCAATTTAGAGAACACAAAAAGTCACTTTGAAACCAGAAACATTATACACCATATTTTCTTTATCCTATATTCCTAAGAAAGTTATTTTCAGTACCTGATAGAGGAGTGCCACTCTTGAAAACTTATTTATAAAGATGTGAATTTTGAAGATAAGTATGTGCAGAAGGACTGTTCCACTTCATGTGGTAGTTATACTCAAGGAAAACATAACTGGAGAGGGAGTACTTTCAATAAATAATAACTTGCTTTTATATGGCGCCTCTAACATAGTAAAAACATCCAAAGGTGCAGTATTGACAAGCATCCTTCTATGGGTAACCTGTCCTAAATTTTTTAAACTAATAAATTGTCTTAATTTTTTACTGTTCATTGTCCATAGAAGTTTGGTCTTGTTACTGCTTTCTGGCAACCACTCCTGAACAATCCTCAGTTTCAGGTTGGATGCAATACTTACCAAGTCCTCCCCATTGAGAGCAACAGTCTATGGTTGCTTCAACTCTGTTGGCTTGCACCTAAACAACTTCGAATTTCATAGGCTTAATCAATACAATCTCTAATGACAACCCTGCCTCTTCATTATGTCAGGATCCTACCAGGGACTGCCCCTTTCAGGATGACAAGTTTTGTTTTGATAAGTTTGATACCTTGGGCACACCGAATAATACCGTAGTGTTGTTCATTAGGCAAATGTTTACCCCCTCATCTAATGCCCAGTACTCTCTCTGGACAATTAGGAACACGTGCTCATTCCAGATATTTTACATTCCACCCACCAATGACTGGGCTCAAACTTCAGCTGCAAATGATAGATTCAGTTTACATTTTGAAAATATGTTAGACAAGAACCTGAAATTTACCAAAGCTTTTAACTTTAAAATCACGCAGAACCTCAGTGTCACTCTACGAGAGATTCCCAATATAGGTTCCACCAAAACCATTCAGCTCCAGACCTCATCACAGTCCTGAGCCTGACATGGGCACTGGACATCAAGGCAGCATTCAATCAAGTATAGCACCAAAAAGCCCTAGCAAAACTGAAGCCAATCGGGGTCAAAGTAAAAACGCACTAGTGGTTGGAGTCATATCTGACACAAAGGAAGATGGTCATGGTTGTTGGAAACCAATCACAGCAGCCCCAGGAGTTCCTCACAGCAGTGATCCAGGCCCAACCATCTTCTGCTACTTCATTAATAACCTTTTCTCCATCAGGTGTTGGTGTGTTCGCCAATGATCTCACAGTATTCAGCTCCATTCACAACTCCTCTGATAATGAAGCAGCCCAAACCAGCTTGCAGCAGGACCTTAGCAACATCCAGGCTTGGGCTGATAAGTGGCAGATAACATCCACACCACATAAGTACCTGGCAATGACTATCTCCAACAGGAAAAAGTCAAACTACCTCCATCAAATCTTCAACTACACTACCATTGCCGAGTCCCAAAATCACCATCTTGGAGGTCAACAATAACCAGAAGCTTAATGGGTACTGTTATATCCGTGTATCTTAATGTTGTGTCCTTCAATAATCAGACAACAGACTGCAGGGAACGATTCAACAGGTGTTTACTGAATGAGGGTTACTGTAGAACTAACTATACAGATCACTACTCAGGGTTTATATACAGGTGTGGTCACTGCCGGTACTACAGTATACAGGAGCTGTAAAAAGTAGTTCTCTCCCTTAAGGTATGTATACATTACATACATTACAATTCCTCCCCTTTTAGATTAACAGTACCATAATACTCATTTAACAATTAACATTTTTAATATACAATGTTATATGAAAATAGTCCATTCATATATTCAGTCTCTGGGGAGGCTTCCTGATTCTCTCTGGATAACGCCTTTCCCGAGTGTCTCGCTCTTGGTGCGGAGGCGATTCTAGCACCCTGTCGTCAGTTGATTCATCAGCTTCCAATGCTATTGTTTCTGAGGTAGATGCGACCTGTACGTCGGGTTCCTCACCAGGTACGTATGGCCGAGACATGGGGTTGACTCGTTCCTGTGACTCTAGGATCTGGTCAGCATGGCGTCTCACAATGTTCTCCCCAACATCCACTGTGTACATTAGTGGCCCCTGCCGTGTGCATATCGTTCCTGGTTGCCATTTCTCTGTTCGGTAGTCGCGGGCCAAGACTGGTTGCCCTACATTGAAGCTCCTTGTTGGCTTCTCATTGATGTGCTGGAATTGCTTACTCTCAACATCTCTTCGTACATTTGGTCTGAGCAAATCCAGACGAGATCTCAACTTTCGGTTAAAGAACATCATGGCCGGGGCCTGGTTGGTGACTGCATGTGTCGCATTTCTGTAGGCTAACAGGAAATTGTCCACCTTATGCTGCAGTGGAATGTCGTCATCGCACATGGCCTTTACTGCTTTTTTAAAGGTTTGTACGAACCTCTCAGCCAATCCATTTGTGGCTGGATGATACGGGGCGGATGTGTAATGCCTTACCCCATTCCTTTTCATCAATCTTCGAAACTCTTCAGACACAAACTGTGGTCAGTTATCAGAGCAAATCTGCTCTGGCAAGCCGTTCCTCGGCCGGGCTTCGGCAAATCAGACCACATTTCCGTACTCCTACTTCCTATTTACAAACAGAAGTTAAAGAGCACACCCACAACAGTAAAAACGGTGCGAAGCTGGACAGCGGACATAGAACTACAACTGCAGGGCGGGTTGGAAATAACGGACTGGAGTGTTTTCAAGAACCCAGACCTGGATGTGTACGCAGGCCACGTTACTGGATACATTAACAGACTGGTGGATGAATGCATTCCTACCAAGACTGTCCGTTTATTTCCTAACTGCAAACCATGGATGAACTCAGACATCCGCAACAAACTAAGAGAACGGCGTACCGCTTTCAAATCAGGGGACACCGAACTCTACAAGAAGGCCAAGTATGACCTCAGAAAGGCTATCAAAGCAGCAAAAAGAGACTATAAGAACAAACTAGAGTCTCAGTACGGCAGGGGCTCTGACGCCAGACGCATGTGGCAGGGACTGAGGGCCATCACCAACTACAAGGGGAGCTCAGCGGGAGTCACCAACACCGATCCCTCCCTACCAGATGAACTGAATACTTTTTATGCTCGCTTTGAGAGGGAGAACACTGAGCCGGCCATCAAAACCCCCAGCCACCCAGAGGATTATACATTACAGCTGACTGAACCCGAGGTCCGGAGAACCTTCAGGAGGGTGAAAGCACAGAAGGCAGCCGGCCCAGACGGGGTTTCACCCCGTGTCTTCAAGACCTGCGCAGACCAGCTGGCTCCTGTGTTCACGGACATTTTTAACATCTCATTGCAGCAGTCTGTTGTACCAGTGTGCTTCAAGGAGACAACCATTGTGCCGTTACCTAAGAAGACCAAGGTAACAGGCCTCAATGACTATCGTCCCGTGGCTCTAACATCCATAGCCATGAAGTGCCTGGAAAAGCTGGTCATGACACACATAAGCAGCATCATATCCGATTCCTTGGACCCGTTCCAGTTCGCATATAGGGCGAACAGGTCTGTAGACGATGCCATCTCCCTAACACTACACACTGCCCTGGAACACCTAGACAGGAGGGACACTTACATCAGACTGTTGTTCAATGACTACAGTTCTGCATTTAATACTATTATTCCCTCCAAGCTGGTCCTGAAACTGAGGGACCTAGGCCTGGGCACCCCCATCTGCAATTGGATTCTGGATTTCCTGACTGGTAGGCCTCAAGTGGTGAAAATAGGGAACAACACCTCATCCACTCTGGTCCTCAACACCGGACGCCACAAGGCTGCTGCCTCAGTCCTTGGCTGTAATCTCTGTTTACACATGACTGTACAGCCATACACAGCAACAACCGGATTATCAAGTTTGCCGACGACACCACAGTAATTGGCCTGATAAGCAACGATGACGAGACGGAGTACAGAGATGAGATAGTCCAGCTGATGAGATGGTGCAATGACAACAACCTTGCCCTGAACGTTGGCAAGACTAAGGAGCTCATCGTGGACTTCAGAAGCCACTGAGGGAACCATCGCCCCATCAGCATAGACGGGACACCAGTGGAAGTCGTCAGTTGCTTCCCATTCCTGGGACTGCAGATCTCTGATGACCTGGCCTGGAACCATAATACTGAGGCTATGCTGAAGAAGGCACACCAGCGCCTTTACCCTCTACGGTGCCAGAGGAAATGCGGCATAAGCACACAGTGGCTTGTGAACTTTTACCGCGGCACCATAGAGAGTGTCTTGACGAGTGGTGTCAATGTGTGGTATGGTAACACCACTGCACAGAACCAGAAAGCCATCCAGAGAGTTGTGAATACGGCAGAAAAGATCATCGGGTGTGCACTTCCTTCCATCGAGGAGATCTTCCAGACCAGGTGCCGGAACAAGGCCTGCTCCATCATCCAGGACCCCAATCACCCTGGGCACAAACTGTTCTCCCTCTTGCGGTCTGGACGTCGGTACCGCAGCATCCGAACCTGGACCAGCAGGTTTAAGAACAGTTTCTATCCACAGGCAGTGCACCTACTGAACTGCTAATTGCACTGCTCCATATATTATAGTTATATGTTTATGTAAATATATATATTATACTTATATTTATCATATTACATTACTATTATTTCCAGTGGTAATTGAGGCTTTTTTGCACTATTCATCATATCCTGCAACTTGGACTGTTATTGCTATACTTTCTGCTTATTTGCTTATTGTTTTTATTTATACTTGTTTTTATTTTTTTGCTTTTATATTTATATGCTTGTATTGTGGGAGTGAGTGGGGAGTAAGCATTCCATTGTACTAGTTACATATGGCAATAAAATGATCTTGAATCTTGAAAAATGTCCGTAGGACTGCAATAGTTTTCTCCGTGGTGGTGGAGGACATTTTGATCACCTCAGGCCATTTCGAGTGCACATCCACGGCTATTAAAAACATTGAGTCCATGAATGGACCAGCAAAATCAATATGCACCCGTTGCCATGGAGAGGAGGGCCACTCCCATGGGTGTAGAGGGGCACGTGGTGGTGCATTTTGGACCTTCTGGCATCCTGAGCAGCTCTTTGTCAAGTCCTCGATTTGCTGATCGATCCCCGGCCACCACACATAAGCCCTAGCAAGGCTTTTCATTTTCACCCCTCCCAGATGACCTTCGTGAAGCTCATTGAGCACTCTCTCCCTTAACTTGGGTGGAATTACCACTCGGGATCCACACATCAAGGTCCCCTGGCATACTGACAGCTGTTCTCTTCTGGATGAGAATGCTGGCAACAGTGAGTCGCCATGTGCTGGCCATCCCTTCACCGTCAAATCATATACCCGAGGCAGTGTCGGGTCATTTCGGGTCTCCTTCTCTATACCAGCGTTAGTTACTGGCAAGCATTCAATTATAGTCGAATGAAATATTTCGACAGGATCCATTGCTGGTGCTTCCTCCGCAGTAGGCAGTGGCAGGCATGATAGCCCATCAGCGTTTCCATGCTGTTTCGTGCCCTTATACTCGATTTCATATTGGTGCGCCCCTAGAAAAAGGGACCATCTTTGTAGCCATTGCGCAGTCATCACCGGAACGCCCTTCTTTGGATTAAAGATGGAGACAAGTGGTTGGTGGTCAGTCAGCAAGGTGAACTTCTGCCCATGCAGATAGTGGTTGAACTTTTTCACTCCCCACACTAGACTGAGGGCCTCCCTGTCAATCTGGGCGTAGTTACGCTCGGCTGAGGTTAGTGACCGAGACGCAAAGGCTACTGGCCTCTCCGAGCCGTCCGGGAATTTGTGCGACAGCACCGCTCCAATGCCATAGGGTGATGCATCACACGCCAACCGAATTGGTAGTGCAGGGTTGAAATGAGCCAACACCTCTTTTGATGTGATCAATGCTTTGCTCTTCTGGAAAGCTCGTTTACATTCATCACTCCACTTCCATGGTACGCCCGTTTGCAGTAGGGTGTTCAGTGGGTGTAGTACGGTAGACAAATTCGGCAAGAACTTATGGTAGTAGTTCACCAGCCCGAGGAACGACCTCAGTTGTGACACGTTTTCCGGTGCTGGAGCCTTGACTACTGCCTCAATCTTTTCAGGGGACTTATGTAACCCCTCTTTATCAATAGCGTGGCCACAATACGAGATCTGCTTCTGGAAAAACTCGCATTTGTGGCGATTAGCTCGGAGCCCATATTCCTTCAATCTAGTGAGCACCTACTCCAGGTTGGCGAGGTGATCACTGTCATTTTCGCCCGTGATCAGCATGTCGTCCAAATAACACTGGGTCCCTGGAATCCCTTGCAGGACTTGTTCCATTGCCCTTTGCCAAATAGCCGGAGCTGATGCTACCCTGAACACCAGCCGGTTGTATTGGTAGAGACCTTTATGAGTGTTGATCGTGAGGTACTGTTTCGAGGCTTCTTCTACCTCCATTTGCAGGTACGCCTGGGCCAGATCAATCTTAGTGAAGCGTTTCCCTCCAGATAGCGAGGCGAAAATATCTTCAATCTGCGGAAGCGGATATTGTACAGTGTGAAGGACTGGGTTCACTGTCACCTTAAAGTCCCCACAGATGCAAACCTTCTTTGGTTCCCCAGGCGTATTACTCAACGACCTCTTCATTACAGGAACGATGGGTGTAGCCCAGTCGCTCCAGTCCACTTTGGACAGTACTCCTGAACGTTCCAAACCTTCCAGCTCTGCTTCGACGGCTGGGTGGATCGCATAAGGTACTGGTCTGGCCTTAAAAAACTTTGGGCTTGCATTTTCCTCTATTTTGATCATCGCTGTTATGCCTTTTAGTGTTCCGAGTCCCTGCTGGAACACTTCTTGTGCGTCAGTTAGCATTTTTGACAGTCGTCCAGGTGTGACGTCGTCATTCTTTTTGGCATCTACAGTCAGTGCTTGTATGGAATGCCAATCTAGCTGTATCTTCCGGATCCATTCACGTCCTAGTAGTGGTGGTCCTCCATCTGGCAATACATATGGGTCCATTTTTGGTGTTTCCTTGCCGTTATATATAACGTTCACCCTTATTTTTCCTTTGGGGTAGGCTTTTTGCCCCGTGTACATCTTCAAGACAATCTTTGTATCTCTCAAGGGTATATGTGAGAATAGCCGCTTGTAGTCCCTTCGGTTTATAACTGTTAGAGCTGATCCTGTGTCCAATTCCATTTTCACTTGGACTCCTGCTATCTTGAGCGTGACCCAGATAGTTTGGTGATCCTCCATTTTGATCACATTATGTAGTTTCAAACAACCCAGCTCCTTGCTTCCGGAGTCTGTATCACTCTTCTGTTCATCTGAACTACTCTCCGTCACCTTATGTACCTTCTTGTACTTCTCCTGTGGAGATTTCTTGCTGCTGGTTTTCTTTCCCGACCTGCAGACTCTTGCTATGGGTCCTACTTTTCCACACTGTCTGCACACTTTGTCCTTGAACCAGCAATCATTATGGTTGTGTGTTGTTCTGCCGCAGCGATAGCACTTCACTGTTCCATATGACATTTCCTTTGTGCCATATTCTTGCGGTCTCCGTTGTATCTCTGCAGCACTCCGTGCTGCTGCTTCGTGTGATACTGCAATGCTGAAAGCCTTGTCCAGCGTAAGATCCTTTTCTGATAGAAGCCGTTTCTGGGTTCCTTCACTTTGAAGCCCACACACAAACTTGTCCCTTAAAGTATCTGCTAGTCCCGTTCCAAACTGGCAGTGTTTCGATAGCTTGCACAGTTCCGTTAAATACTCGGCATTACTTTCATCTTTATGCTGGTTCCTTTTGTGAAACTTAAATCTTTCTGCTATCAGCAGCGGTGTGGGGTTTAAGTGGTCCTGTAGGAATGACACTATGTTTTCAAAATCCTTTTCTACTGGCTTCTCTGGGGTTACTAGGTTTCATAGTAAGCCATATGTTTTTGCACCCATTGAATTCAACAATACCAGTGCTTTCTTGTCATCTGGCACTTCATTCGCCTTGCAGTATACTTCTATGCGTTCGACATATGTCGTCCAATCTTCGGCTTCATTGTCAAACGCTGTGATACTGCCACTCTTCGGCATTTTTGGGTGTGGTTAGACTGGCTTAAAAGGGCGTCTCCCGCGCTTTCCTTTCTTCCCCGCTGCGGCTTAAGATGGCGTCTCCCGCGCTGCTGCCAACGCCGCTCTCGGCGGTCGTGGCAAATGGCGACGCCCTGTGGGTTTCGCGCGCTGCTCCTGCGCTGCTGCCAACGCCGCTCTCTGCGGTCCTCGTGGCAATGGCAGTGCCTCGCGTTTTCCTGCGCGCCTCTCTCCCCCGTTGACGCTGCTCGGCCCTTGAACACCGGCTGCGCTCTGCTCTCTCTTGTCTCTCTCCCCTGTTGATGCTGCTCGGTCCTGAACACCCGCCGCTGTCCGGGAACGGTCTGCGCAGTACCTGTTGCCAGCCCGTTCCGCTGGACCACCGTGACTGGAAAGCCAAGCCTAGCTCTCAACAGCCTCCCCTGCGATGCTCAAATCTCCGCTGGATGACTGGGCGGTTGCCCGTGGTCGACGCCCGTGCTTCTGGACTCAACCTTCTTCCACTGTTCTCCAGGAGCGAATCCCTGGGAGGTGATGCAGAGTTGCAGGTAGGTTCGAATCTGCCTCGTCGCCAATGTTATATCCATGTATCTTAATGTTGTGTCCTTCAATAATCAGACAACAGACTGCAGGGAACGATTTAACAGGTGTTTACTGAATGAGGATTACTCTAGAACTAACTGTACAGATCACTACTCAGGGTTTATATGCAGGTGTGGTCACTGCTGGTACTACAGTATACAGGAGCTGTAAAAAGTAGTTCTCTCCCTTAAGGTATATATACATTACATACATTACAGGTACAGCCATATCAACACCATGGGTATAAGAGCAGGGCAGATGTTGGGTACTCTGAGATGAGTTGTTCATCTCCTGACCCTTCAAAGTCTCCACCATCTACAAGGCTCAAGTCAGGAGTGGGATGGATTAATCACCACTCGTCTGGATGGGTGCATCCACAACAAAATTCAGGAAGCTTGACACCATCCAGGACAGAGCAGTTTGCTTGATCAGCTCCCCTGCCATTGTACTCAATATGCATCCCCATCACCACCAGCACACTGTGGGTGCCGCAAGGATCAGTGCTTGGGCCTGAGCTATTTACAATCTATATAAATAATTTAGATGAAGGAACCGAGTGCAATGTATCCAAGTTTGCTGATGATACAAAGCTAGGTGGGAAAGTAAGCTGTGAGGAGAACACAAAGAGCCTGCAAAAGGATATAGATAGATTAAGTGAGTGGGCAATAAGGTGGCAGATGGAGTATAATGTGGGGAAATGGGAGGTTCTCCACTTTGGTAGGTAGAATAGAAAAACAGAATATTTTTTAAATGGTGAGAAACTATTAAATGTTGGTGTGCAGAGAGATTTAGGTGTCCTCATACAGAAAACACAGAAAGCTAGCATGCAGTTACAGCAAGCAATTAGGAAGGCAAATGGCATGTTGGCCTTTAATGCAAGGGAGCTGGAGTATAAGAGTAAGGAAGTCTTGCAACAATTGCACAGGGCCTTGGTGAGAGCACACCTGGGTACTGTGCACAGTTTTGGTCTCATTATCCGAGAAAGGATATACTTTCCTTAGAGGCGGTGCAACAAAAGTTCACCAGATTGATCCCTGGGATGAGAGGGTTTTCCTATGAGGAGAGATTGAGGAGATTGGGCCTATACTCTCTGGAGTTTAGAAGAATGAGAGGTGATCTCATTGGATTGACAGGGTAGATGCTGATTGTTCCCCTGGCTGAAGAATCTCGAACTAGGAGGCATAGTCTCAGGATAAGGGATAGGCCATTTAAGACTGAGATGAGGAGGAATTTCTTCACTCAGAGGGCTGTGAATCTTTGGAATTCTCTACCCCAGAGGGCTGTGGATGCTGAGTCGTTGAGTATATTCAAGGCTAATATAGATAGATTTTTGGACTCTAGGGGAATCAAGGGATATGGGGATCGGGCGGGAAAATGGAGTTGAAGTCGAAGATCAGCCATGATCTTATTGAATCGCGGAGCAGACTCGATGGGCCGTATGTCCTACTCCTGCTCCTAATTCTTATGTTCTTATTAAAAGCAGCAATTTTGTGGGAGCATCATCTTCCAGTTCCCCTCCAAGTCAGACACCATCCTGACTTGGACACATAGTACCATTCCTTCACTGTCGCTGTGTAAATATCCTGAAATGCCCTACCTAGCACTATTGTGGGAACAGCATCACCAGAGCAGTTAAATAAAGCAGCCTACCACCACCTTCTCAAGGCAATTAACAATGACAATAAATGCAGCTTTGCCCACATCCCATGAACAAATAAAGTGGAAACTTTCTTGTAAATCTCCCACAAACCCCAAAGTATATGGTTGCCAATTCTCCTATGGGATATCAATGCCATTGGGAAGACATTGGGAAACTGTCAAATCCAATGCCCCAAGTAGATTCAGGATATCGGCTAGTTAGAGTCCCAGCTGAATAATTATGTTGTTGGGATCGACAGAAATCAACAGGCTGAGACTTTCTTTTGGTAAAGGACAAAACGTGTCCTGCTTTAATCACATCTCCACATGGACTGAACAACCTCAGCCCCGTGCAGGGCTACAAGCAGGGGCTATGACTCATCACGTAACCCGACACTCTTAAAGGGCCCGACACTCTTAAAGGGGCCCTGCACCAATAACCCAACCCAGCATGTACATACCACAGCATTGCTATACAAAGTGAATTGTGTTAGGTACATATAACAGCATTGGGTACACATTGTGTTATTGTCCCTTTGTGGCCTCCGCCACAATGTAACATATCCAAAGCGGATTCCACCGTGATTCTAACACTTGGATTCTTCTTTGCATTACCTCTTGTTTGGGGATGGGTTTTGGGTGGTAATCACAGGAAAATGCTTTCTTAAAGGCTACCGCCTCAAATCCGCCATGGAAAAATGCACCCGATTTCTCTTCCCATAAACCTTCCTGTTCCCTTTAAGGTCCACCACAAGTCTGTTCTGCCACATTTAAATAGGATCAAGGGGGCGTGGCTAACCCCTCCGCCCTATTCCCCTCCATTTCCACCCCAAATAATTACCGCCACTATTTCAGTGAAATAAGAGCTGCTGCAAGGTATCCCTGGTGTGGATACCACACTGAGGAGGCCATTTGGTGTGCTGCTACTGAAGGTGGATGTTTCTTTGCTGGCGATCTTTTTAGTAATTTGAGGCTTAAGTCAGGGCTTTTACTGTTACTTTTACTTCACTCTAGTCAAAGTACTGTTTTGCACTGTAAACATGCATTTCTCAATGAGATTCTTTATTTTGATGTTATGAAGAGGAGGAGAATGAATACATGGAAGAGGCTAGGTTACAGGCACAGAAGTGAACTCAGAAGTCTAAAGTGAAAGCTGTCTTTACTTGAAACAACATTCACCAGAATGTGCCAAAAGAATATATTCTCCCTTTTTACAACTACTTAACTCTCTTTAGTAATTTGAGGCCTAGGTCAGGGCATTTACTGCTACTTTTACTTATCTCTAGTCAAAGTACTGTTTTGCACTGTAAACATGGATTCCTCGATGAGCCTATCTTTATTTTAATGTTATGAAGAGGAAGAGGATGAAAAGAACCTTGCATGGCACAGCGCAGATGCTGGAGCCCATTTCCTCTCCATGAAGAAAAGTGAAGGCAAGCAGAAGGAAGGCAAACAAGCAATGATTAAGAAGGTATATGCAAGACACTCATCTTACTTAAAAATGTCATCATACATCTTTCTGAAATATGTCTCCAATGGTCTATGCAGCATCACAGTACCACTACAAAAAATCAACACAGTCAAGTTTGCTGCTATCTGGGTACTACATGAATACCAGCTCTGCTCCTCACTTCACAGTGTGCCTCAAAATAGATGCAGCACAGCAGACCACAGGGTGCATGAAAGATCATTTTAAATACAGCAAAATGGATTTGTGACGCAAAATGAAAAGAATGCTTGCTGCCATGCAAATTAGATCGAATTTTGCCATCAGACAGAATGAACAGATACCAAATCTGTCCTCGCCATTACAATGAATTTGGGCAACTGTTCTTGATCTTGAAAGTCTTTTCACCTTGTTCTGGGACCTGCAGCCAAGGCTCAGAGGAAGCCTGCATTTCCAAGGGTAGCACAGAGCTTCTTCCTGCTTCTGGAATGAAAACACAGACAAAAGGAATAAGCACAAAGAAACACATAAACTGTTTTACTTCAGACTGAATACCTGAAGTGCCAACTTTTGTATTATTCTGTTATTCATTCTCAGGATCTGGACGTCACTGATGAGGCCAGCATATATTACCCATCCCTAGTTGCCCTTGAGAAGGTGATGGTGAGCCGTATTCTTCAAATGCTGCCGTCCATGTGGTGAAGGTACTCCCACAATGCTGTTAGGTAGAGAATTCCTGAATTTTGACCCAGCGACAATGATGGATTGCGTGTGTCTTGGAGGGGAAATTGGAGGTGATGGTGTTCCCCTGCACATGCTTACTTCTAGGTGCTGGAAGTCATGGTTTGAGAGATGCTGCTAAAGAAGCCTTGGCTGCAATGCATCTGGTCGATAGTACACATTGTGGCCACAGTACGCTGGAGGTGGAGGGGAGTGGATGTTTAAGCTGGTGGATGGGATGCTGATCAAGCAGACTGCTTTGTCCTGGATTGTGTTGAGCTTCACCCATCCAGGCAAGTGGAGAGTATTCCATCACACTCCTGACTTGTGTCTTGTAGGTGGTGGAGAGGCTTTGGGGAGTCAGGAGGTGAGCCACTCACTGCAGAATACCCAGCCTCTGACCTGCTCTAGTAGTCATGGCATATATGTGGTTGGTCCATTTGAGTTTCTGGTCAATGGTGATCCAACAGTAGGGGATTCAGTGATGGTAATACTACTGAATGTCAAAGAAAGGTGGTTAGGTTCTCTCTTGTTCGAAATGCACTTGTGTGGTGATACTATTGACACTTATCAGCTCACACCGGGATAATGTCCAGGTCTTGCTGCATGCGGGCATGGACTGCTTCATTATCTGAGGAACTGCGAATGGATCTGAACACTGTGCAATCATCACTGTGCTCATCGTTGAGCTTCTGACCTTATGATGGAGGGAAGGTCATTGATGAAACAGCTGAAGATAGTTGGGCCTAAAACGCTGCCCTGAGGAACTCCTGCAGCGATGCTCTGTGACTGAGATGATTTGCCTCCAACCTTAATTGTGCCAGGTATGACTCTAGACACTGGGGAGCTTTCCCCCCCAGCAACCCCGCCTCCCCCGCCCCCCGCCCCCCGATTCCCACTAACTTCAGTTTTACTAAGTGCGAAACTCAGTCAAATACTACCTTGACGTTAAGTGCAGTCACTCTCACCTTACTTCTGGAATTTGGTTCCATGTTTGAACCAATGAGTTCCGGAGCCGAGCGGTTCTGGCAGAACCCAAACTGAGCATTGGTGAGCACATTATTGGTGAGTAAGTGTCGCTTGATAGCACTGTGACTCCTTCTATCACTGTTGATGATTGAGAGCAGGCTGTCTATGAAGTGTTCTTCAGACTTGGCTCCTCTCTTGTTACTTCAATTTAATTGACTCATTTTACAGTCATTTGAAAAGTTATTGCACCACAGAGTGTTGATTAATGTTGTATTTTAATTACATTTTGTTCCATATATTCTATGTTAAGCTCAATGTAATAACGTTAGCATTTTACACCCTAGAGAGCATATTACTTCATAATTAATTTGATGGACCAAGATATTCATTCATTTCAATAAGAAAATTGCAATTCACATAAAAAAGTGATCATTATTTTGTCTAGAAGCAAAACCAGCACTGTAAATTCTTAGGGGGCGAAATTCGGTTACACTGTGGCCGCTCCGCATAGCGCTGATGCGTTTCAGCGCCCCTCCCCTTCCGTTAAAGGGGAGGGATGCTGCGAGCTCTGCAAGGCTTCCGATGGTCCACACTAGCCCACCAGATCAGCGTGGTGCCGTGGCTACGCGATGGCGGCCACGGACCACGCCAAGGGCCGCCATGGAGGGCCGACCTGGAGGTTGACCAAAAAAATAAAATGGCAGCGTGGGCCACGGCCGCACCTCCCTTTAATTAGTGCCCTGCAAACAGAGGTCAGCCCGGCTCACGACCCGCGAAGCTGGCGCTGACACCGCCCGCGGCAGCCTCACGGGGCGCAGCCAAATTTCTGCAGCGGGGTGGTAAGGGGTCGCAGCGGGACACTAAGGGGTCGCACCACAGTAGCGCCCCGGTGAATTTCTTGGGGGGGTGCTAAGCCCCCGGCCGGGTGATAAACCCTTTGTGTCCCATTAGCAACCCCCCCCGGAGGCGCTAACAGCAGGTGCAAAGGAGCCGAATTTCACGGCCTTAAAGTTTAAAACAACTCACCTTTATTTTATAAATAAGAAAAAAATCTATAATTCCTTTCAGTGCCATATAGAAAGCCAAAAATATTTAAAATTTATATTTAAAGTAATAGTTCCAATCTTTAAAAAAGAAGACAAGTCAGAACTGGGTAACTATAGATCCATTAGTTTGACATTGTGGCAGAGCCACCAAGGGACTCTTATATGGTTGTACATAATTGCCTTTAACAGAGTGAATCGGTACCTGTATTTGTTTGCTGTATGTAAATAGCGCGGTCTCTGTAAGATGTAGACCAAACGCGATGACGTCATCACGCAGGTCACGTGACGTTCCCAACGACGGGAAAGGTGATGACGTCAGGCGGAGAGGTTTTCGCTCTCAGTCCTCGTGGAGCCAGCCTTGAGCAAACACCTGTTGATTAGTTCTCTTGCGTTTTAATTGTTACTTCCACCAGTTTGCATTAAACATCGTTTAATTATCAGACTGACTCGACCTCAGTACTTCAGATAGGAATTTAGCGATTCCTACAACATCAGTAATAGGAAAGACACTTGAGGGAATCATTAGGGGTGCAATATGTGATTACTTGAAGAGGGACATATAAGGACACCTGATATGGCTTCAAAAAATGAGATCATTTATTACAAGTTTGCTTATGTTTTTTGAAGAAGTCACCAAGGTGGTGGATGTGGGAAGCCCAGTCGACATTGTCTACTTAGACTTCCAAAAGGCTTTTGACAAGGTACTGCACAAGAGACTTCTCTACAAGATCGAAGCCTCTCGTATTACTGGTAATACATTGAGCTGGATTGAGAACTGTCTGGAAGGGCATAGGGAGAAAGTAGTTATAGATTGATTTGTATCTGTTTGGAGATCTGTGGTGTCCCACAGGGATGGTGTTGGGACTGTTGCTCTTTGCTATTTTTATTAATGATCTAGATGTAGGAGTTGGGGACATGATCTGCAGATTTGCAGATGATACCAAGATCTATGCGACTGTTAGGATGCTTGACTGCTCCAGGTGGATCTTGATGTGTTGGGGGAATTGAGCCCATGACAGGCAAATTATGTTGAATTTGGAAAATTGTAGTGTTGTGCAGATGGACAGGGCGAATGTTCAACATAGATACACCCTTCAAGGAAAAGCATTAAAGCAGGTGGAGAAAGAAAGAGATCTGGGTGTTCTGGCGAATAGATCATAAAGGTTCATGAGCAATGCTGTGAATCAATAGCTAGAGCGAATAGGGTATTGGGTGCATTTTGAGGACAATTGACTATAAGACAAAACATACTATTGTGTCCTTGTACAATACCTCAGTTGGAATATTGTGTCCAGTTTTTGTCTCCTCACATGGTGGGTGATATTGAGGCTTTGGAAAGGGCGTAGTGTAGAGGAGGGCCACTAGACTAAGCATCTTAGTTAGCAAGATAGGCTAAAAGAGCTGGGTCTACACTTTAGAGAAGCATAGACTTAGGGGTGATCTGGTGGAGGTTTATAAGATGATGAAGGGAATAGAAACAGAAAATACTGGAAATACTCAGCAGGTCAGGCAGTATCTGTGGAGTTAACACTTCAGGTCAATGACCTTTCATCAGATGAAAGGTCACCTGATGAAATTCACTTTTTTATGTTACAGATGCTGTCTGACCTGCTGAGTATTTCCAGCATTTTCTGTTTTTATTTCAGATTTCCAGCATCTGCAGTATTTTGCTTTTGCTGAAGGGAATAGATTGTGTTTGAGTTGACAGTTTGTTCCAATAAAATAGGTTAGGGAGGACCAGGGGTCTCAATTTTAAGTTGTATAGGGCTGATCCAGGTTATATGTCAGGAGGTGGTTCCTTTCCCAGAGAATAGTGGACCTCTGGAACAGGCTGCTGGCTCATGCGGTGGACACCAATTCGCTGAATTCCTTCAAGCGAGAGCTGGACCTGTTTCTGGCTGAGGCGAAGATTACCTCTTACAAAAGGTAGGTACTGTATAGAATTATCAGGGCCACAGTGATCTCCTGGACTAGTTTCAAGCGCTTAAGGGGTTGGAGAGGCATTCATATAGAATCATAGAAATTTACAGCACACAAGGAGGTCATTCGGCCCATCGTATCTGTGCCAGCCGAAAAAGAGCTTTGCGGCCTAATCCCACTTTCCAGCTCATGCTCGGTAGCCTTGTAGGTTACGGCACTTCAAGTGCATATCCAAGTACTTTTTAAATGCGATGAGGGTTTCTGCCTCTACCACACTTTCAGGTAGTGAGCTCCAGACCCCCACCACCCACTGGGTGAAAAAAGTTCTCCTCAACACCCCTCTAATCCTTCTACCTATTACTTTAAATCTATGCCCCCTGGTTATTGACCTCTCTGTTAAGGGAAATAGGTCCTTTCTATCCACTCTATCTAGGCCCCTCATAATTTTGTACACCCCAATTAAGTCTCCCCTCAGCCTCCTCTGTTCCAAAGAAAACAATACCAGCGTATCCAATCTTTCCTCATAGCTAAAATTCTCCAGTTCTGGCAACATCCTCATCATTTCCCTGTACCCCCTCTAGTGCAATCACATCTTTCCTGTAATGTGGTGACCAGAACTGTACGCAGTAATCCAGCTGTGGCCTAACTACTGTTTTATACAGTTCAAGCATAACCTCTGTGCTCTTATATTGAGGGAATGGTAGCATAGTGGTAATATCACTGGACTAATGATCCGTGAGTTCAAATCCCACCATGGCAGCTGGGAAATTAAAATTCAGTTAATTAAATAAATCTGGAATAAAAAGCTCGTATCAGTAATGGTGACCATGAAACTATCGGATTGTCGTAAAAACCCATCTGGTTCACTAATGTCCTTTCGGGAAGGAAATCTGCCATCCTTACCTGTGACTCTTAACTGCCCTCTGAAATGACCTAGCAAGCCACTCAGTTGTAACAAACTGCTACGAAACACAATAATAAGAATAAAACCAGACTGACCACTCGGCACCGGCTACGGACATTGCAAAGCCACACCAATCGACCCTGCAAAGTCCTCTCTCACCAACATCTGGGGACTTGTGCCAAAATTGATGGACTAGTCAAGCAACAGCCTGACATAATCATACTCACAGAATCATACCTTTCAGCCAATGTCCTAAACTCCTCCATCACCATCCCTGGGTATATCCTGTCCCATTGGCAGGACAGACCCACCAGGGGTGGCAGCACAGTGGTATACAGTCGGGTAGGAGTGGCCCTGGGAGTCCTCAACATTGACTCCGGACCTCATGAAGTCTCATGGCTTCAGGTCAAGCATGGGCAGGGAAACCTCCTGCTGATTACCACCTACTGCCCGCCCTCAGCTGATGAATCAGTACTCCTCCATGTTGAACACCACTTGGAAGAAGCACTGAGAGTAGCAAGGGCACAGAATGTACTCTGGGTGGGGGAGTTCAAAATCCATCACCAAGAGTGGCTCGGTAGCACAACTACTGACTGAGCTGGTCCAGCCCTGAAGGACATAGCTACCAGTCTGGGCCTG
Organism: Somniosus microcephalus; assembly: GCF_052327205.1. Taxonomy (NCBI): domain Eukaryota; kingdom Metazoa; phylum Chordata; class Chondrichthyes; order Squaliformes; family Somniosidae; genus Somniosus; species Somniosus microcephalus. Next base: position 242,810,285 of record NC_140990.1, read on the forward strand.
TGAGAGAACCAACACGAGGGGAAAAACCTATTTGACCTTGTCCTCGCCAATCTACCTGTCGCAGATGCATCTGTCCATGACAGAATTGGTAGCAGTGACCACTGCACAGTCATTGCGGAGACGAAGTCCCGTCTTCACACTGAGGACACCCTCCATCATGTTGTGTGGTACTACCACTGTACTAAATGGGATAGATTCAGAACAGATCTAGCAACTCAAAACTAGGCATTCATGAGGTGCTATGAGCCATCAGCGGCAGAATTTTATTCCACCACAATCTGTAACCTCATGGCCTGGCATATCCCTCACTCTACCATTACCATCAAGCCAGGGGACCAACCCTGGTTCAATAAGAAGTGTAGAAGAGCATGCCAGGAGCAGCACCAGGCGTACCTAAAAATGAGATACCAACCTGAGGAAGCTACAACACAGGACTGCATGCATGCTAAAAAGTGGAAGCAGCATGCTATAGGCAGGGTTAAGCAATCCCATAATCAATGGATCAGATAAAAGCTCTGCAGTCCTGTCACATCCAGTTGTGAATGGTGGTGGACCATTAAACAATTAATGGGATGGGGAGGCTCCATGAATATCCCCATCCTCAATGATGGTGGAGCCCAGCATGTGAGTGCAAAAGACAAGGCTGAAACATTTGGAACCATCTTCAGCCAGAAGTGCTGAGTGGATGATCCATATCAGCTTACTCCTGAGGTCCCCACTATCACAGAAGCCAGTCTTCAGCCAATTCGATTCACTCCACGGCTGAGCGCACTAGATACAATAAGGCTATGGGCCCCGGAAACATCCCGGCTATCGTGCTGAAGACTTGTACTCCAGAACTAGCCACGCCTCTAGCCAAGCAGTTCCAGTACAGTTACAACACTGGCATCTAGCCGACAATGATGGAAAACTGCCCAGGTATGTCCTGTCCACAAAAAGCCAGACAATTCCAATCTGGTCAATTACCGCTCCGTCAGTCTATTCTCAATCATCAGCAAAGTGATGAAATGTGTCATCGACAGTGAAATCAAGCGGCACTTACTCACCAAAAACCCGCTCACTGATGCTCAGTTTGGATTCCGCCAAGATCACTCGGCTCTCAACCTCATTACAGCTGTTAAGTCTGTGTGTTATATTGAGAATTACTACACAGACCACAAGAGTAAACTTTAACAGGTCTTTACTAGTTGAAGGTCAGGGCGGAACTGCCCAATAAATCATTACACAGCACTTACATACCGGTGTGGTCACCACCGGTATTACAGTATACAGCAGCCAAGATAAAGTAGTGCAACTCTTAAAATAGTTCTCTTAAAGGTGGAACGGTTACATACGCCACAATCCTCCCTTTTTAGCTTAACAATATATATTCTCCATTAACATAAAATAATAACATATATACACAACTTCATGTACCACAGTTCACAGATTCAGTCTCTCTGGAGGCTTCCTGACTCGGTCCGGATAACGCCTCGGTGGTGTAGTAGTTTTCGGTGGTGTAGTAGGTTCTTTTGGCAAGGTCGATTCAGCTTGAATGCCAGTGTCGGGTTCATCTGATTCCAGTATCACCGGATCGGAGGTAGATACTATGGGTATTTCTGCTTCATCATTAGGCGTATAGAGTTGTGGAGTAGGTTGTCCCTTTTCGGATGACTCTATGATCTGGTCAACATGGCGCCTTATTATGCTTTCACCAATGTCCACGGTATACATCAGCGGTCCTAGTCGTGTGCAAATAGTTCCAGGCTGCCATTTCTCGGTACGGTAGTCCCGGGCCAAAACTTGTTGACCTATCTGGAAGGTTCTAGTTGGCCTTTCATTCATGCCTTGAAATTGCCGGTTCTCTACGTCCCTTCTGATGTTTGGCTTGATCAAATCCAGCCGGCATCTTAGTCTTCTATTGAAAAACATCATGGCGGGAGTTTGGTTTGTAACCACATGTGTTGCATTCCTGTATGCCAACAAGAAGTTATCTACCTTATGTTGTAGATTTATGTCTTCATTACCCATGGCCTTTATGGCCTTCTTGAAGGTCTGGACAAACCTTTCAGCTAATCCACTGGTGGCGGGATGGTATGGGGCGGACGTGTAGTGCTTAACCCCATTGTTTTTTAAGAACTTCCTGAATTCTTCGGACACAAATTGCGGTCCATTATCAGAACAGATCTGTTCCGGCAGCCCATTCCTGGCAAATATGGTCCTTAATACTGTTATGGTTTTTTCCGTGGTGGTGGAGGACATCTTTATTACCTCCGGCCACTTGGAGTGTGCATCCACCGCGATTAAGAACATTGAGTCCATAAATGGACCAGCAAAGTCGACATGTACCCTTTGCCATGGCGATGAGGGCCACTCCCATGGGTGTAGAGGGGCTTGTGGTGGGGCGTTTTGGACCTTCTGGCATCCTAGACAGCTCTTGGTCATTTCTTCGATGTCTCCATCGATACCTGGCCACCACACAAACGCTCTGGCTAGGTTCTTCATTTTTACTCCACCCAGATGCCCCTCGTGAAGGTCCTTTAGCACTTTATGCTGGAGTTTGGGTGGAATCACCACTCTGGATCCACACATCAAAGTTCCTCGGCACACTGACAGCTGCTCTCTTCTTTGCGAGAATGCTGGCAACAGTGGTTCGCCATGTGCTGGCCATCCCTTCACCGTTAAATCGTAGACTCGTGAGAGAGTCGGGTCATTTCTCGTTTCCTTTTCGATGGTAGAATTTGTTACTGGTAGACATTCCACTATGGTTGAGTGGAACATCTCCACTGGGTCCACTGTAGGCGCCTCTTCTACCGTTGGCAACGGTAGGCGCGATAAACCGTCAGCATTCCCATGCTGTTTTGATCCTTTGTATTCTATGTCATATTGGTGTGCCCCTAGGAAAAGGGACCACTCTGTAGCCTTTGCGCTGTCATAATGGAAACGCCCTTTTTAGGGTTGAATATGGATACCAACGGCTGGTGGTCTGTCAGCAGTGTAAACTTCTGGCCCTGCAGGTAATGGTTAAACTTCTTTACTCCCCACACCAGGCTGAGAGCCTCCCTATCTATCTGAGCATAGTTGCGCTCAGCAGAGGTCAATGATCTGGATGCAAATGCGACTGGCCTTTCCGAGCCATTTGGCAACTTGTGTGAGAGTACTGCTCCAATACCATAAGGAGAAGCATCACAAGCTAAACGAATAGGTAGCGTTGGGTTGAAGTGAGCCAACACTTCCTCTGAGGTGATCAATGCCTTGCTTTTGCGAAAGGCCTTCTTGCAGTCCTCGCTCCACTTCCATGGTACTTCTTTCTGCAAAAGAGCATTCAGCGGGTGCAGCACCGTGGATAGATTTGGCAGAAACTTATGGTAATAGTTAATCAACCCTAGGAACGACCTCAACTGGGATACATTTTCCGGAGCGGGAGCCTTCACAACAGCTTCGATCTTGTCAGGTGACTTGTGCAGCCCCTCCTGGTCAATGACATGACCACAGTACGAGATCCGTTTCTGAAAGAACTCACATTTCTGGCGATTAACTCGAAGGCCATATTCCTTCAACCTGGTGAGCACCAGTTTCAAATTTGCAAGGTGTTCCTCATCGTCATCTCCTGTAATCAGGATATCGTTCAAGTAACATTGAGTGCTTGGAATTCCCTGTAATACCTGCTCCATGGCCCTCTGCCAAATTGCTGGAGCCGAAGCCACTCCAAAAACCAGTCTATTATATCGATACAAGCCTCTGTGCGTGTTGATTGTGAGATATTGTTGCGACTCTTCCTCAACTTCCATCTGTAAGTACGCTTGCGCCAGGTCTATCTTGGTGAAGTGTTTCCCGCCAGACAATGAAGCAAAGATATCCTCAATCCGCGGAAGCGGATATTGCACCGTGTGAAGCACCGGATTAACTGTGATCTTGAAGTCTCCACAGATGCGGACCTTCCCCGGTTCCCCTGGCTTGTTACTCGATGAACGCTTCATGACGGGAACAATGGGCGTGGCCCACTCACTCCAGTCCACCTTAGACAGTACTCCTGAACGTTCAAGCCCTTCCAGCTCAGCTTCCACAGCAGGTCGTATCGCATAAGGTACCGGTCTGGCTTTGAAAAATTTTGGGGTTGCATGTTCTGCAATCTTGATTTTTGCCTTAATTCCTCTCAGTGTTCCCAGTCCCTGTTGGAACACCTCTTTAGCTTCATCCAATATTCTGGACAATCGTTCAGGTTTGACATCTTTTTTTCCGTAATCTACCGTTATTGCATTTAGGGAGTGCCAGTCCATATTTATTTTCCTGATCCACTCCCGTCCCAGAAGTGGTGGACCTCCCTCAGGTAGTACATATATGTCCATTCCTTGATGTTCTTTGCCCTTGTGTACCACCTTGACTTTTATCTTTCCGATGGGGTATACTTTTTGCCCCGTGTATGTCTGCAATACTATCTCCGTATCCCGTAGGGGAATATGTGTGAATAACTTTTTGTAATCTTGCTTATTCATGACCGTCAACGCCGATCCGGTGTCCAATTCCATCTTCACTTGGACTCCTGCTATCTGAAGTGTGACCCAGATAGTTTGTCGGTCAGCTTCCTTACTCACATTGTGAATTCTCAGACTACCCAGTTCCTTGCTGTTGGAGTCTGAATCCGAATTCTGTTCATCCGAACTCTTCTCAGCCACCTTATGTACCTTTCTGCACTTTTCCTGCGGTGACTTTTTGTTGCTGGTCTTCTTTCCTGACTGGCATACTTTAGCTATGTGACCAAGCTTGCCACATTTTCTACATTCCTGGTTTTTAAACCAGCATTGGTTCTGATCGTGTGTTGTCTTTCCACAACGATAACATTTCGTTGGACCCACAGCCATTTGATCTACGCTGAGTACCGCTGCCTTCAGCTGCATTTCCGCAGTGCCTCTCGCTGCGGCTTCGTGCAATGCTGCAATAGTGACAGCCTTATCAAGTGTAAGATCATTCTCTTCAAGCAGCCGCTTTTGTGTTCCTTCTTTCGACAATCCACACACGAATTTGTCTCTCAATGCTTCTGTCAGACATTCCCCAAACTGACAGTATTTCGCTAGCTTACGCAGTTCAATTAAATACTCCGCGTTGCTTTCCTCTTTCAGTTGCGTTCTCGCATAAAATTTAAATCGTTCCGCTAACATCAGCGGTGTGGGGTTCAAATGATTTTTCAGAACAGCAACAATTTTAGCGAAAGTCTGATCCGCCGGTTTAGCTGGTGACAGAAGATGCTTCAATAGCCCGTATGTCTTTGCACCCATTGAGTTTAGTAAGGTTAGTGCTTTAGCTTCATCTGATATTTTATTTACCTTACAATATATCTCTATGCGTTCTACATACGTGGCCCAATCTTCAACATCGGGATCGAAATCGTTGATGTTACCACGCTTAGGCATCCTCGCAATCTTCTTGAGAAACAAAGAGAAATTTTTCCTTTATTTTTTTTTTTCAAAATGGCGGTTTCCCACGCTTGTCTTCTTCCCCCGCCTACGAAAATGGCGGCTTCCCGCGTTTGCCTTTCTCCCCCGCTGGCTGTAATGGCGATTGCCGTATTGCTGCGTTCGCCCTCCCCAGCGGTTTTCAATCGTTCCTCCCAGCCCCTCTTGCAGTCCGGTCCTTTCCCCCGGCTGCGGCTGAGTTCTCCGCGGTTTTTTAAAATTTTCTTTTCTCCCGCGCCTTACGCTGACCCGGTCGCTGCGCCTCGCGGCCTCGGTAGCTGCCCGGCCTTTTTCACCGGTCGCGGTCGAGCTCTCTCTCGACGCTGTTGCGTCTCCCAGCCCGCTTGCAGCCCGGTCTTTCGCACCGGCTGCGTTTACATTCACCGCGGCTCCCGTGCCTTACGCCGCTCCAGTCTCAGCGCCTCTGGCCCCGACTTCTGTCCGGCTCTTTTCCCCGGCCGTAGTCGAGTTCTCCGCCCTTATATCCTCCGTTTTTCCCTCCCCTACTTCACAGCCAACGTGGCCGACTTGCTGCTCGTCGCTGATCGGCTTACCCACCACCGTGATAGAAGGGATGATCACTGCCTGTTGCTGATGGAAGGCTTCTTGTCAGAATTCTTCCTTTGCTCTGCAGACCCGAGTCTTCTCTCAGCAGAATGATGAGGGCGGAGGCCTCCTCTCGACGCCCGTTAAACTGCCTTGGATGTATCTCTGCCGCAGGGTAAGATCGTACTCGTCGCCACTGTTAAGTCTGTGTGTTATATTGAGAATTACTACACAGACCACAAGAGTAAACTTTAACAGGTCTTTACTAGTTGAAGGTCAGGGCGGAACTGCCCAATAAATCATTACACAGCACTTATATACCGGTGTGGTCACCACCGGTATTACAGTATACAGCAGCCAAGATAAAGTAGTGCAACTCTTAAAATAGTTCTCTTAAAGGTGGAACGGTTACATACACCACAACAGCCTTGGTCCAAACATGGACAAAAGAACTGAATTCCAGAGGTGAGGTGAGAGTGACTGCCCTTGACATCAAGGCAGTATTTAACTGATTGTGGCATCAAGGAGCCCTAGTGAAACAATGGGAATTGGGGAGAAAACTCTCCACTGGCTGGAGTCATGCCTAGCACAAAGGGTGGTGGTTGAAGGTCAATCATCACAGCCCCAGGGCATCGCTGCAGGAGTTCCTCAGGGCAGTGTCCTGGGCCCAACCACCTTCAGCTGCTTCATCAATGACCTTCCCTCCAACATAGGGTGGGATATGTGTTGGTTAGGGGTTACGGGGATCGGGTGGGATATGTGTCGGTGCAGGCTCGATGGGCCGAAATGGCCTCTATCTGCACTGTGGGGTTTCTGTGATTAGGTCAGAAATGTGGATGTTCGCTGATGACTGCACAGTGTTCAGTGCCATTCACAACTCCTCAGATAATGAAGCAGTCCATGCCCAGGTGCAACAAGACCTGGACGACGTTCAGGCCTGGGCTGATAAGTGGCAGGTAACATTGGAGCCACAGATGTGCCAGGCAATGACTATCTCCAACAAGCGAGAGTCTAACCACCGCCCCTTGACATTCAATGGCATTACCATCGCTGAATCCCCCACCATCAACATCCTGGGGGCCACCATTGACCAGAAACTTAGCTGGACCAGCCACATAAATACTGTGGCAACAAGAGCAGTTCAGAGGCTAGGTATTCTGCGGTGAGTGTCTTACCTCCTGACTCCCCAAAGCCTTTCCACCATCTACAAGGCACAAGTAAGGAGTGTGATGGAATACTGTTCACTTGCCTGGATTAGTGCAGCTCCAACAACACTCAAGAAGCTCGACACCATCCAGGACAAAGCAGCCCGCTTGATTGGCACCCCATCCACCACCTTAAACATTCACTCCCTCCACCACCGGCGTACCGTGGCTGCAGTGTGTACCATCTACAAGATGCACTGCAGCAACTCGCCAAGGCTTCTTCAGCAGCACCTCCCAAACCCTTGACCTCTACCACCTAGAAGGACAAGGGCAGCAGGCGCATGGGAACACCACCACCTCCAAGTTCCTCTCCAAGTCACACACCATCCTGACTTAGAAGTATATCGCCGATCCTTCATCGTCACTGGGTCAAAATCCTGGAGCTCCCTACCTAACAGCACGGTGGGAGTACCTTCACCACACGGACTGCAGCAATTCAAGAAGGTGGCTCACCACCACCTTCTCAAGGGCAACTATGGATGGGCAATAAATGCTGGCCTTGCCAGCGATGCCCACATCCCAGTAACAAATAAAAAAATGTTCTATGCCTCGGCTAATAAGGGAAAGCATCCCGTATGCCTTCTTAACCAACTTATCTGCCTGTCCTGCCACTTTCAGGGATCTGTGGACATGCACTCCAAGGTTCTTCTGTTCCTCTATACTTCTCCTACATTACAGCAGTGACTACACTTCAAAAGTACTTCACTGGCTGTAAAGCGCTTTGGGACGTCCGGTGGTGGTGAAAGACGCTATATAAATGCAAATCTTTCTTTCTCAGTATCCTACCATTTAATGTGTATTCCCTTGCCTTTTTAGAAGTCTCCAAATGCATTACTTCATACTTTTCCAGATTGAATTCCATTTGCCATTTTTCTGCCCACCTGACCAGTCCATTGATATCTTCCTGCAGTCTACAGCTTTCTTCCTCACTAGCAACCACACGGCCAATTTTTGTATCATCTGCAAACTTCTTAATCATGCCCCCTACATTGAAGTCTAAATGATTGATCTATACCACAAAAAGCAAGGGACCTAGTACTGAGCCCCATGGAGGCCCACTGGAAACGGCATTCCAGTCACAAAAACACCCGTCGACCATTACCCTTTGATTCCTGCCACTAAGCCAATTTTGGATCCAACTTGCCACTTTCCTTTGGATCCCATGGGCTTTTACTTTTCTGACCAGTCTGCCATGTGGGACCTTGTCAAAAGCCTTGCTAAAATCCCTGTAGACTACATCAAATACACTACCCTGATCGAACCTCCTTAACAAATCCATGCTGACTGTCCTTGATTAATCCATGCCTTTCTAAATGACGATTAATACTGTCCCTCAGAATTTTTTCCAATAATGTGCCCACCACTGAGGTTAGGCTGACTGGCCTGTAATTACTTGGTCTATCCCTTTCTCCCTTTTTAAACAACGGTACAATGTTAGCAGCCCTCCAGTCCTCCAGCACCACACCTGTAGCCAGAGAGGATTGGAAAATGATGGTCAGAGCCTCTGCTATTTCCTCCCTTGCTTCTCTTCAGTCTGGGATACATTTCATCCACTTTGCAAGTAGCTGTGATACATCAACTTAAACTGGGCATTAATTGAATCTATTACGATGTTGGCCTCAATTCGGAATAATCAGCAGAATAAGAAATTTAAGTTGCAGAAAGCCATTAAAAACCTATTGGTGTTATGGAATGTTTCTAAAAATAAAATCTAAATGTATGTAATTGGCAATATTTCTTTTTTAATAACTTTTGCTGAATGTGGCCTGCACCAAGTGCCAGGATATAGGATCAGACCCACCTTATAAAATGAGTAAGACACCCCTGTTCTAGGAAGACTAAAAAAGCTTGAAGCAAATAAAACACCTGGGGGGAATTCTAGAGTATTAAGAGAGGCATGGGCTGAGATTTCTGAAGATATTAGGGGGAGTTGGTGAACATTGGTGAGGTCCCGTTAGATTGGAAGCAGGCTAATGTGGTACCCATTTTCGAAAAAGTGACAAAACAGACACCGCAACTACAAACCAGCAGTTTTACATTACAGACTAAAATAATGGAATCAATTCTTAGAGCAAACTTGAGGATTGCCTGTGGGAATTCAAGATAAAACTTGGATGTAGATGTTGGGGTAAGAGGAAGCACTAAGTGGAGTACTCCACTACTGGGGCTACACGCTTCCTAATTTGCATTGATTTTAAGTTGTTCAGTTGTTGTTGTTGCATTAAAAATTCAGATTCTGAAATGCAATACAAATTGGTTAAATTCATCAATGGAGTGGGCAGTTCAATCAGAGGAAGAAGCCAGGGACCTACAAAAATAAAAGGCTAAAATCTGTACAGGGGCACAATAGTAGCAGATGGCATTTAATATTGACACATGCAAGGTACTGCACATGGAAGGAAAAATGGACATCATGCATAAACTATCAGAAATAGC